>NC_035108.1:247388801-248042777 GCF_002204515.2 Aedes aegypti
GATTGACGAAGAAATGACCGCCAAGTCATCCCGACTGTGATTCCAAGCACTACCAAGTCAGGCCGGAGAAACACAGATGAGCCCATCGCAGTCGAGCCAGCGAAAGCCATCCCGGATGCGTGTCCCGAGCGCATCATCAAAAGTTCATCAGTGGTACAACTTTCGATTGTGGTGTGTGCTATTCCTATCCGGCTCAAGTGGTTTCCCCAGTCCACTTTGAAGAATCCATAGAAACATTAGTGTTGTGAGTTTCCATGCCACTTGAAGTTTTGGTTCCATTAGTAGATTGTACATTAAGATTTCCACCACAATACATCCGACGATCTACAAGAAATGATAATTCCTCAAACTCTTCAATGTTTTGTGCCTTACCAGTTTGTTTCCTAATTTGATTCTTATCCAATGAGTAATGCAACTAGTAGTATTCGACCCTGTGAAGTGTTTGTCCAGTTATCCAAATACAGTCCACAAGTATTGATACATCCGTGTAAATCCCCAACATTTGAGTTAGTATGGAGTCAAATAAACTGCCACCAATGTTTTCTGTAACACCTGTGGCCCTTTGGGAATGAAATCAAAGTTCGCAGTGCCTGAAGTAGAATTCCTTTTTATCTCGATTATTTCCCTTTGTGACATACAGCCACCAAAGTTGACATATTCCAGAATTGTGAAGAGTTTCTTCTGCCTCAAGTGTGTCACCAGTTGATGATTCCATTTTTGTCATCTCATGTGAAACAAGCAGTTCCTTCCACAAATCAGTCCGTAGTTCCTTCCATCCCTTTGAGCTTATTTGTCAATACGTAGTAAGCTATTGTTTCCACCCTGACAGTCCTTTAGAGTTTAGTTCCTGAGTTCCCTTTTTGCGATCATGTTCGTCCTTACTATCAATGCAACTTCCCTTTTCCATTTTGGCCGGGGAGTATGTTCGCGCCAACGCGAAGTTTTTGAGTTGTGAGTCCTTCCCACCCCTGTCCCATGTAACCTCGAGCCGCCGCGAGTATTTCGGCCTCTCATCCCGACCACTAACAACCACCCCAAATAACACACACACCACGTCGTTAGTTTTGCCTTGCACCCCATCCATTCGAGCGACAGGATCAAACATGTACCTGTACGCAGTCAAGCCGACCAACCATCCAGCTATGTACAGCGTGAAGCAGCACCCAAAAGAGTTTCCACTACCACCACCACAACAGACACCAGTTAGCAGACCGATTGCAGCATCCAGTATGTAGTAAATAACAGGCAGTGGAATTTTCCACCCTCGTCTCCACAACGTTGTGCATGCAACGCTTTTGGCTACCTGCCACCTATAAAGGGAGCTTGCATGCGCAAGGAGATTATTCAGTTTTCTTTCAACCACCATTCTGTAAACATCAAGAGGAATAATATAGAAGTTTAAGTTAAAGTTACCAAACCGCCTTTCCCTCCACCAGTGGAAGCCAATCAGCCTTTTTGAAGGCTAGAGTTGCAAGAGCCCCCTCCAGTCGAGCTATCGGTCCTTTTGCCCTGTTGCTCCCGGCAACAGGTGGACGGAAGATCAACAGATCTTTCCGTTCCCGCTCACCCGAGCCAAAGTCCCAGTTGCAACGCCGCAACAGAGATCGTGGTTTGTTCTAAGAGTTACGTCTATCTGTCAGTTATTCAGATATTGCTTCGAGGATATCTTCAGGAGGTCATGAACTGATCAATCCCAAATGATTTCTTCCAAGGTCTAAGTTATACTGAGGAGTTCCTCCAAGAATTTTGTTTCAGATAGATTCTTTAATACCACACGAATGAATCTTTGTTGGACGCTTTCCATTCTAACAGTGCGGCCATATTAACACGTCTGCGTGCGCGAACGCGTTGCGATCAAAGGATTTCCTATTGTTGATATTCTGCATTGCGGGCTCGCACACGCGCACGCGTCGCAAGACGCGTTTACTATGCAGCACCCTGACTCTACGATAGCTGATGAGAAGTCCATACCAAAGGCGGCATACATAAATTACGTAACGCTCTAGGGGAAGAGGGGAAAAGGCTCAAGTGTTACGGTTCATACAAAAATTTGAAAATTTTCATACAAAAAGCGTTACGGACGGGGGAGGGTGTTAAAAATTTCCATTTTTAGCGTTACGTAATAAATGGACGCTGCCAAGCCGAGCTTCCAAAATTCAAGGGAACCTGTCACCAACTTTCACTGGAAACCAACACATTCAGAGGGTAGAACACGAAAAAGCGTCAAAATTCAAGTACACGTAATTAAAATTTCTAGGTGTTTTTCGATGATTTCACATTTTAAAAAGTAGAATACCTAAATATAGCTGTGTGTTAGCGAACTGCTATTGATTTTTTTATATTTATATCCTTTTTCATAGCGAACAACATGAAGTAAATATGATTTTGAGCAAAATAAGTTCATCTGACCGTTGGAATGGATCATTGAAGGTAGTTTTTGTCAGTGCTCACCGCATCAAAACAAAGGCGCCACTGTATATGGGATTAAACATTGTGACAGCATTGCTGTTCTGTCAAACACACAAGGCTACGGTGGCGCTATCTATGCTTTCCATAGCGGCCGTTTTGATTATTTTGCAGGGACGAAAATACTCAATCTACTCTCGCCTACATTGATACTTGCTGGGTAGAATCTTTGTTGATTTTTATTTGTTTTTATCCTCAACTTGACAACACAACAAAGATTGGCAAAGCGCTTGCGCAAGATTGTCAGTTTCCTTTTAATCTGCTGCTACTCAACTGCTTTTTGATAATCGGAAACAAAAAATGATATTCATTCTAACCAGCTTGACTTTTTTACATTACGCTTCGGGAAGTTGTAATTTTTGCACGAGACACACTAAAGACGCGTCAATATAATCCATTCCGTGCATCGGATGCTTCATTACCCGTATAGCAGCATATTTTTTTAATTAATTTGAACCTCATTGATAATCAATTTGCTAAAACTGACACTCTTCTGCTTCTGATAATCAAAAACACCAACAACATACGGGCATCGTTGTTTGTTTTGCCCATCTACTTTTGTGCCATCTTCAATGATACAATCATATTGGTGGTGGTGCGGCTACTTTGATGGTGGCATAAATTCAGTGAATTGAGTATAGTGAGCATGATTTTTTTCGTCCCTTATTTTATGAGCCAGTTCGCGAGAGCCGCAACCCCTTCTTGTATCGATGTTCTCCGATATGGCCGAAATTTTCAGGGATTGTTCTTCTATATAAAAGAAGATATTTTGCAAAATTTTCGATTTTTATATTAGGGGGAAGTGGGACAAAATTACCTCAACGATTTCATGTCACTAAACATGCAACATCACAAAAACTGGTATAACTATAGTAAAAGTGCACGGATTATGTTGAAATTTGAGATGATTACTCAACTTAACTCAACTTTAAGATTAGCATAGTATATGAATTTTGAAAGTACTTCAAATCGAGAAAAATGAGTTTTTCAGAAAAAATTTAGTGATTTTCAAATCGATTTTTTCTTTGTCAACCGAACTACAGTGAAACCTCCATGAGTCGATATTGAAGGGACCATCGACTCATGGAAATATCGAGTCATGGAACGGCAATTCTTTGGAAAGCTGCTTCTAGGGACCATCATAGTAACCATGAAATTATGTTTTTAGTATGGTTCCATGAGTCGATATCGAGTCATGGAACATCGACTCATGGAGGTATCACTGTAGGTCAAAAATATAAATATGACTTTTTGTAGGGCAACTCATGGGCTTTTATTTGAGGTGTAATCCAGATATGCTATTTTAAACATATTCGAAAAAACATTTTTTTTCGGTGTAGTGTTTGAACATTACGATATGATATAATCGGTATTACAACTACCGACAAGAGGCTTCCATGGACTTATTCACGGTCTTCTTTTATCCTCGACTTTCTTTTTCTTTTCTGCTCTAAATGCGGGCAATGTTCACATTAAATGACATCCGGACCAACATCCGGACAACGAATGTTCACCGGATGAACACGAAGTGTTAACGGGTTTCACCGTATCAGACATTTTGGTTTCTTACCTTATTACAGAAATAAGACGCTTATTTTAGGTCTGCTATTTCACTGATTTGGAATCTTTTACCTCCTATAAATCGGAAGATAAGCACTTGAACTCGGAAAGAATTTGTCTCAAAAATTGAAACTAGCCTTAGATGCTGATGGAGTTCCACTTCGACCTCCTCATCATCTAGGACACACGCAAACAAATTTTGTTGTATAATCTACCGAATCCATGGTAGAATTAAGAACTGCACCAACAACTTTCAACCGACTACAAAAATCTGTTAAGTTTACTATAATCTGGTGAAAATCACTGAGCAGTGCGGTAAATTTGACTATGTCCATAGTAGCATCCACTACAAAGCATTGTATTTCAATCCGTGACACCCACCGTACAACACAGTGTGGTCAAAAGTATGATGCTAAACTTCTCAAGTCAAGAATGTTTCTAGTCAAAAATACTACAACTCTGGTTAAATCAACAGAAGAAATTTTTGTGTGTAGTGATGTTGACTATGTTTTGGTAGAATTAACAGATCAATGTAGTCGGTTGAAAATCGTTGGTGCAGTTCTTAATTTTACAATGGATTCAGTAGTTTCTACAATAAAATTCATTTCAGTGCACAAATGACCCATTAAGGCTAAGTAGCCCGTCATTCGTTTTAGCTGCCATGTTGATTTGGCAGCTCGCAAGTCAACTTAAGTAATACTGATTCATAGAAGTATCACTGCTTGCGCTTACATGCAGAAAGCATGCTGATTAGACCTATTCATATTTTCAAAAATGTCATGAAACTCCCCAGTCAACCAATACTTTGATTTTTCATTGCGAAATGAACTTCTGGTCAAAATTTCAGTCAATTTGGAATAAATTTAGGTGTGCTTCAAATCAATTAAGTGTTTTTGGGCTATTTTCAAGCCTTAAAAAATCATAACTATCGAACGAAATCAAATCAAAATTTATCGAAAATACCTCTACATAGTAGTTGATGCAATTCTACGAACCTTTGCCGAACACGATTTTATGATTGGAGCAAGTTTAAACATTGTTTGGTTGAGGTTTGTATCTCGAGGTTCTTGAAAATCTCTTTTTTCGGGAATTGTTTTCACTGAAAAGCATGCCTGCATGAAAATTTCGGATTTTCTATTTTCATACATGATGACTATGTATATTAAAAGTCAATCCCGTTCAAAGTTATCATTTATCTTATGAAAATAAATTGTAAAAATTCGGTAATTATGAAGCACATATGTAAATCCACTGTGGGTGAGCCAAGAGCACCACCGTGAGCTTCGAAGAATACAAAAAATGAACACGTTAGCACTGCCTTTTCTCAGTCGATGATGATGATTGTTTTCAAATCGTTCTAAATGATCAGTGAAATGCAGTCAAAACAATCATCACTCGGAAAGAAAAAGCAATGCTAACTTGTTCAATTCATTCGTTTTCGGTACATGTGTCACGCATGATTCAATTATCATCAGGTTGCGATGCGGTGTACGATCTTTGGGCATTTATTGTAATTTATTGCCTTGAGCAACATGTGAACTGTTGATGGTCAATGAATTCATAAATTTATTATGTTCGATTCCCGTTGACTTGGGCTTGAAAAAATTATGTAAATGGGTGTTTTATATAAGGTACAGTGGGGGAAGTGTATCAGTGGGGTAAGTGGATCATTCGTCAATATTAAGCATTAATACTTGAATATGTTGAATGTTTTCCCACCATTGCTTCGTTTTAGGTTTATATTCTTACGCCCATACTGATACTATTGCAAAACTAGTACTGCATGCACACTAACACAAGCAAAGTTTGTTTAGCTTCAAAAATTAATTATTTTGGAAAATTGTTTCCCATCAATCAAAAATCCAACTGTATCTCTGTCTAAAGTCGAATTACTATTAGTTTTTTTTCGACACGTTGTTGAGCATTTCATTTCTAATTGAATGAATCACAATGAAAAAATATATGATTTTTATAAAATACATACAGATATATTCCACATGGTAACACTTACCCCTATTTTTAATGGGGTGGGGTAAGTGGATCAAGTATTATATTATTTATTGGCAGACTGCTTACGATAATTTTAAAAAGTTTTAGTACCCACAAATGTTGTTTTCCCTTAACTTTATTCATTCCCAGCTTAAATTTGTCAAATTGTCCAAAGAAAATTTGAATTAATCCACCTAAAAGTTTTTTAACCTTTCTGGTATATGAAAATAATAATTTTAAAAATTACACGAAACTTTCCGTGGTTTATCTAAGCTGAGTTGTAGAAGAGCGAAATTTACAAATTTTCCAATTGAAAGCATAAATTCGTACCTTATTTGACCATATAAATTGTTCTAGACAGATGATACAAATTTATTCATAAATGGAATAAAAGGATTTCAGTTTGTTATTCAAAAGTATATGTAACTAATATTTTTAAACTACGAGTGTTTTTATAAAACATCATTAGGAATAATCCTACAATACTTCTTTATAACTTATGTCTATAAATGGATGAATTTTCTTCAAATTATTCTAGCTACAATATATTTTTGGTTCGAATTAGTGGGAATCAATGTATAAAATATGTATATACATATATCTTGGATTAATAAAGATACTTTTTTAATTTCAAAGTATTAAAATGTGACACTACTAGCACTCATTACAAGATCAATAGTAATATCATTCGTACTATACATAATTACACCACATTTGTTTTGAGAACAAAAGTTTGTTATTGGTGATCCACTTACCCCCACCATGGTGGGCCAAGTGGATCATTTGGCGCAAATTTTCAAGTCCCTCGTTACTCAATACATAACAATCAGAAAAATCGAAATAAATGACGATTTGAAGAATATTAGTCCCTCATTTGTTACCCACAGAAAAAAGTTTTGAATTGCATTATTCACGTTAGCTATACATAACAATGAAGTTTGACTTTTGATTTTTCTGTATCCACTTACCCAACGGTACCTTACCATGTATATTGATAAAACTGTAATTTCTGGGTACTGTGGAGAACAAATTTGGATCAAACAATGTTAAAACTCAATTTGATCTCATTAGCGTGTTCGACAAACTTGAACAGAACAGATTTAGCTTTCAAATAGTGGTAATAGCAAGTGGTTTTGATTTTCCACATGCTAGTTATGATTTTTCAAACCTTGAAATAAGACCAAAAACACATTTTCAACTTGAAGCATACTGAAATCTTTATAAAATGAGCTGAAAATTTGACCAGCATTGTTCTTGGCATGAGAATTCCGAAATACTGCTTGACCGGTAGATTTCCAGACATTTTATTTAAATATGAACAGGTCTAATCAATAAGTATTTCCAGGCATTGCAGAGTTCGCTCTAATTTGAGTATGAAGCACCATCAAGCAAGCAAAGAAAAACATTACATCTGTTGCGGTCCACGATCGTCAATGTATCGCAAGTTGTCCTACCAACCAGGCCGCCATTGGCACCCATCGTCAGATTTCCAATTTTATGTCACTGATCGCTTGTTTTCGATAAAACGATTGTATAACATTTGCCAGAATCAATTTGCCAGGAATGGACTTTTGACAGAAAACCATTCCCCAGAATCTTTATTGTTATTCATTTTCAACCTTGATGCCATTTTGTTATCTTGAATTTACTCATATTAGGATAGGTGTACCAGTTATGAACATAATGGTCTGGTCAAGTCTGATAAATGGAAGCAGCGGAACGAGAGCCCCAAAGAGAGAGCGATGATTAAAATCCATTGTTCTCGCTTATTTATCGTTGGGGTAGGTGCTTACTGTACTGGCACGATAAATAATCCACGAACGTTCCAATAGCAATACTGTCCCCCAGGTTTGGAGCTTGTTTAGTGGGGTTTTATCATGCACTGCTATCCCCCCATCTGATCAAAGTTAGCAGTAAACGATAAACAGTTTCTCAAAATGTGCAGCATATTATGATAGTTGCAGAGAGCGAAACGTGAGAGATTTTCTCAATTTTCTCAGGATTCAATCCCTGAGTGTTTCGTCCGTTTCAAAGGTTTCTCTTTCAACACCTTCCATCAAAAATAGAGACTTTTTTTAAAACCAAATCTCTAAAAAGAGACCTGCCACCAGCCCTGGTTCCTATGCCACAAGGTGGATCTCTCTAACGGAAGACGTCCAACTGCTCCACTACATAATCGTCAAGGTGTACATTTGCGCGATCGTATTTTTCGGAAATGTACAACCATCATATTAGATATGAGAACCGAGCGCAGCAGGAGCAGGGTTATCAGTGAATCGACGGCGATCCAGCGATCGGAACAGCCCGAAAGTCATCAAATTAGTTGATGAACAATGTCCGTCCCGGACTCGGCGATGATGAGCTGATCACGCTTCTTTTGGCGGTTGCCTTCAGCTTGCCCAAAGTGCGATGGTTTCGATAAGCAAAACTGACTGGTGGTAGAGCGATAAGCATCAGTGATAATCGGGAACTTCTGCTACCTCAGGTGTATTTTTTTGATGTAAGACCATGTGATGGGGTATTTGATAATCAATTTTGAGCAGAAGAATGCAAGGCGGTGGGTAACTGTTTTTTTTTCTCGAATAGTTTTGCAAAGCAGAACTTTTGAAGCTTGAATCACATACTTTAACCTTGGAATGTAAATTCTTTTATAAGTTCAGTCAAAACATTTTAATTTATTAGTATTGACATGAATACAAACATCAATGACGATTCCAGTGATAAAAAATATGAAGGGTAATGGCTGCCGCATCATTTATGGTACACATTTAGGTGAAATTGATAGTGATCAATGATTTTATTTCTTAATAAATTGGATGTATCGTGTAGTAAATGAACATTGTTTTATCTTTACTATTGGCGCAATGTACAAGCGCATGTGTTTGTGTTGAAAACTATTTATATTATGGGAATAATGTGTATAAATGAAGAATAATGTTCAGTGTGGTACTACCAGCACTTTGATAGTTCTTCTATGGAGATGCCAATCCCGGTGTCCCACAAATGCATGTCACATGAAAAGTCCTATATTGCTTCTCACCAAAAATATTCTATTCCACATAAATAGGCATGGTGAGTTTTGGTCTGACAGTGAATATTATTCCCAACAACATTTTGAAGAAAACATCCACAACTGCTATGGAAGATTTACCACATGGAACAATAAAGCCCTCGCATATTGTCCTCGATGATACAGATTCCCAACACACACAATGTGTGGTTGAATATTTTCTCTGACTCGCATGCCTGTTAACAGTTTCGATATCAGTTTCGTCTTCAGTCGACTGTAATGAAACTATGATGTATTCAATTAATATAAGCCAGTGATAAATTATTTGGTGGTGAGCAGTCAAAGTTTTACATATAACATCACGGACAGAAGCGAACCTTATATTAAAAACAACAAAATCTAACTTTGGAACTTTTTTTAGTATTTCCAGAAGATAAATAAAAAATGAACCAACGATGCCGCATTTTTTCAGCCAAATTTATGTTTCAACGACTCAACGGCTATTTATTTATTGATTTTAACTTTGAATTTAGAAAAAGGGAAAAGTCCCTTCGAGTGATTATCTTTGAAAATCGTTCTCAAAAAGGCATAAAACCTCTTTATTTTTTTCAAATACCGTAATCCGGGGTATCATTGATCAGCGGGGTAAAATTGATCGGAATGAACCACCTCGTAAAAAGTTCGTATCATCATTTATTGATAAAATATTTTCAAAGCATGAATAGCGCTTCTCCTTTCTATATTCGTGAGCTAATGAAAATTAAGATTCTTTCGAAAATTGCAATTACTTCATGCGTGAATTTAACAACTTAATGAAACAACGATTTCAATGGTTAAGAATGGCACTACCGAAGATTCATGTCTCGCATAAGTTGTGCAAGCGATATGAGCAAGGAAATGTGATTCTTACTAAAAAATTACATCGCCAAAAATTATTCCGTTGTAAAAAAATAGTATTGGGAGGAATATAAAAACAAACAATCGAAAATTCCTTTTTATAATCTTCAATAGTAACAGCAATATGTTCTATTGATGAATCAAGAAGGTAAATCTAAATATTTAAACTGAATACCATTACGAATGCCAATAAGAATCCCTCCAGATGGAATATACTTATCTTTACGAATAATATTATATGAAGAAATATGTAATGTTTTACATTCAACTAACCAAGTTTCGTTTAAACAAAATAAATCAATACTACGATTTGATAATAATGACTTCAATCTGTCAATTTTAGGAATAATACTACGACAATTCTATTGTAATATATTGAAGTTTTTGGAATTGATTGAAGTCATTAAAACGAAAATAATGAAGAAAAGAGGGCTCTAAATGCATTTAATTTTTCAAGAATACAAGCAAACAATGGTAAACATTTTTTAATCAAGTTTTTCCAAAAATCGTTTATATCTAATACCGTTAAGTCACCAGTCACCGTGCGGCCTCCATTCACCGTGCACATATACAGGTATGTTCCGTTTTTATCAACACGATCGGCGATTTTCAGTTGACAAAAACGGAACCGTGACAAAAACGGAATAATTTTCTTAGACAAAATATTTTACAAATATGAAATGGAAATTGCAGTTTCGTCAGGATAATACACATATTCATCATATAAATGCATAGTATTGATGTTTAGGAGCTGTGAGGAGCATTTAGATTATTCATTCTTATAGGTTCGGAATGAAAGTTGATTGCAGAGTCCCATCAATCAATTATGATTTTGTAATAAATCATCAATAGTTTTAGTTTTCTTGGTTAGAATTTCAATAAATGTAATATAGAATATTAAACGATAATCACATATATGTTTTTTACATCACAAGGTTCGTCATGTTTGTAAAAATAACTACAAGGTAGTGGGGGCAAGCTGATCATTTTTTTTAAAGAAAGATTAAACAAGAAACATATTTTTTTTCTACTGTTCATCTTCATCCTTTTGCTTCTTCTTTTTTATGGCATTACATCCCAACTGAGAAAGAGGCCTTCTTCTCAGCTTGATGTTCTTATAAACACTTCCGCTGTTATCAACTGAGAGTTTTTTGCCTAGGTACATTTTTTGAATTTTTGGGCAACATCCGACTGATGATTAAATGTGAAGTTATGATGCGAAAGTTTTGAAAATTGAAATGAATATTTACGGTTTCCTTTGATTTGAATTGAAAAATTTAACAGTCAAATAATGTGTTGATTTTTCTTCTAGAGTAATTACTACCAATTTCGACAAGGATGCACTAATCGTCCATCTAGAACAGCCCCACCATCGCCTTTTAGCTTTACGTTAGATCACAAATAGACTGGCAATAAACAACCTTAAGTTCCAGTTTTTGTTGAGTTAAATAGTATTAAATACTAGTGGTCCCGTCAAACTTTGTTTTGCCATCAAGTAGGCTGCTGAAAAATGGCATGCAATCTCCCATACAAAACGACAGGTTAGTCTCCAGGTGTTTTGTCCAGTTATTCCAGATGATTTTCCAAATCGTTTCATTCACTCAAACACGTGGGAACACTTGACCAATGCAACAGTAAAATAATCACGTAAGTCTATCAGGCCGTTCTTAAGACATTTCGTGACGTACAAACACCATTAAATTTTTATTTATATAGAAGTTCATCAAAAACACACAAGTGTACAAACTCTAGAACCAGCATCACCAAATGAGAGCTTTTTGTTAAGAAATACTTTTGTAAAGTTTTCTGAATAAGCGTATGACTGTTGGTATAAGAATCCTAATTTAACTTTTAGTCTCCATGTGGGGAAGGGGTTCATGTCTGCTCAAAGCTCAACATTCCAGCAGATTTTGGAATGACAACAAAATCTTCTACAGATTGCTTAGTTTTGCTGGACCTCTTCCCCTACCCCTTGGAACAGGATCTAATCAATGTTTGCTATATTTGTGCACTGCTATCGAGTTTGAGAGATAAAAGATAACGTCCAAAATATGACAAGGTCGACAATCTTATCAAAAATAAAATAAACTCGATCATGTCTCTGGTTGTTGCCCAAATATTCTTGAGTTTATTCCCAAGTGCATCCCTTATCAAAAATAACTGAACATATATGGGATCGTCCATTAATCATGTAAGCGGTTATGGGGGAGCCAGGGGGATTTGAGATATCTTATGTGCCATACAAATTATTTTTTATTTTCATACAAAAAATCATACCATTGGGGAAGGGGGTAAATATGCCTATCAAATTTACATAGAAAATTATTTTATGCCATGTTATATAAGAAAAAGGAAAGGTCTCTGCAACTCTCATAAATACGTATTCAACTAATCACAAATTACAGTTGTTGTTAGGACGTGGCCAGAGCAACTTTAGATTATTGATGGATGGGCCTAATCAGCCAACAAACCAAGCTAAGTTTGAAAATTCCAATTGATTAGTACATAAGAAGGACACGGTGCCCCGACAGACCGTTATTATGTAAAAAAATTGTCCATCAAATCTGAGTACAGGGCTCGATTCCTGAGGTCATTATGCACCTCTGGACCAATTTTTAAAAAAATCCCTAGGCGGAATCTCGAGAAATCCTGATTTGAAGTTTTTGACCTTAAATTTCAATATAATTTATATACAAATAACACAATAGTGCCGGGAAAAACCTAAAACATATCGCTCAAAAACCACGGCCAAACTGTTCTTAACTAGTATATAATTGTTATAGTGGTTATATTTATAAAAATGTTTAACTAACTTAACTAACCAGAGTGGTTTGAGTATGTTTTTATATGGCTTAAACCAGTAAGTTTAGTTCAATTGAATGAAATCTAAAAAACAAAATTTCAATATAATGTTGTTGTTATGTTCGATAAAACTAAAACTTTCAATGGTTAATATTATTTTTTCACAGCCCATTTTTCGACTTCCACACTACGTGACCAGCCCACTGAAGTCTGCCGTTTTTATTTTATTTGAAAATATTAGCTTCTTTATACATATGGTACTACTCTTGATGTATGCGTCTAGTTTTCCACCGAGTATTGTCCTCAGTACTTTACGTCACAATTAACGTATTCTGTATACTTAGCCACAACAGGGTTTTGACTACACGTAGAGCATCATTCCCACATGTCAAAAGGGTTCCAAGATTAACATAGTTTTCAACAACTTCATAAAAAAAACCCCAATAAGTACTACTAAAGTTTCAACATCACTGGGAGTCCTAGTTCTTGTCTTACTTAGCATGTTACCATGTAATTTGTTTTTTATATAGGTCATTGTCATCTGTTTATTGATTTCAAGGTCGCGTTCGACTCAGTGACGCAAATCTATCTGTGGCAGGAAATACTTTAACATTAACTGGGAAAGCTGATTAAGCTGATATATACAATCAAGTGTATAGATTGCATACGAGGTGTTAACTTCGTTTGTGATATTACATAAATTATAAAAAATGCATTTCGAAATTTACTAGTCACCATTACATTCTAATGTATATACTTTTGCAGGCTTTGTAGGCGATGACTTTATTGGAATCGATCGCATCGCAGTTGAGCGGGCTTTCACTATCTTGAAGACACACAACTAAGATAAGCTTGTGATACCATTCAACCTACCCAAATGTACATGGTTGCATGAAGAGAAAGAAGCAGGTTCAGTTGTGTTGTGGCTGAGGCAGCGCTTGAAGGGGATGTAGTTGAAATTGTCAAAGAGCCTTGGACGTGTGACAATTATGTCTCCCGTGCAGTAAAAACACTTGTTCTGGCTACGATTATCAACTTTTACGGATTACGTAATTAGCTTGAGAACCCGTTACTTGCAATGGCAAATTACATTTCTACACTGTTGCCTAATAAAAGCTTATCTAACTTCATCCATTCTTTCTTTCGTGAATAATTTCGCAATAATAAACACTACTGTAATGTTTATATCTTACGATATCGCGATGCTTTATCGTAGAAAGTGAACTGAAAAGTGTTTCGAAAAAAGAATCAGTTTTCAATTATAATAATAAAAAAATACATGATAGCAGGGCAAGAGAGTGAGAGTCCAAGTGATGTTGAAACTCGGATAGAACTAGGCATTGAAATTGTTGAAGACTTTGTAAATCTTAGAATACTTCCGACATGTGATAATGATGTTCCCCGAGTAGTCAAAATCATGTTGTGGATGAGAAAACAGAATACGTTAATTTTAACGTAAAGTTAAAATTAATGTATAGTAACTTGACGTATACATCAAGATTAGTACAAGACGTACAAAGAAGCAAATAATATTAAGAAAAATAAATACGGCAGACTTCAGTGGGCTGGTCACTTAGTGTGAAAGTCTAAAAACAAGCTGTAAATATATAATATTAACCTTTGAAAGCTTTACTTTTTTCGAACGAAACATCTCCAGTAAATTGAAATTGAGTTTTTTAGATTTCATTCCGTTGAACTAAGCTTACTGGTTTAAGCTATATAAAAACATACACAAACCACGCTGGTTAGTTAAGTTAGTTAAACATATTTATAAATATAACATCCATAACAATTATATACTAGTTAAGACGGCCAAACGACTTTTTGGACGATTTTTTTTAGGTTTTCCCGGCGTTATTGTGTAATTTGTATATAAATTATATTTAAATTTTAAGTCAAAAACTTCAAATCAGGATTTCTCGTGATTCCGCCTAGGGATTTTTTTTAAAATTGGCCCAGAGGTGCAGAATGACCTTAGGAATCGAGCCCTGTACTCAGATTTGATGGACAATTTTTTTACATAATAACGGTCTGTCGGGGCACCGTGAAGGAGTCAAATCTTATTGAATCGTATATGACTTGACACCTACCATTTATCGTAGATGCTCAATATTGACATAATGTCGAAAATTCAACTCTGAGGCTATCAAAAAGCATTTCAATTGCTTCAAAATAAGTATTTAGTTTATATTCTAAACATTTTGGAAATTTAAAAAAAATATTTTTTGTGTGTTGATAAAAACGGAATAATTTGTTGACGAAATCGGAACGTGACAAAATCGGAGAGTGACAAAATCGGAACGTGATAAAAACGGAACATACCTGTACAAATTCCAACAAAATATTCATACAATTTTAACAAACTATTCTTTTGTCAGCAACACTGAGGAAATGAAGTTGTTCTCGTCACAAATCATTTAAAAAAACCTAGTTTATGTAGTCAAAATAATGTAAATTCTGTTTAATAATGGGATTTTTCAACACTATTAGTAGAAAAGCTAAAAATCACATTTTTCATTTTAACGTTAGAGTATCAATTTTTTCATAATTTCAACAAGTTTTTGCTGTTGATACTTCAAGTAAGATGTATTTCATCATATGAACCAAGATTTTAGGCAAATTATATATTTTTTGTTTGGTTTCAGTTGAAACACATATGCACGGTGAATGGACCCTTTTCAATATGTATGGTTCCTATTACAGTGCATAAGTGTAAAAGGCTTGAAATTATTGGGTAATATTGGATTTATTATAATGTCGTGATAATTAGTTTTTGAGCGAATATAAAATGGTTTGGACAATACAGTCTTCCTTAGCCGAGCGGTTAGAGTCCGCGGCTACAAAGCAAAGCCATGCTGAAGGTGTCTGGGTTCAATTCCCGGTCGGTCCAGGATCTTTTCGTAAAAAGGAAATTTCCTTGACTTCCCTGGGCATAGAGTATAATCGTACCTGCTACACGATATACGAATGCGAAAATGGCAACTTTGGCAAAGAAAGCTCTCAGTTAATAACTGTGGAAGTGCTCATAAAGAACACTACGCTGAGAAGCAGGCTTTGTCCCAGTGAGGACGTTAATGCCAAGAAGAAGAAGAATACAGTCTAACCTCCTATAACGATTTTAATGAAAAAATAATAATTTAGCTACTTTTTCAACTTTCGGTGGTTTTTATTATAAAATAAGATTTGAATACCCTTAAAAATGAGTGCATACACTACTTGCAACATAGTTGCTCCACCAACAACGTTTCTCAATATACCGAATATACGAAATTAAGGCTAAGTAGCTCGTCATTTGTTTTGGCAGCAATTATGATTTTTCAGCTTGTATTTCAAAGTGATGAAACTCAGTCATGGTAGTTTACATTGACTTGAAAAAGTATCACTTTACGTGCCAACATGCATAAAGTATGCTGATACTTTTTCAGCTGTGTCAGTGCAAAACTAACTGATTTTCTTTGATTCGAAGTTGTAAGATGAATTAGCAACAATCATCAACGATGCGTACAAATTTCAATGACGACCTACTTCGCCTTAAATCATGACGAAAACTATACGCACGGTAAATGGTGTACCGTGCACGTTGGTAAATGGTGACATAGAACGGTACGAGGCGACCTTATCATGACATTTGTAAACATAGTTTGTAATTATTTGTTATACATCACTAATTTTAGATTTTTTCTCTGAATTATGGTATAATTTCACGCTTCGTAGTGGTAGTCGGTGAATGGTGGCTTGACGGTAAATCTATTATTTGTTCTAAAATATTCAAGACTGAATTATCATTACTGTCATCAATGTTTGAAGAATTATTAGCATTATCTTTGGATTTTTATTTGGAAAAGTTTGATCAGCATCTGTTCTTTGAAAACCATGATTTTTTTTGGAATTAGAAGAAGTAACGAGAGGAGGGACTTCACGACTAGTACGCAGCCTAAAAGTCACACGTTTAGTTATATGCAAGGTGTGTGCATTTTACTCTGTAGCCAGAGTAAGGTGTAATCACTTGGCGAAAGCGGCTTGGAGGCCATCTTTAACTTGCTGGCCTTTTTGTTTACAAACATTACTGCCTTGCCTGATTAATGCTGGAGAATTAAACGCGCCTTGGTTATACAACTTAGCTATTTTTTGTCTGTTTGGAAAATTAATGGTCAATTTACAATTGCTTGATTAACTGTTTTCGATTGACCTAACATTGGTTAAACTGCAATGTTTGTGCTATTATAAAAACGTTGGGTGACTAGTTTCAGTTACCGTAATCCGGGGTAACATTGAACAGTTTTTTTTATATTTCATTTGAAAATGCAAATGTTGGAAGTTTTATATATTTAAAACAATTACTAGCTCCCATAGCTCGTGACTATATACTGTTTGTTGAGAGATTTAAGCATGTTCAAAAACAATGTTTTAGGTGATTTTTTTGGTTGGATAACGTCTTACGGCACAATTTCGGGGTACAATTTCGAAAAACCAAAAATCGCTCGCGTTACGAAAAGTGGTAAGATTTTAACTGTTAATAAGTTACTAACGCCCTCACAGATTTTCAAGATTCTTGCACCAATCGATTGCAAATCTTTCTACCATTCTACTTCAATAATGAAAACTATTAATTTTCATGACTGAACTATTGAAACAATGGTAAATATCGGAGCATGTCTAATTTTTCATATAAAAGCACATTTTTCTTGCTGTTATAAGGTTTTGACGTTTTGAAGTTTACATGTACCGTTATTTCGGGTGAAATTGATCATTTTTCATGGTTTTTCTTACCTGTTTTCAATAATGTTGAAAATGCTAAACAACTGAATGCAGGAAACAAGTACGACGGTCAGTCTCTTTTGCTCATGTGCCAAAATTTTCTAACAAATGTGTTTTCAGTTCTAAAAATCATCCTCTAAATAAAAAATCGGGGAATCCCATTTCGGGGTGAAATTGATCCTATGTCAATGCGATTATTGTTATTTTTTGAAACGACTCTACATAATGAATATGAGCTCCCTGAATCCGAATATGCTTGCTACATTCTTAACCTTTCGGTCGTCGCGCGAATTTTTGTAACGCGAGTAGTCGCGCGTTGTACTTTGTACAACACCCTTGGTTTTGCGAATATCTCAGGAGTCTGACCACTTAGATAGATGACGTCTTTAGCAAAATTGATCAGTAGCTTATGGGCTATCATTATTATAGCCAAGAAATTCGGGATTTTGCCACTAGGCGGCGCTAGTGAGCATTAAGCATTTGTTTCCCAGATCTCATGATCCTGACCACTTAGAAAGATGGGGTCTTCGGCAAAGTTGTTCGGTAACTCAAGGACTATCATTGTTTGAGCTATTTGATTCAAAATGTTGCCACTAGGCGGTGCTAGTGAGCATAACACATTTTTTTCGCAAATATATCACTTAGAAAGATGGTGTATTCGGCAGAGTTGTTCAGTAGCTCAAATTCTTTCTATGTTTAATCCTTAAAGTTAGATATTTGTTAAAATAATGATAGTCCTTGAGCTTCTGAACAACTTTGCCAAAGGTGCCTGTCTAAAAAGTCAAGATCCTGCAGTATCTGCAAAACAAAAATGTCGTGCTCACTAGCGCCGCCTGATGGTAAAATATCGTATTTCTTGGCTCAAACAATGATAGCCCTTGAGCTACCAAACTACTTTGCCGAAGACACCATCTTTCTAAGTGGTCAGGCTCCTGAGATATCTGCAAACAAAAGTTTTATGCTCACTAGCGCCGCATAGTGGCAAAATTTTGAATCAACTAGCTTGAAAAATTATAATTCTTAACATACTAAACAACTTTGCCGAAGACGACATTCTTCTAAATGGTCAGGATCCTGAAAAATCTGCAAAACAGAAGTAAAACTTCCATGCCCACTAGTGCCACCTAGCGGTCAAATTCCAAATTAAATGAGGTACCATCAGATAACGCTTCACCTCCAGAACAACTTTACTAAAGACCCCAAGTTTCTATATTATCTAGATTTCGAGATATGACGATTTCAAACTGTGGTTTCCCCGAACCGTACATAGTGCGTTCATTATTATGCGACTTCCATGTACATTTGTTGATTTTACCGTATTATAAAAGGTCATACTGTAAATAAAACCTGTCGAGTATTGTTCTTAAGATGATTCTTGAGGAATACATTTTGGTTTGGTGTCGATAGATATTTTTGTTGTAAAATGATAGCATATAATTCACAACTGTTGTACAAAGTACAACAGCGCGACAGCCCGAAGGTTAATAATGCAATATTTGAAGAAATAATAAATAGTTAATTTCAAGAATTGTGATGAAAACGCCTAAATGTAGGCAATCTCCCAAGGAAATCCCTGATATCTAACTGATCCCGAGCCAAACGACGGGAATCCAGGTGAAACTTTGTTTGCCATTTATCTCGGTTGAAAACTAATCAAGCAAAATAATAATTGATAAATAAATGATATAAATTACTTGATAAATAAATTAATCAATTAATAGTAATAGATTATATATTTCTGGTTGTAACTCTTTTACGTCGAATGCATTGTTGTGACCCGTTTTGTTTGAAATTATGCTGCAATTCAATTTAATCCGTATAGGCCTGAGTGAAAGCAAAAATACTAAAACCCCCAGTGCTCAGCACTATCTAGTTCCTAAAAGTGGTCAAGGGATCTTGGAAATGTTCCTGTGGTTGAAGATATTTTGGTGAGTCTCTGGGTCAGGTCGTGTAAAAAGGGCTATTTTTTGGGACACGCCAGGTTGTCTTTATTTATTTGCAATGGCAATCATTTTAATTTGCATAAAGTAAAGGAAGAAATGACTAAACTTTTGAGAGAGGTGCAAATGCTCAAGGATGATGTTTCTATGTCTCAATTATGTAGCATTTGTGCAACTGAAGCACAACAGAATGTTTGTTTCAAATGCGAGAATTTTGTTTGCACTAAGCATTTGGTTAAAAAAAGGATTTACACATGTTGCGTTTGTACGGAAGAACCAACTCCCCATAGAAAAGAAAGAGGAGAAACGCTTTGTTATTATTGCACGCATACAAAACGCAAAAGCATGATTATTTGCAATTCATGTAGAACTTGCATTTGTGCGGAACACAGAACAGATTCCGTTGATATGTTCTGTCCAAAGTGCGCCTAGAGCTAATTCGTAAATGTATTCAGTACAGGTTTGCTTTATGTTATCATATGAAATGTCTTATATACTGCCCATAAAAGTATAACTGTCCCATATTGATTTTCGAAACAACACCTTTTTTCATCGCAACATTCATGTTTTAATATGCACTTCACTAGGCATATTCAAATTTATATACTTTGTTTGAAAATGTTGTGGAAAAATATGAAGATGGTGCAGTCCCATATGGAAACATAAAGGCATAACAGTCTGTATATGAACTTTGAACCCCAATAGCAACTGCAAAACTGGAATTATGTTCAACTTATTTTTTACTAATCAATATTAGTAAATTGAGTATTCCGTGGGGTGGAGCTAAATGAATATTGCATTCAAAAATTTACTAGAAAATTATTAACATTTGTATGAAACTGCAAACTTCAAACTTTGAGCGCTGTTTTCTCAATGCCTACTAATTCCATATGGGACAGTTATGCCTTTATGGGCGGTATACCCATAATCTGGAGTTGTGTTCGTTACTAAGTGATGCTGCTTTGCTGAATCGTTAATAATTTTTGATCGCGTCTCGTGAATTTCGTTCGTTTTATTCCTGGTTTGTTGATGTGATAACGCATTGCCGGTGTCTTCATCCGTTGTGCCAGTCGATAGTTACGAAAAGAAATATCTCAGTTTCTACAAGCCAAAAAAATAAATCGTGGAATAGTAATACGATTCCCTCCATTGTTTTCACTACATCACGGACAATACACGCTGTGCTAAGGTAGACTATGTTTCCATAGTCTACCTTAGCACAGCGTGTATTGTCCGTGAACGAAACAATCTGTTCAAAATGTTACGCTGCTGTCGTTGATGGACAAACATACACAATTTGCCAAGGCTTCTGCACCGATGCATACCATGCAGATTGTGTGAAATTAACAGATGCCGATGTACTGAGCTTCAAACGGAATCGCTGTATTTGGTGGTTGTGCGTAAGCTGTACTACTTTGATGAGTGAAATACGAAATGATAAGTCATTGCTTTCAAAACGGTTAAGCTTTGCCTCCGAGCACAACCCGACAGAAAATTTGGTATCCGCTCAAGAAACTGCACTCAAGAAGGATATTTTGGAACTCAAGCAGGTGATCGCTTCTATTCAACGTACCATTGCTGACCAGAGTGATCGCGCAGCTACTACATCGATCAACGAATGTTCTCCTTTGGCTCGATCGTCCCCAAAGTACAATAAAAAGCTGATGAAAGGTTCGAAGTGCTCCACAACCGATGCACATTGGGGAATTCCGAACCCAAAGGTGGAAAAAATTGATAAATTCCACAATAGAGAGATAAAAATAAGTTTTATAGCTCATTCGAAAGGAAATTTTCTCAGGAATCGATTGGTGATGGTTTCATGCATATGGGGCCACTCTGGGATAAGCTATGGTGCCCGTTTTGCCCCAATTCTTTGAAAATTTTAGATTTTTATGTTGTTTTGAGTTAAACTATTTTATTGTGGAGATTATTTCCCATGAAATCCATCATTTCTAGTCCATTCAACAATGTTTCACAGATAACGTTATTAAAAAATGGAAATTTAGGGGATTATGGGGCCAAATGTACAATGAAATATTTTTGAAGAGGAATTTTTGTTTTAAATTTTTTCAACGTGTTTTTATATTGAAATAAATTTTAAAATAGTCAAATAATCATGAATATAGCTTGCAGAAATAAGTTGTATTAAAATTTGTAGAATATGTATGATCATTATTTATGCTCTATGCAACATATTGTGAATAATTTACCTTCTTATATCACCAATTCCAAACATTTCCAAACGATGTGCGATACTTTGGGTAAACGATATTGATCTAAATGATCGATTGCCGTTAGCCTCATTGATAGGAGATAGTGGGAGCATATAGATTTTTGGCTATTTTTGCCCCAATTCCCCTAAAAACGATTTCTTTCATAATTTATTGAACAGATATCTCCGAATTAAATTTATTATGTACTAAATTGTTTGTTCAGTAGTTGATACAGTATTTAAATCCTAAAACATAGGAGATTAGGGGGATCTTTTACACATAAATAAAAAAAAAACAAAAAAAAACACTCAAAAATGGATCCATTTAGTAACCATGCGCAGTTTTTTTTCTGATTGAAACAAATCACTCAGAATTAAATTAGTTACACAATCATACCTGAAGAAATTTCATGAGAATAAAAGTGCATTTTGAAGAAATTTCATGAGAATAAAATTGCGTGGAAGTGCCCAAGTAGCTCTGTCTGCACCCTACTACTGAAAAAGTGATCATAAACAAACAAAGTCTTCCATATATTTCAATATGGCACATATTGATTGAAGATGTTGTAGTTAATAATGCTTAATTCAAAATAAATTTACGCTTATATTGAGCTGTTCGGTAATCCAATCCGCATGGTTATTAAATTAATTAACTCATTACGCGTGGTAAAGATGGACAAACCATGGGTGAAATTATGAAAAAAATCCACGTGCTCGGCTGGGATTTGAACCCAGGACTCTTGTATGCTAGATGAGCGCTTCACCAACTAAGCTACCGAGCCCGTAAAGCGCTCGTCTAGCATACAAGAGTCCTGGGTTCAAATCCTAGCCGAGCTCGTGGATTTTTTTCATATTTTCACCCATAATTTTGTTATGCATTTTAGAAGGCTCTTGAACATGCTTGAAATTAAGTCAAACAGATGAAACCATAATTACTGTTTACAATATTAACGAAGTATGGTTCACCATGAGGAACATTGATGTCAACCAACAAGTATTCTGTTAACAGCAATTGTAGAGACAACATAACAAACATAGTAACTATAAATTATACTAATGAAATGAATGATCGATTTTGGAAAAAACTTGAATTGAGCATTATTAACAACTGCATTATCACTTTTATGATAACTTTTTCTGTAGTGTATGATGGCAATTGGAATATTGAATACCAAATATCCATAAAAACACAAAATTAGTTCCCGAATATTTTTTTGTAAAATGCAATTTGTCTCTCACGAAATTGCTACAGTGATGATTGAATAACTAACCTGATCCTGAGTAATTTGTTGCAATCAGAAAAAACGGCTGATGATTTCTTGATAGATTCATTTTTGATTTTTTTTTATTTGGTTATTTTTTTGTTTATGGGTAAAAGATCCCCAAAATCTCCTATGTTTTATGATTTCAATATTGTATCAGATACAGAATAAACAATTCAGTACACAATAAATTTGATTTGGGAAAATAAAGTTGAATTAATTACGAAAGAAATCGTGTTTAGGGGAATTGGGGCAAAAATAGCCAAAAAACTATATGCTCCCACTATCTCCTATCAATGAGGCTCACGGCAATCGATCATTTAGATAAATATCGTTTACCCAAACTATCGCACATCGTTTGGAAATGTTTGGAATTTGTGATATAAGAAGGTAAATTATTCACAATATGTTGCATAGAGCATACATAATTATCATACATATTCTACAAATTTTACTACAACTTATTTCTGCAAGTTATATTCATGATTATTTGACTATTTTAGAATTTATTTCAATAAAAAAAACACGTTGAAAAAATTTAAAACAAAAATTCCTCTTCAAAAATATTTCATTGTACATTTGGCCCCATAATCCCCTAAATTTCCATTTTTAATAACGTTCTCTGTGAAACATTGTTGAATGGACTAGAAATGATGGATTTCATGGGAAATAATCTCCACAATAAAATAGTTTTACTCAAAACAACATAAAAATCTAAAATTTTCAAGGAATTGGGGCAAAACGGGCACCATAGCTTATCCCAGAGTGGCCCCACATGCATGAAACCATCACCAATCGATTCCTGAGAAAATTTCCTTTCGAATGAGCTATAAAACTTAATTTTTATCTCTCTATTGTGGAATTTATCAATTTTTTCCACCTTTGGGTTCGGAATTCCCCAATGTGCGATGCTTCAATATCATCTGTATCGCATGGGAAATTTTGGCTCTTCTTCACTCGTTTGAGAAACACTGTTAACGAACGTCAAATGTTCCGGATGGTCTCAACTTCGATTGGTTCGGAGAACGTTGCAGTGAAGAAACTCGTTGCTGACTGGAAGGACGTTTCCACATTGCCATATATTTCTTTCAAAGTTGGAGTCGATGTTGAATTGAAAAGTGTTGCAATGCTACCATCTACCTGGCCCGCTGGAGTTTGTTACCGAGAATTTTATAACACTTACGATGTATGGGAACCGTGATTAGAAAATTATATGTATTTACCACGAGATTAATACGTTTCAAGTAGTATTTTGTCATGTAGTTTATTTTGTGGTTGTGTCTATTCAATTTGTAAAGTCGAATTTCAAGTACACTGTTAAGGTAAATAAGCTCGTTTGATCCGCTGGTGTATAAACAATTACTTTGTTTCAGTGTTTTCCGTCTTGTTATGTTCAAATCAAAATAATTTTAAGATTATTCAATTAGACCATAAGGCGTCCGTTGAATCTATTATGAAATGAAGAATAAAGAATAAAGTCAAACATTTTACAGACCAATAATTGCGAAGATAATCTACGCGCAAAACAACCACTAGGCCACACATAGAGTATCACTAAAGTACCGTCAAATAACTTGCTGAAGCGATGAAATCTACAACATATCGGAACGATACTAAAGTTGTGTGTTTTAAGAAACAAAAAAAATTCTGTTAATTTTATCGGTTACTAATCTGGAACAGTAAGCCTAAGTTCCTTGTTTTTCAAAAGATAAAATAACACTGCAGATGATAATATTTATTGATCGTCGTGATATATTTCAAGATACAAGAAACAAGAAACATAGAAAACAAGAAACTTATTTTTTGCAATTCCGTTATATATTGGCCTACTTTTCATCAAGAAGATAGACTACATAACGGCCTTCTTTTCTTAATCAAAGAAACAGTGCTGAAAAGTGCTACTTTTCAGCACTGTTATCGGTGCTGAAAAGTAGCACTTTTCAGTACTGTTTTGGTAATCCTCAACAAAATATCGAAGTGTCCGTGAATACCATTCATCGAATTGCTCTGGTTTTTTCAATGATTGACATTTTATTTTACATCCGTTGAACGATCCAAATCCGACTCAGGTGACCGTTTCAGATTCGGAATAGAAAAAGTAGATGAGGCAATAAATTAAGCTTTTTTACCCTCAAAAAGTCACGCGCTTAATGCGTCTAAACCAAAGCTTCCCAAACACGGTTTTCGCGGCGCACCAGCCGTTTGCAGGACCGCTTTTTAGCGCCGCGAAAACGGAGTTTGGGAAGCGCGGGTCTACACGGTTCAGGATACAGGTATTAGCAATTTGGCAAATTAAGAATAACTTTATAATTTATCCGGTATCTTACCTGGCTTCTCTCGAACAATAAGTTTTGGTCATTTTAGCTTCGATGGTGAAAATTTGTGACAGTCATGAAGAATGCATGAACCGCAGCCTACCTGATTGGAAAATATTGAGTCTATACTACGCATGTACGTCCACATGAGTTTTCTTGAAGCATGTTTGTGATCCTAGTTTCAATCCGAATGAAACGGTATTTTTTCGTAATAGCAAAAAATGTTGTATGCAACTCGTTGAAAAACTCGATTTTTTCAGCACTCGTCGTATTTATCCAACTCGGCGAGCCTCGTTGGATAAATGTACAACTCGTGCTGTAAAAATCATCATTTTGCACCTTGTTGCATAAATAACTATTTCTGCATTATACGTATTTTGGGAAAATCTTTTCTGTTTCTTGAAACATAAAGTAACAACATTGATATTGAAAGTTGATTAGTAAATACATATGTAGATTTGGAGTTGATACTGTGTTTCTGTATTTCACGGCTCCTTTTTAGAAAATTTTGTAGTTTCTTAGAAATAACATTGAACTGCACTGCCCATAACTGCATATTTGTAACATTCGACAAAAGTAGGCATTGAGTAAAATGGATAACAAGTTTTCATTTTATTGCAGTATGGGGGGAAACCAAAATTTCAAAAAATCACTAGGAATTTAAAAGTGCTTATTTGAGGCTGAAATTTTGTACATCTCATATCGCATATTGGATGAATAGCCAGAAAAAAATTCTGATGGAAATTTCGTTGCTACTGCATCATGAGGCTCATGTATAATCTCAATGTGACTGTTATGCGGTTACAATTGCCAATGTGACAAAACAACTTGGTATTTTTTTCAAATTTTCTAGAACAATCTCACAGATTTCAGTAAGTTGATCGAAAGTATTTGTCATTTGATGACTCTACATGGTATTAACTCCATTTTGTCAAAAATGTCGAATGTGACTGTTTTGCAGTTATGGGCAGTGCAATGTTGTTCACAAAATACGTAGGTAATTTGTAGCTATTTATATGCATTGATTATCGCAAGAAATTTCAAGTTACAAAAAAGAAATATTTTTTGGGTAATAAAGGTATTTTTGGAAAAATATTGTAGTTTCTTGAAAGTTAAAGTAACAACATTGTTCTCGAAAGTTGTTTATAAAATACATATGAACATTTGAAAATGTTTTGATGGTATTTTTCTGTATTTCACATATTTTTAGTAAAATATTGTAGTTTTTCGATAAAAACACTATCATCATTGTTGTTCACTAATTACATATGTACATTTGAAGTTGTTAATATGTATTGATAATCACGAGAAGTTTCAAGCGACAAAGAAAAAATGTATTCTTTTTCCTGTATTATACGCATTTTTGGGAAAATTTTGGAGTTTCTTGAATGTTAAACTTACAACATTGTTCACTAAATACACATGTACATTTGAAGGTGATAATATGTATTGGTCATCGCCAGAAATTTCAAGGCTTTCTCAGTCTAATAAATTAAAACGGCTTGTTTGGCTAAGCCCGACGTTTCGGTCTCGTGTATTGGACCTTTTTCAAGGGATAACTAAAATTGAATACATAGCTATTAGAAACATATACACATTTTACATTACACAAAACATACGCAGTCAACCGTCTCTCGTCACCTAATGTATAAATTTTTAGGAGAGATGGAGCTTCTTGTAGTGCCCTGGTTTGTTAGAAAAAATTACATATATGAAAACATTACATAGATTACAAATATTACAAATGTTTGTTTCTAAAAGACTCACATTTAACATTGGGTGTTAAAAATCTAGGGGGTGGGACTGATTACACTACGCACTACTCAACGATAACACAATTCGCAAACTGACTATTGTCAACTGTAGATTTGAAAATATGGACGGATATGATTTGGTCGATTATTCGGTATGCTCAGTGGTATCTAGTGTGTGTTGTGTGTTTCGGCGGGATAGTTTTCTACCACTAAGTGTGTTTTTCACTGTGTGTAGAATCCCTGCGTAAGTGGTATGGAGTCTATCTACATCAGTACGGAAATTGACTGTGTGAGCTGTATTTTGAATGTGGCACATTTCTAACATCGGCAAAGCTGTTGATCGGTACGTACGATCAACTGTCTTCGTGCCATCTAGGTTGAAAGTGTGTTTGGATATGTGATGAGGTGATAAGGTGTATATTGGAATGACCACAAATCAGTTAAAAAAACGATTGAGCGGTCATAAATCCAATATAAACAAACTATCACATGCTCAAGCCAACACACAACAAAATCTCGATGTACATCAAGAAAATACCGCATTAATCCAACACATGATTCAGGAACAACACACTTTCAACCTAGATGGCACGAAGACAGTTGATCGTACGTACCGATCAACAGCTTTGCCGATGTTAGAAATGTGCCACATTCAAAATACAGCTCACATAGTCAATTTCCGTACTGATGTAGATAGACTCCATACCACTTACGCAGGGATTCTACACACAGTGAAAAACACACTTAGTGGTAGAAAACTATCCCGCCGAAACACACAACACACACTAGATACCACTGAGCATACCGAATAATCGACCAAATCATATCCGTCCATATTTTCAAATCTACAGTTGACAATAGTCAGTTTGCGAATTGTGTTATCGTTGAGTAGTGCGTAGTGTAATCAGTCCCACCCCCTAGATTTTTAACACCCAATGTTAAATGTGAGTCTTTTAGAAACAAACATTTGTAATATTTGTAATCTATGTAATGTTTTCATATATGTAATTTTTTCTAACAAACCAGGGCACTACAAGAAGCTCCATCTCTCCTAAAAATTTATACATTAGGTGACGAGAGACGGTTGACTGCGTATGTTTTGTGAAATGTAAAATGTGTATATGTTTCTAATAGCTATGTATTCAATTTTAGTTATCCCTTGAAAAAGGTCCAATACACGGGACCGAAACGTCGGGCTTAGCCAAACAAGCCGTTTTAATTTATTAGACTGAGAAAGCCATAAAATTACAATTGTCCTCCCAGTCGCAAGCAAAAGAAGCATTTTTTTCTGTACACGCATTTTTGGGAAAATTTTGTAGTTTTTTGAAGTTTAAACTTACAACATTACTCTGGAAAGTTGTTCACTAAATACACATTTACATTTTTTTTTTTTTTTCCTTCTAAGCAATGGGGGGATAATCTGCTCAACAGACTCCGGACCGAGGTCCGGGAGTGTGGGGTTGGGGACCATTTACTACGTGCAAGCAGTAAACAGGACTACACCCCCGACCTACTAAACCATTTCCATTGCCGCCAAACCCTTCGTCTCTCCGGGACCACCAAGAAGGCATTGCTTCGGAGAGGGGCTATTGCACATCGCATCCTCCAGGTTAGCTGCGTAGCCATGCAGCAACGAACATCGATGACACGCTTATGGGGGTCCACCAAGGTAGCATGCTGGCGCATTGCCAGCTTCCCGGGTGGTCCTCACCTCCCGTTGTCCGCTGAAGGCGGGCAGGGTCGACCACTAAGCCCGCGCCCAGCTGCACCGCAGGTATCAAGAACTGATACTGCGGGCTTCGCAATTTGACCTACTGAAGGCTCAGGCCCTATCAGCTACACAGTTAAAAATAATGAAGATCACACGTCATGTAAACTTCATTTATGCGATGTAAACATGACGTCATGTAAATTTAAGTCTGGAATCATGTAAATTTGTGTTATATGTCA
This sequence comes from Aedes aegypti, assembly GCF_002204515.2. Lineage (NCBI taxonomy): Eukaryota > Metazoa > Arthropoda > Insecta > Diptera > Culicidae > Aedes > Aedes aegypti. The sequence goes on from NC_035108.1 coordinate 247,417,717, forward strand.
TGTAATCACTCAGAATCCTGCTGGATTACATGACATATAATTGAAGTTTACATGGCATGTCATGTAAATATCCATTATATACCACGCTCCAATTATGTGCATTATATGTCTCAGAAATTTACACGTTTCGTTCGAACTGTGTAGCACGAGCTGGGATTGCTGACGAAGGGGCCTCCACCTGCCCCGAACAACCAGAGGCTCGTACCCACCCAGTAGGCCGGCGCCACGACAGCAGCGCTACCAGGATGTTCTCCCCGCGGCCACTTAATCGCTGTAAGGGTCGATTTCGACCGTAGGGCACCGGTATGACCTACGTAGCCGACTGCGAACCCTTGGACCACCTGTTGATTAGCGTCTGCACTAGTCACTCCTCGAGTCCACGCCACCTCCTTTGGAGTTCCGAGACGATGTGGGTGATAGCCGATGAAACGGCATTCCAGCCAAACTCGTCTGCACACATCCTCTGGACCAAATTGTCCGGAGTCGTGTCCCGACCGCATGTGGCAAACATGCGGTCACGCATTGTGCGGAAACGCGGGCACACGAACAAAACGTGTTCCGCCGTTTCCTCTAAACCTGCACAAACTGGACATTCGGGAGAACCCGCATGACCGAAACGGTGTAGATACTGTCTAAAGCAACCATGGCCCGAAAGGACCTGTGTCAGGTGGAATGTTAGTTCCCCATGGCGCCTATTGACCCAGATATCTAACCTCGGAATCAACCTGTGAGTCCACACTCCCTTGGTGGAACTGTCCCACGCACGCTGCCATTTGACCATGGAGGCCAGTCTGGCAGTCCTGCGTATGCCTCTTGTGCCGCGCATTTCGAAGCACTCTATGTCTTCCATGATAAGGATACCAATAGGCATCATACCGGTGATGACACAAAGTGCATCGTGTGACACGGTACGGTACGCGCTCGCAACCCTCAGGCACATTAGCCTATAAGTACTCTCTAGCTTGCTACGGTAGCTATCAGTACTCAAAGCCGTGCCCCAAGCCGGGCCACCATACCTCAGTATGGACGAGGCGACACTGGCCAGAAGCTTACGCTTGCTGGCGTACACCGCAGAGCTATTGGACATCATCCGGGACAGTGCCACAATAGCTGTGGAGGCTCTCTTGCAGGCATAATCGACGTGGCTACCGAAGGTAAGCTTGTCGTCGATCATCACCCCCAAGTGTTTGACGGAGCGCTTCGAAGTGATTGTGCAGTCGCCTACACTGATCACCGCTTGCTGCGCCGACTTTCGGTTGTTGACAACAACAGCCTCCGTTTTGTGGTGAGCCAATTCCAGTTTCCTGGAGCTCATCCACTCCTCCACAATTGCGATCGAGTGGGCTGCAGTCAATTCCACTTCTTCGATCGATTCGCCGTAGACCTCCAGCGTAATATCGTCGGCAAAGCCAACGATGACCACACCCGCCGGGAATTTTAATCTCAACACCTCGTCGTACATGACATTCCATAACACCGGACCCAGGATGGAACCTTGCGGGACTCCTGAGGTTATGTGAAAGCACTTCCGACCCACCTCTGTGTCATAGACTAATACCCGATTCTGGAAGTAACTTCCGAGAATCTTGTACAGGTACTCGGGTATCCCCAGACGCAGGAGCGCATCAGCAATAGCCGCCCAACTGGCACTATTAAATGCATTCCTTACATCCAGAGTCACTACTGCGCAGTAGCGAATACCCCTCCTCTTACGCTGGAGTGCTATCTCAGCGGTTTTCTTAACCGCCAGAATAGCGTCTACAGTGGACCTCCCTTTCCGGAAGCCGAACTGGTTGCCTGAGAGACCATTTACACCCTCGGTGTACCTCGACAGTCTGTTGAGGATGATCTTCTCTAGCACTTTCCCCACCGTGTCAATCAAGCAAATTGGTCTATACGCCGACGGGTCACCGGGTGGTTTCCCCGCCTTTGGCAATAGTACCAGGCTCTGCCTCTTCCACGCATCTGGAAATACTCCCTCGTCCAGGCATATCTGCATAGCAGATCTGAACATACCGGGAGCCTCCAAGATTGCGACTTTGAGGGCCAGGTTTGGAACTCCGTCCGGACCTGGTGCCTTCCCCATGCTTAGGGATTTTGCAATCCCTACAAGTTCCTTATCAGTTACTCTATCCTCATCACCAGCCCCAATCCCCGGCTGTCCTACAAAAGGAGGCCATGGGCTAGGGTTGTGGCGCGGGAAGAGCCCCTCGATGATCCCCTCCAGCATCTGTGGAGACTGCTCCGTAGGAGCAATTGCACCTCTTGTCTTCGCCATTACGATCCTGTAGGCATCACCCCACGGGTTCGCGTTGGCACTCTGACAGAGTCCCTCGAAGCAGGCCTTTTTGCTTGCCCTTATCTCGGACTTCAGCGCGACTTTGGCAGCGGTGAACACCGCCCGTCGTTCTTCACGCTCCTGCTCGGTACGTGCTCGCTGCATCCGTCTCCTGGCCCGTAGGCAGGCACGGCGCAGGTTCGCAATAGCTTGAGTCCACCAGTATGTCGGTGGTCTCCCATTCCTAGGGTGGACTTTTCTAGGCATGGTCGCATCGCATGCACGCGTAAGCACCGCTACCAGTTCGTCCCCGCTTAGGCCGAGTAGGTTACGCTCACGGCGGAGCGCCTCCCTAAGTACTTCATCATTGAAGTACGATGTCTTCCACCTACGAGGGCTTGGCCTTGACCTAGCCGCTTCCTCAACCCGCTGCCTGCTGTTGTTGTAGTCGATACTGTAGCGAACCGCCAGGTGGTCGCTGTGAGTGTAGGCATCGTCTACCCTCCAGTTCGAACTACTCGTTAGGCCAGGACTACAAAAAGTAACGTCGATAATCGACTCCGCTCCGTTACGGCTGAAGGTACTTTTGGCACCAACATTAGCCAGATCGACATCTAGCACGGCCAGTGCCTCTAGCAGGATTTGACCTCGCTGGTTCGTGTTACGGCTTCCCCATTCCACGGCCCAGGCATTGAAGTCACCCGCTATTACAACTGGCCTTCGCCCTGTCAGCGCGGTCGTCATACAGTCCAGCATCTGCGTGAACCGCTCGGTCGACCAACTCGGAGGCGCATAGCAGCTACAGAAGAGGACCCCGTTTACTTTGGCGATCACGAAGCCCTCGTAGGTAGTAGACACCAACTGCTGGACAGGGTATTTACCCGTTGTCCATATCGCCGCCATTTTTCCGGATCCATCCACGACCCAGTTGCCGTTGCCGGCGGGTACTCGGTATGGGTCCGATATGATGGCGATGTCCGTCCCCCACTCAGCAACTGACTGGTACAGCAGTTGCTGAGCTGCGTCACAGTGGTTCAGGTTCAGCTGCGTTACCTGCACTGTGATTTTTCGTTGATGGCTCGTTTGAAGGTCGGGCACCTTGAGCCTCCCGTTGGGTGATTGTTGTTCACGGACTTGCCGGAACAAATCAAGCACTTGGGAGGGTTCTTGCAGCCTAGTACCTTATGACCTTCCTCACCACAACGCCTGCACAACTTAGTCCTATCAGGGCCTTTACAGCCCCAGGACTTGTGTCCAGGTTCCCTGCACCTAAAGCAGATCACTGGTTGCTCATGTATGTTCAGTGAACATACTGACCAACCAACCTTGATCTTACCTACCTTAGCGGACTTATTTGCGTCTGCCACAGGTAGGTGTACTAAGGCCACCTGAGTACCTGCCGGACCTTTCCGTAGCTGAACGGCGGTGGTGGGCACCTGCACTTCGCACTGTTGCCGCAGTGCCGTGACGAGCTCTTCTGCGTTAGTGATCTCGTCAAGGTTCATCACCTTCAGAGTCACTGACTGCGTCAGAGCCCTCACTTCAACACCAGCGCCAAGGACCTCTTCCGCCAAACTTTTGTAGGCGGCGCCCTTGCGCTCCTTGTCGCGCTTAAGCTCGAGGATCATTTCACCTGTACGAGTGCGTCTGACACTGCGTACGTCGGCTCCTAGATCCGCAAGCTTCGCGTCACTGCGCATCGCCTTCAGGACTTCCGAGTACTTGGACTCTTCCGTCTTGATGATGATCGCATCACCCTTTTCGCGCTTGGCACCTACCCTCCTACCTTTCTTAGGTCTGGTATCCCTGCGCTCCTGTTTCTCCTGTTTCTTCTTCTTCTTCTTCCTCACTACGGTTGTCCAGGGGGCGTCCCCCCCCTGCTCCGCCCTGACCTGTGGTGATGGAGGACCTCTCAAAGGTCGCAACCCCCTGTTCCCATCACTCCGTGAGGGGCCAGCCTTTTCGGGCCCACCCTTCTCGGCTTTCCGGGACGCCTGGCTGGGGTCCGATTTTCCGGCACTTCTGCCGGTTTTCGGGGTCAGTATCCGCCTGGCCTTACGAGCGCCGCCGGGTAGCTCCTCCCCTGACGGCTGCCTCGCGCGCTTCTGCGATTGCTTGCTGTAAGCATTCGCTTCCACGCTTTTGGGGCTGCCCGCGAAAACGAAGGGTTCCGTCTGGGTAGACTTCGGCACCTTCAGTTCCACGGGTTCTGCCGCAGCCACAGTCACCATGGGTTCAGCATGGTTCTGCTTGGCCGCCAACATTGACTTACGAAGTCTAAGCAAGGCCTGCTTGAGGTCCTTGCTGATGTTAGACTTCGAGGACGCAAAGTCAATTATGGAGTCGAGCTGCTGTGCAGCCACTTCCATCGCAGAGAGCCCATCTCTACTTTTATTGATGGCCCTCATCAACCACGCTCCATCCATAACTTCACCCGATGCGTTAGCCGGGGATGAAATATGGGTTCCAGCACTGGCACTACGTGCACTGCTGCCTCCTCCTGCTTCTACTCTCCTCAACGGAGATCTAGCTAGCCCACTTCTTGCGAAGGGGTTCGCTTCCCTACTACTGCTACTACCTGCACTACTACTATTGTTTTGATTAGATATTGTACTCATTTTTGAATCCCACGAGTAGCACGGGAAAAGAGGTCCACCACGCCAGAGCCCTGCATTAACGCGGTAAGGGACAAAATACTGTGAGGGGTGCCCAGGTGCCCCACAGGCTCCGTTAATGGCCGAACATCTTTTTCACCCCTTCGACCATTCATTCCTCAGCACGGTTTTTCGCATCACACCTTGAATTGGGGTTACCCCGTTTGGTGGACTCTTACCACCGGAACGGGTTGTCCGTAGTTCTATTCTGGACGCCGGAACTACACGGCCAACACATTTACATTTAAAGTTGATAATATGTATTGGTCTTCACGAGAAATTTCAAGTTACAATCCAGCAAGTGTATTTTCTCTGTATTACACGTATTTTTGGGAAAATTTGGTTGGTTTTTGAATGTTAAACTTACAACATTGTTCTGGAGAATTGTTTACTTAACACATTTGTACATTTGAAGGTGTTAATACGCGTAAGTCATCGCGAGAAATTTCAAGTTACAAACAAAAGAAGCATTTTTCTTGTATTACACATATTTTAGGAAAATTTTGTAGTTTTTTGAAAGTTAACTTATAACATTATTCTGGAAAGTTGTTCACTAAATACACACGTGCATTTGAAGGTGATAATATGTATTGATCATCGCGTAAAACTACAAGTAACAAACAAAAGAAGTATAAACATAAACATACACATAATAAATTTCCATACCTTTTAGGGGATCCTTTTACTACAACTGCAATTTCATGGAACTGTAATTTCATGAATGACAGCCGTACTAATGATATTTTGCTTATTGTGTCCTGCAGTGCCAAATTTAAAGAATTCATAATGCATGACCTAAAAAAACGTCCCTGTCAAAATTATGTTCACATGAGTTAAAAAATGTTATTTTGGATACCAATGCTGCAATTCATAAACTTATTTTCCCCAGAAACTCAAAGTACAGTAAGACATCATTTTATTTCAAAAATAAAATCCGAATAATACGCCTAAATGTAAGCAATTTCTCTTGAAATCAGCACGTTATTCAATAATAAACGGATTCATGAGCAAAAAGTTATGCTTGCTGTAGTGTGTAATGTGAGTACAGAAAATAAATGATTCAATGATTACAATTTTGTTATTATTTACAAGACTTGATTCTGCTTGAAATTGTTCCACTGCTTGGAAATAGCGCCATGGCAAAACGAAACGCTTCAATATCATTTACGAGCATCACTACACTTGCCATTCTGTATGATTTCCTTCAAAAACTGTAAATATTCCTTTGCAAAACTGACCTTAATCAAATAAAATAGTTAGAAATATTATTGTGCGTTTACCGCTACGGCTGTCTGGGCCCCTACAAGTGGTATGGATATTATATCAAAATTGTCAAAAAATCACATATGAGCAAGATTGTAAAATGCCATATGAACATCATCTGTTCATTGCTTCTGGGTATCATTCAACAAAAAAAAAAAGACAACAATAAATCACCCTAAAACACTATCCAGTTGCACACACTGAAAAGCCGTTCTGTCTTAATCCAATTATCACCCCCTTCGCCCCGAAAGAAAAGCAAAGACAAAGCGTAACATTACCGCTTCCGATCCGTCGTTGCATGGCAGAGGGCTTCTGTTCAGCATTCTAGACAAATCTGTTGCGAGTGAGTACACATTTCGTCGGTAATTTGCTTCAAACAGGGGAAATAATCGATCGCATCGCATCTTGCACTGGTCTGGAATCACATTGCAGCCAAAAAGGGGGAAGCGAGCGCCTTCTGTTTTCCCAATCACGTCTTTAGGAGGAAAAACCCTTCCAGTCGTGACCCCTTTTCCTGCCTTCGGTGACTGCCTTCAAAGGAAAACATCTGTTAGACATTTCACTCCCATCGTGATCATCATCGTCATCGTCGTCTTCTTCTGTGGTGGCGGCGGCGGCGGCATCTCCCACAGTCTCCATGGAGGATATGCACTTAGAAGACGCTATTTTTGAACATTGCAGCCAACCAGCCAGTCAGTGCATCTTTCGGTTTTCCTGTTTATGCTACTGCATACAATGGGACTATTTGAGGAAACGATGGTAAAAATCTAAGAGTTCTTAGATGCCATTTTAGCGCGTCGGTGTCTTCAGAGAATATGTTCAGAAGTTTCTTATACATATTTGTACCAAATTGTATTGAAGTTAACCCCTAGATTAAGCCTTAGGGTACCTTGATCACTACAGCGAAGTGTCACGCCAATAACGGGCGTATTGTAGAACTCGACCTTCGTCGTTTAAAGTCGCCAAATCCTCTTCTACAGCATAGGCCAGCATATTCGTTGTCTTCAACGAAGTCGCTGGCCTGGTTCCCTGCTGAATATAATTTTCGCAAATCTTTCTTCCAACATTCGTATTAAGTGACCAGCCCACTGAAGTCTGTCCTATTTCACACGCCTAATAACATTTGTTTATTTAAATACATGTTTTAAGTAGTGATTCATGCGTCTACGCTACACATAATTTTCTACATTCGCACCGAGTAGGTACTGTCCGCAGCAATTTACGCTCGAAAGCCCTGAAGGCTTTCCGGTCTGCCTCGTTAAACGTCTACGCTTCGTGTCCGTAGAGGCCCCCGAAAGAATCAATGTTTTATACATGATGAATTTTGTCTCCGTTTGCAAGTTGTGAGCTCAAAGCCGGTTCTGCTTTCTGTTGCCGTTCTATAATTGCCTTTGAGCCCTAACGTTTTCTGAGTACAACAGTATATGTTTTCAGGTCTTTTATACATCTAAATCGCGAGAAATCAATATAAATCGTAAACATAAAATTTCACTCGCTGAGAGACGGATAAGCATAAGCATAAGCATTGATGATCGTACAATTCGTAGTTGCTACTTCGTGATTGACCGGAGTAATCAAAATTGCACAGGGAACCAACAGAAGTAGCTTGGGAGTAGCATACATCTTCAATGTACAATTTTGAGGACTCCAAACTTGGTAATGTCAATAACGGTGCCGGCCACGTCCTTACGATCATCGAGGGAAAGGAAGGAATATGAATGTGACGTCCATTGCTACTAGAGACCGAGATCACCTCTGCATCTCCATGGTTTTCACAGGAAGGAATTTTGTTAGAGGGAGGATTCAAAAGCTACATGATCAGGATTCACCTTGGTAAGTGAAGCGATTCATGTAGCCTCAATGTAAAAAGTTAGGTATCATTGCGTCGACATTTTCAATGTCAAACTATTCAAATGTATAATTTTAGTAAATGCTAAAAATAAATAAAAGTATATGTACGCGTATCTCAAAACTTTATTAACTAGGAATAATAAGTACTTAAGCCGACACTTATACTGACGAACCATCCATATTTTGTTTACCGATTAAGTGGTCGGTTTTTTTTTCTTTATTAAGGTGAATTTTAGCACATTAACATATGGCTAGTTCTTCAATGGTCGGTGTTCAGACAAACCGGACCAAGTGTTTTTTGATGGTTTCAGAAGAACGTTCCCCAGGCATTTGATACATCAAAATATCTGCATTATTCTTACGTATCTTTAGAGCACCATAATATCATCTAGTTCGCTCTGTCTTAACACCGACCAAATGAACGTAACATTGCTACGACACAAATTTGTGTTGTTACCGAGCATGAAACGATCTCATGGATTATGAATTTCAATGGGTTTCGTGCTACATGTAATTGGAATGGACTCACCAAATTCAAATGAAAATCTTCAATCTGTCCAGGGAAGGCGACAACATTTCTCCAAGCCTAGGTATACTCCATATCAAGTCGATCTGCCTTGCTTTCTGCACTCTTTGAAGGCAACCATCGAAACATCCATTTTATTTTACTCGCTGAGAGACGGATAAGACTTAATAACTCTCTTCTCATTTTATCAAAAAACTGAGTGGTTATGGTTTATCGTTAACTTTTTGTTTACAAATTGCAAAGAAGGACATGTTGCGAGGAATGCACACAGGTTATTTAAACGAACATGGATGCAATTCCCATCCAGTTTGAAGTTGCTCAATGCTGTGTTGATGCTTATGATCGCAGGCCTATCGATCGGAAGGTTCTTGGTTCGATTCAAAGTTGCCACAGAAGCTTTTGTTTTTAGTTTCTTAAGGCTAATTTATGAAATTCAACCCGATTTATTGTGACGAATTTTCAAAAGGAATTCCTATATATTTCGTTAGTTCATTTGCCAGAGTGTACAAGCCACTGTCAAAATATAGGTAAACATTGCCTGTCGCTCACAAGAATAGCATATTGATGGTTTTTTGGTGTAATTCCAATCGGAAATAATGGCGTTATGCAGGTTCGTAGGAGCTTCTGCCTCGTTTTTGAGTTTTTTTTTCGATGCAGCAATAAAATAAGCTTGTGAATTACATTCTGTATATAGAGCAAAGATTCAACGGCATCACCGTCGGAGAAATTCATCAACTTGAATATAATGATATCCATCAATAGAAGCAGCTAGCATGCATCGCTGCCCATACCCAAAGATTTAATCACGTGTCTGTTGGAAGGTTTTCTGATTTTCTGGACGAAATCATACAAACAAAAAATCTCCCGTCAGACAAGATTTATAATGTTTACGAGACACCGGTCGTTCCGGTAGGTATTATATTTGTTATCAGAGTTAGCTAAATTTATTACTTTCTCACACAGGTTCAGAGTAAGAAGTCCAAGGTTCTAGCAAAGTTTGGTAGAAAACAGGTAGGGATCGTCACTCCCATTAAACGTGAAAGAGTACTTAGTACGGCATGCACATGCATGTCAGTTACAGGGCATTTCATACCACCATTGATTGTTTTCCCGAGAGTTAGGATGACCTAGCAGCTGAAGCAAGATCCCCCACCCGGAATAGCGTTCTCCTGTAATCTCAGCAGGTTGGGTGTCAATAAAGGATTGTAATAGACTTATCCTTGATGGCCACTCAAGTCATACAAAGAAGCTGTAATTCGTCGACAGTGTAAGAGAAAGTCACGTAAGCATTGTAACGTATTGTTCCCACAAGTTGCATCCCCTGGCTGTGAGTATCATAGGACCATCTAAAACTTACTTCTTCCATGCCATAGAAGATTGGCTTAAGAATAAACCAGAAGAGGTAGTAACTCCAAAGGAGGTAAGCGCGCTGTTGGGATAAGCTTTCTTTCGTGATGCATCTATTTCAGCTTTCAATCGGTTCGTGTTTAGCGATGCAGATTCCGTTCCTGCAGAAGTAACAGACTTAAAGAAAACATTGTTTGGGGTATGACGAGTGGTTGGAACAATTGAGAATAACGTTTCTCTCGGTAATCAGTCGATAATAACTGAAGAATGAAATGTGTACAAAGTGATATGTAACAATTTCTTATTCATTATTTATCTCGCCGACTAATTCTGACATTATATACGACGTCTGCTAGCTGTATGTAAAGATCGATAAAATGTGTTTACTTTTCAGGACTTGACGAATTGTAACTCAGTTAAATTATCCTTCAACCAAGAGAAGTTATCGAGTTCTTTCGAGGAGACATCTCAACAGAGGCTACCTAAAGTTATCCCCACCATTCAATCATCATTGAAGAGGGTACTGTTTGAAATCGCGAAACATCTAACCAATTTGCAACCACCGGCAGTGTCAGGTCCATGGTCCATCGACATAATGCAGCAGCTTCAAGGTTTCGCCGGCTACGGTAAACCCAGTAGCAGGGAAGGGCACGTTCTACGTTTTACAATTGGAAAATGGCATCAATCAAATTGAAGTCCCATGAGAAAAGTTAACACCACTTGCTTGCTGTGACGAAATTGGATACAGAACTTCATCATCGTAAATTTCGCTTAGGTGTTCATCGTTCATTGTTGGTTGTAATTAGTTTGTATAGCTGGTGGTGTAAATTTTGGATATTTACAGTTGTTCAGACGGAAGATTAGATGTTATTGGGATGTTACTTCTTCACGGTCGTTCAAGTGTAAAAATTTATATACAAAATAAAAGAATGAGTTCACTGTATAAAAGTAAGAGGTTGTTTCCGAGAAACAATCGCCAAGTTGACGTTGGATAACGTTCTTCTTCTTTCTGGCGTTACGTCCCCACTGGGACAGAGCCTGCTTCTCAGCTTAGTGTTCTTATGAGCACTTCCACAGTTATTCACTGAGAGCTTACTATGCCAATGACCATTTTTGCATGTGTATATCGTGTGGCAAGTACGAAGATACTCTATGCCCTGGGAAGTCGAGAAAATTCCCAACCCGAAAAGATCCTCGACCGGTGGGATTCGAACCCACGACCCTCAGCTTGGTCATGCTGAATAGCTGGATAACGTTAGCTTCTTCTATTTCCTGGCTTGAGACCGTCACGAACTTATGAGAGATTTCTAATGATAAAAATCCAATAAATTTCCATAGTTTTTGTTACATGTCAATTCTGACCTATTATAGACATTGTGTGTCATTATTTGGTTGGTTCGGTTAACACTTCAACATAGATAGAATTGGTCGATGGAAGAAGAAGCATGAGCGGTAACTCAAATATTCCGGTTGAACGTTTGATCCACAAAGATTGGTTGCTTTACTAGGATCCGAAGCCAGTTTGTGGTTGAGGTATTTCTCCATGAAGTCCGCGAACTCCATGTTCTCCTCTTTGCTCAAATCGATGTTAAAGTTGCCTCCCGACCAACCAGTCTTCATAATTCTTTATAGATCTTTGACCAACGATGGCGATCGCTAACGGTTCAAAACGCATCTATATCGATCGCTATCGAAAATCACTAACTGGTTGACCGGGCTGTCACTATGACTGGCATAGTCTACTTTTGATACTCGAAGAAGTTCGGTCAAGACCGATGTGCGATTCCAGATCTCGGCCGTCATGGTCCTGCAGGAAGCGAGCGTGGCCTAAGTGGTCGGTTTGTTTGAGGATACCAACCTGTGCGCGATCCACGCCAAGCATGTCAGCATCATGCCTAAGGACATCCAGCAGGCTCGTCGTATCCGTGGCGAACGCGCTTAAATTGATTAGGGCCATATTCAAAATTGAAAAGGCAATAGATGGCTCTTTTTCAGTGGTAGTAAAAACGAAATCCTGTAGCAAAGAAAGCACCACGGAAGAGAAACTAAACACAAAAAGTTATGTATTTTCATTACGCTTGATTTCTTATCACTACTTTTGACGTTGGATAACATCTTACGGCAACATACTGGGGAACAATTTCGAAAAACGAAAATCGCTCGTGTCACGAAAAGTGGTTAGATTTTGACTGTTAATAACATACTAACGCCCGGATAGATTTTCGAGATTCTAGCACCAATAGATAGGAAATCTTTCCACAACCTACCTTGATACCTTGATGGCTACAGCGTAGCATCACGCCATTGCCGGGCGTATCGTAGAGCTCCATCTTCGTCGGTCTTGGGCGAAACTTCTCCAGTTGCCCCGAACGTTTAGGGTCGCCAGGTCCTCTTCCACTGCGTACAGCCAGCGTATTCGTGGTCTTCCCCGAAGCCGCCGACCTCTACCTGGTTCCCTGCTGAATATTATTTTCGCAATTCTTTCTTCCGACATTCGCACTAAGTGACCAGCCCACTGAAGTCTGCCGTATTTTACACGATTGATAATATTCGCATCTTTGTACACTTGATACAACTCGTGATTCATGCGTCTGCGCCACACACCATTTTCGAGTTTCCCACCGAGTATTGTCCGCAGCACTTTACGCTCGAAAACACCGAGAGCTTTCCGGTCTGACTCTTTCAACGTCCACGCTTCGTGCCCGTAGAGAGCCACCGGAAGAATCAATGTTTTATACAGGGCGAATTGTGTTTCGGTTTGCAAGCTGCGGGACCTAAACTGGTTACGTAGTCCGTAAAAGGCCCTATTCACAGCCGCAACACGTGTTTTCACTTTGCGGGAAACGTCGTTGTCACATGTCACAAGTGTTCCAAGGTAAACAAATTCTTCAACAACTTCAAACACATCCCCATCAAACACTACCTCAGCACTTACACCACCATGCCTGACTCTATATCTACCTGCAACCATGTACTTCGTCTTGGTAGAATTGATGGTCAGGCCTATCCTCGCTGTCTCCCTCTTCAGAGGCACGATGGCCTCTTCCACTGACCTGCGATCGATTCCAATCAGGTCTATATCGTCCGCAAAGCCAAGGAGCATGTGCGACCTTGTGATAATAGTGCCATTTCTTTGCACGCCAGATCTCCTAATAGCACCCTCAAGTGCAATGTTGAACAGTAAATTCGAAAGTGCGTCTTCCTGCTTCAATCCGTCTAACGTCACGAACGAGGTTGACACCTCGTCTGCGATCCGAACACTTAATTTCGAACCATCCAGCGTAGCACGTATCAGCCTAATTAGTTTCGCCGGAAAACCATTTTCAGACATTATCTGCCAAAGCTCATTTCTTTTCACTGAGTCGTACGCCGCCTTGAAATCAATAAACAGATGGTGAGTCTGCAAGTTATACTCCCGGAATTTGTCTAGGATCATTCGCAAGCTAAACATCTGGTCCGTTGTCGAACGGCCCTCACGAAAACCAGCTTGGTATTCGCCGACGAAGGACTCCTCGAGCGGTCTCAGTCTGTTAAACAGGATGCGCGACAGAATTTTGTAAGCCGAATTCAGCAGGGTAATTCCTCTGTAATTGGCACACTCCAGTCTGTGCCCTTTCTTGTAGATAGGGCGAATGAGGCCATCCAACCAGCCGGTGGGCAATTCTTCGTCCTCCCATACCTTCAGAAGTACTCGGTGGATCGACTGGTAAAGCTGCTCGCTTCCGTGCTTGAGAAGCTCGACCGGGATCTCGTCCTTCCCAGCAGCCTTACAGTTCTTCAGCTCGCTGATAGCCTTTTTAACCTCTCCTATGGTCGGTGGGTCCACAGCTTGATCGTCATCATCTATGTTCATCCTGTTCCTCGCTACATTTCCATTCTCACCGTTCAACAATTGCAGAAAGTGCTCCTTCCACCTGGCAGCCACCGCCGTATTATCGGTCAGCAAATTCCCTTCTCGATCATTGCACATGGCGGGCACTGGTACGGTATTGTGCCGCGCACCATTGACCGTTGCATAAAATCTCCGTATATCATTCCGGTTCATGCTTTCTTGTGCGTCAGCTACCACACTTTCTTCGTGCTGCCTTTTCTTTCTGCGGTGGATTCGCTTTTCTTCGGCTCTCGCTGCCCTGTACCGCTCTCTGTTCTGGCGATCACTTCCCGCACCGTTGTTGTCACAGCTTCGTGGATAGGGTCCCACAGGCTGTCCACGTCTCCAGCAACGTTGACTCTTCCCAACTTCTCGTCTAGTTGCTGACGGTACTGCGCAGCTACCCCATCAGTCGACAAGCGTTGTATATTGAAGCGTAGCGTTCTGTGTGTTGCGGAACTCGTGACGCTGGATAACCGCGCCCGAATTTTAGCTACAACGAGATAATGATCCGAGTCGATATTAGGGCCTCGGAAGGTCCTGACATCAATGACATCTGAGAAATGTCGCCCATCAACCAGCACGTGGTCTATTTGGGAGCAGGCATCGCCACTCGGGTGTCGCCAGGTGTGTTTGCGGATATTCTTTCGCGCGAAGTATGTACTGCTGATTGCCATCCCTCTAGCAGCAGCGAAGGTTACTAGCCGCAGGCCATTATCATTGGTAACGGAATGAAGGCTTTCCGTTCCAATGACGGGTCGGAAGAAATCTTCTTTCCCGATCTGCGCATTTGCGTCGCCGATGACTATCTTGACGTCTTGTTTTGGGCACTCTCCGTAGGCCTTATCCAGGCTCTCATAGAACTCATCCTTCATGTCATCGGGCTTATCGTTCGTTGGCGCATATATGCTGATCAGGCTGTAGTTGAAGAACTTGCCCTTCATTCTCAACACACAGATTCGGTCGCTTACCGGTTTCCACCGAATAAATCGCTTCATCTGCTTCCCAATCACTATGAAGCCAACCCCACGTTCTGCTCTGTCGCCACCGCTGTAGTAGATGTGGTACTTGAATGAAGTGTTGGCGATGGGGTCCACCGCTCGGAATTCGCGTTCTCCGGTTCTCGGCCAGCGTATTTCCTGGATAGCTGCCACGTTCACGCCGACATTCCGCAGTTCACGAGCCAGGAGCCCAACACGCGCGGGTTCATTCAAAGTTCTCACGTTCCAAGATCCAACTTTCCAATCGTTGTCCTTTATTCGTTGCCGGGTCTGTTGCCGTAAAATCAATCCGTTTGCTCTACTTTTGCCTTTCTAGGTTGGTGAAGAGTCTTCGATAGGCCACCTAACCAGGGTTGCGCTACCTACATCGTGCTAGAGGGGCTGCCTCCTCGATGCTGACACGATACAGCATCGTCCGCTTGTTCTTTACATGATGACCACGGTCTTAGCCATCACAACCATCCACCTTTATCAGGGCTTTGGACCAGTAGCTCTGGTTCTCAATAGTTTCAAGTTCTTTCGGACATGCTACTATGGTGAGCCGTCATGCGCTAGCGGTGTTAATCTTTCCACAAATCGACTCCAATAATGAGAACAATTGATTTTCATGACTAAACTATTGATAAATGGGTAAATATCGAGGCATGTCATATTTTCCATAGAAAGGCACTTTTTCTTGTTGTTATAAGGTTTTGGAGTTTACATGTATCGTGAATCGGGGTATCTTTGATAATGCGGGTAACTTTGACAGTGCGTTACCCACCACATACTAAACGAAATATCATGATTTCTCTTAATCGGTTAAGCAAAACGAATGCAAAACTAAAGAATATTAGTGTGACACTTCATGTAAGAGCTGTTTTCATTCGAATTGAGAACATTAGAGGCTTTATATAAAATTAATAAAAATTGATACGATTTAAGCATTTTCGATATGATTACAAACAATCTGTTCTACGATCACTATTTGATGAAGTTTCGAAAAGTTGGTCACTTATCTTTAACAGCCTAGTTATCATAGAACGTGAATATGGTCTCAAATTTCTTAGCGAGAAGCTTTTTACAAGCTGGGACCATTTTTGTAATTTAAATCCGAAATTTCCATGTAACATAAAGCGTGGAGGTATGCAATGCCCTATAAATGTTCGCAATTCATTCGATTCATACTCCATTATCAAAGTTACCCCAAAACAGAAAACCGACTTTCGATTAATTATATATCCATTCAAAATAAATCTTTTTGCAATCTATCAACTGCAATCGTTAACTAGGATGCCAAGAGTTGTTTTAAAAATATAAATCATAATTCTTTGAAACATCATGCATAAATATTCAAGTTTTCTTCGAAAAAACTATCAAAGTTACCGCGTTTTACGGTACCGTAATTTTGGGTGAAATTGACAATTTTTCATGGTTATCTTGTCTGTTTTCAATAATGGTGAAAATGCCAAACAACTGAATGCAGGAAAACAAGTACGACGGTCAGCCTCTTTGACTGTGCCAAAATTTTCTAACAAATGTGTTTTGACGTTGGATAACGTCCTTCGGCAACACGAAAAATTGAGCATGTAACGAAAAATGGTGGTCGCTAATAACTCAGCCATTTATCGATAGATTTTCAATATTTATCCATCAATGGATCGGAAATTTATCTACGTGTTGATTCAAATTGAGAACACTATTGATTATTAGCATCACAAACTATTGAAAAATCGTAAAATGTTGACCCCTTTTTTATCTAACCAATCACGTTCAAGAACATTTTTGGTTTCCGCTTCCCACTACACGGAACCGTACGAATTCTATAAGAGAACGCTTGTGAATTGGTTTTTTGACTGGGTTTTCCTCTTTCATAAGATTCTTATGAAACACAAAACGTCCGATAATCTTAAGAAATTTTTGTCGTTGTCATTAGAGATCTTATGAATATCTCTCTTTTCTTAAATTCAAAGAGCGATTCTCTCAATACATAATGGTCCTAAAGAATTCCATAATTGAAATCTATGATCCTTCATAAGAGTATCTTATGATATTGTACTCATTTGTATTATGAACGCAATGATCGTTGGAAGTTCACAAGTTTTTCTTATGAGTCTCATTAGTTGCTTCTTATGTCTTTATTCCATTAGAATTTCGTACTAAAATCGCTCCTCGTAATTCATAAGGAATACAGGGTGTCCGCAAATTATCCGAACAGCAAAATATTGGAAAGATGATCTCGCAATGAAAACAATGAAAAATCAATGTCCATGTTCCTTTTATAATACTTCTATATAATAACACAAAACACAACTTTAAAAAATTTCGAAGTGATTGCTTGTTACTAAGAGAGGCAAATTTAATTTTTTCGGAGACGTGTTTCCTGAGGGCCGCTAATCATACTGGAGGTGTGTTATCCCTTAAACCTAAAAGAGATGAATCCAAATGTCCTTTTATTATTTGAAGTAATCTACAGGTTAGTAGATTCAAGTTAGACTGGAAATATAAAATTGCACGGTTCAAATCCAGTGAGTTCTATAGACATTTCTCTTCCGTCATAAAGCTCGGAAAACGACTTCCTTTAAGACACGTCAATACATTTGGGTTGGTTTTGAAATTATTTGAAATCGGAAATGTGTCAAACTTACTTCTAAAGAATAAAATAAGTCAATGTTTGAAACCATGCAAGAATATTGAATTTATTATGCTTGATTGTATAGAACCATGTCTTCAAAGTTTGTACGGATAATTTGCGGACACCCTGTACTGTCTCATTGTCGATGAAACCAGCGACTTGTCTGGAAAGACATTCGGACGGTACACCGCGGTAGACAGTGATCTCAATCTCTGTGGAAATTTGATGGGATTGCACTAGGTCCATTCAACAATCTTACCAACATTATAAAGATTCAATTGCTGCGATGGAGCGAAGAACATGTCTGGAATACGCTGAGGTGTAGCCAAACGGATTCGCGATTTTCAGTCGTTCGCTGTGTACGTTCATTGTCATGTGCGTTCTTTCAATTTGGCACATATTGTGTATTTCTTTCACCACTGGACTACAAAGTGCGGCCTCATACGTGCGAAAGTTTGAATAAAAGTGCGAGATTGCATCGTACCACGTTGGTGTCTTCAGAGCACTTATTCTCTGATTTACAAAAAACAAGTTCCCCGAAGACACCAGCCCGATTTGATGCCATTGCGCACTTTTATTGGCGCACTTGTAAAAACTTCTGCGATAGTCCAGTGGTGAAAGAAATTCGCAATACAATAAGCAAAATATCATTAGTACGGGATGCTTTGGTGGAATGCCATTCATAAAATTGCAGTTGTAGTAAAAGGATCCCCTAAGAGGTAAGGATCTTAGAATTACACGACACGTAATTCTAACTTCAATCATGTAAAGCCATAAGCAATGTATTATTCAATAATAAATCCTACAAACTCAGCTATAATACCCAACATTACTACTAGATTCCTAAAAATTATACGCAAAACGTCTTCTCTCAAAGAATGTTGCAAGCAAAATCGCACAGTTTACATGACTTTACGCTGAAAAGTTAATCATAAATAATGCACATGGAATGACCGAGCCGCCGATCCATCCATATGCATTATTTTTGACAGATTGTTTAACGTAGAATCGTGTAAATCGAGCACTCTCATTTGCAATTTCTCATTCAAGATGCAACAAAGCATCCAATATTGGCGAATGTTGGATACAAGATCGGGAAATGTTTCAATTTCACTCAAGATCGTAAGCATTCCTGAATGAAATGAGACAGTTTACATTATGTATCGTTAAATATTCAGTTATAACTCGTTACACATGACAATCATAAAAGTTTACGTGCCATGTAGATTTAAGATTTTTTTTGCTGTGTGGATTAACTCCTACACAGTTATGCCTAACGCGTTTCATAAATGCCATTTTGGAAAGTTCTTCTTTCTGGCATTACATCCCAACTGGGACACAGCCTGCTTCTCAGTAAACTTCTATGATAATCATGTTAAACGAGTTATAACTGAATGTTCAACGATCAATAATGTAAACTGTCTCATTGCATTCAAAAATGCTTGCAATCCGTAAAGAAACTGAAACATTTCATGATCTTTCATCCAACATTCGCCAATATTGCATGCTTTCTTGCATCTTGTAAGTGAAATTGAAAACATGATCGCTCAGTTTACATGATTCCACGCTGAACATTCTGCTAAAAATAATGCACATGGATGGATCGAAGGCTTGTCATTCCATGTGCATTCTTTATGATTGAATTTTCAGCGGGAAAATCATGTAAACCGAGCCGTTTTGCAAGCAATATTCTTTGAGAGAAGACGTTTCGCGTTCAATATTAAGGAATTTGGTAACAATGTTGTATATAATAGATGTGTTTATAGGTTTTATCATTGAATAATACATGAGAGATGGCTTTACATGATTGAAACTAAAATAATGTTACGTGTAAATCTAAGAATTTTTTGGTGTGTAATTCTTTGAAATATCATGCATAAATATTCAAGTTTTCTTCGAAAAAACTATCAAAGTTACCCCGTTTTACGTTACCGTAATTTTGGGTGAAATTGATCATTTTTCATGGTTTTCTTGTCTGTTTTCAATAATATTGAAAATGCCAAACAACTAAATGCAAGAAAACACACAGCAAAAATCTCTTAAATTTACATAGCACGTAAACTTCTATGATAATCATGTTAAACGAGTTATAACTGAATGTTCAGCGGTAAATAATGTAAACTGTCTCATTGCATTCGAAAATGCTAGAAATCTTGAGTGAAACTGAAACATTTCATGATCTTACATGCAACATAATCACAAGAAATTCTTGTCGTTGTCATTAGAGATCTTATGAATATCTCTCTTTTCTTAAATTCAAAGAGCGATTCGCTCAATACATAATGGTCCTTAAGAATTCCATAGTTGAAATCTATGATCCTTCATAAGAGTATCTAATGATATTGTACTCATTTGTATTATGAACGCAATGATCGTTGGAAGTTCACAGGTTTTTATTATGAGTCTCATTAGCTGCTTCTTATGTCTTTATTCCATTAGGAATTCGTATTAAAATCGCTCCTCGTAATTCATAAGGAATAGGGTAGGTGTACCAATTATGGATGCAATATGTCAACTGGATGTATAAAAATCAAGTTTGAACCGCGTTTCTAAAACGTAAGCATGACTTGTTGATGTTAATTACTAGTTCGAAGCCTTGCAAAACAGTTGAAATAAACAGTTTTAGTACTAAATTGACTTTTAGCTTCTAAAAATTGGTTTTAAAAAACGTTGTCTTTGTACCAATTATGGCAATAGTGTTCCTAGCATTCGACATAAAAGTGTACCAATTATGGACTATCGAATGATTGCACGAAATGAACTCAAACGCCATCCAGAACGAATGATAATGCAACGCTAATATGTAATGAAGTGATTGCACATAAAATTTTCCAAAAAAAAATTGTGTTTAATAGATGTTAAATCATTTTATTGCAATGGGTTCATGTGAGCAAATTATTTTTTGAAAATATGTCTAAATGCAGTGAATATGCAAATTATTATACAAAACAGCATTAATGAACTCATATTACCTTTCCAGCGCTTAATTTGAACGAAAAAGTAAGGAAAAATCAAAAATCGAGTGTCGCTGAAAACCCCTTTCTACCATGAAATCAGCATCTTCCGCTTACGAACGTTTTCGAACGTGTGATTAAAAAATCTTAGTAATTGAGTACAAAATATGAAGATAATGCCTTACCGAACCGTCCCGTCGTGGAAGTCACCCGTAAAATAGCTTTACTTCTTTTATTTCACTGATAAAAAAATGTTAACAAACCACCTCCAGAGTATAGCCATAATTGGGCTCTCATACACTCTTTGTACCAGTTATCGACATAGTGGAAATAACACGATTTCCAACTTAAAACAGTAGATTTGATTGCTCACCAGCTAAATCTATTCATTTGTTTTCACTAGGCAGCATACGTTTATCGGCTGAAGCAGTTTTTCCGGATGAAAACATGAATTTCGTAACGGGTGTTCTTTAACAAACTGCTAAGAAGGTGTTATATGTGTGAGGCAAAATTTTCAAATGCTCATTTCTCGAAGCTTATTGCACGAATGATCTCATCAAGGTTTAGTTACCATCAAATACAAATAGATTTATCATTCCTGTGAATATTAGCCGTTATATTCTAGTGAAACAATAAGAAAAATTTCTTTTTGTTCCCACTATTGCCATAATTGGTGCTATAGCCATAATTGGTACTTCTACCCTACTGTCTCATTGTCGATGAAACCAGCGACTTGTCTGGAAAGAAGCGAGTTTTCATCTGTATTCGGACGGTACACCGCGGTAGACAGTGATCTTATTATTTATTGAAATTCGTAACTTAAGACACACATCTTTTATGTTACATGATCTCTGTGGAAATTTAATGGGATTGCACGAGGTCCATTCAACAATCTTTTCATTGTCATTGTCAATTCGCGTTCAATATTAAGGAATTTGGTAATAATGTTGTATATAATAGATGTGTTTATAGGTTTTATCAATGAATAATACATGAGAGATGGCTTTACATGATTGAAACTAAAATAACGTTACGTGTAAATCTAAGATTTTTTTGGTGTGTGCAAAGCCATCTCTCATGTAGTCTTCAATGATAAAACCTATAAACACATCTATTATATCCAACATGATTACCAAATTCCTTAATATTGAACGCGAAACGTCTTCTCTCAATAAATGTTGCTTGCAAAACGGCTCGGTTTTCATGATTCAATTCAATCATAAATAATTCAATCATAAATAATGCACATGGAATGACAAGCCGTCGATCCATCCATGTGCATTATTTTTGGCAGAATATTCAGCGTGGAATCATGTAAACTGAGCGATCATGTTTTCAATTTCACTTACAAGATGCAAGAAAGCATGCAATATTGGCGAATGTTGGATGAAAGATCATGAAATGTTTCAGTTTCTTTACGGATTGCAAGCATTTTTGAATGCAATGAGACAGTTTACATTATTGATCGTTGAACATTCAGTTATAACTCGTTTAACATGATTATCATAGAAGTTTACGTGACATGTAAATTTAAGATTTTTTTGCTGTGTGTATGAACTGTTCTATCCAATTTGAAGTTGTTCAATGCTATGTTGTATGGAAGCAACTTAAAACAACTATCGTATCTAGCGCTGTAAAATTTTGAATCGTTGCTCCGTGCATCGATTTTTTGAACTGATGATAAGTGGCCCCTAGACGACATCAATATATTGATAGATTGATGTTACTCCTCAATATATTGATGTCGTCTGAGCGTGACATCAATATATTGATGCAAATATTGAGATGATATCAAGAGAGTTTGATCATGCATTTCAATATTGCCTCTCATCTCTCCTTTTAGTTTAACTTGGGTAGCCGAAGTGAAGCATGTTTTGTGCTCGTCGGATGATTTGTTCGAATCGGTATTATGGAAATTAAACGATTTTGGTGCGAGCAATCCAACGTGGCTGACTCCAATTTAACTTGGTGAAAATATTGCGAAAAGGTTTGACAATAAAAATATTGTAAATATCGTGGTCGTCTAGGGGCCGCTTTAAGGACACTCGAAATCTAGTGAATCGGTTTTCTTCATTTTATTTTTATTTCGTTTCAAAAGTCTAAAATTTATTAGAATTTTGTAATGAATTGATGAACCATAAACCTAGATTTGCATCAGCCATTAAGTACTTAAAATTATGAAAATGTATTGGCTTTTTTCGGTGAATGCAATACCTATACTCAGAGTAAAAGGGAGTAACTAACGTAATGAAATGACAAGATGGATAGAATCACAAGCGAGCGACGAGAGAAATGAATAGAAGTTGAACATTTGTTTTAACAGAGGAAAAATATGTGAACAACACAATCGAAACGACAAATCGTTGCCTAACGTCCTGGTCTTGAACGGCTAGATGTTGTAGTGTTGGTCACTACTAACACTAGACAGGCAAAAATTTGTCGCCTCGACCTGTTAACTATATTGTCCGGCGTATGTAACAGTTCTATCGATCGTTGGTATATTTTCGGAGATTTATACGAAAGTGACGTTACTTATTGGATTTTTTCGCGTCTAATCTCACATACCCTTGCATACTCCTTCGTCGCTCGCTTGCGATTCTATCCATCTTGTCATTTCATTACTTTCGTTATTCCCTTTCACTCTGAGTATAGGTATTGCATTCACCGAAAAAAGCCAATAAATTTTCATAACATGGTCGGTGTTCAGACTGACTGAACCAAGTGCTTTTGCATGGTTTCAGAAAAACGTACGCCAGTAATTCGGAATATCTAAATGTGTGCACTATATGCTGTAATAATGAAACATATCTATTTGATGTTGTATCTGTGTCGAAATAGCATCGGAAAAATCAGAATTGATGGAGTCCTTAACGTACCTTTAGAAAGTCAAAATATCATCTAGTCCGGTCTGTTTGAACACCGACCATATTAAAGTCATGCGGTGATTAAACCTTATTAAAAAAAAACATTAAGTATTTAATCTACAATTATGAATTCAAACGCAATTTAATTCAAAAAATTTAAAAATCAAATGCAATTGCATTTGCTCTTATTTTGAGAGCTTGTTTTTGTAATCTTTCATATGATCTTGAAATACGAATCAATTCAGAAACATCAATTCAAATGATTCAATTAGTTCGGTGAATCCATTGGATATATCGAATTTTAATCGTTTCAGTAACATCGATGTTATTATGGTTTGATTTGCCCCACGCAAATCGTTATCTGAATGGTTGTCATATGAATTATTAGATTTATCGTGCAAAATAGCATTTTTACTAAGAATTATTTTGAGGGGCTATGTGCATATCTGACTTGTGCAATATGAGCACTTATTGTCATGGATCATTATCTACACGCAGCAAACTGGACTATCGAAATTCATGCAATTTTTTTTGTAATCGCGGGCCTATCGATCGGAAGGTTCTCGGTTCGATGCCAAGTTGTCACGATTTTTGTTTTTATTTTTGGTTTCTTAAAGAAAATTTATAAAATTCAACCCAATTATTTGTGACGAATTTTCAAAAGGGGTTCCTATGTATTTCGATTGCCCATTTGCCTTTGTGTACATGTCGCTGTCAAAATATAGATAAACATTGCTTGTCGCTCACACGAATAACATGTTGCGGATTTTTTACGCAATTCAAATCGGCTTGCCGGTCATTGAAGCGGTAAATAGTGGCACGTCAGTACGGTGAGCTTCATCACTTTATCGAAACTTTAACAAGTTATTTGCGTCACGCAGATTCGTAAGAGCTTCAGCTTCGATATTGTCAGTTATTTTTCGATGCGGCAAGAAAATGAGGTTTTGATTTACATACTGGACAGGGCAATGATTCTACGCCGTAGGAAATCTCGTCAACTGGCATTCGATCTAGCTAAAAAGAATGGTATCAGTCAATAGAGAGAAGCAGCTACAGTGACTCAATTTCATTTTCATACGGGGCACTGTTTTTATATCAAGTTGGAATAAAACTATTAAATGGTGCATGGACTTCGATATACTTTATCAATAACGAAGGTCATATGTGTCATCTATTGACTGACAATGACAAACTGTATTCATTTGCTTAAATCTTTGTAATAATGGAAAACTATTGGATTCGTGTCTATAATTGACCCAACTCCATATTCGTACACCTAACGAAATAGAAATATACATCATTCAAATCTAATTTATAATGGATTAGATGATTGCTTAAGTTCTTCGTTGTGTTATTAAGATGGAGTAGAGTACATTTGGAAAATTTATAAGCAGACATATTTGAAACTTAAGTAAATTTAAGAAAAATACCACTTTTCCCATGTTTTTTTTTTGTAAAATATTCGGTAAGTCGAGCATTGACTTACATTTTTTTCAACATCACTTCCTTAAGAATGATTACTGCGAATATTGAATAAGTTTCAAAAAGTTATAATAAGTTGTATTGCGATTTTTTACCTACTTAGACTTTGTTGACATGAATTTCGTTGCTCTCATATTTCGATCTCGATTTCGCTCTCATACCACCCACCTTTTTTCCCAACGCTTCTTGATCCGATTTGACAGTTCTCTGTGCAGCTCGAAATATGTTTTGTTTATTTTTCACATCGTGGGTCAGATCCAAAATCAGAATCAGCATCTATAATTTCAACAAATTGAGCCGTTCTGGATTTAATACAACAGAAAACGTAAGTAGTTCATTAAGTTTGTGGTGCAATTTTAATAAAACATATGTTTTGGTAACGTTCTAGGAGCAAATACGCTGAAATAGCGTGCGGAAGAAATGGACAGCTCCACGGAGGCAAGTGTAGCAGACGATTGCGATGGGGAGATTCTTTTTGAAAACATTGAAATGCTGGACGATATGGAGGCGGAACTCTCGGCGGATCTAAGTAACTTTCATGATGAGGAGCTAGAGGAAAAGCCGATTGAAGAACCCACGGTAAACGAAAGTTTATACGGATGTCGCCTGTTAGCATTTGTTCGCGAGTTTAAGGGTCAATCTTCCGGTGCTCATGTTGCCTACTGGGACATACAGGCAAAATCGGTCAATGACTTCAAAAATAAGCTTTGGGATTTAGCTAGATCTCACTTGATACGGGAAGTCATCTTTGTCCAGCAAGCTGATGGGACCACTGTTCCTGTGTGGTCTGATAAAGATCAACCGGAGGAAAGCGATTTTGGAAAATTTGCCATTTTCTATGAGAAGCAGAACAGAAAGTATACCCAGTTGGATAAATTGACCGTTAACGTGCTACATCATTGGAAAGGTAAAGAAATCCACATTTTGCTTCATGTGTACTCCCTATCTGTGAGTTCGAGGAAAATATTTTCAACGGTCAGAGCATTTGATTGATCCATCAAATCGTGATAAATCTGGCGCGGCTACAACTCAAGTAGTGGTTGAGCTTTCTCGAGAGCTACGAGTTTCTCATGGTGATCGCTGGAATGCTCATGAAATCGTGTGGTAAATGTGGGCCTCAGCAATATTATCATCACCTGCTCATATGCGCGATGCCATGAAAAACTCTGCTCCTCCAGAACATTTGCAACATCTTTGTAAAGCAAAAGAGGGTGCGAGGATTCAACACATTAAGCGAGGATTGATCATTCCTCATAATGTGAATGCTACATTTCATGAAAAAATTGCAGCTACCAAAGAGGCGTTTCTAGCTGTGCAGGTTGTTGAAGAAGAACTGCGATTGAAAATGTCACATTTGAAGATGCGGATCGAAGCATTGGAACAGCGGGAAAGATTGGGAGAATCGTTTTTGAACGCAATGGACACATCAGTGGCAGTGTCCAACAGTGAATTCACTGAGAGTATTGCCATAAATGTAACCGATATGGCAGATGTAGACCACGACTGAAATGTATTACAGATGTAAACTAAGTGCGCTGTATGTTTAAAATGATATAACGGTGATTTTCTGTTAACTAAAACATGGAAGCATTTATTCGAATGTTACAGGATTTATTTCAAATAAGGAAAGGGCAAATATTTATCACATTTCATAACCTTAAGCCTCGCACTTTTCATCATTAATATCAAAATCAGTACTATCGAAGTTTTCAATATTTTCAGCAACAGAAGGGTCAAACTTTCCACTTCTTAGATAACCACATTTCTTAAATAGATTTGACATATCGTAGTCCCTGAAATGACTCATAACTTCAGCGATAACTACTTTAATATCTTGTTTTCCTCCTTCCTGATACACAGCTTGTGTACGTCGTTTACACAACCCAAACACTATTTCAATAGGGTTGAAAAACGGGCAATACGCTGGTAAAAATATTGGATAAATGCCAAGACATCTGAGGTAGTTAATTATTTGGTCACAGCAATGAATCTTCGCTCCGTCCATGATCCAGATTGAGTGAATTCCAGGATAGCGATATATATGATTTGTTTCTAGGGCCAAACGTTTACAACACTCGAAAAATAGCAATCGTGTGAACGTACCATCAGTGGAATACGTATCAATCATTCCATGTTGGCCAATAAAGCACAAAAGAGAAACACGAGCTTTCCTAACGAATTCACCCCGGAAAACTAGTCGCTTGCCGCGAATACCATATCCTCTAGAACGAAGCATCGATCTGTTATCAAAACTAACTTCGTCTAAAAATACCAAATTAGAGTAGTCCCACTGAATCGAAGAAATTTCGTAAAAAAATCTGATGATATCATTTTCTTTGATCTGAATAGCCCGTCTCTCTAGATATTTTAAAGTTAACCCTGCATGATTCAGAATTCTCCAAATAGATGGAACTGATATTCGCATTTTGAACTCCCGTTGGAAGTGACCTTTCGCTTCATTAAGAAACAATGTAGGATTCTTCATATATAAATCAATCAACCATTGTCTCTTATCGGAAGTGAACTTTGAGCAATCTCGTTCATATCTCCTTCTTGAAAAATAGCCATCTTCCTCGTATCGTGAAATCCAGCTCGAAATAGTAGACTTGTGTTTCTTGTACAGAACAGAAAGTTTGGCTTTGCTTAGGCCCAAAAAGAAGTACCGTAATTTCGGGTGAAATTGATCATTTTTCACGGTTGTTCTAGTCTGTTTTCTATAATTTTAACAATGCCAAGCAACTAAATGCAGAAAAACAAGTACGAAGGTGAGCCTCGTCGACTTATGTACCGAAATTTTCTAACAAATGTCATTTTAGTGTTAACAAACATATCTAAAATAAAAAATCATAGGATCTCATTTCGGGGTGAAATTGATCACTTGTCAATGTCATTATTGTTAGTTTTCAAAACAACTCTACATGATAAATTTGAGCTCCCTGAATCCGAATATGCTTGTCAAATTCTTAACAATGCAATATTTATATAAACAATGAATAGTTAAATTTCAAGAATTACGCGAAAACGCCTAAATGTATGCAATTTCCTAAGGAACTCAATGATATCTAACAGAAATTCAATTATTTCAACCATTTGAGCTAATTGATACGAGTTTTTGTGATGAAATCTGGTTTGTGGATATATCTCAAGCATCCTCACAAACTTTCAGGTTAATATCATGTTCAAATCCTTGCTTATAAATAGAAGTTTAAAGGTGTTTGTCAATACTGCACCGTGCGTGATTTTGAAATTTTACATTTTTTTTGTTAGTAATAAACATTCTTTAACGCAAAAAACTTCACAACACACAATTCGACAATAGTTACGACAAACAACGTTCATTTACTGCAGCTTACATTGATATTTGTGCTCCATTACGAATAAATGAAATCGTGTGATACGATGATCAATTTCACCCTTCTGAACAATTACACCCGATTTTACGGTATCCGTACAGGACATGGTACCGTAAAATGGGGTGAAGTTGATCACTTTTGAGCGATTCTGTTCTATAATTCCTTGTAGGATGCATGTATTCTCATCCAAATATTTTTAAAACCTGCACTGGTTGGATGTATATCGAATTATAGAAAAGAAATTTTTACGAATTGTTATCATAATAACGAAAACAATTTTTAGAAATCAAAAAGTGGAATTTTTGATTCCGGGGTGAAGTTGATCAATTACTGTGACATGTTTCCTAAAATAAAGAGACATGCTTATTACTAAATTTGGGATCACTGATCCCGAATCAAGTCTCAAAAATCTTACATCTTGTTGATAAATCGGTCAATTTTAGGATTGAATGTTGTGAAATCCAGAATACACCAAATAAAACGCCTAAAGGTATGCAATTTTCTTTGAAATTGGCAACTCGCTCACAAAAAAAACATTTTTATCTCTGAAAATGATTTTTTATACTCAATGCAATTATAAAGCTGGGTTCACCGAACATATATGGAATGTACAAAACAGTTTTTTTAAATGTTGTCTTTATATAGCCTTGGCAATAGTCGAATGTTTAGGGTAGAACCCTTTAACAGTTCATCGAACATTTCCTTAAAAATCTGTTTTTTCCATGGTATAACTATATTGAACGACGAACCGAATTTACAAACATCAAGAGCAGTTATCAGGTAATACGATATGACATAACTTGTGATAATTGAAAACGGTTAATAGCTCTTTTGGTAGTCCATACATGTGGGTACGGGAATGATCAACTACACCCCGAATTACGGTACACAGTATTTTCAGATGCTCGTTGGTGCTGAACCACTGCTACTATATCTGCCATTATTCCGACTAGAGAACTGTAAGGAAATTGAAATTTGTATTACAAAATAAAAATATAAGAGAATATCTTTTAAGTTACCGTAACAATTGAAAATTTTGAAATACTTTCAAAGTAGTGCGCTTTCTTTAAGTCAGCTTGTTTGTTCTGGCTCCTTTGACATTTAGCTCAACATATCAAGAAACATACACAATCAATTTTGTCAAGTGATAAGTTATTTTGACATCGATGATTTCGTCGTGAAAGTCTAAATATTCATGAAAAATACAATAGATTAGCTAGAAGTGGATATCGACAACTTATATCTTTGGATCTTAGGTAATATAACATTTATAACGAATCCAAAACAAAAAAAAATCAATTTCTCCCAGATTGGCTCCTAAATGGATATACATAATCAATAGTTATTGTTCGTATCAAAACATTGCGTAATTAGTATTTTTAATTTACATTTTACTACCAAACATGATTATAGAGATTCATAGAATAAATATCATTGCTGTAACCGCAACACAAAGTTTTCAAAATGATAAAAACAACAGGATATATTCTAGAAAACAGTATATCAATGCTCTCTGCTCATTCAAGTTATTTTGTATTTTTCTTATGAAACCAATAAATTGCAAAATAGGGTGCTATTTTGAATATGATTTGAATATTAATTCGAAGATAATTGAATATTGCGATAACGTCTATAATGTGGAGGTATATACAGCCTAGTTTAGGGTACAAAGCGAAGTTCGTAGTTCATTTTGTTTACAGGCGCGTTCAAAATGAACCTTTACCTGTTCTTTAGAATGAAAATTTGGTTCACATTGATTAAAAATATCATTTCAGAAGAGTTTTGAAGTTATGGCAAGACAAATTTTCTGAACTCAAAAGGGATAGAAACTGTTTATGATTTCTGTTAACTGATTACATTTGAACTAAATTTCTATCAGAGCTCACGAATATAATTAATAGATTGGATCCATTGACCAACATGAACGTTATAGTTCGAATTATTGGATTTTTTAGCAAAAATCATTGGAAAACTGACATTTCTCATAATTTTACCTAAATTTCATATATGTCCGCTAACAAATTGTCCAAATGTACTTCACTACATCTGAACATCATAATAAAGCACTTCAACAATCAAATAGCGCTTTTAAATTTAGTTTTGAACGTTGTACGTTTGAATTTTGGTAGGTGTACGAATATGGAATTGGGTGAATTTTAGACATAAATTCAATACTTTTCCATTATTCCAAAGACGAATGTAAATTGAAACATTATGTGATTGGCAAATAATAAATGACACCTATTACCTTCAATGTGGATAAAGTGTTTTAAACTCAATACATCATTTCATAGTTTTTTACTAACTTGATGTGAAAACAGTATCCTGTACGAATATGAAATTGGGCCACTGTAGCTTGCATCGCTGCCCATGCTCAAGGATTTAATCGCGTTTCTATTGGAAGGTTTTACGATCTGCTGGACGAAATCCTACAAATAATTCTAGTAAATGAAAAATCCGAATTTAGTACTATACCATTTAATTCCACTAGAGTTTGTATCCTTTGACAGATACGCGTCTTTCGAACTCAACTGTAAGGTCGTCTTCAGTGTCGTGTACTAGACTCGACTTGTCGACTTGTGCATACATCCAGAGTAATCTAGATGTCAACGTTTCTTTGTAAACAAAACTTGATATTGAAAATGCTCTCGAAACTTTAACAAACTATAGATTTTTAACGCCTTTTTCCCATAAACGGTCCCATTGTGCGCCGGAGCGCTAACATGGTGCTTTACCCCCTTTAAATTCAAATCATGCAATGTTTCGTACCATTCCCGTTCAAATTAGGACTCTGGCTGCCATATGTGTCATGTTGTGGCGCAAAGCGAAAGAAAGACATTCATCTTCCGACACCCCGGCGTTCGTTCCTGGGAAGTTCATGTGGCAGCGGATGGACGATGCATTTGTGAGAGAACAACACTCCAAAAGCGACCGACGACTGTCTGTGTGGTGAAGATACATATGTTGTGTGCAGTGAACATTAAAAAATCAAAACCAGAAGTATTTCGATGACATAGAGAAAGATTTAAGTTCATATGCGTCTCTTCCGATACGGAAGGGTCTTTGTTTTTTGTCCAAAAGGTCACAGGCGTTGGCTGAGTTACATTGAATTCAAAGTACACTATTTCCAATATATGTTCCTATGTTCGATGTCCGTGTGACATGGAAATAATTCCAAAACCCTGGAGGAAATTTTCAGATCCCACAATTTTGTCTCGTCTTTCTGGCGTTACGTCTCAACTGGGACAAAGCCTGCTTCTCTGATAAGTGTCTTATGAGTTCCTCAGTTATTAACTGAGAGCTTTCTTTGCCGATTGACCATTTTTTGCATGTGTATATCGTGTGGCAGGTACAAAGATACTCTATGTCCTGGGAATCGAGAAAATTTCCTTTACGAAAAGATCCTCGACCAGCGGGATTCGAGCCCACGACCCTCAGCATGGTCATGCTGAATAGCTGCGCGTTTACCGCTACGGCTATCTGGGTCCCATAAAAAAACCCGCAAATTACATGTTGTCAAATGTTGTCATGTTGGGTTCAAATAAATTGGTCAGATGAAGTTAAGCATCTAGGGCTCATGATAGAAAAGAATTTAACTTTCAAGAATCACATTAAGGGCATTCAAGACAAATGTAACAAATATGCAGTGCCGGATTTGAGCTTCAGGGGGCCCGGGTCAGATCTTATACAGGGGGCCCCTTTATACAAAATTCAGCACGTTTGAGGATTCAACAAACTAACATATTGAATTTGAGTTTTGAACGACAGCCCAAATTCAAAGCAGAATACGTGACATTTTCGTTTGTGAAATACATTGAAAAATTTGACTGTTTTGAAGCTTTCCAATAATGTTCTGAGGTGATTTTTGTGTACAAAGGGATAGACATAATAATTCGTGAGAGCTTGGCTCGTTTTTTGACTTATACATAATTTGTATGGAGTGAAAAATTGCTAAAAGTCTTCAAAGCCGTTTTCTCCAAAGCTCCTTTTGATTCTATTTAGTACAAGTTTCCAGTTTTTCTCTGGTTGCCGCACCCTCTGAAAATAAAAAAAAGAAAGTATTTACAGTACTAGGAAAAATAAAGTAAAAAAAAAGACGCCAATTGACCTGAAATTTGAACTGCATGTTGGAAATAAATCATCAAATTCTAAGCAAAAGTGGCTTAGTTCTTAAACTCCGCCCATTTTGACAAAAATTTTGATAATTAGATATTTTGAAAATAGAAAATATGCCTTATGATAAATGTTCACATTTAAAAAATATTCCAATTTGAAAATTTTGTCACTTTTCTCAAAATAGTAGTTTTTAAAAGCTTCCAATTTCTTGAACTACTACTACTTACTGCTTAATCTAATTTCTTTCTTCTCTTGATAAATTTCCAGTAACTAAATCAAATTTCAAGTTATTCATGTGATATAGTTCAATTTTTTAAAAACTGTTATACAGTTCCCTAAACTTTAGCATTTTTGTATGAAAATCGGTCTTCATGTTCTTTATTCTTACTGTATATTCTATCAATTATATTCAAATTTTACTTCAAGTCTTTACTGAATTCAAAGAAAACTTCATCAACTACGGAATACAAAATAGAAAAGTATTTAAAAATATTGACTACCGCGTCAAAAAAGAATTTTCCTTACGCTTCAAGTGCTTGCTTCAAGTTTATGATAGAATGGAAAATATGTTTAAATTCTCAAGTTCTGATAGGAGCCAGATCAGCTCTATGGTTAAATATTCATGATTTTTTTTGTAATATATTGAAGGATACTAATTGACCAAACCGTGATATTAGACAAAGAAAAAATAATAACTCAAATATTGGAAAGCTGACTTTGCGTTAGAATTATATTTACAATTGTCTAATGGGAAAATTGTGTAAGGTATTTCAAAATGTTTTATGTTTTTAATTTTCATTCCTCGGGGGGCCCCCTTCATCGGGGGGCCCGGGGCATTTGCCCCCTTGGCACCCCCCCAAATCCGGGCCTGCAAATATGTAAAATGTCTCTATCCCCTTATTAATAGAAAATCAAAACTTTGTTTTAAGAACAAGCTTTTGATATTCAAACAAATTTTCAGGCCAGCCATGTTATATGCTGTACCAAAATGGACTAGCTGTTGTAATACCAGAAAGAAAGCTCTGCAAAGAAATCAAAATAAAATTTTGAAAATGTTTCTGAAGTTTTCTCCCTGGTAAAGTACCAATGAGTTTCATAGAATATCCAATGTTGAAACATTGGAACAAATGTCAAATAAAATAATTAATAATTTCAGCAAAAATCGTTGCAATCTTCTATCACCACGGTTAATGCGTTATAAGTATATTTATGTTAAGTTAAGTTAAGTAAATTGAAAGCTTTTTTTTTTCTCTTGTTAGCAGGTGAAATCAACTCAGCTGTAAAGAATCTGAACTGCTACGGCAAATGAAATGTAATATGTTGTTAACAAAATGTTAATTAAAGCTTTAATTTGTTTTACCAAATTAGGATGATAGTATTGTCTAACACAGAACACCTAGATATAAAAATGTTTGGAATAATACTAAGAAAAAAAAAAAAACAAAATTGTGGAAACCATGATAAAGCTTCAAACCAGTTGAGTTTATCAACAGTCTAACGATTTTTTTTTTCTAGATAATCTTGTCTTGATCAATTCGACATCAGCAAATGAAGGAATTTTTATCTACAAGTGTGAGCCACTTTGAGCTTTCAGTTTGGAAATCTTATCAATACTTTTATTACAAAAAGAGCTTGTACAGAAAACACATGTTCGTTTAGTGCCTTTTTCCATCCTTACAGGTGTATCAAACACTGCCACTGCATTTGCTTCATTAAGTCAAACCAATAAAATTCCAAACCGTCCTCATTATGCTACATTTACCGTTCCATTCGCTTCATGCACCGTTGACCGTAAAAATTCTCACACTAACCCCATTCTGACCTCCAGTTTACTTCCAAGCAATTTTACATCCATTCAGAATATCATTTACATTCCCAGGTGATGAAACATTGCAACAAGGAAGAACCCACTGTCAGTCAGTCGTAATTGCAACCTAGAATACCCACTAAAACAGCCTTAACAAAAACAAGCAAATGAACAGCAGGTTGTTCGACCACCACGCTGTTTTTCGGTTCTGGTAACATCTTGAACATTAGCAGCGAGGGTCGTCAGGATGTTTTTTGGCCGTAACGGCATTCCTTTCGTACGGACACTCTTCTTAAGCCGCATGGCTTGTTCAATTCCTGACCCCTTCCCTCGCTCTTTTTCTACCAACTGCGGATCAAGATCAAGGCGCATCAGAGCAGGAAATTTCTCCATGTGTGCTGTTTTTTTTATTGTTCCTTTTCCACTTTCTTCCTTCTATATGTGAGAGCGGAATTGGCCATTCGGAAGGCCGTCTGCTTTCCTTCATGGCTCATCAACAGCAAACGGCTGAATGTGGTGCACATGTGGCTCTGGCTGCATATTTTATCCTTTTCACAATGTTGGAAGGGTATGGGAGTCTTTTCAAAATTTATAGAAGGTTCAAATTATTACATTTTAATTGTTTCCTCACGGACGTGGTGCCTTAAGCTTAAGTTCTATTGAAATGTAATAACGGTTGTAGGACATTTCTCAGAAAGTCAAACCCCAGAACGACATTCCCCAGAATGACATTCCCCCGAAACCCATTCCCCTAGAATGGGACATTTCCCAGAAATCCATTCCCCAGAATGGGACATTCCCAGAAAACCATTCCCCCGAATAGGATATTCCCCAGAAACGTTTTTAAAGAGTGGAAAAAAATAATTTGATTAATTAGATTTTTTTCTCGTTGAAAAAATGTACCCTCTGAATTGATTCGAATTCCAAGAAGCTTCGAATTCCGGACACAGAGGTCAATTCAGCCAAAATAGTATTTTGTCAATTTTTTTTAAGGATTATGGATTATTATGAATCTCAAGCGAATAAAATCGGAATTGAGTTAAAAAAAAACCTCTTAAACGGCGAGTGTTTGGTTCCCTTGTTTCAAGCAAACCATCTAAGGAGCCGTCCTTAAACCACTTGGTCATCTATGGGCGGGCATGTTTGGTCAAATACCACGTCCCATACAAATTTCAAAATCATTTCCCTGAATCGCCACCTCTCTGAATGACCTGTTTCCCCAAAAGACATTTCCCCGAATAACTCGTTTCCCCGAAAAGTGATGCAGTTCAAACAGGTGCAAAAATAGTCATTAAGGACTGGGTGCTGAGCTAGAATGAATAATTGGGTCTTGCACGAGTGTTTAGATTTCAGTGATTATTTTGACATCCTTCCAAGCATGATTTCGCTGCGACATTTTCCCCCGATTAGACTCAACGATTATCACAGTACGATTTATTGCGCACAAATCACACAATCGCGCACTGCAAGATCTGTTTAACTAGGTAGGCCAACTGGCGAACTCAAAAAGCTGAAACAACCTATCTTATGACAGATCTTGCTTGTATACATTTGCACTGTGAAATTGTATGCGAGATGCGACTGTGATAATAAGAAATTTGGGGTGAGTCTAAATGGGTGCAAAAGTCGCAATAATATCGATTGATTGGGAAACGTTTTTGTCGGACTGTGACGTTGACGACGCAGTTTCTCGGTTTTATAGCACAGTCTACGATATTATCCACGAATACACTCCCATTCAAAGACGCAGACATTCGCATCCACTTCAAGCAACCTTGGTGGACTCCTGAACTCCGCAACCTCCGAAACAGATTACGCAAAGTTAGGAAACACTTTGTAAAGAATCGTACAGAAGAAAATAGGCAATCACTTCGTGCCGCCGAAGAACAATACTCCGTTCGTCTGCATACTGCTTTCCATGCTTATATTTTGCGTAACGAATCGAATGCAAAGCGGGATCCATCTTCCTTTTGGACTTTTGTCAAAAAGCTAAAACGTAATGCCGGCATACCTCACGACGTGTGTTATAGAGATGAAAATGCAGCTACCGTGGAAGAGACCGCGGATCTCTTCGCAAAGTTTTTCTAACACGTATTTTCAAATACCGCTCCCTCTCATTCTCCGGACGAACATCGCGAATGGCAGAGCAGTTTGATGCATTACGATTTTCCAGTACCGCAGTTAAATGTAACTTTTGAGGAAATAAAGAAAGTCCTCTCATCCGTTGATCCCTCTAAAGGACCTGGCCCCGACACCTTACCACCTAAATTTGTTAAGCAGTTTGCTGCATCGCTCGCCTCACCTATCACTATAATTTTCAATCGCTCACTGCTAAATGGTGTCTTTCCGGCTGTATGGAAAATCGCTTCCATCACGCCTATCCACAAGACTGGGAATATCCACAATGTCGAAAATTATCGCGGAATTTCGATTCTGAGCTGTATTCCGAAAGCTTTGGAAAAGATCGTATACGATGTTGTGTACCAGGCAGTTCGGCCAATTATTTCCGAATATCAACACGGCTTTGTGAAGAAACGTTCTACAACCACCAACCTGATGGTTTTTGTCAACTCGCTGGTTACTTCAGTCGAAAAAAGACGCCAAGTTGATGCAGTATATGTTGATTTCAGCAAAGCATTTGATAAAGTACCGCACTTGCTAACAGTGGATAAAATGAAGTGTTTGGGTCTACCTGATTCGACAACGCAATGGCTGAGATCTTATTTAACCGACCGCATCGCTTTTGTCAACATTAACGGCATCAATTCGTCTAGCTTCGAAATACCATCGGGGGTCCCTCAAGGAAGCCACTTAGGACCCTTGATTTTCATCTTGTTTGTGAATGATATGTGTAACCTTCTGTCTTCGTTTAAGTTAATGTTTGCCGACGACTTGAAAATTTATCGAGTGATAGAGTCTCAACTTGATTGTTGTGCTCTCCAGGAGGATATTGATCGTCTTTTGCGGTGGTGTACATTGAATAGTATGCAGATGAATATTCAAAAATGTTCTGTTATATCTTTCAACCGTCTGCGCGAGCCTCTGCGGTTCGACTACACGATAGGACAAACCAACTTGCACCGTGTATATGCAGTTAAAGACTTGGGCATCACTATGGACTCCAAAGTCCGGTTTAATGAGCATATAGCCGCGATCACTGCTAAAGCATTCGCCATGCTGGGATTTTTGAAAAGGAACACGAACGCGTTCCAGGATATCTATGCGCTCATATCTCTGTACTGTGCCCTTGTTCGCAGCCTTCTGGAATACGGAGTTGTAGTTTGGGCTTTTTTCCACGCTGTGCAGGTGAACAGAATAGAAGCAATCCAACGGAATTTCATCAAGTACGCTCTAAGAATTCTTCCCTGGAATGATACCGTGAAGTTACCGCCCTATGAAGAACGATGTAGGCTGATCAGCTTGGACTCACTAGCAGCTAGGAGAAAACTATTGCAACGAATGTTTGTACCGTTTTGTCTCAAATTCCGAACAGACTCATATTCCGAACACTCAGTTTTTGTATGGCGATTTGGTTGAAATGTTTCGCTGAAATATGTCATCAAAATAGAAGGGAATGGCAGTCAATTGCAATTCAGTTTTAACGTATTCCAATCTATTTTATACCTCGGAAGTAGTGACGATTCTCTAGTTCGAGACCAGTAAAACTAGCTCAGATAAATTTATTTGCGAAAATATTCATTTGAATACGATTTATTCGCGCTGTTCGGAATTTGAATCAAGGTGTTCGGAATATGAGACATAATGAACACAGTGTTCGGCATTTGAATCAAAATGTTGTTCCATAGTTTTACGTAAAAACAATACTAAACAAGTTCAAACAAGCAATTTTATTGGCACACCCAACAGCTAACAGTTAGGCCTTGCGGATAAATAACAATTTTCACAAATATCATTTTATTTATGCCTATCAGATGCATTTGAAATCACTGTTGGCCTTAAGTGTTCGGAATATGAGTTAAAACGGTATTTGGCTTATTGAATGGTGATGTAGATTGCAACTCCCTTTTGGGACAACTCAATTTCTCCATTCCCCAAAGACCCCTTCGCAACTACAGTCTTCTGTGGCAACCAGCTCATTGCACCAACTATGGATATAACGAGCCATGGGCCATGTGCTGCCGTTTGTTCAACGAAACATGTGACGTCTTTGATTTCAATTTGGGTAAGTCTGCGTATAAGCATAGAATTAAATATCTAGCTTAAGTAAATATCTGTGCAACACTAGTTGAAGATGTAAGAAATAAATATAAATATAAATATAGATTATAACATCTTGCCAAAAATGTCGATGGTGGTGAATCTCGAAAGAACCGCTAATCAAGTGAAGAAGGCTGCATATCAGATGACCGGTTCGTCCACCTCTTAAAAAAGTTATGACAATTACAAGAACTGAAACTTTTCGGGAACTAGGCTATTCGGGGAAACGGGTTGTTCGGGGCACTGGCATTCTGGGAACTGGCGTTCGGGGAAACGACTTTTAGGGAACCGATTATGATCAAACTTGACCCAAGCTATTGGATTATTTTCCATAGTTATTCTTCCTTCTTTTGAAATTGGCTGTTTTTCTAATTGTATTTTCAAAGGGTAATATTCCTTATATGTACAAAACAAATTGATGGAATTTATTTTCTGCTTTCATAGCATATTCTCCCTTCTTTATGCTGTTCTTCCTAGGTTTATTGTCTTCGTAATTATGTAGAGTAATGGAACACAATTACACTAGAATTCTTCTGTCTTTGAAAATTTCCTTTCACAGCAAAACCTAATAGCTACAAAATATCGTAGGCTGTGTGCTATAGGGTGGTCCATGATAGACTGCAATAAAATACTGTAAACATTTGAACATAATCCATCAACTCTAAGGAGGGGCTAAACGAGCTTGAAGGTTGAAGATTCTCCAGTCAATAACTGAAAGACTACCCCGACTAGAGGCTTGTAACAAAAATATAATAAAATTTTATCAGAATATGATATGCATATAATACTATGATATAATTTTGTTAGGCTCCGTTATCCAGAGAACATAATAAAACAGAAATATAACATAATGTGTTTTATTTCCTTTTAAGAAATTTGAATGAACAAAAATTTTTAACAACTTTATAACAAAATAAATAGATAGTTATGCATTTCAATAATATACAATATTATCGTATATCGAACAGTATTATAATTTTGATACTTTGTATCTAACATTATAACTTGGTTTGATATGTTTTTGATAGAATTAAAACACATTTTGTTATGTTTATGTTACTATTCATACACTTTTTGTTATAATTTTAGTTATTTTAACAACATCCTGCATCAAGTTTGTAACAACCTATGTTCGAAAAAACCTTATATTATAATAACATATGCTGATATAATTTTGTTATGTACCCTCAGTCGGGACAACAAACCGAAAGTCCTGTCGTTAAAAAAAAAAACAATACAACAATGTTACCTATGAAAACTATAATTTGGTTTCCTCGAATATTCCAGTTAAATGCGTGCACTACCTACTATTCACCATTTACCTGGATTTTAGCACCCCAAAAATCTCTTATTATTTTTTTTTTTGGGGAATGTCCCATTCTGGGTTATGGATTTCTGGGGAATGTCCCATTCTGGGGAATGGCGTTCTGAGGAATATCGTTCTGGGGAACGTCATCCTGGGAAATGTCGTACAATCTGTAATAACCGTCGCCTACAGGTACGCCTTGTGTTGTAACTTGTATGCAAGTAAGTAAGGGCTTGCGTAGCACTACAGATAGATAGACAGACATGACACAGTAATTTATGTATAGTTATTTATTTATACACTCCCGTGCAAAAGTTTGGGTTCACTCTTAACCTTCCATTCGTCGCGTGGTTGACCACTGTCAGAACCACCACGCTGCTGTTATGATCGAAAAGCGAGGTTTTTTTCACCAGTGTTGTACAAAAGGTGACGACTGAATGAAGTGTTAAAAAACATACAAATGTATTATGTCTATGTCTTTGTGATTACACGTCCTCTCTATGGCGCATTTGAAAGGCAATGCATTATTTTTACTACGTAGGTATTTTTCCAAAAACTTTTTTTGAGTTTTGTATTCTAATTACCGTAATCCGGGGTATCATTGATCAGCGGGGTAACATTGATCGGAAAGACTCATCTCGTAATAAGTTGGTATCATCATTTATTGATGAAACATTTCCAAAGCATGAATGTTTCTTCTATTTCTTATATTTAAGTGCTATTGAAAATTCAGACGTTTGCAAAAAATGCATTAACTTTATGCGTAAATTTGTCAAGTTTTCGAAACAATGATTTCAATGGTTAAGGATGACACTACCGAAGATTCATGTCTCACATAAGTTCTGCAAGCGATATGAGCAAGGAAAATGCGGTATTCACTAAAAATGGCATCGCCAAAAACGATTCCGCTGTCAAAACTTTTATAAGTATGTTCAATTAGGCAACATTAACGAATTATTGTTAAGAATGTAGAATTCCCTTAGGAAATTGCCTACCTTTAGGCGTATTCCGCTGTTCGAGGTGTTTTAAATTTTTAAATAACTCAAAAAGTAAATGAGATGTAAGCATTTGGACATCATATTCGGCTTCAGGGGCCATGCTTTATGTAAGTAACGACATTTTCAATATTACCGAACGTTGTTTACATAAGTGATCAATGTTACCCCATATCAGCTAAATGAAAAAATCACATAAAACATTTTTGTAAAAATGCTTAAATCTTTCAAAAAACTAAAAACAATATATAGTCACGAGCTATGGGTGGCAGTACTTGTTTTAAAAATATAAAATTCACAACATTTATATTTTTGGACGAAATATTTAAGAAATATCCTAAAAACTGATCAATGTTACCCCGGATTACGGTAACCCAAACTTTTGCACGATACATACATCTAGGGCGATTCAAAATTTAAAAATGCTTGAAAATCCAATCTCCCATATGCTC
Source organism: Aedes aegypti (assembly GCF_002204515.2). Taxonomy (NCBI): domain Eukaryota; kingdom Metazoa; phylum Arthropoda; class Insecta; order Diptera; family Culicidae; genus Aedes; species Aedes aegypti. Next base: position 247,458,669 of record NC_035108.1, read on the forward strand.
GTTACCATCCTTACCATAAAAATAGTGGCCTGTGAAATATTCAGCTTTGTAATGTAGGTTTGTAATGTAGGTTTATATGGAAATTACTATGGAGAAATTTTGGGATATGTTCCAAACACGCTTGTACTTTAATGTGAGTAGAAATTGATCATTCCATATTGAAATATTATTTTATCATGAATATCTGCTCTGCTATCCGTCGGATTGAATTTCTCTCTTCAGCAAAATTCTTTATAATGGAATGAGTTTTTACTATGGGATAATAAGTTTGTACCGTAATCCGGAGGCAAATTGATCACTATTTTACAACTTTTTGTTGGGTTATCCTTTTGAATTCAAATAATGTCAAATAAACTTCAATAAAACCAGTACTCCATTGATTTTTATCAGTTTATGTAGTCAACTTTTCTTAAAATAATATTTAACATATCAAAAAAATAATTTTCATATCAAAAAACTGATATGACACACTGGGGCGAAATTGATCACCGTATAAAAAAAGCAGGTTCAAGATTTAAAAATTATCCTATCTACTAAATTTGTGCATCCTGAATCTGACAATGATGTCAAAATTCTTACAACTCGAGTATTTTATCGTTTTATTACAAAATTAAACTTTGAGAATGTGCCTAAATGTAGGCAATTTTGCTTGAGATGAGCACATCATATGAGAATAAATCAAAAAAAAAAAAAGTTCTGCAGTTCATATTGAAGCGCACACAACATTTTAAACACTCAATGTTGCCATGAAGGCATAGCACCAGTGGATTGTTTATCACCGGCATTGCCAATTGTTTTGCTTACATCTTCAAAAAGTGTGAATATTTCTATGCAAAACTGGTCTTAATAAAAACGAAATAGTTCAAAATCATCATAAGACATCTGTTGACGCAAATCATAATATGAAAACGATAAGTTCGGATTTGTTAGAGCATACTGTTATGATATCTTATGCACAATGGCTATGCACTCATGCACTCAATATTACGCATCACACTTGGCGCCAAATTGTATGGGCGCACTAAGAGTAACAGAAGATTGTTAAGAACAATTATTCTTTTGAAAAGACCGCTATATATAAGACATGGCTGTTCAAAGCTAAGACTAATATACGATAAGATATTAATGTAACTAGTTCGTATTCTGTTTACGTGTCCAATTTATACAGTCCATTCGTCATTCAGTTAAGTTCAAGTTCAATTTGTGTATTAAAATAAACGTTTTGTACAAGTTCACAAGTGCCGTAATAAAGAATAGTTTGTGTCTCAAAAATTACCAAAATTATGGAACAACTTCACCAAAGAAACTCCAGGCAGGCGTAAACAACATCTATAAACTAGAGAACATGGAAAGTCTCTGGTTCCAACGAAACCTTCAGCATCCTTGGGAGGAAATGTCTTTTGGTACCGACCTGATCAAATTCGTCCCAGTGATCAATTTGCCCCCGGATTACGGTACTTACATAACAGTACTACCGTGTTTGGAACATTACTCAAAATTTCTCCATAGTAATTTCCACATTGTTTTTGGGCCACCTTTAAATCACCACCTAGAAAGCTTAAAATTCCACAGAACACTATTTTTATGGTAAGCATGATAAGAAACATATGAGAAATTGGATTTTCGAATATTTTTAAATTTTGAGCAGTCATCACCAATGCAGCTGAGAGCAATGTCGGCTTCGTGGGATTGAGTAGACGTAACGATTGGTTCGACGAGGAATGTAGGCAGATTCTGGAGTTTCCTATTTGACAATGAATTAAATAATCTTAAGAATGCTAGTTTACTTAAATCATCCGAATCCATCATTGCTGAAATTTTATTGAAAGGGTAATAATAATAAAATACGCAAATCTTATACATGTTGAAATTATTTAAAAAAAATTAAGGGTTTGCGTGATCTGTTGGGATTTGAATTTGAAACTTGTAACCTTCTGATTTGTTGGGACACTAACTAGCTCGGTAGCTTAGTTGGTAAAGCACTCGTCTAGCATACAAGAGTCGTGGGTTCGAACCCCACCTGAGCACGTCGATTTTATTTCATTATTTTCCATCTTTACCACGTGTAATTAGTTATTTAATTTATAATTTTCAAGCCGATGCTAATAATACTACAGGAATGCAGCAAATATAATAGCCTAATATATACAGGGTGTCGACTACCTGGAAAAACCTGGAATGTCAGGGAATGTCAGGGAATTCAATTTTTGATTTGGAAAGTCAGGGAAATTCACTTGAGGCCAGGGAAAAATATCAATACTACAACGTCAAACGAATTGGTTGTCTGCAAATATATCGATCAGATTAAGTTAGCCATACAATAGTTATTATTCATGATATTTACATTTTATACAGTTTATGGAAAAAATGGGTAATCAATCTTTCAAAACAGCAGTTCATTATTGAGAAAATGCTCTTATGCATACTATAGGGTGTCCCAGAAAGTATTGGCACAACTTTCCCGTACTGCCATTTCGAGATAAATGCAAATAATAACTTGATTTTCACACATTTTATTCTTACACTTATCAAGAGCAGATTTTGAATTTTGAGCGATTTTTTTCGCTATTTGTTTGTCAATGTTGTTTTATTCCTAGAAGTTCCCTTTCTAAATGTCATACAAATCGCGATATATCTGTGTGAATTTGTTATACAAAATTTGTGGTAGGTCATAAAATACGTACAATGAAAGCCTGAAAAAATATATTCATATATATTCCGATAAAATAAATTATCAGACTATCACTTATTGTAATGCAAATTATAAACTTAAGTATATGAAATTCTGATTTCGGCGGTAGTCGATTTATAGAAGGGTCCGAACCAAGTGCTTATATTTAAGGTAAAACATGGAAAAATCTGAAATTTGTGTTGCCTATTTAAAAGTATAAATATTTAACATAAGTTAATATGAAATAAATTATTTTCATTTTTATTGAAAACAACCGAAAAAAAAAACATTTTTATGAGGTTTTTTTATGTGGAGAGTAAAACATTTGATTTTTTAGAATTTTACCATTGTGTCAAATCTTTTCTTGCAAAGCCTAATAAAACTTTGAACGAAAATTCTTGTGGAACATTTAACCCTTTCTTTCCCACAGCTTTGTTCGACAATTTAACTATCAAAATGACGTTTCTAAACAAGTGCTTGAACAAAAGTTGTTCCAAATAAGCTATATTATTCAAAACCACAATAAAAAAGTTGATTGTTTTTCAATAGTTTGTTGATTGTTTTTTGTTAAGTCACTTATTTAAATGTTTGATAAGACAAATGAGCGGGTTAATTTATTCCAATTACACTAAAACCTCAATTTACGAAGTCTTTTTTTACGCTACCTCAATTTAAGTCACTTTTTTTACGCAGTAAACTCAATTTAAGTCACTTTTTTTACGCAGTGCGTAAATTGAGTTTTGTCAATTCTGTGGAAAATGATTGACCTCTGTTTGGGTAAAACCGTTGGAAACCCATACAATATGGGTATTTTCGGAACGGGCACGATGAGGGGATGACGAAAATCAATGTCCGACCCCATTTTGTAATTCAAGATGGCGACCTCTTGTTTGGGAACCTCTAATCTCTTATTACGGCCGTAGATCCCAAGGTCTATATTCAATGGGATCCTTGGAGGACTTGGGACATCCGCACAAATTATTACAATACACCGTTTACTCACATGAATGTTTAGGGGCCTGTGGAGCAATTGAAAACTAACCACTAATCTCTTATTACGGTCGTAGATCCCAAGGCCTATATTCAATGGAGTCCTTGGAGGACCTAGGACATCGGCACAAATTATAAAAATATTTATTATACTACTATGAATAGATAAGGGCCTGTGCCATATCAAAAAAACATCAAAGGATCGCTAAATATGTCAGATCATTGCAGGTATATATTCCAGGAAGTTTTTGGATGAACTAGAAAACCTGTTGTACTCACTTAATTACCAAAACTTGGATCTGACAATACAAACGCTTCCTTTAAATATAACAATCTTCTACGGTCCAGAATTGTGAGACATTCTTCTACATAGAAATGATAAATTGATCTCCGTTAACTCATGTAGAACCATATGCCCAAACTCCAAAGAGTTCTTGGAAAACCTTAACTTGCACACATTCTAGCCTGATTAAGAATTCAAGGTATTAATAATATGTTAATGGTGCTAAAAGAGCATATTTTTTTCTAAATAATATAAATTAATTTCGTACCAGTAGACTCCAAACGGCAAAACCTCGTTTTACGAACTGAGCTCCCTCGTTTTACGCACTGATTCAATTTACGCACCAACTCAATTTACGCACCCCCGATCTAGTTCGTAAATTGAGGTTATAGTGTATTATTGAGCTACTCGTACTAGTTCGGTTTAGCCCGCGTTCGTTGTAAATCGATGGATCACCTGTGCTACCATGCGAAAGAAAGGGTTACGGTACGATGTACTTGAACTCATCACATCAAAGTTATGTGATAAGATAAGAATGATAGATAAGAATTGATTTTCTAAAATAAAAAAAAATAATATAAAATGTTGTATTATCAAACAAAATTTTTGCAGGCAGCATTTTTAGTACCCCAAGGAAAAATACAAAAATATAATAATATTCTTTTGTTTGAAAAGATATTGTGATTCTGATTGGCAAAGTCATGCCCATACTTTCTTAGACGCCTTATATAGTAAACTGTACTTTACTGCATAGATTTATCCTCAGAATTCAAATTTTCTAAAATTAAAAGCATCACCCACTGTACTGTACTCTCCGCATAACTTCTTCGAAGTTGGCATGGTTTGCTTTAAAATAATTCTAAAGTTTCCTAGACCAACTCATTGCCTAGTTTAGCGCATTTCACTCAAAATCTGGAAAAAATGAAGTTTACTCCATCAAATCATATCAATCTTTACAAGTTCTCTCAAAATATCCAACTAAAATTGGTGAAACTATGCAAACGAAAAATCTAAAATTTTGTTGAAAATACATTTTTTTCAAACAGGATATTTCCTGATTTTTTTCAGTCAGTTTCTGAAAACAGTTTGTTCAGATCATTCCGCGTTTCTTCAGAATTTTTATCAGAAGCTACCTTATAGATATGCCTAGTTTTTTTTTTCTAATAATTTACCCAGGGAATTGTACAGAAGTTCTGAGAATGCCTCCCAAAATTTCTCGATTTTGTTGGGAATCTAGAACATCTTTAAAAATCAAAAAATTCCGGATTCAAGACTGAAAGACATTATCCAACAACTTTTAGACAACTCTGGATATAAGTAGCTTTTACGGGAAATCTTAGACAAGTTCATGGAGAAGTATGGCAGGAATATCTGGAAAAGTATGTTTCAGAATTTCAAGAGGAATTTCTGAGAAATCTATGTGGGATTCTTTAAAGCAATTCTCCAAGTAAGCGCTAGTAAAGGGAAGATTCAAATATGACGTCCATCGTTTTTCGAGATTTCTAGAACCCCCTCCCCCCTCTGCCATGTTTTTTCCAATACCTAATACATGCACTGTCACACTTTCGTAGACCCCCCCCCCCTAATGATGGACGTCATAAAAGCTTTTGTTATACAAATCGTTGGATGTGTAGCTTCTTGTAAAAATCGTACTTATGTCGGTTCAAATTGATTTATCCGGTGATCTGGATTTTTTTTTGGAAAACGACTGGAAGGTCAGGGAAAGTCAGGGAATTTTATTTTCAAAATTGAGTCGACACCTTGAAAGACACAACAACTTGACCATAAGTGAATTGCTCCAGTTTTATCACCAGCCGGCGGATGATTCTGCAGGATGATCGGTTGAAGTTCGGTTGGCGCGATAATATGTGGTTGTTACAGCATTACACATTAACCGTATTACTCAACCAACTTCTGTCATTAAATTGAAACTCTGGAAGCATCTGACCCGGTCGGTGCAATGAACTTTTCTTTTCCGTAGCAAAACGAAACGCGATGATACAATACTTAATGAAAACCTGCACAAGCCGGCAATTATTGCATAGTGAGACTCAATTTCACAATCCAGGTGCTTATCGGAAGTGTCTCAGACGGAATTCGCTAATTTCCTCGAAAAAAAAAGCGATAATATTCGATCGCATTATCATTTCTATGGTTATAATTATCATTACGCACCATGAACATTTTTTTTTTGGGTTTCGGTTTGGAGACAGATGCTCGTTGATTCACGTTGAACATTCAACGTGGACATCTTTACAGGCCGAAAACATGAAACTGTGCAGTCAGTAAATGACGATCAGCTGTTCACGTGGACGACGAGACGATGCAGAATCAACTGACAACAGCAGCGGCAGTAGGATATCACTCTTGACCAGCAGGTTGGCCGCGTTTGCACAAGTCAGGTTTTCGATATGATTGATGAGCAACACAAAATTTACGATCAGAAAACACCATGCGATAAAGATGACTGTGATAAAGGACGAACGAGAGTGGAAGGCAATGGTGAAAATGGATGGTTTTCGTACCATGACCCCACAGTTATGGATCAAATAGTGTGGAGTCCAACCTATAAAATTCAATAAAACGACATGGAAAACGTAAAATTGTAATTTAAAAGCACGAATCGAATCGTTTCAAATTGGAACTTCGGTTAGTAAACTGTTTTGAGTGTAATATTTACAAAGGATTGCATAAAAATTAAAAATTGTATCGGTTCCTGAAAACCATATTATGAATCAATTTTCATATTATGGATCAAATTGTGACATATTACGGATCAGTGCGCAAAATCAAGAGATTTTCAACTCAATGCATCTGTATTGCATGGTATGGCGAATGTTAACAATGTGTCATATATTACTGCCAAAAATAGTAGTGTTAGAGCTGGAAACAATGGTAAAATGCCCTTTTTATTGTGATACTGCATTGTAGTAACTGAGACATGAACTGTTTGCGCTCCACATCAAGTTTTCCACCCATTTTTGTCTGCTAAAAAATGAAATTCACAAACCTTGATGTTTTATTAGTTTAATCCTTAGTGCTATTATCTGAAAATGTCGAATTCAGTGCATAAAATAGCAGAAATCTACATTCTTTGGATGTGATCCATAACCGTGGTAAACAATCATTTCCTGGTCCATATTATGGATCACTAGTTAGAAGTGCTAATATTCGGTATTTAGAATAAAAAATCAAGTAAAATGTTTTCCAAAGATGAATTCATACTAAATCTAAGCGAACGAGCATAAATCATGCTATAACATTTGAATTTTACCACCTGTGGGAGCTTATGTATGCTGACGGCACTTCTTACAGGAAACGACCATATAATGATAGCTGTGTGCTACCAACTAAACATTTGTCAAAAACACCGTTATTTAGCGGTTGAATGTTGTGCTTAACATTACAAATGGTAGAAGACAAATAGTATAACATGGGAAAAATATGTTTTACGTCAACGTTCATGTTTTGAGCAAGTTATCCGATGTTGAACGCCAAAGTGATCCGTCACTGTGGGTGATCCGTAACTGTGTGGGCATGGTAATTTGCATAATAAATTTATTTCTTATTACTCGTTGATTAAAAGAGAATAATCATTCGTTGTTCATTTGGCAGTTAAACTGATTATGGGCGAGTAACTCAACTTATGCTGATTGATAAATATGGGAAGCACAGGTGATGAAGGCGTTGCTAGAATTCTAATATTCATACTTAAACCCAGTTGCTCATGTTATCACCTTTCATATCATCTTTCATATTGTTTTTTTTTGTTGTCATTTCAAGCACTATATTTGTATCTTATGTCTGGGAGTTTAGTGTTGGGCAACACTTTGGTAAAACTAAGGAAAGCGGTTTTTAATATATTGTTATTAACATATTACATTTTACTATCGAGTCTCGAAAAAGTGTAGTTTTCACTGCCAACAAAAGTATGTCGCTCAACTAGTTCTACGCGTGTGTTATCCATATAACCCAATTCAGCAAAGTTTCCGAACCAGGGTCTTCTCCGACGGTACCGGTAAGAACGCCATCGTAACCAGATTCCGTTGTGACGCATCTCTCCCAGAAGCCAAAAATACAAAATTTCATGAAATTTAGTCCAAAGGTACAGAAGAACTACCAGCTGTATGTGGAAGGACTTTTCCAACAATTTGTGACTGACGTGGGAATTCCTTTGACGACCCCCGTGTAACTTGTGAGCTGGTCAACATGCAGCTGGAAGGACTGTTTGCTGATGTTCGAAAGTCTGAGCGGAATCTAGATTATCTTTGTGTGCAAGCTGGGTAAAAAGTTCTAAAGCCAAGTGAAATAGTATTGTGGAAGTCTAAGATTAAGCGCATTACTGGACACTGCGCTTCAAAATCCTCAAAGAGCAGATAGGCGAATTTTGGTCCGATGATGAAAACATGCACTATATTTCAATTACACTGTTCGACAAAAAAAGTCGATATGAATGCACAGAGACCGGACACCCCGGGCTTGAAAGTATAAACATAAACAAAAATAATGGCGTTTTCAGAATGTTCGTGGTAGTCCCAAAATTGGCCACTGTAGTCAATTATCCATTTTAGGTCTACAATAGCCCTATTTACGACAAGACATGAAGAATGAGCCGTCGCATGATATGCTTTGGTGTCAAAATCGAAAATCCCCTATGCAAGGTTCCCCCGGGGCACTGGGCGGCGCCATGAGTGGCCAAATCTGTACAAGACTCATTTTCAACTTATAATAGGGTATTTTATGATAAGCTAGGGAGAAAACAATATTGCGCGACATATTTTGAGTGAATAAATTGTTTGATCCCAATTCGGATCCACTACCGGCACCGATTCCGGGGAAATGGCCATGTATTGGTTGTTTCTGGACCAATATTAATACTTGGCGCACCAATCGCTTCAGAATTAGATCTTCTATCTTCATGTGTAGTAAAATTTTGATTTTTTAGCCGAGACCTTTGCTAAAAATACGTCATAATTTTACTGCATAAGACATGCTTCCGGAAATCCGGATTATCACCGGTATCCGGTGGTCATAGTTCATCTCCGTGGATGCACCTCAAAACTAGATTAGTTGACCCGTCCATTACACGTAAAAAAATCCGATCCGATATTCCTGAATGACGGAACACACATCATATTCAATATCATGACGTTTTTCGCGTTAATGTGATTCAATTCTCCAGTATTCGTGAATAAAATATAGCAGATCCTAGAACACAGTTCCTGCTTGCAAAAGTACGCTGGTGAATTCGTAACGCTTTCAATAATATGAAATCAAATCACGGCATCGAGAACTCATAGACTGATATTTGTGATACAGTTTTTTATTACGTGAACTTTGTTCACGCGCGCTGTCATTATTAATAACACGCATGCACGTAAACAAGTACCCAACAGTAAATAACAATAAAAGTGCGTTGTGATTCTGAAGTTATCGCGAAGTCCAGATCCTCTTGCATCGTAAATTATTTTCAACTAATTCTAAAAGAATCAGTTATTGCAAAAGTTACTCCCGCCAACAAGTGCTTTCCTGATCCTACCACAGCAATGGATGTGCTGTAACCAGAACAAGAACAATTTAATGCTGTAATTTCACCCACTACCAGCGGACGGAGCTGTCGATGTGTTTTTGAAGAAACTACAAAATTTAATGGATGTAATGTCTGCTGAATGAAAGTGTATTGTTTAATAATAATAAATTCAATTAAAAAAGGACCTCAAACATTGTTTAAAACTATTATTTAACCGAAAGAGCACCGAAAAATAGGTTTTTCCTGCCGTGATTTTATTCACCAATCCATGAACCTAGACATAAACAACGATCCTATTTTTATGAACCAGGCCATGTCAACATGAACAAAATTCACGTTTTCATTGTGTCAGACAGGCGTTACGCAAGGTTTGTGGAACACAGTTCCGGGTTCTATGATTTTAATTCATGGTGTATATTTGTAAAGCGAAAATCTGCTAGTTCCAGAATTCGCGACCGAAGGATGACGATTTTCGGAACGGTTTTATTTGCGTGTACTTCTTAAAGAATTGAAATCGGTCAATTTTTGTCAAAGTTACAGCATTCCAAAGTTGGCCCAATTTTTGCCTTTCCCAGTTATTTTGACAACCCCCTGTATATCAAATATTCCATCATTTGCGATACTTTAAAAATGGGGAGGGTACAAAAAAGGGGGGAGGGCTCCCTGCAAATCTTATTACAACTGTTCATATTGTATTTAAAGTTGAAAACATTATATGGCACATGAATTCCCCTGTCCTGAATATAAAACACTGTGTCGGTTTATTGATTAGATTAGATTTTTAAATAAAAAATGCAAAAAGTTCAAGTATATTTTAAAAATGACCTGGGGCAGACACGAACATTCTGAAAACGCCATTATTTTTGTTTATTTTTATACTTTCAAGCCCGGGGTGTCCGGTCTCTGTGCATTCATATCGACTTTTTTTGTCGATCAGTGTTATTGATGTCCTTGTGCTGATAATTCAAAATAAGCAAGCAACTCTATTCATGAGTTTAACTAGTTTATCGTAGGTACTTTTTACCCATTAAAGGGTACTTTGGTATTACAGAGTACAAACATTGGAACAGTAGGCTGTGTTACCAGTATATATTCCTAGTTGTGGCTTTCTTATAAAAAGGCACCCGAAAAGATTTATAAAGACATTTTTTTACTTTTTTACTGATATACCTACTACAGACTTTGAACAATATGTTTACATGCAGTTATATTCGTGCATTTTTAATAGATTATTTGAGTGATTTAATTAATCACTCATTCTTCTTCTTGGCATTACGTCCTCACTGGGACAAAGCCTGCTTCTCAGCTTAGTGTTCTTATGAGCACTTCCACAGTTATTAACTGAGAGTTTTCTTTGCCAATTGTTGCCATTTTCGCATTCGTTTATCGTGTTTTTTTTTTTTGTTTTTTACAAGGGGGAAATCTGCAAACAGATCCCCTGAGAAGATAACTCAGGGAATGCGGGGATGACGCACCAACGACGACCCGCTAAAACCAGCCTATGCACTGTGCATGAGCAATTCATTTAGAATTGCTCAAGTGGTGAACAGTGCATCGACATGACCCTTGGACTCAGACCCTCATCTCCCCGGAACCACCTTACGGTATTTCTTCGGGAAGGGACCAGTGCATATAGCACAACACGTGTAGCAGAAGTAGCCTAGGCAAACTGCTTCTCCTAGCCGACATAAACAATGTTACAAGGGACCAGCCTCGGCAGGGCTAATCCTCTGCAGCCAACTGTTGGTCGGCGCGCCATAGACGCTGCAATTCTAACATAATGTGAGTGACAGCCGTAGTTACTGCATTCCAGCACTCGGCATCCGCACACATTCTCTCTATAATATTGTCGGGGGACGTGTCCCCTCCGCATGTAGTGAGCATGCGACCTCTCATAACAATGAAACGGGGGCAATCGAACACGACATGCTCCGCTGTTTCCTCTACACTAGCACAATTGGGGCACGCAGGAGATTCTGAGTGCCCGAACCTATGCAGGTACTGTCTATAGCAACCATGTCCTGACAGAAACTGCGTCAGGTGGAAGTTCACTTCCCCATGGCTCTTACCATACCAATCTGACACATTTGGTATTAGTCGATGGGTCCATCTACCCTTAGTGGAGTTATCCCATTCCTGCTGCCAGCTTCTGAGCGTTTCCTCTTTACACGTGTCGCGGACTCCTCTGGTACCCCTTTGGTTGAAACATTGAACATCTTCCTTGATGATGAGCCCGATGGGCGTCATCCCGGCTATGATGCACACGGCCTCTTTAGATACCGTCCGGTATGCACTTGCTACTCTTAAGCACATTATCCTGTACGTGCTTTCCAACCGCTTTAGGTTTCTGTTCGTTCTAAGCGCTTTTGACCAGATTGGTCCTCCATACCTTAGTATGGATAGCGCCACGCTTGCCAGCAGCTTGCGTTTGCTGGCAATTACAGCAGAGCTGTTAGACATCATCCTCGAAAGCGCCGCTATAGCCGTAGATGCCCTTTTGCAGGCATATTCAACGTGGCTAGCGAAGCTCAGCTTGTCATCGATCATTACCCCAAGATGCCTAAGGGATCGCTTGGACTCTATGGTGCAATCACCTACCGAGATAAGCGCCCGTTACTCGGACTTGCGGTTGTTGACCACCACCACCTCAGTCTTGTGACGGGCCAGTCCTAGTTTCCTAGACTTCATCCATTCCTCAACCAGGGAAATAGAGTGCGCTGCTGTCAACTCTACTTCCTCCATCGATTCACCATAGACCACTAGGGTGATATCGTCGGCGAAGCCAACAATCTTAACACCCGTCGGAAGGGGCAGCCTCAGACGTCATCGTACATCGCATTCCATAACAGCGGGCCCAGGATTGAACCTTGAGGTACTCCCGCGGTAATTCGAACGCTTTTCTGCCCCTCCTCTGTGTCATACAGTAGAATCCTACCATCAAAATAGCTTTCTAGAAGCTTACACAACTGCACCGGTACCTTGAGGCGGTGAAGCGCGTGTGCTATTGCTTCCCAGCTTGCGCTGTTGAACGCATTCTTCACATCCAGAGTGACAACCGCGCAGTAACGGATGCCGCTCCTTTTATGCTCGATTGCCACCTCAGCTGTTTGAACGACCGACTGGATGGCGTCCAGAGTAGATTTACCTTTTCTGAATCCAAACTGGTTGTTGGACAGGCCGTCCGCACTCTCCGTATACGGTACTAGTCTGTTGAGAATCAACCTCTCCAATAACTTGCCCGTCGTATCTAGTAGACAGATAGGTCTATACGCCGACGGGTCACCTGGTGGTTTCCCCGCCTTTGGTAGTAGCACCAATTTCTGTCGCTTCCATACATCCGGGAAGATTCCTTGATCATTGCAGCGTTGCATCGTGGTTCTGAACATGTCCGGATCCGTGTTCACTGCCGCTTTTAAGGCAACATTCGGGATACCATCGGGTCCCGGTGCCTTGTTTGACGCGAATGATTTCACGACTTCTGCCAGCTCTTCGTTCGTCACTCTCGCCACTTCTTCTCCTTCATCTGCCGCATACGGCGCTGGGGGCCATGGGCTTATGGGATGGTGCGGGAAGAGTACATCGATTATCGATCGCAGCAACTCGGGCGATTTCTCTTGGGGCGCTATGGCTCCTTTGGTCTTAGCCATTACCACTCTGTAGGCGTCACCCCATGGACTAGAATTGGCACTCTCGCATAGACTTTCAAAGCATGCCCGTTTTCGACTCTTGATTTCCTTTTTGAGAGCCAACTTTGCCTCTCTGAATGCTGCACCGCGTTCCTCTCTTTGTGCTTCTGTGCGTGCGCGTTGCATTCTTCGTCTAGCCCGAAGGCAGATTGCTCGAAGATTTGCAATTGATTCGCACCACCAATACACTGGCGGCCTGTTCTCTCTAGGAGGGGCTTTTCTCGGCATGGAAGCATCACACGCTCGTGATATCATAGCAACTAGCTCTTCACCGTTTAGGTCCAGAGTGTTTCGTTCGCGCCTCAGGGCTTCAGTGAATACTTCGCCGTCGAAGCGCGCTGTTTTCCATCCTCGGGCTTGGGTCGAGTTACATCGCGCTGCCTTCTGCCCGCCTGGTATTATACTATAGCGAATCGATTGATGATCGCTATGAGTATAACCGTCATCAACGCGCCAGTTCATGGTACCTAAAAGGTTAGGACTACAAAACGTCACGTCGATGATCGATTCTGCACCATTTCTGCGGAAGGTACTCACTGTACCCACATTTGCCAGCTCTACATTTAATGCGGCCAGGGATTCCAACAATAGCTGGCCTCTTTGATTGGTGCAGCGGCTACCCCACTCCACTGCCCATGCATTAAAGTCGCCAGCTATCACTACTGGCTGCCGATTAGCTAGTTCGGCCATCATCCTGTCAACCATGTGGGAAAATTCCTCAATCGACCACCTTGGGGGCGCGTAACAACTGCAATAGAACACGCCGTTGATTTTTGCTATCGCAAAACCGTCATTTGAGCTAGAGACTACTTCTTGGATTGGGTATCGTCTTGTCGTCCCTATAGCTGCTAGCTGTTGAGACCTATCCGCCACCCAGTTCCCGTTGTTGGCTGGTATGCGGTATGGGTCCGATAATAACACCACGTCAGTCTTGGTTTCCGAGACTGACTGCCAAAGCAGCTGCTGGGCTGCATCACAGTGGTTTAAATTTAACTGTGTTACTTCCGTTTTGGCTGCTTTGATACTCCGCTTGTGCCCGGACATTTGGGTCCGCCCGTTAAGTGTCCGTTGTCTGCTCTGTCGACACATATTAGGCACTTAGCGATTTGCTTACAATCGCTTGCCCTATGGCCTTCAGCGCCGCATTTTCTGCACATCTTACTTCTGTCGGGACCATTGCAATTCCACGACTTATGGCCCTTCCCGAAACACTTGAAGTAAACTTCAGGAGGCTGTTGTATGCTCAGCCGGCAAACCGACCAGCCTACCTTGAGTATGCCCAAGTTCTTCGCTTTGTTGGCCTCTGCGACCGGCAGCCTGATCGCCGCCACCTGGGTGCCCTGCGGGCCCTTTCTAAGGTGGATGGCCTTACTGGCTACGTCGATGTCACACTGCTCTTTGAGGGCAGCCGAGACCTCCGCTGCATCGGTGACCTCATCCAGATTTTTACACTGGAGAGTCGCTTCAGCAGTAAGGGATCTTACATCAACCTCGTCACCAAGTACTTCTTGTGCCAGTTGCTTATAGACTGCACCCTTTTCCTTGGCGTCCTTCTTTAAGACTAGGATCATTTCACCAATCCTAGTTCGCCTTATGCTCCGCACGTCTGCGCCCAATGGCGATAGCTTCTCTGTGCTTCGCATCGCCTTCAGAACCTCGGCGTATTTTGCTTCCTCCGTTTTGATAACGAGGGCTTCGCCTAAATTCCTACGTTTCGCTGTTTTCGGTTTAGCGCTCTCCTTGGGCTCCGTTTTCGGTTTCCTCTGTTTTTTCTTATTTCCAACTCGTATCCACGGGTTGCTGTTGCCTTGCGCCCGTGGTTCCTGTGGATGCACTGCCTGGTTCCGGTTAACCCGTGGCTCCTTTTTCTTGGCTTTCTTGGCCTTAGGATTGGTGTTGGCCTCTCCTTTGTTGCCATGTCCTCTTGATCGCGGGGCTTGGCTCGTGCCAACTTTTCCGCTTTGGAGGACGGCCGCGTAGGTCACTTTTCCCTTAGCAACCATACGTCTTTTCGCCACGTATTCATCACCGGAAGCTTCCCTCTTCCGCATCGCGTATCGAATAATATCATCAGATATATTCGCGTTGCCTGTGAAGGAAAACACTTCGGTCTGACACGACCTAGTGTCTTTTTGGCCTTCTACCTTGCCCAGTTGTTCCTTGGCTTTCTCGTAGTCCTGCTTTGCAGCTAGGACTGATTGTCGCAATTTCAGTAGACTTGTTTTCAAGTCTTTGCTGATATTTGTTTTGCTTTTAACATATTCGATGATGACATCAAGTTGCTCAGCAGCTACCTGCATTTTAGGGAGATACTCCCTATTGCGATCCATGGCCTCGATTAGTCCCGGGCCATCGGTCACCACACATGTTGCACTGGAGCGGCCAGTGCCTGCCGTCGTCACAGTATCTAGGCTTTTGCCCACACTGTTTTCAATAAAGTTGGTCGCCTCCTTCCTTGGCGGGAAGCTTAGCCGGTTACTGATAGGTCCAGAAGCCTCTCCTTCACATTCCGCTAGTTGTTTGTTTTGGTTGATCATCTCTTATGGGTCCCCCTAAGAGCCGCTTTCCATCTCCGCTGGAATAGTCGCCTTTATAATCCCATGGTTATCTATGCAAGCAGGGAGGCCATGCTAGGGTTGACATAGTCCTTTATGGGGTACTATGTTCAGAGCCGGATCGGCGCAGGTCAGGTAATGGCATCTGAGCCTACTCCCGCCCAGTTGGAACAACCAGGCGACGGATTTGGAACGTACTCTAAGGCCTGCCACGGTTTTACGGGACGGGGGCAGCCTGCGCCATTAACCCACTCGCCGTTTCGGGCCAGTGTCACCCGACCCTACTAAGGGAGTAGAATGTCGCCGCTGTCAGCCTCAAAGCATATTATCCAGTACATATACCGTTACTTGTCCTTTGTCGTGCGCTGCCAGTATACATAATTGGGGCCGTACTGGCGTTGGTCCCAATGTGCTCGAAGCACTCCTACTCGTAATGCCATGCCTTGTCCGTTTGTATCGCGACCAGTATGCCATAATCAGGATCTCACTGGTATCAATCCTGATGTGCCGGTTGGCACTCCTGTTAGTTTGGGCTAGGGTACTTTAAGCGTCGGGTACCGGTCGCTGTGACAGAGTTGCATTCGGATTTTTGTGGTTTTTATGAAGGTTCATCAGAGCCCACTGCGAACTTCACCACATCCTGGGCAACTCCCCAACTCTCAGAGGTCCGGGGGGGGGGGACTGTCGTCCCTGCTGCCCCAACAAAAAAAAAACGCATAATGCGAAGCCATAAGGGTGAAAAATTTAAACTAATTTACAACATCCTTATAATCCCACCCTTATTTAGCCTCAGGTTTGAGACTGAAGAAGGGAAGCCGATCGTCTCGGAGAAACACAAGGTCACCTGCACCATTGCTCCGGGTAGCACAGGAAGGGCACAATACTGTAGAGGGCGCCCTGGTACTCCACAGGCTCCGTTTGCGGTTAGGTTTCTTTTAGACCCCCCTAACCATTCATTCTTAGGCACGGTAAGCTTAAAGCGGCATGAATTAGGGGTCACCTGTGAGATGGACTTATACCACCGGAACAGGCAGTCCGTAGTGTTAATTCTTAGCCAATTGAAACAACCGCTACCGACACTACACGGCTATCTAGGCTGTTCGGGAAAAGGAAGTTAACATTGATGATTAACTCCTGACGTGCCCAAACAGCCCATTTCGTTTATCGTGTGGCAGGTACGATTATACTTTATGCCCAGGGAAGTCCAGGAAATTTCCATTACGAAAAGATCCTGGACCGACCGGGAATCGAACCCAGACACCTTCAGCATGGTTTTGCTTTGTAACCGCGGACTCTAACCACTCGGCTAAGGAAGGCCCCAATAGATGAGTGATGTGACATAGATTAAAAAAAAAAATACAAATAGAATCATAAAAAAGTTCTAAGGAAATGATCTGAAAAATCACGAATATTCGTCTACAACCAGGAATTCTGCAATACTTATTTCCCTTTGACCAATCAATTATAATAAACGCAACGTAACATGGACAAAGACATTTTCCTGTTCATTACAGTAAAAGTGCTCTACAGTCACCCCACAGTTATGGATCAATAAAAGGTCAGAATAAAATATGATTAAAAAACATGGTGATGCTGTACATAACAAAATTACCTCACAGCCACTGCAAAATATAGTTGTGTTCGAGAAAACACCTCTAAAATTGCAGTTATTTACGAAGAAGTGTCGATTTCTGCAGAAATTTCAAACATTGTCCATCCCACAGTCCTTATCATGGATCAAGTCGACTCATATTATGGATCAAAACACTATAACAGCAATTGATCTGCGAGATAAACGAATGGTGTGCTAGTGAAAACATACGTTTTGGCGTTTGTTTCGGAATAGTCTTATCTTTGATTCATAACTGTGGTATGGTTTCCAATGCCCACAGTCATGAATCAACGCTTCTGAGAATACAGTTGACATTTTATTTCCTACGGACGGAAAAAATAGGCTAGGGCAAGTGGTTCACCTAGCATGAATGAGGGATGAACTTATTGCTGAGAAAAAGTAGATTTTGTATGAAATTTGACAAGTATTTGAATGACAGATTCATCCTTGTTCATCCACTTCTCCTAGCCTATATGCTTAAGACCCAAGTAAAAATGGTGCAAAAGTCAAAACTGAAAATGCAGTTTTCTATTTTTAAATCTACAAATCGAAGGAAATAAAAACACACAGCTCTTTTATTTGCCAAATTAAAAGGCTGTGTGTTTTTATTTTCATCAATTTGTTGTTTTAAAAGGAGAAAACTGATTTTTCAGTTTTGAATTTTGTGCCACATTTTCTTGCGCCTTAAGCATATTATAATTGATTGCGATGCTGTACAGATTTATGGTTCACGTAGGTGAAATGTGTTTTGCGTAATTGCAACTCTATTTGATGAGATATTCCCGTTTTAGTTCAACTTTGATCCATATCTGAGTGCTATCCATAACTGTGGGGTGACTGTATGTGTTGAGGAGCACACCCCGTCCCAGTGGAGATGTAACGTCAGAGGTATTAAATAATGGTTATCAATTCATTAACATGTCTCAATGTATTAGCATATTAAATAATGGTTATCAATTTATTAACACTTCAGTCGTCGCGCTGTTGTATTTTGTTCAACAGTGGTAAGAAAACCTCGCTTATCGTACACAACACATGCGTAGTGGTCCTGACGGCGGCAAACCGTGTGACGACAGAAAGGTTAGCATATCCCGACATTAACGCGCATGATATTAATAATCGCCTTAATTTATGCTCTGATTGTACTACATTCGTCACGTGTAGCGTTGCCAACCTTGTAGATTTATCTGGAATATTCCAGATTTTTGAGGCCCCATTTTACAAAAATCTGAGAGATCCAGATAAATTTTGTAATAAATTTTTAAAGTTCTCCATACACGACATATTAGATTCAGACTATTCCAGACAAATTTTTAAAATCTTGAAGCTGTTGTAATGTATCAATGTGAAACAAGTACAGCTTTAAATGTTGTTGTAGTGTTTCTTCTGCTGTGAAACATAGAAGTCTTAGATCATTTAAGAAATTAAGAATAACACTTGAAAATTCTTGAATATTCTGTTGAGAAGCTGTTGGGGGCCAGAAATCACGTGATCATTTTTTTTTTTCAAATTTTCATCGATTTTCTTTTTGGATTACACGAAGTTAAATATATATTAGTTACATTATACGATGAGACATGGACGATGAGTTCCTTCTACTGAATTGGTAATAGCAGTTGAAAACATTCGCCCAGCTAAGCGAGAAAAAATAACACTTGCTTTTCTTCCTGATTGTGGCACAGATTTATTGGTCCATATCAACTTTTGCATTTCATGCAAAACATTCTTTAACGACATAAAACAAAAACATAAATGCTTGAGCTCCCACAAAGCAATCCGCACTGCCCAGCAAAACGCGGAAACAAAAAAATAAACAGACATTCACTCCGGCGGTAAAAACGAAACCGATTGCTTGGGCTTCCGTAGCGCACTCCTAATCGAACGAAAACCGAAAAGCCAAAATAATCCGATAGTGCGAAAACGAACACGTCAGCTTGGGTCTTCACAAAACACTCGTTGAAAACATTCGCCCAGCTAATATGCTAAAAAGAAAATCGATCATTACGGTTACGTCCTTATGATACTGAACGCGAGAATTTATTGTTCTATTTTTCAGAATCACAGCTCTTATGGAAATACCGAATTATGGAACTGGAATGCTTTAAAAAGCTGAATTAAGGGACCATCATAGAAACCATGAAATTTTATTTTTAGTATGGTTCCATGAGTTGATATCGAGTCATGGAACATCGACTCATGGAGGCTTCAACAAAATTAAAAAGCTAGAATATTTGGCACACATGATTAATGTTTATCTTGCTTTACCATATGTCGAATTCGTTTTTGAATCTAGATTAGAACTAGCGAAACCCGTTCTGAATTACATTCAATCCCAGCCCAATTCAAATTCGATAGAACTACAATTGGCTTGATGTTGGTTTGATTACGTTTTGATCAAAGACCAATAAACTAAAACGATAATGATGGAAAGCTTTAGAATATTCTACAAATTAGGAAGAACAATGTTCCAGTAAACTCTAAAATATTCTACTATAACTGTTATATAGCTCTAAAATTTGCAGTTGAAATGTTTTAACATTCAAATTGATTGTTGTAGCGCTCAATGAAATTTGTTGATGAAATATTTCAAAGCGTTACTTTCTGTCTGTAATTTTATATAAATCATCGACATCGACATACACATGCTACTAATGACTGAAAAATCCCCTTTATTTATGATATACGAATATTCTGTTGAAGAGCTGTTGTAGCGTTCTATAATTCATTGTTGTAGAGCTCAATAATACATTTCAAAGCTCTACTGACTAGCATTCATTTATTTAGTTAACGTCTAAACAGATCACACTGAATCAACAATATCAAGCTCTACTGACTAGCATTCATTTATTTAGTTAACGTCTAAACAGATCACACTGAATCAACAATATCACGCCACGATAATTCGTGGCCGATTCTCTCCATCCTCTCCATCCTCGCTCAACTCTACGGCGAACCCAGTATCGTGAAGGTAGCTAAAGCTGGAAGGATACGTTGGGCAGGGCATGTTGCAAGAATGCCGGACAAAAACCCTGTAAAGATGGTGTTCGCCACGAATCCGGTCGGAACAAGAAGGCGTGGGGCGCAGCGAGCTAGGTGGATTGACCAGGTACACCAGGACCTGGAGAGCGTGGGTCACAGTCGAGGATGGAGACAAGCGGCCATGAACCGAGGGAATTGGCGAAATATTGTTGGCGAGGCTTTATCAAGATAATTGATGTAAAGCCAAATAAGTAAGTAAGTAAGTATCTCTCCATCCTCGGTTCTGCCCCACGCTCGCCAAATCGATACGCACTTGCTCAGCCCATTTAGCTCGCTGCGCTCCGCGCCTTCCTGTAGCAACCGGATTCAAAGCGAACACCATCGTTGCAGGGTTACTGACCGGCATTCCATGCCTTACCCATCGTATCCTTCCAGCTTTGGCCACCTTCTGAATACTGGGTTCGCCGTAGAGTTAGGCGAGCTCGTGGTTCATCCTTCGCCGCCACACACCGTGTTCCTGCATACCGCCAAAGATCGTCCTAAGCACCTGACGTTCAAAGACTCCAAGTGCTTGCAAGTCCTCCTCGAGCATCGTCCACGTTCCATGCCCGTAGAGGACTACCGGCCTTATGAGCGTTTTGTACATGGTACATTTGGTGCGGGTGTAAATCTTTCCTGACTGCAGCTTCTTGTGGAGAACATAGTCGGCCCAACTTCCACTGATGATGCGCCTCCGTATTTCACGGCTAACGTTATTGTCAGCCGTCAACAAGGATCCAAGGTAGACAAACTCGTCGACCACCTCGAACGTATCCCCGTCTATCGTAACACTGCTTGCTGCGTCGCGTTTCAGGCGGGTGTACAGGTCTGCCACCTTTGCAAAGTTCGGCCGACAATGTCCATATCATCCGCGGAGAAAACAAATTGACTGGATCTTGTAAAAATCTAGTGCAATATTGAATAACAGGCACGAGAGTCCTCGGCGGGATCCAAACAAACTGGAGTGTTCGCCTGAAACCTTCACACAATTTTGCACACCTTCCATCGTCGCTCTTAACAGTCTCGTGAGCTTCACGGGCAAACTGTTCTCGTTCATAATTTTCCATAGCATTACGCGGTCGATACTGTCGTATGCCGCCTTGAAATCAAAGAAAAGGTGATGCGTTGGAACCTGGTATTAATGACATTTTTGGAAGATTTGTTGTACAGTAGAGATCTGGTCCGTGGTCGATCGGCTGTCAACGAAGCCGGTTTGATAACTTCCCACGAACTCGTTTACTGCACATAACAGACGATCGAAAATGATCTGGGATAATATTTTGTAGGCCGCATTTAGAATGGTGATCGCTCGGAAGTTCTCACAATCTAACTTGTAGCCTTTCTTGTAGATGGGGCATATTACCCTTTCCTTCCATTCCTCCTGTTCCTAGCTGATCTGTTTCCCAGATTGTGCCTATCAGCCGGTGCAGACAAATGGCCAGCCTCTCCGGGCCCATCTATATAAGTTCAGCTCCGATACCATCCTTACCAGCAGCCTTATTATTCTTGAGCTGGTGAATGGCATCCTTAACCTCCCTCAAAGTGGGGGCTGATTAGTTTCCATCGCCCGCAGTACTGATGAAGGCATTTCTTCCGTTGTCCCGTTCTTCATTGCCTGTGCTCTTAGCGCCATTCAGGTATTCGTCGAAGTGCTGCTTCCAACTTTCGTTCACCACACGCACGTCCGTCAAAATGCTCCCATCCTTATCCCTGCACATCTCGGCTCGCGGCACGAAGCCGTTGCGGGATGGGCTGAGCTTCTGATAGAATTTACGTGTTTCTTGAGACCGGCACAGCTGTTTCATCTCCTCGCACTCCGTCTCCTCCAGGCGGCGTTTTTTCTCCCGCAATAGGCGGGTCTGCTGTTGCCGTTTCCGTCTTTTACGTTCCACGTTCTCTTGCTGCAGCATGACCGCCCGCGTTGCATTCTTCTCCTCCAGAATCCGCCTACATTCCTCGTCGAGCCAATAGTTCTGTCGACTCCGTCCCACGTACCCGACGTTGCTCTCAGCTGCCTTCACTGTTCTCCAGCAGTTCTCAAGAGAAACTTCATCCAGCTCACCCTCTTCCGGTAATGCAGCATCGAGGTGCTGTGCGTATGCCGCTGCGACATCCGGTTGCTTGAGCCGCTCTAGGTCGTACCGGGGCGGCCGTCGGTACCGTACGTTGTTGACGACGAAGAGTTTTGGAAACAGTTTAACCATCACCAGATAGTGGTCAGAGTCGATGTTAGCGCCATGATAGGTCCTGACGTCGATAATGTCGGAGAAGTGCAGAACGTGGTCGATTTGTGATTCTGTCTGCTGTGGTGATCTCCAGGTGTATCGGTATTGAAGGCTGTGTTGGAAGTAGGTGCTACGAATAGCCATATTTTTGGAGGCGGCGAAATCAATTAGTCGTAAGCCGTTTCGTTTGTCAGCCGGTGGGCGCTGAACTTTCCAATAGTCGGTCTGAATTCCTCCTCCTGGCCAACCTGAGCGTTCAGATCTCCAATTATGATTTTGAAGTCGTGGCTTGGGCAGCTGTCGTACTCGCGTTCGAGCTGCGCGTAGAAAGCGTCTTTGTCATTATCAGTGCTTCCGGAGTGAGGGCTGTGCGCGTTTATTATGCTGAAGTTGAAGACCGGCCTTTGAGTCTCAACTTGCACATTGATCGGCCACCACCCGATCACGCGCCTCTGCATATCACTCATCACTATAAAAGCTGTTCCTAGCTCGTGTGTGTTGCCGCAGCTCTAGTAAATGGTATTTTTTTTTTTTTTTTTTTTTCTTCTAAGCAATGGGGGGATAATCTGCTCAACAGACGCCGTGTGGGGTTAGGGACCATTTACTACATGCAAGCAGTAAACAGGACTACACCCCTGTGAAGCTCAGAATCGTTGTTGGCAAGCGGGAGCACCACGAAGACCCTTGCATTCTATTCTGACATTACTATAGGAGTGAGGCGTGGAAGTTGTGCCATGCCTACTAGATCGTTTGATGTCCGATCCGATGTTACATTCTCGGAGTTCTTTCAACAGGCTTTTGATTGTCAACCATCATAACAGGGTTGGAAGACAAGATCTATGATAATGTTCATCCAGAACCACACATCCTCCCTCTTCTCAGGAAAAAAAAAGTTTGAAGTGATGAGTTTTCACATCGTTTCCGTCATCACGAAAGCTTTCAGGAATTCAGGATGTATATTTCACATCGCTGAGAACTTCACCGATGTATACTGTTTCATATCTCAACTGTTCACTTGTACATGCGACTTTGAAACATTTTTCCGCTGTAGGATACCCACACAATCAGAACGGCGTTGAAATTATTGATCGGTTGAATGTCGTTCCATACATTAGAAACGGCAAGCTAATTATATGAAATGACAAATCTAAGACGAATTTTGGACAAAATATTACTATTAATAAACTGACACATATGCGTTCAACAGAGTAGCATCAGTGTTTGACTTTCATCTTGTTGTACATTCAATCCACCGTACTTTCGCGGAAATACTCACTCAAAGACTTGTTTGACTGCTGTTACTTGTTTTGATATAACATATCTACTAAGTTACTAGCCATCATTGGGCTTACATATCTAATTCTATAGATACATTTTCGACCGCCAGTCGCGCATGCATGTGAACATCACTTTTATTAGGAACCAATTTGTGACCACTAGTCGCGATAGCAAGTGTACACCACCATTACTTAGAGCAAATATACGACCACCAGTCGAGTTAACAACATCAATAGCAGTTACTATGAACAAGTATGCGACCACCAGTCGCGGTAGCAAGTGTACACCACCATTGCATAGAACAAATATACGACCACTAGTCGAGCTTACAACATCAATAATACTTGCTAGGAACAAGTATACGACCACCAGTCGAGTTAATAACATCAATAGCAGTTACTATGAACAAGTATGCGACCACCAGTCGCGGTAGCAAGTGTACACCACCATTGCATAGAACAAATATACGACCACCAGTCAAGCTTACAACATCAATAATACTTGCTAGGAACAAGTATGCGACCACCAGTCGAGTTAATAACATCAATAGCAGTTACTATGAACAAGTATGCGACCACCAGTCGCGGTAGCAAGTGTACACCACCATTGCATAGAACAAATATACGACCACCAGTCAAGCTTACAACATCAATAATATTTGCTAGGAATAAGTATACGACCACCAGTCGAGTTAACAACATCAATAGCAGTTACTATGAACAAGTATGCGACCACCAGTCGCGGTAGCAAGTGTACACCACCATTGCATAGAACAAATATACGACCACCAGTCGAGCTTACAACATCAATAATACTTGCTAGGAACAAGTATACGACCACCAGTCGAGTTAACAACATCAATAGCAGTTACTATGAACAAGTATGCGACCACCAGTCGCGGTAGCAAGTGTACACCACCATTGCATAGAACAAATATACGACCACCAGTCAAGCTTACAACATCAATAATATTTGCTAGGAATAAGTATACGACCACCAGTCGAGTTAACAACATCAATAGCAGTTACTATGAACAAGTATGCGACCACCAGTCGCGGTAGCAAGTGTACACCACCATTGCATAGAACAAATATACGACCACCAGTCGAGCTTACAACATCAATAATACTTGCTAGGAACAAGTATACGACCACCAGTCGAGTTAACAACATCAATAGCAGTTACTATGAACAAGTATGCGACCACCAGTCGCGGTAGCAAGTGTACACCACCATTGCATAGAACAAATATACGACCACTAGTCGAGCTTACAACATCAATAATACTTGCTAGGAACAAGTATACGACCACCAGTCGAGTTAACAACATCAATAGCAGTTACTATGAACAAGTATACGACCACCAGTCGCGGTAGCAAGTGTACACCACCTTTGCTAGGAACAAGTATGCGACCACCAGTCGAGTTAATAACATATTCATTGCAACCATCTGTCGCGTTAAAGACAACCAAACACCAAACCAAATGCAACCACCAATCGCGGCAATAATATTTTTTTAATTGCAACCACCAGTCACGTTAAGGTCATTTTTTTTTTGCATTGCATACACCAATTGTGTTGAGGGCATTTTTTCCATAGCAACCACCAGTCGCGTTAAGGACATATTTTTCAAACATGTTATTTTTTTTTTTAACATGGCATTTATTTAGAAATAAAAATAAATTAAGTAGATTTGAATAGTTTGGATCTCACCGGTTATCGACACAAAATTCACAAATTTAACCGATTCAGTATGCTTCACACTTAACTTGTTCGTTAAACATTACGGGATACACAATGTACTGAAGCAAATAGGAAAGAAAACAATCATGTGCATTATTGGTCAAATTTGACCAAAACATCGATAATACTGAATCGATTAAAATTCGATTTGTCGAATCGATTCGTCTATTTAATCGAATCCTTTGTATCGATTTTATTTAAATCGATTCGATTTCTTCACTCGTAAGCAAATTTACAAGAACAACGACTCAAAATAAGAACAAATCCCTTGCATTAGGATTTCATGTTGTTTCAACATCAGAAAATCGATTAATTGGAACGAAAAATCTACTTTTGGAACACCAATTCAAAATCGCCCATGGTTAGGAATATTTGCACACACTTACAATCATTTTTCACTCTGTTTTATTTTATTGAAATTATTTTGTTTTTATTTGAAAGCAGGAGAGATAAGATATAGAAATGTGTGTATCATCACAGAAGAAACGATGAAATGATCACATACAACCAAAGCGAAGTTTTATTATTATTTATATAAAAATTTGCACAGTTGATAAATGTTACGGGAGTTTTTTTTATTTAAATTACTAATTGATAAGTTATACAAATTGATTAATATTCCTGAAAACCACTAATAACTTTAACACTTCACTTCTCTTTTGCAAAATCACATGATTTTACAAATTATACTTAATTATACGATATTTTTTTATACACGTTTTGTACGGATATGTTCAATTGACTTCTGCAAAAAAAATAGTTCAGTTAATAAAATGATATTCCTTTTCCGTTCAACCTATGCAGAAAATAGGTCCCTGATAAATGCAGAATGCGCACTTCATAACTTAGATGAATCAGCTCGAAATGATCATAATCTTTGAATCGGATAAAATAGATGAAACACTTTCTATTACATTCAAATATTTCCATCGAAGCAATCTGTTTTGAATTCAAATGCAAAACAAAATATTCACTTCAAAGCCTGCATCGCGCAACTCAAATAGTTGAGGTGATGCTGGTGTTCAATAAGAGCAACAACAAGAACAGAGAAACATTGCTGCTTCAGCGAGTAGTGAAGCGGCTAATGCATATTAATGTCATATTTCCTCTTCAATCAGTTTTCTATTATTCATAGAAAATACCACATTGCTGTTTACTTACAGATGCCTTTTTATCAGATTCAAACTTCACTCCACAATCACTCTGAATTCATATTTTCACACGCGGTTTAAGAAGCACTCGACACAAACACATTTCCTAGTGGACACTCCCGCTTGCTATCGAATCCAGGCTCTCCAGGAAAAACGAAAATTTATTTAAAATTCTGGCAGGTTCGCCAAATGTGAAGCTCAGAATCGTTGTTGGCAAGCGGGAGCACCACGAAGACCCTTGCATTCTATTCTGACATTACTATAGGAGTGAGGCGTGGAAGTTGTGCCATGCCTACTAGATCGTTTGATGTCCGATCCGATGTTACATTCTCGGAGTTCTTTCAACAGGCTTTTGATTGTCAACCATCATAACAGGGTTGGAAGACAAGATCTATGATAATGTTCATCCAGAACCACACAACCCCCGACCCACTAAACCATTTCCATTGCCGCCAAACCCTTCGTCTCTCCGGGACCACCAAGAAGGCATTGCTTCGGAGAGGGGCTATTGCACATCGCATCCTCCAGGTTAGCTGCGTAGCCATGCAGCAACGAACATCGATGACACGCTTAGGGGGGTCCACCAAGGTAGCATGCTGGCGCTTTGCCAGCTTCCCAGGTGGTCCTCACCTCCCGTTGTCCGCTGAAAGCGGGCAGGGTCGACCACTACGCCCGCGCCCAGCTGCACCGCAGGTATCAAGAACTGATACTGCGGGCTTCGCAATTTGACCTACTGAAGGCTCAGGCCCTATCAGCTAGCACCAGCTGGGATTGCTGACGAAGGGGCCTCCACCTGCCCCGAACAACCAGAGGCTCGTATCCACCCAGTAGGCCGGCGCCACGACAGCAGCGCTACCAGGATGTTCTCCCGCGGCCACTTAATCGCTGTAAGGGTCGATTTCGACCGTAGGGCACCGGTATGACCTACGTAGCCGACTGCGAACCCTTGGACCACCTGTTGTTTAGCGTCTGCACTAGCCACTCCTCGAGTCCACTCGCCACCTCCTTTGCAGTTCCGAGACGATGTGGGTGATAGCCGATGAAACGGCATTCCAGCCAAACTCGTCTTCACACATCCTCTGGACCAAATTGTCCGGAGTCGTGTCCCGACCGCATGTGGCTAACATGCGGTCACGCATTGTGCGGAAACGCGGGCACACGAACAAAACGTGTTCCGCCGTTTCCTCTAAACCTGCACAAACTGGACATTCGGGAGAACCCGCATGACCGAAACGGTGTAGATACTGTCTAAAGCAACCATGGCCCGAAAGGACCTGTGTCAGGTGGAATGTTAGTTCCCCATGGCGCCTATTGACCCAGATATCTAACCTCGGAATCAACCTGTGAGTCCACACTCCCTTGGTGGAACTGTCCCACGCACGCTGCCATTTGACCATGGAGGCCAGTCTGGCAGTCCTGCGTATGCCTCTTGTGCCGCGCATTTCGAAGCACTCTATGTCTTCCATGATAAGGATACCAATAGGCACCATACCGGTGATGACGCAGAGTGCATCGTGTGACACGGTACGGTACGCGCTCGCAACCCTCAGGCGCATTAGCCTATAAGTACTCTCTAGCTTGCTACGGTAGCTCTTGGTACTTAAGGCCGTGCCCCAAGCCGGGCCACCATAACTCAGTATGGACGAGGTGACACTGGCCAGAAGCTTTCGCTTGCTGGCGTACACCGCAGAGCTATTGGACATCATCCGGGACAGTGCCACAATAGCTGTGGAGGCTCTCTTGCAGGCATAATCGACGTGGCTACCGAAGGTAAGCTTATCGTCGATCATCACCCCCAAGTGTTTGACGGAGCGCTTCGAAGTGATCGTGCAGTCGCCTACACTGATCACCGCTTGCTGCACCGACTTTCGGTTGTTGACAACAACCGCCTCAGTTTTGTGGTGAGCCAATTCCAGTTTCCTGGAGCTCATCCACTCCTCCACAATTGCGATCGAGTGGGCTGCAGTCAATTCCACTTCTTCGATCGATTCACCGTAGACCTCCAGCGTAATATCGTCGGCAAAGCCAACGATGACCACACCCGCCGGGAATTTTAATCTCAACACCTCGTCATACATGACATTCCATAACACCGGGCCCAGGATGGAACCTTGCGGGACTCCTGAGGTTATGTGAAAGCACTTCCGACCCACCTCTGTGTCATAGACTAATACCCGATTCTGGAAGTAACTTCCGAGAATCTTGTACAGGTACTCGGGTATCCCCAGACGCAGGAGCGCATCGGCAATAGCCGCCCAACTGGCACTATTAAATGCGTTCCTTACATCCAGAGTCACTACTGCGCAGTAGCGAATCCCCCTCCTCTTACGCTGGAGTGCTATCTCAGCGGTTTTCTTAACCGTCAGAATAGCGTCTACGGTGGACTTCCCTTTCCGGAAGCCGAACTGGTTGCTTGAGAGACCATTTACACTCTCAGTGTACCTCAACAGTCTGTTGAGGATGATCTTCTCGAGCACCTTCCCCGCCGTGTCAATCAAGCATATTGGTCTATACGCCGACGGGTCACCAGGTGGTTTCCCCGCCTTTGGCAATAGTACCAGGCTCTGCCTCTTCCACGCGTCTGGAAATACTCCCTCGTCCAGGCATATCTGCATAGCAGATCTGAACATACCGGGAGCCTCCAAGATTGCGACTTTGAGGGCCAGGTTTGGAACTCCGTCCGGACCTGGTGCCTTCCCCATGCTTAGGGATTTTGCAATCCCTACAAGTTCCTCATCGGTTACTCTATCCTCATCGCCAGCCCCAATCCCCGGCTGTCCTACAAAAGGAGGCCATGGGCTAGGGTTGTGGCGCGGAAAGAGCCCCTCGATGATCCCCTCCAGCATCTGTGGAGATTGCTCCGTAGGAGCAATTGCACCTCTTGTCTTCGCCATAACGATCCTGTAGGCATCACCCCACGGGTTCACGTTGGCACTCTGACAGAGTCTCTCAAAGCAGGCCTTTTTGCTTGCCCTTATCTCGGACTTCAGCGCGATTTTGGCAGCGGTGAACACCGCCCGTCGTTCTTCACGCACCTGCTCGGTACGTGCTCGCTGCATCCGCCTCCTGGCCCGTAGGCAGGCGCGGCGCAGGTTCGCAATTGCTTGAGTCCACCAGTACGTCGGTGGTCTCCCATTTCTAGGGTGGACTTTCCTAGGCATGGTCGCATCGCACGCACGCAAAAGCACCGCTACCAGTTCGTCCCCACTTAGGCCGAGTAGGTTACGCTCACGGCGGAGCGCCTCCCTAAGTACTTCGTCATTGAAGTACGATGTCTTCCACCTACGAGGGCTTGGCCGTGACCTAGCCGCTTCCTCAACCCGCTGCCTGCTGTTGTTGTAGTCGATACTGTAGCGAACCGCCAGGTGGTCGCTGTGAGTGTAGGCATTGTCTACCCTCCAGTTCGAACTACTCGTTAGGCCAGGACTACAAAAAGTAACGTCGATAATCGACTCCGCTCCGTTTCGGCTGAAGGTACTTTTGGTACCAACATTAGCCAGATCGACATCTAGCACGGCCAGTGCCTCTAGCAGGATTTGACCTCGCTGGTTCGTGATGCGGCTTCCCCATTCCACGGCCCAGGCATTGAAGTCACCCGCTATTACTACTGGCCTTCGCCCTGTCAACACGGTCGTCATGCAGTCCAGCATCTGCGTGAACCGCTCGGTCGACCAACTCGGAGGCGCATAGCAGCTACAAAAGAGGACCCCGTTTACCTTGGCGATCACGAAGCCCTCCGTAGGTAGTAGACACCAACTCCTGCACGGGGTATTTACCCGTCGTCCATATCGCCCGCCATTTTTCCGGATCCATCCACGACCCAGTTGCCGTTGCCGGCGGGTACTCGGTATGGGTCCGATATGATGGCGATGTCCGTCCCCCACTCAGCAACTGCCTGGTACAGCAGTTGCTGAGCTGCGTCACAGTGGTTCAGGTTCAGCTGCGTTACCTGCACTGTGACTTTTCGTTAATGGCTCGTTTGAAGGTCGGGCACCTTGAGCCTCCCGTTGGATGATTGTTGTTCACGGACTTGCCGGAACAAATCAAGCACTTGGGAGGGTTCTTGCAGCCTAGTGCCTTATGACCTTCCTCACCACAACGCCTACACAACTTGGTCCTATCAGGGCCTTTACAGCCCCAGGACTTGTGTCCTGGTTCCCTACACCTAAAGCAGATCACCGGTTGCTCATGTATGTTCAGTGAGCATACTGACCAACCAACCTTGATCTTGCCTACCTTAGCGGACTTATTTGCGTCCGCCACAGGTAGGTGTACTAAGGCCACCTGAGTACCTGCCGGACCTTTCCGTAGCTGAACGGCAGCGGTGGGCACCTGAATCTCGCACTGTTGCCGCAGTGCTGTGACGAGCTCTTCTGCGTTGGTGATCTCGTCAACGTTCATCACCTTCAGAGTCACTGACTGCGTCAGAGCCCTCACTTCGACACCCTCGCCAAGGACCTCTTCCGCCAAACTTTTGTAGGCGGCGCCCTTGCGCTCCTTGTCGCGCTTAAGCTCGAGAATCATTTCACCTGTACGAGTGCGTCTGACACTGCGTACGTCGGCTCCAAGATCTGCGAGCTTCGCGTCACTGCGCATCGCGCTTCAGGACTTCCGAGTACTTGGACTCTTCCGTCTTGATGATGATCGCATCACCCTTTTCGCGCTTGGCACCTACCCTCCTACTTTTCTTAGGCCTGGTATCCCTGCGCTCCTGAACTTCCTGCTTCTCCTTCTTCTTCTTTCTCACTACGGTTGTCCAGGGGGCGTCCCCCCCCTGATCCGCCCTAACCTGTGGTGATTGAGGACCTCTCAAAGGTCGCAACCCCCTGTTCCCATCACTTCCGTGAGGGCCAGCCTTTTCGGGCCCACCCTTCTCGGCTTTCCGGGACGCCTGGCTGGGGTCCCGATTTTCCCGGCACTTCTGTCGGTTTTCGGGGTTAATATCCGCCTGGCCTTGCGAGCGCCGCCGGGTAGCTCCTCCCCTGACGGCTGCCTCGCGCGCTTCTGCGATTGCTTGTTGTAAGCATTCGCTTCCGCACTTTTGGGGCTACCCGCGAAGACGAAGGGCTCCGTCTGGGTAGACTTCGGCACCTTCAATTTCACGGGTTCTACCGCAGCCACAGTCGCCATGGGTTCAGCATGGTTCTGCTTGGCCGCGAACATCGACTTACGAAGTCTTAACAGGGCCTGCTTGAGGTCCTTGCTGATGTTAGACTTCGAGGACGCAAAGTCAATTATGGAGTCGAGCTGCTGTGCAGCCACTTCCATCGCAGATAGCCCATCTCTACTTTTATTGATGGCCCTCATCAACCACGCTCCATCCATAACCTCACCCGATGCGTTAGCCGGTGATGAATATGGTTTCCAGCACTGGCACTACGTGCACTGCTGCTCCTCCTGGCTTCCGCTCTCCTCAACGGAGACCTAGCTTAACGCAACTTCTTGCGAAGGGTTCGCTTCCCTACTACTGCTACTACCTGCACTACTACTATTATTTGATTTTGGTTTAAAGTTTGTATTCATGATTGGATCCCACGAGTAGCACGGGAAAAGAGGTCCACCACGCCAGAGCCCTGCATTAACGCGGTAAGGGACAAAATACTGTGAGGGGTGCCCAGGTGCCCACAGGCTCCGTTAACGGCCGAACATCTTTTTCACCCCTTCGACCATTCATTCTCAGCACGGTTTTTCGCATCACACCTTGAATTGGGGTTACCCCGTTTGGTGGACTCTTACCACCGGAACAGGTCGTCCGTAGTTCTATTCTATACGCCCGGAACTACACGGCGCAATGGAGTATGGTTACTCTAAACGTACGCACCATTGATCCTTTCAGTTTCTAACACACTTCCTGCAACGCTATGATACCGCAATCCACGGTCCTTCAGCACCGTCGGCGAGTATGCGTGTGCTCCAGATTTGCAGTTCCGCGTACCGAGCTCCAATCGCTGTCCCTTCACGTCGCTGGTGGTCTTCGCAGATTGTCCGGTTCGTTATTCTCTTGTTGATTATTCGTTGCTTGATTTTGTTACGGCTGGCTTGCAGGGCCTGACACCAACCCCTAGATTTCTGGAGGACCATTCCCCCTAAATTTCGGAAGGCCATAGTGCACAGTTTTAGCTTAGAGTCCTTCTCTGGCATTTGGAGGATGATCATGCCGCCCCTGACATGGGTAACTGACGCTGTTGTGAACCGCTTTCTAACATGGAGTATACACGCTCAAGGTTTGCAGATGCAAAAGCAAAAGCAACCTTCCCTTCCCTGTCAGTATCGACCAGGGACCATGAAAAACCTTCTAGTTCCTCAGCATTTAGCCAACATTTTAAAACCTTTAAAGGCACGTGAATTTCCGGAGAAAGAAAACTTAGTTTTTAATGATTACAAATAAAAATCCTAGGAAAATTATGGGAAATGGTAGTTCCGTTACTAAAGCTGAAAAATTACAATTTTCGTCAAAAATCTGTAAATGCTTCAAATATCTACAATGCTGGTTTACCTTCGACAAACTTCTAATGATAGTCGCAATGCTTCTTACTGCGACTGTGCTGAAAGATTCCTATTTCATTGGAAAACTTGAAACATATGTAAGCAACAAAAAAGACGAAGAGTGATTAAAACGCTATCACGCTTATGTATGGGCGTGCGTCCAAATGTAGCTTAGATAAACTTTTCGAACAAATACGCAACGTGTACATGTAGATTTTAAACGATATGATATAGGGAACGTGTACCAGTTATGGCCATAGTGGTGCCCTATGTGGCCATATGCAAATTTTGGATAACTTGACATTTTTAATATTTTTGAATGTTTTAACATAAAGACTTTATCCTTTATTTTACTGTTAAAACATAAAAGATTTTTCAAAATGTGAAGGATTCAAGATATCACGTATGGCGAAATAGGGAACCACTATTGCCATAACTGGTACACCTACCCTATTGTAATTCCTTCAATCAGTTCATATTTTAAAGCGTAGAATTTAAGAAACATGTTTGTAAGGAACGAAATGTTCTTTAGAACCCTAATGTTATTTTATACCCTACAAACATATATAAGAAAACTTTTGAAAATTTCACTAGGTTGCAACAGATTTCCTTTGAGTAGAGTTGTAAATTTACATAAAAATGTATGCTCAGGGTGGACGAGAAAAAACTTTAGTTTGCATATGGTGTAACGTTTTATCTTTAATGCAATATTCTTAAACTGTTCTGCTCAGTTTTTTTCTCCCGTTTTATTTTCCCAAAAACATATTATCTTCAAATTCACAAAACCCCCCCTAGAGCCAAATCCTGGTTGTGTGGCACTCTGTGCATTGACAAATTTTCGTTGTGAGAACTGTCACAACATTGCTTTTGCTTGCTGTGAGAAAGCGAATATAAAAAGAATTGCTGACGAACATTCACTTCCATGTTGGACTGACGATGAACGAAAATTCAAATAACGTCATACAAACATCGATAGGGGTCCTTCATTTGCTGAGTGGTTAAGAGTCCGTGGCTATAAAGCAAAGCCATGCTGAAGGTGTCTGGGTTCGATTCGCGGTCGGTCCAGGACGAATCTTTTCGTAAAGGAATTTTTCTTGACAACCCTGGGCATAGAGTATCATCGTACCTGCCACACGCGATACGAATGCGAAAATGGCAAACAAAGCTCTCAGTTAAAAACTGTGGATGTGCTCATAAGAACACTATGATGAGAAGCAAGCTCTGTCCCATTGAGGACGTAATGCCAAGAAGAAGATGAAACATTGATATGTTTTTATCCTGAGGTAATCAACTTGTGTAAGATTGATCGCGCGTTGATATTCGTGACAATTTGCTTGTAGACCTCTGTGATGTGTGCTTGAAAATAGACCTTTTATTAATACGAAAAAATGGCAATTCCACTTGTTAGTCAAATTACATTAGTAAGTTTGATGCAAAATGGCAATGGGCATAAGTGAGATTATTGTTACAAAAACTTTGTTTCTAAAAAGTAAAGTATTAACAAAGTTTTTATCAATATAATATTTAAACGCCATTAGCTTGCCATCGGCATGCACGGTGTTCTCGTAAATTCACTGTTCAGCAATATCTCCCTTCAGAAGGTCGATACTGCTCGGGGTGTCACGATGATTTATCTGCAATGTTCAGCTCTTCGAATCTGATGGCTATATGGATGGCCATTATGAAAAGAACAGACTGATTGCGTGATTGGCTGAGCAGTGTCTTCTCCACTGGAGCACCAGTTCCCACCATTTCGACGACGAGGACGGCTGATGAAAACGGTTGGAATCGAACTCAGAACCTGCGTCCTCGTTTCGCTGAGGGTCAAGCAACCTAATCTGCTTATATTAAGTCTTGGGGCCCTCGGTTCCCACACCATTTGTGCAATTTTAATAATTGACCGGCGGCTGCTGCTGCTCTGAGTCAAGATCCGAGAATGAGCGGCGGCGGCCGGCGACAGGATCTGATTTCGACCCGAAAGGTTCAGCCTTGCGTGAAGTTCGGCTCCATTAAAAAGTGAAATTGCTCGATAGGGATGATCATGTTTGGACATGATATAGAGGCTATGACATTTTCATGATGTTTGAACCCGAAACAGTATAAGCTAGACGGCTTTTCAAAATTAAACTGTTCCTGTTCAATTTGATTTACTTGGCATCCCTACCTACCCCATCTAAGACACTCTATCACCAAGCTTGAAAGGAGATGTAGAAATCATGCGCCTCTCTTCACTTGGGTATAAAACACATCAAAAAAGATCAAAACGATCGATGATTGAGATAATCACCTCGGTTCTTTTTTTTTCTCCTCAGACTTAACTGGAGAACCCAGGAGGTCAAGATGATTGCTCATTATTTGAAAGATTTTATTTAGACCCGAAAGGGATCCATCGCCGGCATCCCCTTTCAATGGCCCAGGTGAGCTTTTGATGTGGGAAAATGGACGATGTGTTAGTTGTGTGATCGAACGATCGATACAAAACCAAAATGATCGATTGACTATTGGAGGAAACTTCAATGTGAATCAAAGTTAAAAGATTGATTCATCTTAGACAATCTGACGTAAACGGCACCTGAATTAT
The DNA here is from genome assembly GCF_002204515.2 of Aedes aegypti. Lineage (NCBI taxonomy): Eukaryota > Metazoa > Arthropoda > Insecta > Diptera > Culicidae > Aedes > Aedes aegypti. Next base: position 247,494,477 of record NC_035108.1, read on the forward strand.
TTCATTTGAGAAACGACCAACTCGATAACAGTGAACTGATTCAAAACGATTTGATACACTTTGGACAAATTTTCCGAGCAAGAAATCAAAGCAGGCTTTTCGATTCAAGAGAGAAAGCAAAGGGTGCCGCCAATCGTGGTCAGCTGTTCGGAATTTAATGGATTCAGTTGGCTTCAGGATATCTCGAACTCCATTTGGGGAATCATATTCAAAAGACACCTACACGTTAATGCTTCCAGTGGACGATTTGCCCTTTGAAGGAAGCCCAGATTAAATTTCGCATGAAACATTTTTCATACAAAATGGGAAATTTTGAAGACATTTTACTCGGCTACTAGTGCTTCAATTCACTTGAAATTAATTTTTCCCGAATCTCAGAAATAACATCAATTTTATTAAATCAGAATTCACAATATTTCTATCGCAACATTTATGCTATTGAAAATTATTTCTATTCAAAAATAGACAAGAAATAATTAAGGAAATATTTGGAAGGTTTTACTTAAAAACAATGTTATTTAATCTAGTTTGTTTTACCGAATGGAACAATTTAACCGAATAGCATATTGTTTAAAATAATTACATATGAAAATTATTTCTCGCTAGTGGTCCCAGCAAACTTTATCTTCCATCAAGTAGGCAAATGCCACGAAACGTCACGTACAATATGATAATTCGGTTACTCCCGTTTGTTCGACTTTCCCGTTCAACATACTGTACTTATTATATACACAAACACGTCGGAACACTTTAGGAACATAACTATAAGGGAATTTTCAAAATCCTATTGCTATTTCGTGACATACAAACATCTCTCCATTTGTATTTATATAAATTCTTAATTTTGCATACTTTGTCTTCATTTGAGATAAAAATAACTTGAAATTTTGTGTTCAAAAAACTGTTCATTTCATGTTTAGTAAATTTCCAGTAATTCTCAAGCTGCGATAAAATTTTCAGATGAAATGTAGTAGGTACTAGCGGTATGTAGAAACGATCAATGCATACTTTATTCTTTCCATTGCTGTTCATATTGCAGTTATTTCTGAAATGTAAAGTATTGGACAAACTCATGTTGATTATTCATACAAAATTCTGCACTTTAAAGGATCAGATCTGAATTTTTTATGAACCGATTTGAATAATATATTCACAGATCTGATGATCTGTGACTTGAATTTTAATATAATCAAATTATCACGTATGGCAAAATAGGGAACCATTATGTCCATAACTCCCTATTTTTTATTAATTTGTTCCAACGACGAGTACAAACGCAATAACGGTTTCACTACAGCAAATTTTGTGAAATTTTTTTATATTTGATCAATTAAAGGAATAGCTTTATGGTATCTTCAGGAAAGTTTTAGATTTTGACGACATGAACAAGTTTGCTGAAGACATTTTTTGTGTGGTGCTATTGAATTTTCAGATGAATAGTTATGAACTATTCGTCGAAAATTTCACTTCTGAAAATCGTTATTACTATTAAGTGATCAGAAAATATCTTCAAGTTATGTTTGGTGGGCTGTGAAAATTTCATTCAAATCGGTGCATAAATAATAGAGATGGTCGGGTTTCACATTTTTCAAACCCGAACCCGACCCGTAACCGACTTATTTTATTCCTTCAAACCCGGACTTGACCCGAAGCAAAAATTGAAAAGCAAACCCGGACCCGACTCGAACCCGAAAAATTTTTGCTGTTCGAACCCGAACCCGACCCGAAACCCGAAAAAGTTTTCTAAGAAAAACCCGAATAGAACCCGAGTTCGAAAAGATGAGAAATTCATCGTTTCTGATGCATAGGGAAGCTTTCAGGTTGTTATCTTTGTGAACAATTCTCACCCGTACCCGATATTTTTTTAGTCTTCCAACCCGACCCGAACCCGAACCCGAAAAAATAAAAAAAATTCAAACCCGAACCCGACCATCTCTAATAAATAACTAAGAATACCATGTATAAACGCTATGAGAATGTAAATATAAAGCATTTATTTTAACACAGACTCGTTTTAATATCAATCGAAAATATGTAAGGGAATCTGGGATTATTTGCATCCTTGAGGAAAAATGACCCACGGTACTTTTATACTATTTGCGAAGTGATTGGGAACAATTTTTTTATCAGGAATTGATAGTAAGTTTGCCCAAAATACAATTTTACAAGAAAAAATCCTCGGAAAATGTCTCAATTTTTCCAAACATTAGTAGAAACCACAAAAAGTCGTCTTGCCCCTGGGGTGTATATTACCCTTTTATCTCAATGAGTTCTAAAATTTCCCTCCATCATAGCAGAAACAGTTTTCAATTTGCTGTAACTGATAGCAATAATAGTTTTCAATTTGATTTCATGGGAAGATTTTTCTGTTCTCAGTTTTGATATTTCAACCGTTAAAACGACCAAATCACAAAAAACTTAGTTATCAAAATTCACGACATCATAACATTAGTGTTCTTAGTGTTCTCATGAGCACTTCAACAGTTATTAACGGAGAGCTTTGCCATTTGACCATTTTTGCCAATGTTTATCGTTTTGCAAGCACGTGGATACTCTATGCCTGGGAAGTCGAAAAAATTTCCAACCTGGAAAGATTCTCGACCGGTGGGATTCGAATCTATGCCCCTTAGTTTGGTCTAGCTGAAAAGCAGCGCGTTAACCGCTAGGCATCCCAAACATAAACTTATTAGATTCGAATATTATTTCCAAACTTATTACATTCGAATATCACAACTCGATATTAAAGGGACCTCTAGTTACGAAAGTAAACAGTTACAAATAGAGTTACTGCGCACGTACTGAATCCTTATGTGAAGGAGCTACAACATCCAAGATAATATCTACTATAATCCTTACAGCGATTTCTCCAGGGATTCCACAAGCGGTTTTCATGAGATTTCTCCAAGAAGAAATTTTGTTTGCTACCAGACCGGTTCCGATAGGGCTCCAGAAACACCTTCAGCAATTCGTTCTGGAAATTTGCCAGGAGTTCCTCTTTTCTACAGGGGTTTTGCCAAGAGTTTCTGAGGTAGTTTCTGGCGGAATGTCTCCAGTGATTCCTCCATAGATTCTTCCTGTAAAATCTTCACTAGGAATTGTCTAGGAATTTATCCAAGGATTCCTCAGAGATTACTTCTGTGACTCCTCCTGATATTCCTCTAAAATTTTATTTCTCTTAAAATTGAATCTAAGTAAAGTTATGAACAGTAACAAAATTTGCAATAATTTTGTTCTATTGTGACAAACTTTTTTACTCCAACACATTTTCTATGCAATTTGATACACTGGGAGGATTATATTGAGGATTATATAACGTGTTGTGCAATTGCTAGTGAATTTACTTGATGTTTGTTCTTAGGTTTGAGCTCCGGCATTCCTATTTTTAAACTTGTTTTAAACTTCAAATTCTTTTTTAAATTAACTTGGAACTGAAGATGTACTTGAAAGTTTCGAAGAAGTTTACACGGAACTTTATCTGAACTTGAGTCATTTTACATTTCTGTGTTTTGGTTTTCAGTAGTCTACCTTTTTCAATTGAAATGCAAGTGATTTAACAAACATGATTAATTGATAAAAAACACAACTCTTAACGCTACACAGTGTTTAACATAGTGGAAAAAGAGTAATATTGTAGCTGAAGTGTTACCTGCAATACCGTTATGGATTACGCATACTCAGATTTCGTCTGAGATCGACAAGAATGGTCTTCGCTCTGATGGTGGACTGGACGGTGTACCGCGGTGCTGCCAAATATTCCAGATCAAATAAAAGTTGAAACGTTTTACGTTTTTTCTTGAAAAAATATAGTGAAAAATTTGTGAACTTTTGACGTTTTTATCTTTTTAAGCAAAATCACTTGAATTTGAAATTGATTGAGCTCAGTGTTACGTAAGGTATCGATAAGGTTTGTGTCTTGACTAAATGTACTAAATTGACGTCACCAAGTATGGGATGTGCGTAGTGATGTGAAAGTGTAATGTTTTTTATTCGTTTAGCTTGTTCGTTCACCGAAGGCGCGAACTCTCGCCATTTCGATTTTAATTTGGGCGCAAAAAGATTAAAGAATAGGCTCTTTATGTTAGGCAGCGTCCATTTATTACGTAACGCTAAAATTGGAAATTTTTGACCCCCTCTCCCCCCTCTGTAACGCTTTTTGTATGAAAAATTTCAAATTTTTGTATGAGCCGTAACGTTTGAGTCTACTCCTCCCCATCCCCGTAGAGCGTTACGTAATTTTTGGATGCCACCTAAGTAGGTTTCTTGTATGTTGTAAAACTGAGACTCGGTCTTTTCGCTTCCAAATCGGCTGGTATTCAGAAGTTTCGCGAGTTTAGGTCAAAGTTGCATTTTTATAATTTCTATTAGTAGTGACCTTTGTTAAAAACGTTTTCCTGTAGAGAGATTCGTTTGTAGTCGGTGAGTCAGATATTCGCGACATTTGAATTTTTTTAGTGCAAGTTTAACTCAAAAAGCGCTTAGCGCTTCCATGAAACCAAATTTCAACTTAATTTGAACTTCTGTGTTTACTTATTAACTGATATCTGAACTGTTGGTTACTTGGGTTTGTAATAGCTATGTTATATTCTATATTAATTTGGCTTAAATTTCGTTAGAATTTTGGTTGTTTTAACTACCAACTGTTATAATGTTGTTTCTTCTATCTGATCGGAGACTCCTCTAAGAATTTCTCCAGGTTATATCTACAAGGATTTATTTAGAGATGTCTTCAACGCTTTCTTCAAGTTACAGTACGACGATTTCTTCAAGGATTATTCCAGATATTTATCCAGAATTTCGTCTTGCAGTATTCTCGAGATTCATCTAGGATTTATTCCTGAGATTTCCTCCGGGATTGCTCCGGAAATTCCCCTGGAGAAATACATTTAATTATTCTACAACAAATAACTTCATCAATTCCTACAGGGACTCTTTTAGGTATTCTCTAAGGCATGCATCCAGGAAAATTTGCTAAATAAATTGTTCTAAGCATTTTCAGGTAATCTTACAGGGAGTTAAAATTAAAATTTAAATTTTATTAGAGATTCGTTCTAGGCCTCCATAAACTCCTCAGGAGAATTCTTCTAGAATTCCTCTGTTCCTATAGAGATTTCATCAAAATGAATAAGAATTCATCCAGAATTTCATCTGGATTTTTTTTGAAGTTTCCTCTAGACACTGCTTTCCTAAAGAAGTTTTTTGAAAAAACCTTAGAAAAGTTCCTGAAGGGATTTCTAGGGCAATCTCTGGAGAAACCTTCGTTTCTTTAACTTTTACGTAAATGCTTCCAGTGGACGATTTGTTCTTTGAAGGAAGCACTACACCAGACAACGGTCTAGCATTTCATTTCATTTATTTAGTTAACATCTACACAGATAACACTGAATCAACAATTTCACGCCACAATACTCGGTTCGGGGCCGCATCTCTCCATCCTCGGTTCTGCCCCACGCTCGCCAAATCGATACGCACTTGATCCGCCCACGTAGCTCGCTGCGCTCCACGCCTTCTTGTACCAACCGGATCCGAAGCGAATACCATCTTTGCAGGGTTGCTGTCCGGCATTCTTGCAACATGCCCTGCCCATCGTATCCTTCCAGCTTTGGCCACCTTCTGGATACTGGGTTCGCCGTAGAGTTGAGCGAGCTCGTGGTTCATCCTTCGCCGCCACACATCGTTTTTATGCACACCGCCAAAGATCGTCCTTAGCACCCGACGCTCGAAGACTCCAAGTGCTTGCAGGTCCTCCTCGAGCATCGTCCACGTTTCATGCCCGTAGAGGACTACCGGCCTTATGAGCGTTTTGTACATGGTACATTTGGTGCGGGTGTGAATCTTTTTTGACCGCAGCTTCTTCTGGAGGCCATAGTAGGCCCGAATTCCACTGATGATGCGCCTCCGTATTTCACGGCTAACGTTATTGTCAGCCGTCAGCAAGGATCCAAGGTAGACGAACTCGTCGACCACCTCGAACGTATCCCCGTCTATCGTAACACTGCTACCTAGGCGAGCCCTGTCGCGCTCGGCCCCTCCAGCTAGCATGTACTTTGTCTTGGCCGCGTTCACCACCAGTCCAACTTTTGCTGCCTCGCGTTTCAGGCGGGTGTACAGGTCTGCCACCTTTTCAAATGTTCGACCGACGATGTCCATATCATCCGCGAAGCAAACAAATTGACTGGATCTCGTAAAAATCGTACCCCGGCTGTTAAGCCCGGCTCTCCGCATAACACCTTCTAGTGCAATATTGAACAACAGGCACGAAAGTCCATCACCTTGTCGTAGTCCCCGGTGGGATCCAAACGAACTGGAGTGTTCGCCTGAAACCTTCACACAATTTTGCACACCTTTCATCGTCGCTCTTATCAGTCTCGTGAGCTTCCCGGGAAAGCTGTTCTCGTCCATGATTTTCCATAGCTCTACGCGGTCGATACTGTCGTATGCCGCCTTGAAATCGATGAAAAGGTGATGCGTTGGGACCTGGTATTAACGACATTTTTGGAGGATTTGCCGTACAGTAAAGATCTGGTCCGTTGTCGATCGGCCGTCAACGAAGCCGGCTGATAACTTCCCACGAACTCGTTTTACTACGGGTGACAGACGACGGAAGATGATCTGAGATAGCACTTTGTAGGCCGCATTTAAAATGGTGATCGCTCGAAAGTTCTCATAATCTAACTTGTCGCCTTTCTTGTTAGATGGGGCAGATTACCCCTTCCTTCCACTCCTCCGGTAGCTGTTCTGTTTCCCAGATTGTGCCTATCAGCCGGTGCAGACAAATGGCCAGCCTTTTCCGGACCGATCTTTATGAGTTCAGCTCCGATACCATCCTACCAGCAGCTTTATTGTTCTTGAGCTGGTGAATGGCATCCTTAACCTCCCTCAAAGTGGGGGCTGGTTGGTTTTCCATCTTCCGCAATACTGACGAAGGCATTTCCTCCGTTGTCCTCGTCCTTCATTGCCTGTGCTCTCAGCACCATTCAGGTGCTCGTCGAAGTGCTGCTTCCACCTTTCGATCACCTCACGCTCGTCGTCAGAATGCTCCCATCCTTATCCCTGCACATTTCGGCTCGCGGCACGAAGCCGTTGCGGGATGCGTTGAGCTTCTGATAGAACCTACGCGTTTCCTAAGACCGGCACAGCTGTTCCATCTCCTCGCACTCCGTCTCCTCCAGGCGGCGTTTTTCTCCCGAAAGAGGCGGGTCTGCTGTTGCCGTTTCCGTTTATAGCGTTCCCACGTTCTGCCGGATCCCTTGCTGCAGCATGACCGCCCGCGCTGCATTCTTCTCCTTCAAAACCTCCTGGCACTCCTCGTCGAACCAATCGTTCCGTCGACTCCGTCCCACGTACCCGACGTTGCTCTCAGCTGCATAGTTGATGGCTGCTTTTACTGTTCTCCAGCAGTCCTCAAGAGGGGCTTCGTCCAGCTCACCCTCTTCCGGTAATGCAGCCTCGAGTTGCTGCGCGTATGCCGCTGCGACATCCGGTTGCTTGAGCCGCTCTAGGTCATACCGGGGCGGCCGTCGGTACCGTACGTTGTTAACGACGGAGAGTTTTGGGCGCAGTTTGACCATCACCAGATAGTGGTCAGAGTCGATGTTAGCGCCACGATAGGTCCTGACGTCGATAATGTCGGAGAAGTGCCGACCATCAATCAGAACGTGGTCGATTTGCGATTCTGTCTGCTGTGGTGATCTCCAGGTGTATCGGTACGGAAGGCTGTGCTGGAAGTAGGTGCTACGAATGGCCATATTCTTGGAGGCGCAAAAATCAATTAGTCGTAGGCTGTTTTCGTTCGTCAGCCGGTGGGCGCTTAACTTTCCAATCGTCGGTCTGAATTCCTCCTCCTGGCCAACCTGAGCGTTTAGATCTCCTCATGATGACGTCGTGGCTTGGGCAACTGTCGTACTCGCGTTCAAGCTGCGCGTAAAAAGCGTCTTTATCATCATCAGTGCTTCCGGAGTGAGGGCTGTGCACGTTTATTATGCTGAAGTTGAAGAACCGGCCTTTGATCCTTCAACTTACACATTCTCTCATTGATCGGCCACCACCCGATCACGCGCCTCTGCATATCACCCATTACTATAAAAGCTGTTCCCAGCTCATGTGATTTGCCGCAGCTCTGGTAGATGGTATGGTTACCTTTAAACGTTCGCACCATTGATCCCTTCCAACACACTTCCTGCAACGCTACGATGCGAATCCATGGTCCTTCAGCACGTCGGCGAGTATTCGTGTGCTCCCGATGAAGTTGAGAGATTTACCAGTTCCACGTACCGAGCTTCCAATCGCTAGTCCCTTTACGTCGCTGTGGTCTTCGCCGATTGTCCCGGTTCGTATTCTCTCGTTGATTATTCGTTGCTTGATTTTTTTTACGGCTGGCTTGCAGGGCCTGACACCAACCCCCTAGATTTCCGGAGGACCATTTCCCCCTAAATGTTCGGAGGACCATAGTGCGCAATTTAGCTTTAGAGTCCTTCTCTGGCACCCGGACGATGATCAGCCGCCCCTGACATGGGGAACAGACGCTGTTGTGAGCCGCTCCTAACCATGGAGTACAGACGCTCAAGGTTTGCAGAAGCAAAAGCGGTCTAGCATGCAACGCCCAATTTCACAGTCGAAAAACGTCCATGACAAAAAAAATTTCCGGCTAAAGTGAGAATCGAACCCGCACTCATTGGTCGATGCGGCTAAATGCTTTGTAACTCAAGAAAATTGAGGAATTCCCGTTTCAATTCCTGGAAGAATCCCTGAAGAAATTCTTGCAGGAACCTATGGAGACATTCCTGAGGAAATCTCTGGAACATCAAATATAAAAAAGCATATTATAAGGGCTACGTATTTTTTTCAACGGCTTTTTTATAATAAAGACTGCTTAGACGAAAAGCATATTTTCGTTAAAATATGCAGTTGATTGTCTTCCAGCTATCCCTGGAACAATTTCTAGAGAAAAATATTTTGAGATTTTTCTGAAGCAATCCTTTGTGAAATTTCTGAAGAAAAATCTCAGCAGAAATCTCTCGAGGACTCCAAGAAGAGATTTTCCAAAAGGAATAATGTAAATTATTAACTGAAATTCCTGAAATAATCCCTGATATATTTCTAAGGATACTTTCTGATGAAATTCCTGCAGGAATTCATAGGACAATCTCTGAATGAATTTCAAGAAGAACTTTTGGAAGAATCCCCGAAGGATTTTTTTGGAGGCCTAGAACGAGAACCAGAAGAAATTTCTGGGGTATCCCCGAAGAATTACATGGAAAAATCATTAGAATAATTCATGCCGCAATTTTCCTCGTGGTAACTCTGGAATTCCTTGCGAAATCTCTAAAGGAATCGCTGTAAACATTTTTTTACAGGAATCCTTGGACGAACTCCTAATCAAATCCCTGGAAAAAAACTTCTGAAGAATTGCTAAGATATTCCTGGAGCCCTATCGGAACCGTTCTAAAATGTATCATGACGAACAAAAGCTCTTCAGGAGAAATCTCTGGCAAAATCCCTAGTGAAGCAATTGCTGTAAGGATTACGGTAGAGATTATCCCTGAATGAATATTCACAATAATTTCTGGAGAATTCTCCGAAAGAGTCTCTGGAGATATTTAGAGAGGAATTTTTGAAGGAATCTCTGGAGGTTTCTTAAAAAAACATTTGGTGCCCTATTTGAACAGGTCTCATGATTGCGGTTGGTGCCAAAAGCTATAGTTCGCCAGCAATAAAATGTAGTTTAACTTATTCAAAACATGAATTCTGACTTGTCAAATGATTCTGATTCCTTATACTATATATTTGGTTTTTTTTTATTTCTAATTAAAATGAATTCGAGTATGATAACTTTATGTTTGAGAGGCCCATATAGTTTTAGCTGTTAACGCGCAGTTTTCAGCAAGATCAAACTGAGGAGCATGGGTTCGAATCCCCCAGTAAAGGATTTTTCCGGGTTGGAAATTTTCTCGACATTCCAGGCATAGAGTATCTTTGTGCTTGTCACACGATGTACATAGGCAAAAATGGCCAAATGGCACAGTTCATTAGAACACTTAGCTGAAAAGCAGGCTCTGTTCCAGTGGGTACGTAACGCTAGGTGTTTGGCGTGGTGGTCCATAAACATCTGGATGAAAAACCGTGTATTTTAAGCTGTTGCATGATGGAAATATATGATGGTCAACAAATTTCCACATCACACCCTAGCGGAACCGGTTCCGGAATACTCTGGCCAAATCTAAATGTAGGTCCTCTTGGTGCTTTTATAAATCGGAATGAAAAACCAAAAAAATTTGAACCGCTGCTATATACATGTGTATGAACTATTGAATATGATATATGCAGTTCCTTCTGGAAACAAGTTCCAGGTTTCCTTGTGCCCAGAATAGCCAAACTCACAAAATTGCCAGAGTTCCACATATTTCATATAAAGCTAAAAGAACAAAAATCGGTTCAAAATGGATTTTTGGAGAGCGATTCAGAGTCAAGGGTCATTTAGACCCTTAATGCATAATGTGACCCTTTTCTTTAATCATTAGGAAGGTTAATAAATTTTACACCAACTTGCACTGCTTCATTCATAGTAGTCGTTTTGAAAATGCATAAATCATTTGATTCAATTGTGCAGTTAACAGGAAATGTTACCAATAGAAAATGATAGAACAAAAAAACTCGATAAAAATATCAACGACACCTGAATTATGCAGCTTGACAACCAATAAAAATTCGATAAAATTTAAATTTTATATAAGATTGTTGGATTCTAATCATCTAAGGATGACCCTATGGAGATATTACACAAATAATTCTTTAATTACTGAGAAAGGTAGCAAATTCACAAACATTTCCAGAATTGAAATTACTTTACCAGTATCTCAATGAATTCAAAACCATAACGGGGCAATAAGCTGAACCTAAACGTGTAGGCTGGCTCCAACCTAACTGGCGCCAGCTGTTCAATCGGTGCGATGAGACCCATGCGAATATTAATAGTTTCTTTGAACTGTGTGCTAACGAGCGAGATTTGTGCCCATTTTTCGCGACTCCGGAAGATGGACTGCACGTGTTTCATGGCAATTGCAGTGTGGAATGCACGATGAAAGATGCAAGTGTACTGACCTGCGCATCTGCTGAAGTCATTGAGATCCCCTGTGACTTAATTTGATATTGAACAAAGTGGACTGCATTTGGTTCTTGATGAGATGATTTTATCGCTTTTTTGGAAACATGATTCGTTATGTCATATTTGCTGCAACGTTTATTCAACCAGCTAAACTTATCTTCTCAAGGTGAGACAAAAAATGTATTACCAGCATCAAAACAATACCTTTAACTGGAATTCTGTTTTCATGCACAAAGAGCTTCTTTTGTGAATCTGCACCACAGGCGTATATAACTTCATTCCTAGGGGGCCCGGTTTTTTTGTATCGGAGGTGGTAAATTGTTCAGGATTCACATAACTTTCCATTGCTATTTCGATAAAATGTGTGAACCGATTACATTAGTTTTGAATATAATATAAACTAAATAAACTTAATGTTCATAAAAAAAATAAAAATATTTTTTTGCAATTCCGTTGCAAATCAATCAACTTTTCATTGAGAAGTTGATCAACATAACGGCCTACTTTTCCTACTGAAAAAAAAACAGTGCTGAAAAGTGCTACTTTTAAGCACTCTTTTCGGGTTCTGAAAAGTAGCACTTTTCAGTACTGTTTTGGTAGGCATCAACCGAACAACCCAGTCTCTTCATACCATTTTGTGCTTATTTGCACGGCGTGTGAGTTGAGACGAGTCTTCTCACCTCGGGTGATGTGAGGCGACTAATGTTAATCCAATGGGAGCGAGTCGAAAATTGTCCCTCATTCGACATACACAAATTTTTTAAAATTTGTATGGACTGTGATCATTGGCCAGACGCTCCCTCTCCCCATGAATGACCACGTGATTCTGATTTGGAATCGAATAGTCCAACATTTATAGTCAGCAACTGTTTGTGGTGTCTTACCTGATTTCGATGGGAGCATGAAAACTTGTGACATTCATGTGTAGGTACTACTGTATCACAGCCTACGTGATTGAAAAATACTGAATTGATACTACGCATGGATTTGTGCCCATGTGGGTTCTCTTGAAATGTTTGTTTGTGCTTTTAGAGTTCATCCAGCTGAAATGGCATTTTTCGAAATAGCAAAAAATGTTGTAGGCAACTCGTTGCAAAACTCGATTTTTCAGCACTCGTTGTATTTATCCAACTCGGCGAGCCTCGTTGGATAAATGTACAACTCGTGCTGAAAAAATCATCATTTTGCAACTTGTTGCCTAAATAACTATTTTCTTTTTCAAAAAAACTCTGAGTAGCATGTTTGGTGGGGTTGTATGCAGGACTCCCATGGCTCCCCCTTATTTACGCCAATGGTCTGCACCGGGACCGGGAGTCAAAAATCTGGATCGAATGCCTTGCCAAGATCGAAACCCATCGATATACGTCTAGGCGCATTTTGCGTTCCACTTCGGCGCGAAATTCTGACACTGTTCCTTGAAACGCCACGGAATTCGATTATTTTTTACTAGATTTATAAAAGTGCAGACCGGAGAAATCGACAGTCGATCGCAATCCGCTGATAATTGGTGCAGAATTCGTGCCAAACCAAACTATCGCCATTGGCAGTTGTTTAGTCTGGCCGAGATTCGTGCCATAAGGCCGGGCTTGTGAAGTCCACGCTTGTGCAATTCTGCGGAGGAGATGTTGTCGCTCGTTGTCCATTGGCCAAGGAATTTCTGAGACGTGTCGCGGTTGGTCGAAAAAACGTGTCACTTTTGTCACTTCTGTCGCACTTTCCGGACTGAACTCGGGCGGAAAATATGTCGCAGCATTTCGCCTCTGCACCTCCGACGAGTTTTTTTTTTCTTGGTTGCCGTCGGTTTTATTTTCGACTTTGCATGATTGGCCATGTTTTGAAACTTGATACTCATCTGTCTGGGGGATTTTTGTCTCTGGTGATTCGGAATTTGGGCAGACGTGAGCGAGATGTCATGTTCTTTGGAAGGGCGGCTGGTGGCACGAATGTGATGTATATAAGGAATTGTGTTGAATGCAGTTATTTTTCAATTCAAATATACTTAAACCAACATAACTTTTGTGTTTCGACAGTAGCACAATTTCGAATTACAATCACAATTTTTAGCATGAGTTATACACAATTATACAAGAAGAAAGCATTCTAATGCAGCATTTCTTTAGCTAGAGTTGCAAATACATAGGCAAAACAAGGAGAAAATAATGGTGCGAACAAAAAATCTAAAAATACAACATTCTTAAGAATACTATAGTTTTGTAAGGAAAATTTGAATGGTACCTTGATTTCTTGCAGACCGCCAAAATGATAACTTGGATAGAGTGAAATGACAAAAGTCGGTCGCTTCAGTAAAACCAGCAGGATTATAGAAAACTGGCATTATTTTCGGCCTTACACTTTATCCTCTACAAAATAACCTTACGGTATTTGCAGGCGTGACTCACATGCTTTCTTCACCATTTTGCAATGTCTAGGTACGATCGAGAGTGACACCTAGAACCTTCAGCCGGTTGGTTTTCGGGACAGAGACTTGGTCTTACAATGATATTACGCGCCTGATCCCGACGTTCATTCGGGCTGCAATAGAACACATGCGACTTGGCAGCAGACATTGCGAAGCCGACACTCTTCGCCCATTTACATACAACCTTCACGGCGGCCTGCAACTTCGTGTGCAGCCCTTCGCTTTTTGCCCCTATAACGACGAGGAGAATGTCGTCGACGTACAAGAGTATGTCGACTCCATCCGGCAGTATCCGGAAGATGGGCTGTATCGCCACCAAGAACAGCGTTACGGATAACACTGATCCTTGCGGTACACCATTTTCCGGCTTGTGTTCACTGGATGTGTAATCACCTTACGACACCTGAAATGTTCGCTCCAAGAGGACGCTTTTGCAGAAGGTTCATCATTCGACCAAGTATCCGCCATGATTTCAGGGTGCGAAGTATACCGTGTCGCCAGGTGGTGTCGTATGCCTTCGACAGATCCAGAGACGCTATCAAACGGTGCTTGTCGGCGTTCGGTATCGATTTATTCAGCTCGGCGAAGTACGTATCGGTACTGCGTCCCCACACAAAAAGCGTGCTGACGCTTGTCGAGTCGTCTGTTCGACTTCAACTCCTTGATTAAACGACGGTTGACAATTCGTTCGAGTGTCTTCGCCATGCAGCTGATCAGCGAATCGCTCGGAAGGCCGCAGGACCGGAATCTTGAAAATTCGGCTTCGGAATCGGAACGACGAGGGCATTCTGCCAAATGGCGGGACACTCAACGTTGCGCCATATTTTATTCAGCAGCTCCAGCAGTACAAACTTTACGGACACGGGAATACGTTGAAGCAGCGGGTACCCTATCCCATCGGTACCTTACTGGGCGAAGTGCTCACAGAAGCTCGGCTAAGGCGATGTCAACGTTGTACACGTCGCCGGTATTGGACGAAACATCTATGGATTCTCTCTCAGCCGCCATTTTCACCATTTGAAACGATGGAGAATAGCTAGACGTCGCCAATCTATCGCCATACGTCGCTAGTTCTCCTGCTACTTCTTCGAGGTACTCCGTAAAACCTTTAAGCCGTTTTTTTTAATTTATTAGTATTATTCCAAACATTACATTCATTATTTCTTATATCTAGGTGTTCTGTGTTATTAGGCAACACTATCATCTAATTTGGTAAAACAAATCTAAGATTTTAATAACATTTTGTTAACAACATATTACATTTCATATGCCGTAGCAGTTCAGATTTTTTACAGGTGAGTTGATTTCACCTGCTTATAAGAGAAAAAAATAACGTTTTCAGTTTACTTAACCTAACTTAACCTAAACATATAACGCATTAATCGTGGTAATAGAAGATTGTAACTATTTTGCCTGAAATTAATTGATTATTTTATTTGGCATTTGTTCCAATGTTTCAACATTGGATATTCTATGTAACTCATTGGTACTTTACTAGGGAGGAAGCCTCAGAATCATTTTCAAAATTTATTTTGAATTCTCTGCAGAGCTTTCTTCCTGGTATTACAACAGCTAGTCCATATTGGTACAGCATACAACATGGCTGGCCTGAAAATTTGTTTGAATATCAAAAGCTTGTTCTTAAGACAAAGTTTTGATTTTCTATTAATAAGGGGATAGAGACATTTTACATATTTGTTACATTTGGCTTGAATGCCTTCAATGTGATTTTGAAAGTTAAATTCTTATCTAGCATAAGTCCTAGATACTTAACTTCATCTGACCAATTAATTGGAACCCCTTTCATCGTAACAACATGTCTACTTGAAGGTTTCAAATAAAGAGGTTTTGGTTTATGTGGAACATTATTAGTTGAGTTTTGGAATCATTAGGAGAAATCTTCCATTTTTGCAAGTATGAAGAAAAAATATCCAAACTTTTTTGCAATCGACTACAGATGACACGTAGGCTTCGTCCTATGGCGGAGAGGCCTGTGTCATCCGCAAACAAGGATTTTTGACATCCCTGAGGTAACTCAGGTAAGTCAGATGTGAAAATATTGTATAATATTGGTCCCAAAATGCTGCCTTGAGGAACACCAGCTCTTACTGGAAGTCTTTCAGATCTGGAGTTCTGATAATTAACCTGAAGTGTACGATTTGACAGATAACTTTGAATTATTCTAACAATGTATGTTGGAAAATTAAAGTTTTTCAATTTTACAATCAAACCTTCATGCCAAACACTGTCGAATGCTTTTTCTATGTCTAGAAGAGCAAGACCAGTAGAGCAGCCTTCAGATTTGTTGGAACGGATCAAATTTGTTACACGTAAAAGTTGATGAGTGGTCGAATGTCCATGGCGGAATCCGAACTGTTCATTGGCAAAAATTGAATTTTCGTTGATGTGGGCCATCATTCTGTTCAAAATAACCTTTTCAAAAAGTTTACTGATGGAGGAAAGCAAACTGATTGGACGATAGCTAGAAGCTTCTGCAGGATTTTTGTCTGGTTTTAAAATTGGAACAACCTTAGCATTTTTCCAATTGTCAGGAAAATATGCTAATTGAAAACATTTGATAAATATATCAACTAAAAATGATAAGCTACTTTCTGGAAGTTTCTTGATGAGGATGTAGAAAATTCCATCATCGCCAGTAGCTTTCATGTTTTTGAATTTTTTAATAATAGTTCTCACTTCTTCCAAATCAGTTCTCCCAGGCATTTTCGAAAACGTTCTCTTGATTGAGAATATTTTCGAACTCCTGAGTAACTTCATTTTCAATTGGACTAGTAAGTCCTAAATTAAAATTGTGCGCACTTTCAAACTGCATAGCAAGTTTTTGAGCTTTTTCGCAATTAGTTAGTAATAATTTGTTTTCCTCTTTCAATGTCGGTATTGGCTTCTGAGGTTTTTTCAAGATTTTAGATAATTTCCAAAAAGGCTTAGAGCCAGGGTCCAATTGAGAAATTTTATTTTCAAATTTTTGTTTCTTTATTGAGCAAAACGTTTTCTTGATTTCTTTCTGCAAATCCTGCCATATAATTTTCATAGTAGGATCGCGAGTGCGTTGAAATTGCCTTCTCCTCACGTTTTTTAAGACGGATCAAGAGTTTAAGATCATCGTCTATAATCACGGATTCAAATTTTACTTCACATTTTGGAATTGCAATGCTCCGGGCTTCAACAATGGAATTTGTTAAAGTTTCAAGAGCATTGTCAATATCAAGTTTAGTTTCTAAAGAAATGTTAACATCAAGATTAGAGTCAACATACGTTTTATACATAGGAGAAGGTATCGACCGTGATTGTTTTTTTTATTTTATTTTGTTTTACGGCTATAGCGGTCATGCGACTCAAAGCTAAAGGGAGTCTATAGAAGCAAATGATGGAAACGAATAGGTGCATAGGCGTCGCAAGGGAGCGACAAGATACGTTTTATATATATTCCAGTCGGCTCGTAAATAATTGAAAGTGGAGCTGATAGGATTGAGAATCGCTTCATGGGATATTTGAAATGTAACAGGGACATGATCAGAATCAAAATCAGCATGAGTAATCGGGCCCAGATAGCCGTAGCGGTAAACGCGCAGCTATTCAGCATGACCATGCTGAGGGTCGTGGGTTCGAATCCCACTGGTCGAGGATCTTTTCGTAAAAGAAATTTTCTCGATTCCCAGGGCATACAAGTATCTTCGTACCTGCCACACGATATACACATGCAAAAATGGTCAATCGGCAAAGAAAGCTCTCAGTTAATAACTGTGGAAGTGGTCATAAGAATACTTATCTGAGAAGCAGGCTATGTCCCAGTTGGGACGTAACGCCAGAAAGAAGAAGAAGAAGAAGAAGTAATCAGTTGGCTACAAAGATGACTAGAGTCGGTTAAGACCAAATCAATCGTAGATGGGATTTCTAAAGAGAAAAAACATGTGGGGCTATCAGGGTATTGAATTGAGAAATATCCTGAAGAGCACTCATCAAATAAAATTCTGCCGTTGGAATTACTTTTGAGAATTATTCCATGACCGATGTTTGGCGTTAAAGTCACCAATGACAAAAATTTTGACTTATTGCGAGTCAATTTACGCCAAGTCAGTTTGGAGCAAATTAACTTGCTGTCCAGAGCATTGAAAAGGCAAATAGGCAGCTATGAAAGTATATTTACCAAACTGTGTTTCAACAGAAACACCTAAAGTTTCAAAAAACTTTAGTTTCAAATGATGAAAACAGTTGATGTTTTATACGCCTATGAATGATGATTGCAACTCCCCCCACATACGTTTCGGTAATAACTGCTATATGCACGTTATTAACCGTAAGCACTTATGAAACTTAATGATCCCATTTTCTAAATTATTAAGCGTTCAATGGAACCATAATTTGGCTGGTTTATAAGTCTTGATTTATTGAAAACCTATGTATTTTTTGCCTCAGTGTGAGCCATTTCACGAGATGTTTCGGAACAGTCGATCGTCGCAACGGCGTCAATTGACAGGAGACCAGGGATTGATAAAATCCAACGTGATTTTTAACAACGCCTTATCCTACCAAACAGGGACATGGAGAAAATGGCAAAACAGAGATTCAAAATTTTCGTTACTGCAATGTTACACCTAGTTATTGTATTACTTTCCACTTTGTTACCCATTTTTTCACTTAAAAAGCACTTTTGTGATGAGAAATATTTTAAATATTATTCTTCATTTATGTTTTCGCCTGTATGAAAAGCTACGCTAGAAATGTGCACAGTAATCAACCATCTTCATCGCGAAAACTGATGACGATGATTGAAAAGGCAAGCTTTAATCCCAGGTCTCCTGTCATTTGACCAGCTTCGTAAAACCCGCATAATTATGAACCATACATCTACTGTTTCCCATTCAATTCACAACTATTTACGACAATATGCGCATAATTCCGTGTAAATTGAAAATAACAATAAACCAACAGGACCGGACGGTTTTAATATGGTAATGTGGGGAATAGGCGGTTAAGTTATGTAACCATTTAAAAAGGCCAATTTAGCTGAAAAAAAAAATTTACAATCTACCAAACGGTTCACATACCTTCAATATTTTGACCTACTGTGAACCAAACTGGTAGAGAATGGTCAAACCATATAATTTAAATAAAAAACAAAATACTGTATGTGTAATTATCGTTTATTGGTGTGGTATAGTATTTAACCCAAGAATTTCCCCTTGTTGAAATTCATCAATGAAAGATGAATGGATTTAACCTTGTATGCTTATTTATTCATATTACTGTTGTGTTTTTTATTTCATAACTTTCTTCTGTGAATCTCCGTATAGTTTCACCAGGGCCGGATTTACAATTGTGGAGGCCCGGGGGCTCTTGTCTTGTGGGGCCCTTTTCCTAGAAGAACATTTTGATACTTTAGAATAGACTAGATAATCTTAATGTCAAACTATTTTATAACGTTCAAAAAATGTTTTCCATTGTAAACGTAAATCAATTTAAATTTATTTAACTTATGTTTTCCTTAATATTCTACATATCTTTGTAGATTTTATATGCTAAATTCAATGTTTTTGGGGTTTCTTCGTCAATAACAAAGTTCATTTGATGATTTCCTTCTTGTTGATACCTTAGTTTAAATGGTACTTATTTTATTCATGTTTTAAACTGCAAGTTGTTGAACATGCAGATTTACCTAACAATTTAGATTGAAGAAATTGGTGTAGGGCTGGTAGCAGGTCTTTTCTAGAGACTTGGGATCTATTTCAATGCAAGTCTCCAAAAAGTCTCTATTTTAATAAAAATGGTCTCTAAAATCTTTTCTTTCCTTATTGCGATTGCAGTGAATCCTGATGCAAAATACTACAGGCTCCAGAGAAAAATAAAAGATTATAGCGCAGCTATTTAGCAGCTTCTTCAAGGATTTCGTATCACAGGTCTAGAAGAAAAACTTCAAGATATCTTCAAGTGGGTTGTCTAGAGATTTCATCTGGAACACTTTCATTGACTAAAACAGGGATCTCTCTAGAAATATGTCTAGAGATTCCTTTATTATTTCGCCCAGAAATTCAAAGGATGATTAGAGGATTTTCTATAGGTAATCCTTGAGTACTCCAATTATACAACTTCCAGTAATTTCCTCAGTGCTTTTCCTGATTATTTTCTAATGAATATACTACGTGTTTTCCAGATATTTTCACTTATCCTTTTGAAGATGTTCTAAACATAACTCTTGGAGGATATAGTATGGAAATCGAGTGAAGAATCACCGGAAAATCCTGGAGGATTTGAGACTTCCTTGAGAAATATATAAAAAAAAAAATCTTTGGAGAGATTCTTGATGGAATCGATTAGGTCGAATTAAAATTCTTGGAGGAATTCCTAAGGAAAATAATAACTTAATGAACTCCTGCAAAAATTTCCGGAATAATCTCTGAACCTTCCCACTAAATTCATAAAGAAAATCATGAAAAAACCACAAGTTTCGCGAGAAATTGCCAAAAAAGATAAATGATTCAATGATTAAGAATCAAAATCTTATCTTCTGTTTCCTATTAGTTTACGTTTTGTTTTTCTGTTTCCTGTTTGGTCCATTTTCGGTCTATTGTTGGTTTCTGTCTGGTCTCTTCTTGATCTTCTTGATTTTATTTTCAAGCTAGAAGTCTTTGAAGTTCCTATATTTACCAGCCCTTCACTGTGATTGATAGAGTAATTTTTAAAATAAATATATAAATAATTAAGTCCTATTACTTGATCTGCAAACACAAATTGCATGCGAACCTAGTCTTAAACTTCGTTGAGAATGCTTTCGTTACAGTTGGATAGTCACGTAAGAAAATCTTTAGGAATTTAAGCAAAAGGATGGCTCTCTTCTTGTTTATCCAAATCGGTTTTGAAATTTGAAGTTAAAGTTAACAAAACCCCATTTTGAATGTTCTTATATTTTGTTTTAAGAGTTTTATTTCAATTTATTTGCATAAACATCACCTAGCGGACTTTGGGGCAAGTGTGCCATAGGGGCAAGTGTGCCACCCCTGCTTTTTATAAAAAACTACAATATATATTTTCTCTTTGAGCTTAACAATATGTTAGTTCACAATACAATGATCAAAATATGATGAAAATTGCTCTATTTTTCACGTACTTACATCGACTTGTGCAAAGACAATCAAATTTGAGTGGATTTTCATATGATTTCGTTGTTTCTTAATAGCATAATGAAAGGTAAATTATTAACAGATTTTTCTAACGTACTGTACATCGTGAAACTATTCAAATGTGTAAGTAATTGTGGCATTTGAACGAAAAAAGTGTTTTGTTTTACATACGAAATCCAATTTGGTTCAAATGTATCTTATTGGGGCAAGTGTGCCACCTATTTGGTAAACAAAAATTGTTGGAGTGAAATTTATAAAAATGTGAACATTATCAACAAAATCATAATAATAAACCAAAATGAGACATCAGTAGTAGTTTCTGAAGTATAGTAGGAAAATAACTTACATGTTTGTCCCCCAAAGTGACTTTTTCTCAAAATATTCAATAATAACATGATTTTCAGCTTATTAAGTACCGTTTAACATATCTACATCAACATTTTACCGTTATTTTGTGGTGATTTAGTTTATTATTATACATATTCGCCGTAATATAAAGGTAATACATATATTGTATTGAATGGAGACAAAAATAACCATTTTAGTTATATGAATTGGGTAATAGGGAATAATGCATGTTTTGAACCTTGTTATAAGGGGATACCTTATTACGGTAAACTTAAAATTATTTTTTAAATTATCGATTAGCGTCTGCTTGGTAAGTAATATTAATAGGAAATAAATAAAATTTCACTACAAGTAGAATTACATGCGATATTCATTAGGTGGCCGTCTTGCCCCATATGGGTGGCACACTTGCCCTATAGTGTCGAAAAATAGGTTATTTTGGATGATATTTGAGAAGCTCCAAAACTAATACTTTTTGAAGTTATTTTCTTTTTAAATGGCACAGTAGTTACAAAAAGATGTGAAACTTACATCATGAGGCTAAATTGGTGGATTTTATAAGCTTCGGGCAAAGTCAGAGAACAATTTGCTTAAGGTGGCACACTTGCCCCAAATTCCGCTATTGTTCAATTTAAAAAATAGAATGCTTCATATAATATAGCACGATTTCAAAACGTATAGGCTCTTGCATTGGTTCTGACTATTCGTGAAAGTCTAACTACAAGTATGTTTGTCGATATTTGTGGGGGCCCCTTAAATGTGGGGGCCCAAGGGCCATGGCCTCCTCGGTCCCCCCGTAAATGCGGCCCTGAGATTCACAATGTCTGGACAGTATCTCATACTGTTACTGTTTGGCTTAGATTATGCAAACCATTTTTAAAAGTTTTAAGCCTTCTACTGAATACAGTTCAACATAAAATCAACTGTTCGGTGTACGTTAACCTTAACAGATAAAAGCGATTTATTGTTTTGAATGTAAGGCAAACTGTGATTTTCTTTGCGGAAATGGCTTATTGCTGAAATGTGCTCAGCAGACCAGATTGCTGAAAAATTGATAGAAAATTTGGTGTGTGGGGTCTTTGGTACCTCAGAAATCAAGTCGATTATGTTTGATAAGAGGTGCGCCTTCGCTGAGATGTGGGATGGGACTAAAAAGGGTGTAAATTGCGGGACCTTTTCATCACCTTCGGTTTTTCTAGATTGATGGAGGAAGAGGAATTCAAAACAAAAACTGTACAAAAATCGATATTTTATTACTTATCAATGGAAATGGAGTAATGTGACATGTACTACACATGAAAAATACACGTTATGCTACAATAGATCAAAATAATAGTCGCAGTGGCTCATCCGATCATAAAAAAGTCTCCTAACCAATAAAGTTTGCTAAGTTGCAAAGATAAAAAAAAAAACAAATTTCTTTGGCTCCGTAAATCCATACGCTACATGGTATTCAAGTTGAAAGTAATAAAATGTTCGATTTAAATTTTCTTCAAATCTAGTGTGTGATCAATAACGATTCAAAAAATCAAAATTTTGTCTCATATGTTGCTGAATATGCTGGGCTCATTTGACAAACCTACGTTCAACATATTCTTGCTAGAGCAGAATTTTGAAGGAGTGTAAACAAACAAATATCATTTTCAAATTGCGCATACCAGCTAGTCTCTGCGGAACATGTAAGGAAAGATGGCGTAATATGCACCCCTATGTAAAAACTCAACCTCAACTGTGAGTTTCGTTAAAAATTTAATTCACAATGGATTTACAGGGAACCCACATAAATAAGTTTACAATTACAAAAAAGTCATTTGATGGAAGCTATCATATCTAATATCTTAAATGTGTTCCAAACGGGTATTTTTTGCTAAATCCAGCTAATTTCCAAATAATAATGTATGCAGCAGATACTATACAGTTATATGTATCATTTTAGTTTGGGTTTATGCGACAGGCTTTGAATTTCACCGATGGAGTAGTGTTAGATCTGTTGCATGCTCCTGTGGGCGAGTGGCGGAATCCGCCTTAATCGTGTCCGGTTCACGGTTGCGAAAAGAGTAGGTATCGATCATCTATTTTTATGCTCACGTATTCATTTCAAAATATATCTTTATCGTTTAAAAACGCGTATTTCTAAAATAATCCATCCCCATATTCAAACTTCCAGTGTTCTCTTGTGCAGAAGATGGTTTCTGAACAACACTTTTATATATTATTATTATTATTATTATTATTATTTTATATATTATATTATTACTATTTATTATTTTTTTTATATTTTTCGTCTTGCCATCAAGTAGGCTGTTGAAAACCGCTATGAATCGTCCCATACAAAATGACAGTTCCGTTCATTCGTGTTTTTCCTGCTTTCTCGGTGAACATCCTGGAACTTTTATACACACAAACACGTCGGAACCCTTGACGAACAAAATAGAGAAAGAATCATCTAAATTCGTTGCCCCATTCGTGAGCCATTTCGTGACATACAAACACCATTCCATTTTTATTTATATAGATGTAGAATATGGGAAATGTTTTTCAGTTAAAATTGATAGAGATATCGTTAGGAATGATCGAATTTGACCAAAATACTATTTATCTTGGAGATGTTACGGAGGCAAATTTCACCCTGATGGCGCTTTTTCCTCCTAGTTCCCCTACGGCGAAACGGCTTGTAAAAGCACATAATTTCTCAGATCAGCAGTGGCAATCATCGGTCGTTCAAATCTTCAATTCAAATGCGCTTATTTTGGAGCCCGGAAGTTTACGCGACGAGGACGAGTAGGTGGTGGTGGCCTGGGCATGGTTCGGTTGGAGTGTCGTATCGGCACCACCGCGGTCAAGTAATATTCCGTGTTCTTTGAACTCGTTCTCCGACGGGTATTTTTTCTTTTCGGTGTCGGTCCACCCGGTCTTTGTTTTTGCTTCTTATGGTTTCTGAGCCAGTTTGAATGATACCTCCGAAAAACAGCAAAGAGGGTAAACAAATAAATAAATTATCGAACGGAACGCGCTTCTTTCTTTCGGTAGTGTTGACGATCGGTTACGAGCTCTTTGAGTATGTGCAGCAAAAAGGCGGTCAACAGTTGGGGCCTGAAATCTGTGCTCCGAGGGAAGCATTGATCGTGGGTGGATGTACTGAATGAGGTGGAAGAAATTGGTTTGGCGCGTGGGATAGCCAATGTACTTTGTGAGCGAAGTACCGAAAACTTAACTGAGTGGTACTACTTTTGATTTTGTACTATTTTATCGGCTTTTTTAGCACGTCATGAGTCAAACATTAATATTAACTTCTTCTTAGAAACCTGTATAGAATTATCAAAATGATATCATATAGTGTTATCGTTAACATATTAAAAATATATTTAGATTCGATTTCTAAAATCAAAATTGGTTAAAATTATTAATATTAAAATCAACTTTTTGTGTATGTCTGGGATAAGAACAAGAACAAATTGATTATTTATTTTAAAAATATTACCGAAAATTAACTTAATTACTTATACTTTTTTATCAATACTGCTAAAATTTGTAAGATTTTGTTAATTCTTATACAAAGTATGGATCATAATTTCATATATGATTGTTGTTAACTCTATCAAAATATTATAACATGAGGTTATTATCATCTAAGATCACAATAACAAAATCAGTTTTCATTTTTTTTCATATTCCCCTAAATATTGTACCCTCCCTCTGCTACCAGAGTGATAGATATCGATCAGTTTTTAATCTTCTGGACTTTTTCGTACCGTAAGCCGGGGTAACATTGATCATTTTTTTGATTATTTTTTGAACCGCGGGCCAAATCACAGAAACAATTTCGTGTCGCGGGCCACATTTAAAAACACAATTATTCGCATAAAGTCTGACAGAAGTAAATAAATGAAGTTCATAAAATCTGACAAAAAACAGTGATTGAAGTAAATTTCATTTGAAGAAATTGAAAAACAGATAATTCCTGCTAATAATTCGGCTGTTTTGAGATATTGTGAGAGTTACTTTCAAAACTATATAATAATCTCTTACAGAATAGTTAGTTGTGTTTGATCCTTCGACCTTGACGCTTGCTCTTGCGGGGGCCGGCGATGAGGGCAGGATCAAACATGTCGCGCATCGGTCGAGTAAAGTGAAAAAGTGCCGCGTTCGATAAGTTCTTTTTGATCTTTCGACGTTGACGCTTGCTCCTGGGCAGTGCGTCAAGAAAGCCCGAGCAGTCGTCAGTTGTTTTCCCTCTCGGGTCGCGCGCCTATTTTCTCTATTTGTTTTAATATAGCCGAGCAAACGAGTGAAGCTGAAAGTGGATTGTTGCTGCTCAAGGATGACGGATCAATTGGTGAGCTCGTTGCATGCTACTATTTCTAATCGATAAAATATGTATGATTGCACCTTTAATCGTTACAACGGTGAGACATGAATATGATTTTTCAACAAACTATGAAAGGTTCGTCACTGTGAGTGTCGACATAAACTCTGATTCATAAATTATTTACGTCTATTTTTTTGTTTTTTTGTTTTTTTTTCAAAACATTTTTTTTTCTTTTACTTTTATTTTTGTAATTATAAAAAAAACTTTGAATGGTTCGACACTACGAGTGTAGACTTGCGAAAGGTTCACTTTATTTAACAAACTTTGAAAGGTTCGTCACCTCAAGTGTCGGCATAATTTTTCTCTACATAGATTGTTCATACCAAATGATATTTTTATATTTAAATATAAGCATATTTATAGCTCACAAATAATTATTTATCATGGTCTAATCGCTTATCAAAGTGAATCCTGTGACCCAACGATCCTCCCCATTAACAAACATCCCTCCCAGTAACCTTTGTGGAGATGCAGAGGCAAACACGGTCTCCAAATAGCAAAGGTTACACACTAACATTCCTTCCCCCAATCCCACCTGACTGCAAGGACGTGGCCGGCGCCGTTATTGATCATGTATAAATAGAGGCACTGAATTATGCACACTGAGGAAGATTATGGCCAATCCCAGCCGATCTTCTAGTTGATTCTTTGTGCATTTTCACTGACCTCGGTCAATCACGGAATAGCAACCATTGATATGTGTAGTCAGTCTAAGCTAAGCTAAGCTAAGCTAAGCTATATAATAATCTCTTGCAGAATATTTTGAAGAATCTATCCCAAAAAATTTGGATTCTGTGCAAATAATGCTCAAGATTTTATAAAAATCATACCCCGAATTCTATAAGAATCCGATCCGAAATGAGCTTAAATCTTGATCAAAAATCTTGGTCATAATGTCCAGGATTTTACAAGAATCGTGCCTAGGATTCCTTCGGAATCTCACTTAAAAATCATTTCGCAACGCAACCGTGAAATCTTTGAGAGTACTAAAAAGTATTTCAAAAGTGAGCTGCTCAAAATTGTATTTTAAATTCGCTTATGGTTCTAGCAACATTATGTTTTGAATTCGTTGAAAATCCAGAAATCTTTGAAAGTCTGGTGAAAATTCTATGAATCTTGACAATGTTATCCGTGAGGATCGGGTCTAGAAGTCTTTAAAAATCCTGTTCAATATTTTGTAAAAATCCTGTCTTTTTTCTTATCCTTTCAAGGAATCTGCGCGAATAACGCCCAGGTGTTGGTAAAATTTATTTCTAGGATTCTGTGAGAATATGATTCAGTGAAATTATGTATGAAAACATAGTCTTCTGTCCATAAGTTTAGTTCAGGCTGCATTTTTTTTTGAATTCCGAAGGAAGTCATGGTAGAAACATTATTGCAACACACATAATTTGAGATTAAGAATTAAAAAAAAAGACACGGACACCGTCTTCAGCCATTTAGCTGCACAGACTGTAGCTTAACACTAGACAACGGACAAGCATGCTCCAGTGGCACAGCCGAGAAACATTCCTGACGAAAAGTTGCAATGGCTACAGCGGGAATCGAACCCACACTCCATGAAACGATGCGCTTAACTGCCTGATTAAATAAAATATTAGGCTGAACATTAATTGGAAATTAAATAGTTTTAGTATGTTCTAACTTCGGGTTGGTAGGTCAACGCGTCAAATATGAGAAGTATTTTCGAACCCTCTGCGGGCCGCACAAAATGAGGTCGCGGGCCGTACGTTGGGCATCCCTGACCTATGTAAACAACGTTCGGTAATATTGAAAATGTCGTCACTAACTTAAATCATGGCCCCCGAAGCCGAATATGAAGGCCAAACGCTTCCAAGTAATTTACTTTTTGAGTTTTTCGAAAATCACCTCGAACCACGGAATACGCCTGAATGTAGGCAATTTCCTAAGGGAATTCTATATTCATAACAGTAATTCGTTATTGTTGCCCAAATGAGCATACATATGAAAGTTTTGGTAGCGGAATCGTTTCTGACGATGCCTTTTTTAGTAATATCGCTTATATCGTTTGCAGAACTTATGTAAGACATGAATCTTTGGTAGTGTCATTCTTACCCATTGAAATCATTGTTTCGAAAAGTTGACAAATTTACGCATAAAGTAAACGCAATTTTCGCAAAAATTCTCACTTTCATTAGCTCATGAATATAAGAAAGAGAAGCACCATTCATGATTTGGAAATGTTCCATCAATAAATGATAATACGAACTTTTTACGAGATGAGTCATTCCGATCAATGTTACCCCGCTGATCAATGATACCCCGGATTACGGTACTGAGATTTCAAAAAGCTCAATCCTGCCTTGTTTGAGTAGTGACTATGGTTAGGGTAGCTCAGATCAATCAGCAGTATTAAAAAAGGCAACGATCAATCATTACAGACTGGTATATAATGGTTCAGTCCAAGTGGCGCTAGATAAAGAGTCTTTATTTCGTAAGATGATCTACTAATCTGCCCATAACTGAATATTTTTAACATTTAAATGATAAACACTTTCGATCAACCTGGAAAAATCGAGATTAGTTGCTAAGAATCAGGAATAAATGCAGTAAGAATGTCTTCAAGAATTTCTTGGAGAACCATTGAAAGAATTCCTGAAAGTGTTTACAGCGGTATCACTGGAAAATTCGCAAAGCGTAGTTTCTTGAGAAATTGGGATGTGTTTGATAGGAGCTTCGATTTTTCGAACAAAAAAAAACATTTATGGAATAAATCCTACACGAATTGAAATTTTTACTCTTTGAAGAATTTATCGAGAAATATTAATCAACATTTCTTCATGAATATCTCGAGAAGTTTTGGAAAGATTTCTGGAAAAAAATATGAAACACTGAGAATTACCGGATGAAACTCGTCATGATACTTTTTAAAATAATTTCACAGTAGAAATACTAGGAGGAAACATAGGTGAAACTCCTAGAGTATTACCTGGAGCTCTGGAAGTATTTTTCAGGTTACTGGAAAGAAACCTGAAGAGATCTTCTTGAAAGATCTATAGTGGAATTATTACCAAATTTGGAGGGAAATCTTTTGTAGAATCATAAAGTTTCGGTGAACTGCAAGAATTATCAAAGATGTTCTAATGTTCCAATTCTTTCTGTAAGATGATATTCAGAGGAAAATTTTTAAGATATATGAAGTATGAAATACACATATGATAGTCTTTTAAACAGTATATTTTTTTATCGTCCAGGAGAGGGGAAATCACCTACCTTCTAAAAGAATATGAATGACTTTTATCGCCATGTTGTACTTAGTTTAAGAGAATCACAAATTTCACACAGTTATGTACGTTTTTAAACCCAAGGCAATTTGTTTCAAATATTTCATTTATTTGAGGCTCAAATGCGTTTAATGCTTTACGGAGCCGATATTCGTTTTTGCAATTGCATACAATATGTAACCCATACCCATTGTATACAGTGTCAACTTATGAAACCTCGTAAAAACTATAAATTGATATTAGTTATGACAGTTATATTGGTACTACGTAATAAAAATCGTCGATTCCATATCAAATTACTGTAGGCTGATTTTTTTTTCAATTTTATCGAATATATCCATATATTTAATGAGCTTCTTGTAAAACCATCCGAAGGTTACACTATTATAACAAAGTTCACCGGATGCAATGACCTTCCCCTTCCGCCACTTGGTTCCAAAATGCAAGAAAGCAAAGATGAAAAATTTACTGATTGCACTTAAAACTGGAAAACGGGTAAGGAATTTGTATCTCCTTCTCCGAACCTGTCCCGGATTGGAGGAATAGGGCTGTTCTTGGCCAACAGAACAATGACTGAGAAAGTATCAAAACTGCAAACGAAAACGAATGCAGAAAAAAAACTGCAAAGAACAACACTCCCGCAGTGACACTGGCGCCAAAGACCATTCAATACCCAAATGAAGCAATGTCTGGATTGAATTTTTTTCTTCCCTTTTTTGCATCTACCCATAAAAGGAATCCCAAAAAAGAGTCCCAGAAAGGAATAAGTGCACCATATTTCCGTAACGAAGGGATGCGCGCTGGAATGGCCTCCTGGGAGAGAGAGAGAGTAACAAATCGCATTGAGTTTGAAGCAGCAATATAAGTTATATCGGGGCAATAATTCATTCTTTCTTGACCAAGCCGGTTAGACTGCACGTGGGCAAGTGTTGAAATTAGCCGCGGGATTTAATTTAGAACCAGGACGAGCACTCATCACATAAAATTCTGCCGTTGGAATTGATCTGCGAAACGTTCCATTAGCGATGTTAGGCTAAAAGTCACAAATGATTGCGAGTCAATTTGAAGCAAATGAAATTGTTGCCCAGCGCATTCAAATAGGCAAATAGGCGCCTATGAAAGTATATTTGCCAAGCTGTGTTTCAACAGAAACACCCAAATTTCAGAAACTTTGATTTGAAATGATAAAAAATGTGATGTTTTGTACGCTTATAAATGATGACAGCAAACCCTCCCCCACATGCTCCATTCAGTCGATTATTACGACAAACGAAAAAGTTTGGTCTCTTTTGAGTTTGGATCCAGGTTACAAATAGGTTTCAGTAATAACTGCATTATGTATGCTATTAGCTGTTAGAAAATTAAACAATTCGTTCTCTTTAGTATTCAAAGAACGAGCGTTCTAATTCAAAATATTTAGTTCCATTATCCAACATTTTTTAAAGCAAATTTCATAGTTTGTAGTCGTATGTGAACAACATCAGATAGAGCTGATATAGTTACATCTACTCCCTGGAGGTTTTCTCTTCATACAAGCTGTTTAATGTAGGGTATAGTGATGGGTAGTAAATATTAAAAATGGTAAAACAATACTTATCCAAAATACCTACTCACATTCATTAGGAGTCAGCATTACAAAAACACCTTTTTCGTATCGATATCTTGTTCAAAAACATGGTCGCGTGACCGCCTTGCGCTGATGAACGTGTGGCCAAACGTGATGGCTTTCCAGAAATGCTTCCAGACATTTCTGAGTAACTAATCGCATTTTAAATGTAGACAAAATGTACGCAAACACGAGAAGCTCCTCAAATAAAGGTGGCTGCTATGCATTAGAAGCGTCACATGGATGGCAACAATATCATTCAAATCCACCTGCCTCAGCTTAAGCTGCATTCAAATGTGAAAGATAAAAAAAAAAATCATTGCCACCAGCGAAATTTTTGACGAAGGATGAGTCTCACAGAAATTTCGATGACCAAATCACCCGGGGGTGTTCAAGCTGCGCAGTAAAATTCATGCATCCAAACCATGGATTCTTCAGATTTTGGCCTCAGGAATGCGTTCAGCTGGGCCCACCATCCGAAAGAAACAACACCCGGCAGCAATCACGAATCGCATGCCCGACCGACGGATGACGGCTGAAAATAGAAAATAGAAGCTCCTGAGCAGAGGATCCTGATCCAGACGGACGCAACAGTCTTGGACCAAGTGGCCATGGAGAAATCTTCCCACAATCAAACACCAATTTGGGGAGTCTATCGTTCCATCGGGAAGACGGGATCTTTTATTTTGCCTCATCACATTCACGCATTGATGATATGGGGGTAGCATAAATGCTATGGACTAACATTAGAGCGTCTGTCGTCTTCGGCCGGCACAATCGAAACATGAACTGATAATGCCCATCAGTGCAGAGAGTTCTGCTTCTTAGTGCTTAGATAGGCCCTCGAGGTATTCATGACGTTCTTTTTAATGATTTGGTGCGTAGTGAACGAAACTGACGGTTGTAATGGTTTAGGACTGAACATTAGGACTTTTTCAAGAATTAATGGTCAAAATCACATGTTTTTACGGAGTTGTTATACGGCAGTCTTACAGCATGCCCAGACTTGCGTTCCCTTCTAGCACAGTTGAACAGACGTAACACTGAGGAAATTTCCATCGATCACGCTTTAAAAATCATGTCAAATTCCTTATGTTTCACGCTTCACAATCAGAGGCGCGAATATCGTTTTTCTTCGTTCTTCGTTGTTCGTCGTCTCTTGCAGGCCTTGTTGCACATAATCGTATTTCGTGCAACATGGCTGCAAGATGATGATAATCTGCAGGGATAAAGATGAAAGCATTCTGTAGGACGAACGCGAGTGATCGATAGATGGAAGCAGTACAACGATGAACATATGAATGACGCTAAGAGCACAGGCGCAGCGGTGTCAGGATATTAGGCCGAAGTTCGTTAAGGTGATTATAGAACGAAGCCAAACCTCAAATTTTCAAGAGCACAAGACTTGAGAACCAAACAGCGCTCCGCGTTAAAAATCTATCCTATTGGTCACCACCAGCAAGCAAGCAATTTGATTGGTTTTCAACACGAACTGTTGTCAGATACTCTCGCCTAGTGCACTTGAAAATTCAAAGTTTGGCTTCGTTTCATAATCACCTTAAGTCGCATGGGTCATAAGACCGAAACTTTTACTGAAGTTCGGCCCCTTGTTTTTATCATTTTGAAACTCATGCAATTTTAGCGAGATCAATTATAATCAAGCAAGTTATTGATATAATAAGTTGTAAAACGCACATAAGCTAAACATTTTTTACGATACTTACCTACAATACTTCGAATATACGAGGTATATTGTAAGATATGATGATGCATTAGATTTTGCCTATAATTTCCTTTATTTTACCCACATTGATTTTAGTAATAATTATATTCGAATACTGCATGCCATGCCGTTCCGACAGCTCATCATTGCCGAAAACACTGACTGGTCACCGTCTCCACGCTGCATGCGATTCTCGCCCGCATATCTCTAACAATGAGAATCGCGCCAGTTTGCCGATGTGGTGCAGCCGAAAATTGGTGCCTCGACACACAGCAGAGATTAAGCAGGAATTAATTGTACGATTGAAAACAGAAACAACCGTCTTAGTCGTCGTCTGTCCGATCCCTAAGTCCAGGTATCTCGAGAAGAAAAACGTAACAGCATATTCTAGTATGCTATTCGACATTAAGAGACAAAATATATATATAAAAAAAAATCAATACCGTAAATTTGGGAGAAATTGATCACCGTGTCACACGATTTTATTTATTACTAATAGAGCACAAATATCAAAGCAATCTATCGTAAATGAACGTTGTTTGTCTTAGCTATTGTCGAATTGTGTGTAGTGAAGCCTTACGTGTTAAAGAATATTTGTTTCCATGGAAAAATGTAAAATTTCATAATCGTGTACGGTGTAATATTGACAAACAAAATTTCTAGTTTTGAACAAGGATTAGGACATGGTGTCAACAAACTATGTATAGTGTTTTATAGGGTATTTTCCCTACTTTAAATGCTTGGTAATTTAGCTACCAATAACTATTTAATAGTTAACTCTTTTATAATACCATAATAAGGTTTCTTTGCTTATCCATATGATAGCAAAAAAAAAAAATCCAAGATTTTATGGCCAATTTTGGTATGTATTTGTTATAGGCTTGCTATTTCTATCTGATCGGGCTGGGATGAGAAATTACACTTGTGTGGGAACTCTTCGCTGTCCGTGCCGTGAAGTCCTGCTTCTTTTGACGAACGGACACGCCGACCGCCAACTCGCTCGGGGGCGTTCAAAAGGCTCTTAGTTTATCTCGTCAGCGGCCCTCGACGGACTTTGGTTCATCCCGGTGTGGAAAGGTTCCGAAGCTGCATCGCGTGGGTCTATAATTTGCTGATTTCACTGTAAATTTTTCCTAATTTTTTCATTCCCCATAATTTAATTCATATTAAAACAAATTGGCAAAAAGGCTCCGTTTTCGCCAGACGGATTATTTTCGGTTCGGTTTTATGCGACGATAATTCGCAAACACGGTCACTTAATGAATGGACTCAATTTGAGAACAGTTCGATTGCTACCCGTGTTACTTATTGGATACCGATCGATTGATGGATTCTGTTGAATGTTTTAATGATTTCCCGGTAGGTCCACAAACAGCATAGCATGCAAGGGAGGAGCGTTTTCAAATCAAGGAAAAAAAAACTAATGATACAGTCTTGATTATAGTGTAATGAAGAAAAGTTTGTCTAAAATGCATGGACGGGACTTTTGTGTGCTATAATATACTAAATACACTTCTAGAAAAATCAGTAATGCGCTTTTGATTCTTCTAATTGGCAGTTTTCTTTGGTAAAGTATGATATTTGAAACTGGCGAATCTATAGAAAAAAAAAATTAAACTATATATCTGCAAATGCAAGCTATTATGTTTGGAAAGAGTTTTTGAAAACAGGAGAAGTTATATGAATTAATGAATGTTGATTTGGTCTCGAAACGATTTTTCTGGAATTCACAATATGTTCAAATAACCAATCATTGGAAATCGAATTATGAAACTTTGTAGAATGAAACCAATATATACTAGCATTTTTTTATGCATGAGAATCTTTCAATGATTTATAATGTCTATGTTTAATTGCAAAATGACTCTGATCTTACTCCTTTGAGCACTTTACCTTAGGTCGTTTTCACCGGTGCTCTATTTTTTTGGTCCAATTGTATAACAGTTCTAGAAAAATAGATCACAAAATATAGAACAAATTTCATCCGCTCCCACCGCAGTTTGATGTAAATCCAGTTTCAAATAAATTTGTCCTTAATTCAACATCAGCTCTCATGTCTAATAGTGAAGCAAATCAAAAATATGTTTGCGGCGATCTGTGATAGTGAATCTGGCGATTACTGCTCATTATCAACCAAGAATAGATTTTCTCAAAGTCTACGATGTATCCAACTTCTGATGTGCATTCATAATCTCAACTATCAAACATGGACATCTTGCATATTCTAGATTAATTCTAGAATTAATTTGGCGATAGGAATGCTTTGTTTATCTACCATATCAACAATATCTGAGAAGAGTAGATATGTATAAACCATATCAGAGTAAAAACGCATTTCTCCAAGATTTTGTCAAGGAATTTCTCAATAGGCAATAGTTCAGATTTTTTTTCAAAAACCTTTTCAGAGAATGCAATAATTCCTTCAAAAATTTCACCAAGAAATGTGTCAGATATTTTCAAAATTTCTTCCAATGACAGCTCCAGAAAGTTCTTTAACAGTTCTTCCACAGATTCCTCGAGAGATTTTTTATGAAAATTCTCATAGGGATTCCTCCAGGATTTCACCAAGGATTCCTCCTACTGTTGTCCATTTTTTCCCCAGAAACTCCTTCAAGTGCTTCTTCATGTTCATAAAAATTCCACCACGAAATAATCCAGAGATTTTTTTTCAAAAGCTTTTCCAAGGATTTCAATAGTTCCTGCAAAGTTTTCACCTAGATATAGTTCAGACATTTTCCAGAAATTTCTCTACGGAATCTTCCAGGGATCTCTCCAAATATTCCACCAAGAAATTCTCCAGAATTCTACCAGGGATACCTCCAGGAAATTCTTCTACAAAGAACTCGACAAGGGATTCCTCATGAGAATCCTGCTGAGAATTTTTAAGGAATTTGTCCATCGATTCCTCCAGGAGTTTCTCCAGAAATTTTTTTAGAGATTTCTCAAGGATTTTCTATAGGGACATATTGCCAGAGGTATTTTTTAAAACTTCTTCAGGTACTCCAGTTTTTCCTTGAAGAATTTCTTCGAATATTCCACCAAGAATTAAATCAGATATTTTCCACAAATTCCTCCAAGGATACATGCAGAGACTTCTCCAGAATTTTCTACACGGATTCAACCAGGAATTCTTCCGAGGATTTCTCCAGGGTTCTACCAAGGATAGCTCCAGGAATTCCTTCTGCAATTTCTCCAGGATTTGCTCTAGAAAACCCTTAAGGGGCTTCCCAAGAAATTTCTCTATGGAATTTTGCTGCCAAAAAATTCAGAGACTCCTCTAGGGTTCCATCAAGGAGTCCTGCAATTTCTCGAGGGATTTTTCCACAGAATTCTTTCAGGGATTCGTCTAGATTTTTGCGATTTTTGAAGGAACAGAGCTAGGAAAATTCCACCGCTTTTTAATTTATAGTTTTTTTTCATAGTTTTCATCTCGAAATAATACAGATTTTTTCCCGAAATTTTTCCAAGGATACTTTCTGGATTCCTCTAGAATTTCACCCGAAATTCCTCCAGAGATTCTTCTAAGATTTACTCTTTCAATTGATTCAGGGATTATTAAAGATGAATTTCCAGTGATTCCATTAGGAATTTCTTCAAAATCCATTTCAAAGATATCTCGAGGAATTTGTCTAAGATCATTTTGCCAGGATATTAGAGATATTTTCGAGAGCTTCTAGCTAACGATTTTTCTGCGGATTCCTTCTGTTATTCTTTTAGGAATTTGTCCTAAGATTTGCTTAAGAATTACTCCAGAAACTCCTTCAGGGAGTTCTCAACGAATTTCTCTAGGAACATGTCAACAGGAAATGGTTCAATGATTTTATTTTCGAAAACTCGTCCAATGAATGCATTGAATCCTTCAGAGATTTACTCAATAATTTCACCATAAAATATTTCAGATATTTTCCAAAAGGATACACTTGAGAGTTTTCCAGGAATTTTCCAGGGAAACTTCCAAGAAGGGTTCCCTAGAATTCCAGTACTTCTTTCTGGGATTCCTCCAAATAATTCCTTTGACTCCTTCAGGAAGTTTTCAAGATATCGCTCCTGGAAAATTTCGCTGCTCAATAATTAGGAGTTTTTTTTTCTGCAGGAGATCCTGCAGAAATTTCAGTAATTCGTCCATAGATTTCACCTTGACATTTTCCATGAATTTCTTCAAGGATTCCTCTAGAGGCTCTTCCAGGAGTTCTGCCGAGAATTCTTTGGAATTTTTCTAAGGTTTTCTTCTGGAATTTCTCCATAAGCTACTTAATGTATTTCTCAGCGATTTTTTTTCCCAAGATTGTTTCGACAGGGAATAAGAGATATTTGCGAGAACTTCTCCATGAATTCCAGTATTTCCTTAAAGAATTACTTCAAAGATTTTACCAAAAAAAGAAATTCAGATAGTTTCCAGAAATTCCTCCAAGAATACCTTCGGAGACTTTTCCGAGAATTACCTCTGGGATTTCTCTCAAAGTTTCACCTGTAATTCCACTCCGCAATTTCTCCAGAAAATTCCATCAATGATTCCTCCAGAGAACGGTCTTTCTCAGAGTTTCTCAATGGATTTTGTCAGGAATTCTTCTAAGGCTTCCTTCAAAAATTTCTCCAAGGATTTTACCAGATATTGTCTTCGGAATTCCACTTCAATTTCGTCATAGAATACTACTGAAATTTGTATGCACCATGGTCTTTTGCCATACCCACCAGTGATAATTTCAGTAAATTCCCTAATAACCTCAGGAACACAACAGAAATTTTATCAGCAACATATGTACCTCCAGAAATTACACTTGGGGTTCTTTCAGAAATTGTACAAGCAATACCTCCATTATTTCTGATAGTAAAATCTCTTCAGGAGTTAAGCCAGCAATTTCTCTAGGAATTTTGGCAAAAATTCCGCCAGTATCCCTTGAGAAATTACGTCAATAATTCCTTCAAAAATTCTTTCGGGAAAGCTGCCAGAGATATCTCTAGGAATCCCATGTTACCCCGGATTACAGCAAATCACTGAAGATTCGTCCTGGAGAACTATGTGGAATCCTCTATTTATGTGGAATCCGTCTATCTCCCATGATGAGAGTTGTAGGCCAACCGGGACTATAAGCAATTCATCCATACCTAATACCATCTTCACGCGATCTAAAGTTGAATGGGCAATAAACTCCTTTGAACCGTTCAAATCGCCTGGGAAGGACGGAATTTTTCCTGCACTTCTACAGAAGGGTGGAGAAGCACTGATTGATTATCTAACAAATATTTTCAAAGCTAGTCTAACGTTTGGTCACATACCAAAGATATGGACTCAAGTTCGTGTTGTCTTTATTCCTAAGGCCGGAAAAAAGGACAAAACAAATCCAAAATCTTTTAGACCGATAAGTCTTACATCTACCATGCTTAAAATCATGGAAAAGATTATAGATGAATATATTAAATCAGAATATTTGCGCACAATTCCTCTTAATAGGTTTCAATTTGCTTATCAACCATATAAATCTACTGTCACAGCTTTACACAATTTAGTTACAAAAATAGAAAGTACTCTTGACAAAAAAGAAATTGCTCTCGTTGCATTTCTTGATGTGGAAGGTGCTTTTGATAATACGACTTACAAATCTATAAAAAAATCAATGGATAAAAGAAACTTTGACCCCAGCGTTAGAGTTTGGATAATGAAAATGCTGAAAAGTAGAGAAGTGTCTTCCGAATTGGGGGAATCATCGATAACGATAAGGACTACTAAGGGTTGTCCTCAAGGAGGTGTATTGTCGCCTTTATTATGGTCCCTTGTTGTTGATGACATTCTCAATAAACTAGTAGAAAGAGGCTTCGAAGTTATAGGATTTGCTGATGATATAGCCATAATAGTACGTGGAAAGTTTGATAATATCATCACAGATAGAATGCAATCTGCACTAAACTGCACTATTGAGTGGTGCCAAAACGAAGGGCTAAATATAAACCCATCAAAAACAGTTTTAGTTCCATTTACTCGTAAAAGGAAAATTACACTCAAAAGCTTGATAATTAATGGATCAATTTTACAATATTCATCCAGTGTAAAGTATCTAGGGGTCATTCTAGATGATAAACTAAACTGGAGCTTACACTTAGAGCAGGTCATAAGTAAAGCCACGAATGCTCTCTGGGTGAGTAAGAAAACATTTGGTAAAAAATGGGGACTCAAACCTAAAATGATTCATTGGATTTACACGGTTATTGTAAGACCCAGAATTGTTTATGCCTCATTTGTTTGGTGGCCTAAAACAAATCAAATTACATCCCAACAAAAGTTAGCGAAATTTCAACGTTTGGTCTGTATGGCTATAACAGGAGCAATGCACAGTACACCATTAAAAGCCTTAGAGGCAGTTCTTTATAAGCTTCCATTACATCAATACGTGCAAATGGAAGCTGAAAGGAGTGCGCTAAGGCTGCGAAGAACTACCATTTTTCTAGAAGGCAATCTTTCTGGGCATCTTAGTATACTGAAAGATTTTCGTATTGATAAAACAGTACAGATGATCGAAGACTGGATGGAAAAAATCCTGAACCTAGATAAACCATATGAAGTGATTAATACGAATCGCCAAATATGGGAATCAGGAGGGCCTATTATTTCACCAGGATCGATTATTTTTTACACAGATGGTTCCAAAATGAATGATAGCGCCGGAGCTGGTATTATAGGCCCGGGGATTCATGTTTCAATACCTATGGGAAGATGGACAACCGTCTTCTTTGCAGAAGTATACGCCATCTTAGAATGTGCATATATATGTTTGAAAAGAAACTACAGACATGCAAGGATTTGCATATTTTCAGATAGTCAGGCGGCTCTGAATGCATTAAAATGTTTCACATGCCAATCAAAATTGGTTTGGGAATGTATAACAATTCTTAAGCAATTGGCTATGAAAAACCAGGTCCATCTGTACTGGGTGCCAGGCCATTGTGGGATTGAAGGAAACGAGAAAGCCGATTTACTTGCCAGACAAGGCGCAAGTTCTCAGTATGTAGGACCAGAACCTTTCTGTGGAATATCTAAATGTGTAACACAATTGGAATTAAAACAATGGAAGGACAATATGATTCAGTTTAATTGGAAAGCTATAAAAAATTTAAGGCAATCCAAACTCTTCATAACTCCAAACAAACAAATAACGGAAAAATCTTGAATTTAAATAAAAAATCACTAAGAATATTTATTGGGCTGCTTACGGGACACTGTCCGGCAAGATATCATTTGAAAAAGATAAGTCGAAGTCAAATTGATGTCTGTCGGTTTTGTGGCTGTGAAAAAGAGACCTCTCAACATCTGCTTTGTGACTGTCCAGCATTATTTGCAAGTAGGAAAAAATATTTCAACAAGGGCATTCTAAATCCTTCTGAAATTTGGTTACAGAACCCTAATCTAGTAGTAAAATTTATTTTAAAGGTCATTCCGGATTGGGATAACTCGCATCATCAGATAACGGCAGTTATCCTGAATGGTAACTCTCCGTACTGAGCACGTTGCGATAGTAAACAGGGGTATACCACAATAGATCAATTAATGGTCGCAGTGGTTTAAATCCCAACAAAAAAAAAAAAAAAAAAAAAAAAAATCTCCCAATGGTGATAATATTTATCTTGGTCCAATGATTTGCTAAAACACAACGAGATACTTGCCCCGCTACCAATGGCTTGTAGGGCAAGATAATAAGTTATTCGAAAAATGTGCTATGGCAGCAAAGTTAACGCTTTTTAACAAAACCGCAGATACAACTCAGCATACGCTTCCGCCCACAACATCGATTCTGAAATCAAAACCAGAATCACATCTTCTACACAAACCACGCCAGAGAAAATTTCAATTTGCTTTTGTATGGTTCCAAAAAATAGAAGAACTGGTTGTCGTTCCAAATGTTGCGCAGTGAAAAGTCCAACCTCAAAAAGAAAGCAAATCGAAAACATTTCTTGTTTTCTGCATCAAGTTGATATACATTTTTCATCAATTTATTCTGTATCATATTTTGTTATATGAGAATATGAGAATGAAAAAAAATAAAGCAATCATCTTTCTTTATCAAACGAAAACACGTTTACCTCAGTGCGTTCTCAATTTGCTGTCCATGATAGCAGAAATAGTTTTCAATTTGCTTTAACTGATGGCAAAAGAAGTTTTCAACTAGATTTCATGGGAACATTTTTCGACTCCAAGTTTTGATATTTCAACCGTTAAAATGACCAAAATGACGACAAACTGAGTTATCAAAATCTACGACATCACAACATTGAAATTAGTTTGCAATATGATCTCAAGCTTTTCTCGGGAATACTGCAATTACTGTTGGTTATCAACCAAAATTGCCTGCATATTCTAGATGAAAATTTATGGGGCGATAGGAATGTTTTGTTTTTCTACCGTATCAACAATATCTGTGAAGAGTAAATATAAACCATATCAGACTAAAAACCATGGTTTTGTCAGGGAATTTATCAAGAGACATTATGCAGGCAATAGTTCAGGGAAAACTTGCCCAGAGAATGCAAATACTCCTTCAATGATTTCTTCAAAAATTTCACCAATAAATATGTCAGACATTCTTCAGATATTCTTCCAATCCTTCACGATTCCTCTTGCCTTTTCTCCAAAGAATGCCTCATTTTTTTATTTAAAAACTCCTAGGATTTCTTCTCGGCCATTTCTCAAGGAATTTATGTTGGAAAATTTCAGCACGAAATTCAGAGATTTTTTCGAAACTCTTCCAAGGATTTCAAAAATTCCTTCAAATACTAGACATGGAGTATACATTTTCCAGAAATTTCTCTACGTATTCTTCCAGGGACCTATCCGAGCACTCCACCTGGAATTCTTCCAGGAATTATAAATCTACTAGGGATTCCTTATGAGTGTGCTGTTGAGAAAGGAATTTGTCTATCGATTCCATCAGTAATTTTTCCAGAAGTTACTTCAGGAATTTATCAAGGATCGCTAGCGACATATTGTCAGGAAATATTCCGACCGGAAGAGCTATTTGATAACCTGGAAGTTCTTTAGGAATTGTTCTGAAAATCGTCAAGAGATTCAGCAATTGTTTGATAGATTATATCAAGAGTGATCCTACGTTCAGAAATCGTTAGTACCACCACACTCGTGCTTTGTATAACACGATGCGACTGGTCTCAGATTAATCCAATTCTTCCAAAGATTCTTCAAGAATCTTCTGATAATTCTCTATAGATGTTCCAAAAACTTCTCATGAGTAACTTACAGGAATGCTCATGGAAATGTATACCAAAACATATACAGGGTTAATCGTTGATATTTTAAAAATCGTCCATTGATTCATTCAGAAATACCATTGAGAATTGCTCCATTAGTTTTTCTAATGATTAAAGAAGATTCTTGTAAAAGTCTTCTTCTTCTTGGCAATACGTCCTCACGGGGACAGAGCCTGCTTCTCAGCTTAGTGTTCTTATGAGCACTTCCACAGTTATTAACTGAGAACTTTCTTTGTCAAAGTTTGCCATTTTCGCATTCGTAAATCGTGTGTCAGTTACGATGGTACTCTATGCACAGGGAAGTCAAGGTAATTTCCATTACGAAAAGAACCTTGACCGACCGGGAATCTAACCCAGACACCTTTAGCATGGCCTTTTCTTTGTACCCGCGGACTCTAACCACACGGCTAAGGAAGGCCCAAAACAATGCTTACAGTTCATTTTCCAAGTTTTTCACTATAGGTATTCCCAATCTATCTATCTTCACACGAGCCAGAATTTTTGGGAGGTCGTGAATTAACTTATTTTTCAAGCTATCTGCTGATCTTGTTTTAATTTTGTTTTTGTTGAATCGTAGGTAGGACAATCCTTTAACTGTCCTACACAGGTTCTTTTGTCCGTAGAACATGTCCCACCTGTCCTACCCACTTCCCGCACCACTGAAAGCGTTCATCTTTATATTGTGGAATAGTAGTTTACGCAACAAGGAGCAGAACGAAGATTTTTACAGCACGAGTCGTACGTTTACGTTTTACGACGAGTGCTGTTAAAACCGAGTTCTGCACCGAGTTGCGTACAATATTTTTTGCACTTTCTTGAAATTCATGAAAAAAATAATTTAAAACTATTTTTGCCATTTCTCATCGCAATAGGCTGTCTTTCATCACGCCAATCTGTCATGAAACGGCCTACTTTCCTGCACTGAACTATGCAGTGCGTGAATAGTCATTACGCAACTGAAACCAGTGCTGTAATGATTAATTACGCAACGCTTTCTCATTACGCAACAATTTTTCAGAAATTGTAAATAATGGTGAATGCATTCCGATACAATGTCTGATACCCTCAAGTGGTCTTCAACGATATCGCAAAAAATATTGTACGTAACTCGTTGCAGAACTCGGTTTTTACAAAAAAAAATCATCATTCTGGATCTTGTTTCGTTAAGGTGATTATAGAACGAAGCCATACCTCAAATTTTCAAGAGCACAAGACTTGAGAACCAAACAGCGGTCCGCGTTGAAAACTTATCCCATTTGTCACCACCAGCTAGCAAGCAATTTGATTGGTTTTCAACGCGAACTGTTGTCAGATTCTCCAGTATTGTGCACTTGAAAATTCAAAGTTTGGCTTTGCTTTATAATCACCTTAACTACTATTATCATCAATCCGCACATGGTCGTCCGTTGCCATTTGCAAATTCTGATCATAGTAGGTTGTACTGAGCAATTGTCACAATTTTTCAAACTGCCGTCCGGATAGCATCATTATTTAAAACAATGAGCAATTCCGATTCTGATGTTCCGATTAACAGTTCAGTCGTCGCGCTGTTGTATTTTGTACAACACTGTTGAAAAAAACTCGCTTTTCGTTCACAACAGCAGCGTGGCGGTTCTGAAGGTAGCAAACCGTGCGACGACTGGAAGGTTAATATTAAGTCGGTAGAGGAAGTGGCCCAGAATAGTCTATTACCGGAGAAATTTACAGCACTCGTCGTAATTATTCAACTCGACAAGCCTCGTTGGATAAATGTACGACTCGTGCTGTAAAAATCATCATTCTGCAACTTGTCCCGTTAACTACTAATCCTAATTCAAAGCTAAGAGCGCATTGAAATGATTCCATCTCTTAATAATCTTAAGATTATCTCTATAGCTCTTTGTTATTGAAATTATTATGCTTATATTTCAATAACACAATTAAGCGAAAGTAATTTTGTTCTGACTAACTTTACCATAGACAAAATGACGTTTCGTGAATGCTGGCGGATTTCAAAGCCAACAATAGTGAAAAAAGAGCTGAAATGTTGCTGTACTGTTTTCTGTAAAATGGGTTCAATGAAAACTCCTACTCCTTGGGATTGGTGATCTTGGTGGTAAGAGTCTTTTTCACGTAAAGTATGGTCACGTTGTGTCTCATGTGTGTTGCAAATTGAGAAATTCACCGTAATCTGAGAAATATACCGGATCTACGACAATTTAGACTACCAAACTGATCAGCGGTTTAGATTGTAGTGAAAATTCATCGGAATTTGTATTATAACATTAGTGAGTACAGTTGCCAAAGGGTGCTTGAAATATTCCTCCATAATGCGTTCATCTCTATACAAGCCTGTCCTGGAGTCTCACATGTTTTTTGACATACATGCAGGAGATATAAACATTTAATTCATTGCAGTTTTTGTGTAAAAAAAGTTTATTGGCATATAAGGGTCTTTTTTGTAAATCGAGTCGATCAAAGTAAGCACGCATATTTCAGATGTCACCCGTCGACTCCCGTAGTAATCCAGTCACATAGAGTGACAACTGTCGATAAGCTCGAGTGACAGAGCCGAGTAGAGCAAAATTTTTGGTCGACAGTGACTCCAGTCGAGTAGTTTTTGGTCGACTCGACTTATAAAATAGGGCCCATAAGATCCGAGTAAAATGCTTAAAATGTTATCGCGTCCTACAAAAACAGTTCTGACATGAAGACACATACTAATACCTTTTACTTTGGCATTCAATTTGCTTAACTGATAAACACCAATCATGTTATTTCGTTTATTCAATTTCGTTTGTTAGTTTCTTTCTGTCAAAGATACCCCGTTTTACGGTACTATTCTTGAACAATTTTTCAAAGTATGTCAAAGAGTTTGATTTTTTTCTCGAATTATAATATTAATTTAGGCTTGGATATTGATAAGTTTCATGGAAGAATGTATGAAGGGATTCGAATAGGAAACATTTTTCAGGCTTGTGGAATATTTTTGTAATTTGAGGTTTATTGAAAAAGCCAGTATGCTAGTGGTAATTATAAAACAGATTTTGCTTTATTTGAATCTTATAATTCTCTAATATTTATCCATTCCATAGGTCCCAA
Organism: Aedes aegypti; assembly: GCF_002204515.2. Lineage (NCBI taxonomy): Eukaryota > Metazoa > Arthropoda > Insecta > Diptera > Culicidae > Aedes > Aedes aegypti. Next base: position 247,538,760 of record NC_035108.1, read on the forward strand.
ACTTTTCAGATGCCTTTTTCCGCGACTCAATAGAAAAAAAAGATACGAATTGAGATTTATGTAGGAAAACAAATAAAAACAAATATTAGAGACATGTACTCCAACTTAACAAGCTCTGTTGAACCTTGGTAACTGGTTAATGAAAACTTTTGAATTCCGTTTCAATCATCCAGATTTGAATAACTAAATAATTCCTCAATCTTGTAATACAGTTGGCAGCTCCATGCTGAAGGTATTTGTATTTGAATTCCGTATGGTCCAGGGTCTTCTGTTAATGGCAATATTCCTAACTTCTTTAAATTTCGTTTCGCCGTGCCTCTGCCACACAATATATGATAAATAGTAACTTTAGCAAAAAAGCTCTCAGTAACTGCTAAAATACTCTTAGAATCCTTAGCTGAGAAGCAGGCTCTATCTCAGCGGAAACGCAGTATCAAAAAGAATAGAAAATTTAATACAAATGTTTGGAAAATATTCCAAACAGAATCTATGGAATTTTCTGAGTAGACAGAACATTCAGGATATTAGAAGAAATCCATATTTAAAATTTAAGAATATGGAACTAATCAATGCTTAAAATGAGTACCGTAATCCGGGGTAACATTGAGCATTTTTTTTAGTTTTTCTTAAATTTTTCATTTCACAATACAAATGTTACAAGTTTCATATTTTCAAAACAAGAACTGGCACCCACCGCTTCTAACTATGTACTTTATTTTGTTTTTCGAAAGATTTAAACATGTTTCAATAAGTGTTTTAAGTGATTTTTTGATTCAGCTGATATGGGGTAACATTGATCACCCAAGTAAACAACGTTCGCTAATATTGGAAATGTCGTTACTTACTAAAATCAGGGCCCCTGAAGCCGAATATGAAGACCAAACTCTTACAAGTCATTTACTTTTTGAGTTATTTCAAAATTAAAAACACCTTGAACCGCGGAATACGCCTAAAAGTAGGCAATTTCCTCAGGAAATTCTACATTCGTAATAGTAATTAGTTAATGTTGCCTAATTGAATAAACTTATGAAAGATTTGACAACGGAATCGTTTTCGGCGATGCCATTTTAGTAAGAACCGCATTTTCCTTGATCACATCGTCTGCAGAACTCATGTGAGACATGAATTTTCGGTAGTGTCAGTGAAAATGATAGAAATCATTGTTTCAAAAAGTTGACAAATTTGCGCATGAACTATACGCAATTTTGGCAAAAACCTCAATTATCATTAGCTTATGAATATACGAAAGAGAGGCACTATTCATGGTTCGAAAATGTTTCATCAATAAATCTTTATTTGAACGTTTAACAAGATGAGTCATCCCGATCAATGTTACCCCGCTGATCAATGTTACCCCGGATTACGGTATGTCAAATATTTGTATATTAAATTGTAAATCTGAAGTTTCAGAATGTAAGCAATTGGATAAGGATATAAACTTATTGTTTAATAATCATCTAAATCTTCATGTTCATTCCAGAGCAGCTTGAGTAGCTACTATAAGAGGTGAACAATTAGCAAAGGTAATAAAAAAAATGGAGATGGTAGTTGAGTAAATGAACCCCCTGGGGTTCATGACCCACAGTTTGGGAAACTATGCCTTATTAAATTTGAATCCCATTGATAACGTTTGATGATTGGGGCCTTCCTCAGTCGAGCGGCTAGAGTCCGCGGCTCCAAAGCAAAGCCATGCTGAAGGTGTCTGGGTTCGATTCCCAGTCGGTCCAGGATATTTTCGTAAAGCAAACATCCTTGACTTCCCTGGACATAGAGTATCATCGTGCCTGTCACGCGATATGCGAATGCAAAAATGGCTAAGAAAGCTCTCAGTTAATAACTGTGGAAGTGCTCATAAGAACAATAAGCTGAGAAGCAGGCTCTGTCCTAGTGAGGACATTAATGCCAAGAAGAAGAAGAAGAAGAAGAAGAAGATAGCGTACTCTTGAAAATTCGAAAAGTGATATGGTAATGAATATGCAAAATAAGATTTCGATATGTAATGCTTATATTTTCATTCAAAAACTCGATGGTCCCTTGAATAAGCTTTAAATAATTGACTGTATACCAAGGTATCTATTCAATTGAATCTTCGGTTCGTGCTACATCTCGAATTCCCTCATATTTTTTTTTTGGAATCAATCGACATACGTGAATGTGTTTCAAAATACCTAGATCAGGAGAAATGTCATTTAAAATGAAGCCACACATAATGACAAATGTTGCTTCTTCCAGCACAGCGTGTATTATTCCAAAAACACTTTAAACTTTGAATTTGAATTGCCTTCTTGAACCAGAACAATGAAGCGCCGCATTGTGCGTAGGTATTGCTCCCAAAAGTTTTCAAGCAATTGTGCGTGGTGAACTTTTTGATTCGAATGCTCTCCTATTTGGCCCCCAATGCGAGAAGAACCTTGGATCCCACGGGCACACACAACTGTAAAAGCACTTGAGTCACCACAAGTGGACCCCGTTGCGCCGCCAAGTGGCCGGAATGAATGGATTGATCCAGCAGTTCCCAAAATAAAAACTTACCCGATGCGAGTTGTCAAGTGCTGGGAATCAGATCTCGCCACTACTAAAGACGTTGCCTCCGACGGGGTACGATGGCGACGATGACGTTGATCTTGAATCCACAAATGGGAGACCCTTGATCCGAAATCATGCCCGGCTCGGTATCTCCCATTTAGGGGGCACTACAAATGAAGTGTTGAAAACTTCTTGGCTGCGTCCCCCGTCAGCGCCTCTGTGCTTTGGATTCCGACCGGTTCAAGTGGGGGAATCGAATTCATGAGAAATTTTCCGCACCGAAAGCGGTGGTTCTTTCCGGCTGGCTCTCATCTGGAGTTAATCTGTCTCGCCCAAGAGTGTTGACTTCTGGCCTGGCCCGGGAATAAATGGATCGTTCACAGGCTCTTGCCTCATTGCGCTTTGGGCCACAGCTGAAATTGTGCGATTCTTTTCATCGTCATGTCAAACAAATGTGTGGTCTGCTTGCCACTTGAAAAGTTACTTTTTTGACTGCAAGATCCCATCGGAGGCTTTCTTTGTAGCTACGGAGCTATCGAATGTGGTGTGAGCCACTTGACTTCCTTCGACGGATATTACCGTTTACGACATGTGCGAGAAGATGAATGGAAATTAGCCTCGACAGCCAATACCAGGAATTCCTTTCAAGGCTAATTGTGAACGACATTCTTGCAAATGTGTTGCATGCGAGATTAAATTTTAAGCTTCTACAAAAGAGGGAAGGGAATTATGACTATACCTAGTTTAAATATATAATTTGTGCATACGATGGATTTGTTCAAGTCGAGTCTAGTACACGATACTGAAGACGACCTTACAGGTGAGGTCGAAATACGCGTATCTTTCAAAGTATACAAACTCTAGTGGAATTAAATGGTATAGTACTGAATTCGGGGATCCTTCCTTAACCGAGTGGTTAGAGTCCGCGGCTACAAAGCAAAACCATGCTGAAGGAGTTTGGGTTCGATTCCCGGTCGGTCAAGGATCTTTTCGTAATAGAACTTTCCTTGTCTTCCCTGGGCATAGAGTATAATCGTACCTGCCACACGATATACGAATGCGAAAATGGCAAACTTTGGCAAAGAAAGCTGAGAAGCAAGCTCTGTCCCAGTGAGGATGCCAATGCCAAGAAGATGAAGAAGTAGTAGAAGAAGAAGAAGAAGAATGTAGTGTATTGAAGTGCTTCTTATTATAAAGTTTCAGATGAGATAACCACCCACGCCAAAGTGAATCGTGGAAGTGCCCAAGTAGTTCTTTACCGTACCCATCAAATAAACTAACAAAATCGTCTAATTATAAAATATTATTCAGAAATCAACTACTTTCAATCTGTTAATAAAATTTAATTGATTTCATTCATTATTACGGCTTAAAAAAAGCAAATTTTGAAAATATAGTATCACGGTTTTGTGTTAGTTGACAAACAGTACATCTAAACCATGCTCCTATATACATCGAAAAATTAACATAAAATTCGAGAATATCGTAATATCATTTTGAACATTTTTCATTATTGAAAACGCATTTAAGAGCATATTCCGCGGGCTTTTAATCCATACTTCGGATGTTTTCTACCTTTTTGCTCCGAGATTTGTTTCATTGTTCAATAGCAACATGGAGCACAAATGCAACAAAAACATGTCTACGGCGAAGTAGTTTTCTCTTCGAAGCACTTAATTTGCATTTTTGAGGCAATCTTATCCCGTTGTTGAGCGGTGCAGCGCCAAAGAATCCCACGATAATAACTGCACCCACAACGGTACATTAGAAAACTTTACCGCTACAAGGAGATAAGTTGGTGCTTCAAAACCCGCCTACAGCAATTTGACTCAGACGCACAAGAAATCGTTCTTCATAAAATGCATTTTTGTGTTTTTCTTGTTTCAATTTGGAAACACTGCAGTAGCCTAATGGTGTACGAGATTGCTTCTTTTTTTTTTTTTTGCAACATACTTGTCCCTAATCGTCGAACAACATATTTTAACTAAGAAAATTAGACCCTTCAGCGTTTGACGTTGTTTCGAAAGCAAACGACGCTATCGCTAATAATCGCCCGGCTTTCAACTTCCTGAATGAAGACGAAAAATCACAAAAAACACACCTTTGCGATGATTCGTAGTTGATAGGAGAAAAAAACGGAAAACACTTGCTGCTTTGGGCTGTTATTCGATTTCAAGAATGTGAACCTGCTGAGCTTGAGAATCCTCCCGAGGGAGAAACAGCGACAAGACAAGGTCTAAATTTTGCATAGGCTCGTTGCTGACGGACGCCAGCAAAAAAATAGGAACTTTGGTCAATTCACCTTCAGGGCAGTTATCTTCATTCAAAACTTATTTCAAGCAGATGCTTCGTCTACATGATTTGACATCAATCTGTGAGCCAGAATTTCGATGATTTAATACCTTCAAGACTTGTTAAGAGGCCCATATAGCCGTATTGATGAACACGCAGCTATTCAGAAAGGCCAAGCTGAGGGTCGCGGATTCGAATCCCACCGGTCGACGATCTTTTTGGGATGGACACACACAGCGAACTGAAATGACTAAATTTATACATTTGTAAAATATATTACAATGAAAATCTATACCAGCGTGTGATGTACACCATATTTGCGGATGACACAGGCCTCTCCGCCAAAGGACGAAGCCTGCGTGTCATCTGTACTCGATTGGAAAAAAGTTTGGATATTTTTTATTCATACTTGCAAAAATGGAAGATTTCTCCTAATGCTTCCAAAACTCAACTAATATTATTCCCACATAAACCAAAAGCTCTATATTTGAAACCTTCAAGTAAACATGTTGTCACGATGAGAGGGATTCCAATAAATTGGTCAGATGAAGTTAAGTATCTAGGGCTCATGCTAGATAAGAATTTAATATTCAAGAATCACATTGAGGGCATTCAAGCCAAATGTAATAAATGTGTAAAATGTCTCTATCCCCTTATTGATAGAAAATCAAAACTTTGTCTTAAGAACAAGCTTTTGATATTCGAACAAATTTTCATGCCAGCCATGTTGTATGCTGTACCAATATGGACTTGTTGTTGTAATACCAGGAAGAAAGCTCTGCAGAGTATTCGAAATAAAATTTTGAAAATGATTCTGAGGCTTCCTCCCTGGTATAGTATCAATGAGTTATATAGAATATCCAATGTTAATAAAATCTTAAATTTGTTTAACAAATTAGGACAATAGTGCTGTCTAACACAGAACAGATATAAGAAATGAATGTAATGTTTAGAATGATACTTATAAAGAAATTAAAAAAAAAATCCTGTTTAAAAAAAACTCAATTAAGATTCACGGTGTCTTTGTGGAGTAACTTTATTACAAAAAATAAGTCAGTCTGAAATTTCAAACTAAAAGCAATTAGACTTTGCTCTTTCATTTGCGACCAAAATAAAAAAAATCGGTCGGGGGGTCCAGACCATTTTTTTTTATTTTGTGTGAAATATTTATGGATATGTGTTTTTGTACCGACGCACATTGCGTTGAACGTATGGAGATACGGGACAAACTGCAAGATCAAACCATTTGAATACCTTCGCATTGAAGGTAAAGTTGTTCTTGGTCAAAAGGGCTGTAATAAGCATACAAATGATATACGCATAATCGCAAAACTGTCTCAAGCATCATTTTAATTATTTTCCACGAAAGCCCTTGAAAATCGTACCTAAATTGGTCATAATGATGGAAGAAGTTATTAGGAAATATTTCTCGCATAACTTATGAGCTCGTACTAAGGTGAAGATGCATCGATGTCAAACCTCGAATTTTCAAGAGCACAAATCTAGAGAACCTGACAACCATTTACGTTGAAGATTTTTTTGATTGGTCGCCACCAGCGAGTGACCAGTAAGTTACCGGTTGTTTGCTTCTCTAGACATGTGCTTTTGAAAATAAGAGGTTTGGCTTCTATGTATCTTCACCCTAAAAACCATTGGTAACTGAGTGTGTAACTCGTTGTTATTAAGCAGACAAACAGAGAAAAATTAAAACTATCACTGCTAGGAGACAGAGGAGGATCTTCTCTTCATCGTAGCATGGTGAAATAAGGTGTAAATCCATTCGCTTGCTCAGTAATAACAAGCTACACACCTGTGGCTTTTAGGACGAGATTATAAATTATGCGAGATTTATCTTTGTAATCGTAGATACACAAGTGACTTATCCGCCGTTCAAACAACACAATTTCAGTTATTCAGTAATTTACTTTAGCGTGTTTCAAAAACGCTAGTGCTGTAATGTAAGTAGAAACTTATCATTCCATATTGAAAACTCATTCTTCAAACCTAAATGAAGGATGTTGCTGAAGAAATAAACCCCTTTTGAGCTTATTTTATTTGTGATGTTTGTACATGTTTGCAGGGCTATACTGCCCATAACTGCATAACAGTCACATTCGACATTTTTGACAAATTGGAGTTAATACCATGGAGAGTCATCAAATGATAAATACTTTCGATCAACTAACTGAAATCTGTGACATTGTTCTAAAAAATTCGAAAAAAAATACCAAGTTGTTTTGTCACATTGGTAATTATAACCGCATAACAGTCACATTGAGATTATAAATGAGCCTCGTAATGTAATTGCAATGAAATTTCTATCAGGATTATTTTCTGATTATTCACTTAGTCTGCGATATGAGTTGTACAAAATATCAGCCTCAAATAAGCACTTTTGAGTTCCTGGTATTTTTTAGAAATTTTAGTTTTCTCCCATACTGCCACAAAATGCTCACTTGGTATTCCATGTACTCATTGCCTACTTTTGTCGAATGTTACAAATATGCAGTTATGGGCAGTATAATCCTATATTAAGCTAAATACACCCAATTCTGTTTTTGTACGGGGGATGCGTACCGTTCAAAAAAAGTTTTCAGTTCAAAATTTCAAAAACCGTGCAAAAAAGTAACACCATTTCTTGACGTTTCATACAAAAATAAGGTTTTGGCGAAAAATGTATGAAAACTTTTTTTTTGCACGGCCGTGTAAAAAAAATCCGTGCAAAAACAGAATCGGGTGTAATAGCAAACAAACTCATGAATATCTCTTCTGCTATCAGTCGGATTAAATTTCTATCTTCAGCAAATTTCTTTATTATGGTTTGAAGAATGAGTTTCAACAATGGGATGAAAAGTTTGTACTTACATTACAGTACAAGCGTGTTTTGAACATATCTCAATATTTCTTCATAGTAATTTCCATTGAAAACTACATTGTCTTTGGGCCACCTTTAAATCACCACGTAGAAAGCTGAAACTTTCACAGAACACTATTTTTATAGTAAAGATGGCAAAAAACATTATGGGAGATTGGATTTTCAAACATTTTTCAATTTCGAACCGCTCCAATGTACATGAACACATAGATACGCAAATACAAACATATGTGCAAGTCTATCGAAATAAAAAAAAAAAAAAAAAAAATACTGGAGACACCCCGATTTTTTTTTATTTTTGCAGCAAATGAACGCAAGAGACCTAGACTTTATTGAGGCGAAGTTTCAGACTTACCTATTTTTTTGTAATAAAGTTGTTCTTCGAAACACACCGTGAGAGTAGATCGAAAGTATTGAAAATATTGGATCAAAATATTAGAACCAGTTGTATTAATTCTTGCAGTAACATTTGAGGTAATAGCATATAATTACCAATAAAAATTGGGGCCCTCTTTTGCCGAGTGGTTAGAGTCCGCGGCTACAAATCAAAGCCATGCTGAAGGTGTCTGGGTTCGATACCCGATCGGTTCAGGATCTTTTCGTAATGGAAATTTCCTTGACTTCTCTGGGCATAGGGTATCATCGTACCTGCCACACGAGACACGTATGCAAAAATGGCAACTTAGGCAAAGCTCTCAGTTAATAACTGTGGAAGTGCTAATAAGATCACTAAGCTGAGAAGCCGGCTCTGTCCCAGTGGGGACGTAATGCCAAAAAGAAGAACCAGTAAAAAATCTGATTTAGGTTTCAGTAGCTTGTCACCTCCCCAGGGGAAAGGTTGCATGAGACGGAGACAAAGATTGGAAAGATGGAAGTAGTGATATTGGTCCCCACGACCCACATACCAATTCTGCTTACTAACCAGGTTCGAATAGCGAAACCAGAGACAAAGAATCGAGTCACTGTGTATCAAAAGAAAAGGGATAAATTTTACATGCAAAAGAGTGGGTGTATTTATTAAAGGGTTCTACTTACTATATGTGTTCTTAAGTGCTATTGGTTTACTACTTATCCTAGGGTATGCTGTCAGTGTTGTGAGTGCATCTCACGGCGGTAGCAGATGGTCATTCGGAGCAAAAGGAGTCATGCTCACCGGCACCAGACCGGAATCTCCAGAAACTGTCCAATGCAGCGGCCATGGTGGGATATCGCGTCACCAAACCGTAGGGCAAAGTGAATTACCGCCATCTCCAATTTTGGATTGAGAGAAAGGCCTACATAGAACAAAATATGCGAACAAAGGCAGCACTATAATGGTCTATCTCAGCACTAATTGGAAATATATTAAAAGCGTTCTGGAAAACGTGAACTGTCAAAAATACACCGTGAACTACCATGATCGTTTCGTTAAATTCAGTTTATTTATAATTATTTGATTTTTCACAATGCTTCTACATTTTGAGTGGTTTTACCTTGGGGTACTTCATCTCTTCTTCTCTGGTCAATGATTTACATTTGTTGTTGCAGATTGATTTTAAACCTAATTTTTCATTATGGCTCTTCAGAGCACTGGTATTACCATGAACGTTCTCGTATACATGATCTAGTTCATGGTGTATTTTTGCTTGTTGACGAGTTCACGCCTGCTGTTCACGGATACGAGAATTGTTTTTTTTTGTGTTCTCTGATATATACCAATCTGTGATATAGGAGCTAAGAACGGGTATGGACCGAACGGCGAATGTGAGCAAATAATGGCCCTAGATACTGCAGATGTTTTGTTGTTCTGTTGGTTTTCTATGTGTAGTGATTAACACATGGTAAGGGATGCAATCTATACTTTTTATTTTGCACGCTAGACATAGAGTAGACGATTTCACAAAACTAGAAATGTCTGGGATTCAACCAGTCACCCCCTAGTTCTAATTGCAGTACTAAAATTTATTTATTTATTTATTTATTATCGTCAATCAAAGTGTACTACATGTTAACACTTAAATCTATATACTGCTATATCTTACAGAGTTAAAGTATATTCTTAGGTTACTACGCGACATTGTTAAGTCTATTGCTTTGCAATGTTGATGATGATGATGATGATGATGATGATTATTTAGCCACCATCAGCGCAAGGATTACCTATGGCTGCAGAATCATACCGGGATGGAATGATCTACCTGATGGTTTGTTGTAGCAGGGCTAGTTAATATCTTTGAAGACCTTTGGAAGACAACACTAAGGCTGTTTTCTCATGACAAAAGGCTGGCGACCCCACGCACTTTCATCCAGTCAATTGCTTTGCAATGTTGATTATATAAACTCATCATTCGTTTTAGAGGAGAAAATTTTGCATAATTAGTACGACGGTAATTAATAAAAAACAAGTTACGATCCCTCAATTGCCGAGAAGGAGTATAAAAATTTAAACTGTTTAATAGGTTAGGAGAATCAATACAAACTATCAGGCAAATTTTCATCCAATTTGAAGAAGATTAGGAGGTGCCTCAAGTCAAATTTGTGTTTTTTTGGCTATTTTTCACATTCAAAAAATTCTAACGAGAATTTGGAAAAACGAAAATCAAAATAAATACCACTAGTTGTTGTTATTGTTGTTGTTGTTTGAGAGGGACTTTAACCCGAAGGTCATTCGTCCCTGGGGTATTATTAGTACTTTACAACTTTTGAGAACACTGTATGCCGATTAGAGATAGTTTTGACCTCATAATATTGATTTCTGTTCATTAAAGTACCAGTAAAACAAACATTTCTCTACAGTTTTTGTTCTACGAGATTACTAACTACATGCCTAATAATAAAAATTCAACCGTTGTATCATTCCTTTGCATTTTCTGATCATTATTGTAGTACATAATTTTCGTTTCCGAATTAAGGATAAATTGTAAAAAATCGTCGGAACTACGACATTCCTCATTCTACGGCATTTAGAGCTGTTGCCAAATGGCGCAATTGCTGACATGTTACAAAATTGAACATAGTAGCTTTGCTTTTTCAATGATGGATGATGATTGAAGCAAATATCTAGCAAATGTCATCAATGCAGTCGCTTCAAACAACATTCGCATTTGATGCTAAGCAATTACATATGTGATATAGTCCCGAGGTCAAGCTTCTCGATGAGGTTTTAATTTGCTCTCGCGTAGCAAAATCGGTAATAGTGTACAGGTTACAAGCTCTTCAAATTTTTATTGAATTATTTATCTATACTCGTATCTATACTAGTTCTAGATGTCGACTTGAAAATTTCAATAAAAAAAACTTTCGATAGGTGTTTTTTACTTAATCTGTCCTACATAGAAAATTTAACTAATGGCTTTTGAATACCTGGGCATTGGTGCAATCATTGCACATGAGGCCTAAGTATATTGTGGTTAGAAATGGATATTATGACCTTTCATACCTTCACATGTTTAAGAAATCCCTGGATGACTAGTGCTCATAATTTTATAATAGTACCGTTCGACGAGCTTCAATGTGCCTGTCATAGTTTTTTTTTCACTCTGTTTTGCTCGCACCAATCTCTATCATGGGAGAGAATCCACCTGAACCCCCCGAAAGAAAGGGCCATAATTCGGCGCCGAAACAATTTAGCAACCGTCTGGCCCTGGGGAGTTTTCCGAAGGTCATCCCAATATGATTACGACCGGCCTGCGTTTGCTTTTCTTTTCAACCCGGTGGTGCCTCAGTCAGTAGTCCTCGTTGCATTTCCAGCTCGAAACGCAAATAAAAACTACATTTGCAGACCGACTATTTCCAATGCGAATAAAGCTTTTCACGTGGATTAGTAGGTATCCGACATGATGACATTTTTTTCATGCTTGCTAGACTACGTTTCGAAAAGAGCCTATCAAATAAAAGGATTTTTTTATATGAAAATTCGTAACTCAAAAACGATGCACTTGGTTAAAATGGTGCCTTCGAAGAAGTTGCGGCTAATAACAAGGACATTAGAAAAACAAATATGGGGGAACAGTCATAGCATCCCGACCAACTTAGGGCTAGACTTTAGCTTTGGCAAGAGAAAATATTTAAAAAAAATCGAAGGTTATGGTTTTGGAAAAATTGACATTATGTATAATCTAACATGGATTCACTGTGATTGTTTCTCCCAGTGTGTTTTTCTAATAGTTCTTGTTATCGGCTGAGTTTTTTCGACAACATCATTTTAATCAAGTACCTACGTTATTCTTGAGTTTTAGTTTTTCAAATAATTTAAATATTTTTTTTTGATAGGGCCTTTTTAAAGCATAGCCTAGGAAATTCAGTAAAAGTTTGATGATACATTCCATATTGGATAGCCTCTAATACTTGTGCATAGTTTCATTCAAATCGGAAAAGATAACAACTACGCGATTTGATTTTTGGCCTGGAAATGCTTCTCGATAGAATGAGTGCACCTTGTTGATCCTTTTTGCCTGCTGCTGGTCGGGTCATGTTTTTTTTTCCTTGTTGCACCTTTTCCTTTCGGACAGGATGCATGCTTGTTTTAGGTATTCCTTTCTTCGACCGAAATCCTAATAAGTAGGTTATGAAGTTAAGAGGCGATATGAGGTGAGTGATTTTTTTCCGTTGTTCCCTACAGTTTCCTTTTTGGTAACAGTTGTTTGACTTTTTGCTGAAGATCGGTGGTCAAGATAAGAGTAGAATTCCTGTCCGATGAGACAGTGCATTGAAAAGAAAGCACGTTTGCAATCATGCTGAGAAGCGAGTCACCTGTTGGAGGAATGGTTGGCAGTTGAGTTCTTAGTTCAAACGAATTTGCCACAAACTGTTCATCATTTGAAAGTTGTTTTGAGCTTGCAAATCATCATAATGCAGATGGGTAAGAACAGAATTTTCAGACCTGATGTACAAAAAAAAACATGAAAAACCTGAAATATCTAATTTTGCACGTTCAATTGACAGTTTGAAAGCCTTTTTCGAAATATTGAACCTTTTTGATTCTCAACAAGTGCCTCCTCAATCGAATATGAGCATGGATGATTGCTTCGTAGTTGCACTCCGTGATTTACCAGTACAATCGAAGTCGCACAGAAATTCAATGAATAGGGATTGGGATTAGCTTACTATTCTCAATGTGCACAATTTGAGAGTTCAATGTTTCCAAGTCAATAACTGCGCTGGTCACATCCAATACGGGGAAGGAAAGGGATGTTAGTTAGACCACTATTGTTACTAAAGACCAAATATAAACTCCCGAGCAAAAGTTTATGATCAACCACTTTAAAAACGAACAAAATTCATTTGTCCATATCTTACACGTCTGATTTGAACTCTTGATTGTTCGCCGAAAGGGCAATGACTAAATCTTACTGAAACTGAAATTCATGACTGAAAAAAACATGATTGAAAAATTACACCAAAACTCATGACTGATTTTCTCAGCATTGGATTGATGATAATATTGAGTCTATATGCAGCAACCGTAATCTTATATTGTTTTGAAAGCTCTTGCAAAAAAAAAAATGAAGGAAGAGAGTTATGGCTATATAAATTTAATTATTGAACGTGCGTAATTTGTGTAAGAATTTCCAGAATTTTCATTATTTTTTTTATATTTTTTTTAACATTTTTTTATATATAGATGTTCTGGGTTAGACAACAATGTAGTCCTTGTTTGGTTAATCTAAATTAAGCATTTGCAGTGCGCATCGTACCTTCGCGTGGTGTTTCATACACGAATTCTCTCTGATCTTGAAAGTTTTTTTTTAAAAACTACCTAAAGCAATAAAACAGTACTTCTCAGTGCTAGAAAAGCGGTACTTTTCAGTACTACTAAAACTGTACTTTTCACTACTATTTTTTCTACTATTGATCCCTTTACGATCCTTGTTTGGACCCGTGCCTCCGAGTTTTCGTTGGACCCGTTGGCGAAAGCTATTGGTGGTCCTTCTTGGACACTGTCTTTGGAAAAAATCCCTTCTTTCGTTTTTTTCACTAAACATGGTTGCAACTACAAATAAAAAAAAGGGTGAATCTCTGAATTCACAACTTTCTTCCAAAAAAGTGGGGTTTAAAACTATCATTAAACGTGGTATGAATGGAGGAAAGGATGTTTCTCCGGAATGCGCACTTTCTCCCAAGGGTGAAATGGATACCCGACCAGATGGAAGAAACAAGATTATAACAGAATGTGTTCCCCTGATATGATTTTTTTATTTCACCAGTTGTTATAAAACATGTACCGTTAGTAGTTGAAATAACAAAAATTCTAACAAAATTTGCTCCAAATTAAACTAAAATATAACAAACCCTATTATAATTATATCAAAATTATTACAGAATGTGTTGCAAGGATGTTACAAAATAACAAAATTATTGCAATCTATGTTACTGTTTATGACATCGGGTGTTATTTGCAACAGACTTATGAAAGCGATGTCAAAAATATTACAAATTTTGTTATAAATGTGTTACTAAAAATATAACAAGTTGAGAACAACAACACCAAAATTATATCAACTTCTGTTATATTTAACTGCTGTTGATAGGAATGTGTTATAATCTTGTTATGTGGTTCTGGTCGGGTAATGTTGATAATTGCATCGAAATGAGCAATCAATTCGATCCTCTAGACAAATTTTCCGAAAATCAAATCGAAGTAGAGTTTAGCTTAGGCTCTTTGATTCAAGTGATGAAGCAAAGAGTGCCGCCTATTGTGGTCAGTTGTTCCGAATTTGGGAGATTTAGGCAGGAGATCTTTAACTCCATTACAGGAATCAAGGTCTTCTTCCATATCGAAAAGAAAGGAGACTGTCGCGTTTTGCTGGAAACTCTTAAAGATCGCGAACTTCTTCTCAAACACCTTGAAGAGAAGAAGCACATTTTTTTTATTTATGACGATAAAACTGAACGTTTGTTCAAAGTCGTCTTGAAAAGTCTCTCAAGTGACTATAAACGACTGAAGAGATAAAAAATGGAATAAATGATTTACTTGGATTTTTCCCAGTCCAAGTAATTATTATGAAAAAAAGAACACAAACTGGCATTGTTCGGGCTTTCTTAAGAATATTATTTAGTTCACTTTAACAAGATCTAAATAATATTGAAGCTTTAGAAAAAGACAAGACTTCTGTTCGATGTCCGTGTGACATGGAAACGTTATCAGAAACCTGGAGGAAATTTCCAGAACCCCACTCAGTGCCGTCGGTGCCAAAAGTGGGGTCATGTAACAAAACATGATTTGCGGAGGTTCTTCTCACGCTAAGGACTTCTGTTCTGTGAAGGAAGATACCACTAAATTTATATACGCAAATTGCGGGAGCCCTCATAAGTCTAACTTTTGGGCTTGCCCTTCGCGTAGGCGAGTCGTCAAGGCTCGTGCCAGGCAGATGAACGATAATGTCCGTTACGATAACAGTCGTTTCCAGAATTGCCCTGGCAGAGCATAGAAAAATGCTCATTTTTTAGTTATCGATCGCTAGATTAGGAATCATACCCATCCGGAAGATTATGTTCATGCTCATTTACAAACTAATTTTATTTCGTCGGGTAGCCGTTCGAATCTTTTAATTTCGAATGGATCTACCCAAGGAAAATCCTATGCCGATATTGTGGCAGTTAATTTGAACTACAAGTAATTGTTCTAATTGTTTCAAATCAAATAAAAAAAAACCTGCCGCCACAGGAAACTTCTAAGAGTTGTTTAATTTTCTTACAGCTAATAAATATATATAGCATTCATTACTGAAACTTATTTGAAGCATGGATCCAAACTCAAAAAAGATCTTATCTTTTTTGTTTATCTTAATGATCGAATTGATGGGGCATGTGAGGGAGTTGCATTCATCATTCATAGGCGCTCATCAATCATCAACTGTTTTCCTCTTTTGAAACTAAAGATTTTGAAACTTTTCTTGTTCTGTTGAAACACAGCTTGGTAAATGTACTTTCATAGCTGCTAATTTGCCTTTTTAATGCACAGGGAAGCATGTGTATTTGCTTCAAAATGACTTGCGGAAATTGACTCGCAACAAGTCAAACAAAATTGTCATTGGTGATTTTAATACCAAACATCGCTCATGAATTGGTAAATGGCTGGGCATGGCGTACCATTGGTGCCTCGCGTACCTGAAGGAATAAAATAGACCCCTCTGTGCGGTCCATAGCCTCCTGCCCAGCAACTCCTATCCCTACCTCCTCGCGGTACTGGCCGGGGTACGAGTAACCTTGTGCAAGATCGGGTAACAAACCCCCGGTGGGAACTTTGGTCGTATGCTGACAGGGAAGGGGGGGGGGGGTTTGCTTTTGCTTTTGCTTCTGCAAACCTTGAGCGTCTGTACTCCATGTTAGGAGCGGCTCACAACAGCGTCTGTTCCCCATGTCAGGGGCGGCTGATCATCGTCCGAGTGCCAGAGAGGGACTCTAAGCTAAACTGCGCACTATGGTCCTCCAAACATTTAGGCGGAATGGTCCTTCGGAAATCTAGGGGGTTGATGCCAGCCGTAAAAACATCAAGCAAGGAATAATCAATGAGAGAATACGAACCAGGACAATCGGTCTTCGCAACAACGACAACAACGGAAAGGGACTAGCGATTGGAAGCTCGGTACGTGGAACTGTAAATCTCTCAATTTCATCGGAAGTGCAGGAAGTGTGATACACCTGTGATACACCTGGAGATCACCACAGCAGACAAAATCACAAATCGACCACGTTCTGATTGATGGACGGCACTTCTCCGACATTATCAACGTCAGGACCTATTGAGACGCATCGACTCCGATCACTATCTGGTGATGGTCAAACTGCGCCCAAAACTCTCCGTCGTTAACAACGTACGGTACCGACGGCCGCCCCGATATGACCTAGAGCGGCTTAAGCAACCGGATGTCGCAGCTGCATACGGGCAGCACCTCGAGGTTGCATTACCGGAAGAGGTTGAGCTGGATGAAGCCCCTCTTGAAGACTGCCGGAGAACAGTGAAAGCAGCCATCAACGATGCAGCTGAGAGCAACGTCGGGTACGTGGGACGGAGTCGACGGAACGATTGGTTTGACGAGGAATGTAGGCAGATTCTGAAGGAGAAGAACGCAGCGCGGGCGGTCATGCTGCAGCAAAGGACCCGGCAGAACGTGGAGCGCTATAGACGGAAACGGCAACAGCAGACCCGCCTCTTTCAGGAGAAAAAACGCCGCCTGGAGGAGACGGAGTGCGAGGAGATGGAACAGCTGTGCCTGTCTCGAGAAACACGCAAGTTCTATCAGAAGCTCAATGCATCCTGCAACGGATTCGTGCCGCGAGCTGAGATGTGCAGGGATAGGGATGGGAGCATTTTGACGTGATGTGATCGAAAGGTGGAAGCAGCACTTCGACGAACATCTGAATAGTGCTGACAGCACAGGCAATGAAGGTCGGGACAACGGAGGAAATGCCTTCGTCAGTACTGCGGAGGGTGGAAACCAACCAGCCCTCACTTTGAGGGAGGTTAAGGATGCCATTCACCAGCTCAGGAACAATAAAGCTGCTGGTAAGGATGGTATCGGAGCTGAACCCATAAAGATGGGCCCGGAGAGGCTGGCCGTTTGGTTGCACCGGCTGATAGGCACAATCTAGGATACAGAACAGCTACCGGAGGAGTGGAAGGAAGGGTGATGCCCCATCTACAAGAAAGGCGACAGGCTAGATTGTGAGAACTTACGAGCGATCACCATTCTAAATGCGGCCTACAATGTATTATCCCAGATCATCTTCCGTCGTTTGTCATCTGTTGTAAACGAGTTCGTGGGAAGTTATCAAGCCGGCTTGGTTGACAGCCGATCGACAACGGACCAGATCTTTACTGTACGGCAAATCCTCCAAAAATGTCGTGAAAACCAGGACCCAACGCATCGCCTTTTCATCGATTTCAAGGCGGCATACGATAGTATTGACCACGTAGAGCTATGGAAAATCATGGACGAGAACAGCTTTCCCGGGAAGCTCACGAGACTGATAAGAGCGACGATGGAAGGTGTGCAAAATTGTGTGAAGGTTTCAGGTGAACATTTCAGTTCGTTTGGATCCCGCCCGGGACTACGACAAGGTGATGGACTTTCGTGCCTGTTGTTAAATATTGCGCTAGAAGGTGTTATGCGGAGAGCCGGGCTCAACAGCCAGGGTACGGTTTTTACGAGATCCAATCAATTTGTTTGCTTTGCGGATGATATGGACATTGTCGGCCGGACATTTGAAAAGGTGGCAGACTTGTACACCCACCTGAAACGTGAGGCAGCGAAAGTTGGAATGGTGGTGAATGCGTCCAAGACAAAGTACATGCTAACTGGTAGGGCCGAGCGCGACAGGGCTCGCCTAGGTAGCAGTGTTACGATAGACGGAGATACGTTCGAGGTGGTCGACGAGTTCGTCTACCTTGGATCCTTGCTGACGGCTGACACTAACGTTAGCCGTGAAAAACGGAGGCGCATCATCAGTGGAAGTCGGGCCTACTATGGCCTCCAGAAGAAGCTGCGATCAAAAAAGATTCACGCCCGCACCAAATGTACCATGTACAAAACGCTCATAAGTCCTCTATGGGCATGAAACGTGGACGATGCTCGAGGAGGACCTGCAAGCACTTGGAGTCTTCTAACGTCGGGTGCTTAGGAAGATCCACGAGCTCGCACAACTTTACGGCGAACACAGTATCCAGAAGGTGTTGCGAGAATGCCGGACAGCAACCCTGCAAAGATGGTGTTCGCTTCGGATCCGGTTGGTACAAGAAGGCGTGGAGCCCAGCGAGCCAGGTGGGCGGATCAAGTGCGTATCGATTTGGCGAGCTTGGGGCAGAACCGAGGATGGAGAGATGCGGCCACGACCCGAGTTTTGTGGCGTGAAATTGTTGATTCAGTGTTATCTGTTTAGATGTTAACTAAATAAATGAAATGAAACGCTCATGGATCCACCGATTATATATATTTCGAAAAGAAGCACAAGATAGCAAGAAAAAATTGACTTTTTCGTGGTCTCTCCTTGCTTCGATCATATCTTTCGATGGCTAATTCATCGAGTGAGGTACAAGATATGATCTTTGTGCTACAGTGGAACTGTCATTGTCTAAAACCGAATTTAGACACATTTAAGTTTTTGCTTCACAATTCCGATTGTGATATATTTGCACTTTGTGAAACATGGTTTTCTTCTGAAGATGATCTTACCTTCTACGATTTTGACATTATACGCCAGGATCGAGATGATAATTACGGAGGAGTACTTTAAGGGATCAAAAAGTGCCATTCATTCTACAGAATCCCAATCCCGACTCAACCAGGCATAGAAATCGTTGCTTGTCAAATAAATGTAAAGGGTAAAGATCTATGCGTAGCTTCTTTTTATATTCCTCCAAGAGTTTCAATGAACCGCCGTAATCTCTAGAATGTAGTCTTCATGCTCTCATTCGCAGTTTTAATACTTGGTGATATGGTACTGGATGGGGCCTGGGATTTTATGACGATTGTTGACCTGTCTTTGGGTTCAAGTTCACTAGCATTCGATTGCATTTGGAAGGTGATCGACGTTCCTCATGGTAGTTATCCTTTACCCATAATAACCTCTATCAGAATTAATTGTGAAAGGTCAGAACAGTCAATTCAGGTTGTTTGTGACCTCACTAGGTATATCGATTGGCAAAAATCAGCTGTAACTTTCGGTATCGAATACTCTCCCATTGTTGGACGAGTATCGATTGATTCATAAAAGTGCATTAGAATCCCAAAAACGAGTTCCAAGTGCATCCTTTAAAAGAAGACCAGCCGGTTGGGAGTTGCATCGAGAAAAATCTAATACATTTAAAGCTTTCCGTAGATGTGGTACCTCAGAACTTTATTTAGAGTACTCTAAGCTCGAAAGAAAGTTGAGGAACCTGATCAATGCGAAGAAGCTTAGTTATTGACGACATTTCATTGATGGCCTCTAGCGAGAAACTTCAATGTCAACGCTTTGGAGAGTGGCTCGCAACATGCGAAACCGCTCATCTTCAATTGAGAGTGATGAACATTCCAACGGATGGATATTCAACTTCACAAAAAAGGTCTGCTTAGACTTAGTTCCAGCTCATCCGTCTTTTTGGGAAACTCCAAGAGACGATTCTTTGGACAGACCATTCACTATGCTGGAATTTCCTATGGCTCTTCTTTCATCAAACAACTCCTCTCCGGGACGCGATATGATTAAGTTCAATCTTCCTAAAAATCTCCCTGATATCGCTAAAAGACGGTTGCTTTACCTGTTCAACTCATTCATGGAGCACAACATTGCTCCACCTGAATGAAGATAGGTCAAAGTGATAGCTATTCAAAAGCCTGGGAAACCAGTGTCCGAGCGCTATGTTATCATGTTTAAGAAAATTGTTAGAAAAAATGGTCCTATCCCGACTCGATCACTAGGTCGAATCAAACAATATGCTTTCCAGTACCTACAAAATTTGGTTTTCGCAAGGGTTAAGGAACAAATGACTGTTGCAAGCTATCTGGTGGCTCGATGTTGAATCCGTGTGGAATTGGTAGCTGGTCCTATGATATCTACTAATTACCACAAACAAACAGACGTCACACTCTCAACATTGTGCATCGACCACCTTTTGACGTTAACTACGTCTTACGGCAATATACTGGGTGTCAATTGACAATCTAAAATTTTGCGACCGTCACGAAATTATGTAAGATTTTGAACGCTAATAACTCAGTCATTTATCGATAGATTTTCAATATTTTCCCACCAATCCATCGGAAATGTATACAACAATTTCCTCGAATGGAGAAAACTATTGATTATTGACAATAAACTATTGAAAATTGGGAAAATGTCGACCCCTTTCTTACGCAACCAATCAAGTGCAAGCAGTTTTCCACGCTTCTTTTGCGTTCCGCTTCGCACTATAAAACCAGACCGATTCCTGCTTCTTCGCTCATTCTTCTTTTTGCCGTCAGATTGTGAACATGGTCGGCGAGCAAGTCTCGAGTGCCTTTCGCATTCTCAATTCAGTTTTCAATGGAACGCGAATGGAACAACAACACGCCGCCGCGACTGAAGCCGCTTGTTAAAGCGCCCATCATCATCGCCACCGCAAACCTCATCGGGCGAGGAGGATTTCTACCAGTGCGCCGTCAGCATCTCGCTACCAGAGGCAAGCTCTTGATCATCAAGCGGCGGCAAAATACCAGCGTCCAGATTGTGAAATCGCTCAAGATTTCTCAATGGACTCGCGCTTCCAGAATTGGCGCTGCAGGAATCGGGGCGCAAAGGTAAGTTTGTACGAGGTGGCTGAAGAAAATCGACCAAAGCCGCTTGTTGAAGCGCACATCGTCATCAGCACCGAAAATCTCACCGGGCGAGGAGGATTGCAACCAGTGCGCCGTCAAAATGTGTCCGTGTTACGTAAATTCAACAATTCAATCGGCACTTTTCAGAGCCAACAAATGTGTTTTAAAGAGTTGATTGTGTAATACTCCTTAATTTGTTCGAGATGGCTGAAGAAAATCGACTAAAGCCACCGAAATGTGTCCGTGTTACGCAAATTCAACAATTCAATCGGCCCTTTCCGGAACCAACAAATTTGTTTTAAAGAGTTAATTGTGTAATATTCCCTAATGTGTTTACCACATACTTGCTATAATTTCTTAATTCATCTCATAGCAGCATACAATAATTGATTTATTACGAATAATTGACAATACGGCAATTTGAGGATGTTTCCGAGGACGCTGCTGCAGTGCCGTCGGGATGCAATAACAGCATAATGCTCATCTTGTACATCCCTTACCCAGACATCAGTTTCATATATGTAGCCTATTTCCCAGATAAGAAAACGAAGAATTTGCAAACGTCATTTGACCAACTGTCTTTCGACCAAATGTTCTAAAGCCGTTCAAGAGTATGGCTCTTTCTGTTTTCTCTCAGCAGCAAATAGCCATCTTATTAAGTTGGAACGAATTCAATATCGTTGTTTGCGTATCGCCCTAGTGTGTATGCATCCGACACATAATGCGAGCCTGGAGGTACTGGCAGGGATTTTACCACTAAAGAACCGATTCTGGGAGCTCTCGCTAAGAATACTTATTAAGTATGGAGTGAGCAACACACTCGTTATCGAAAACATCGAAGAAATGCTCAAACTGAATACTCAGTCAAAATGCATGAGAGTCTATCTCTATTACATGTCATCTGACATAAGTCTTCCATGTTATAACCCTCCACGCGTATGCTTCACCAATGACAGTTCCTCTGTTGAATACGATCTGTTCATGAAAAAGGCTATTAATGAAATTCCAGATAAACTTCGATGTATAACGATTCCACGCATTTTCAACACAAAGTACCAGAATGTCGATTCCTACAGGAGATATTTCACTGACGAAAAATTCAGGAACCTTGCACGGTTTATGTTGCTGAGCTGGCAGTAATCATCTTCGCTTTGGGGATGCTCTCCAACATGCCCGTAAACCACTTCTTCATCTTCTCGGATAGCCTTAGTTCTATCGAGGTTCTATCGAGGCTCTTCGATCGATGAAAAAAAAGAGACTGTGTCCACTAACCTCGAATTGCCACGAGTACCCTGGCTCCAACCCGGACTAAACATGGTACCGTAATCCGGGGGCAAATTGAATACTATTTCACCATTTTTTGTCATGTTATCCTTTCGAATTAAAATATTGCCAAAATTATTTCGGTAAAATCAGTACTTCATTGATCTCTATCAATTTATGTAATAGATTTTTATGAAGTTTAATTTTATATTTCATAAAAATAATTTTAATATCAAAAATTGAAAATGATACATTGGGGACGAAATTGCTCACTTTATAATAAGGGATATTTTATAAAATAAAATTTCCCTATCTACTAAATTTGTGTATCCTGAATCTGAAAATGATGTCAAAATTCTTACAACTCATGTATATTATCATTTTATTGCAAAATTAAACTTTGTAAATCTGCATAATACGCCGAAATGTATGCAATTTCCCTTGAAATAAGCACGTTATTCAACTATAAACGGTTTTATAAGCAAACAACTATTCTTGTTATGCTGTACGATTTAAAAAATTAGTTCAGCAGTTCACACTGAAGCTTGCACAACATTTTTGATACTCAAAGTTTGCATGCAGGCTTAGAAAACATAAAATGTAGGTGATGCCATCGAAGTATTAAGCATTTTTGAAAGGAAATGCTATTTGGTACCGACCTGGTGAAATTCACCCCAATGATCAATTTGCCTCCGGATTACGGTACTTAAGAAGTTAAACAATTGTAAGAAAGTATAAAAATGATTTTCGGCTCCGTAAATCGTTAAACGCGATTGAGCCTTAAATAAATGAATTGGTAAAAAAGGAACAATTTAGATGAACACCAGCTCATAGTTTTTCAGCAAGACATAGTCGCATATCACACTTGCTTGAAACCTAAATCCAGGTTTGTCAGAATTGTAAAATTAAGCTCAAATATATTTGAGCCTCCAGCGTCCCAGATATGAATCCCTTCTATACCTTGGCATGGGCGACAAGACATGTGAAGAATCTCTCCATATCATTGACGTTCTAAAAGATTCCATCCCAAAAGTATGAAACTCGACGACTGCTTCAAGCAATTGGAAGGCATGCTTCCAAGCCCTTTCTTGTAAGGGCAAAGTTTATTTATTTATTGTATTGTATTCTGTAGTTTTTTGGAACTTAACTTTGAGTTGCATCGAATAATTGTGCATTCCATATGCCTGGGGTTCGATGGACCTCAAGCAAAATTGTTATGCAGGATTCCTTCTTTTTACTTTTTCAATGGATTTTTGTTTTCAAGCATGTTATCTTGAAGAAAAATGACTCTAGTAAGCGTTCAATTCTTGCAGTTTGATTTAATACTTAAATATCTCAAGAAACCGAGTTCGTTCATTAGATATGTATGTATGCGGTACTAAACGCCATATAGTTCAAATTCATATGATAAGTTTAAAGCCTAGTGTTGTAATCTGTGTCGATTTTAATGATTAAGCGTCTGGATCTGGAAATATTCCGAAATTCCTTGAGGACCGACGCGTAGCCATAACCTAGTTTAATACCGTCGTTGGGGGTGACAATGGGTCAAAAAGGGATATGTACGATTTATTTATTGAATAATTATCGCAATTTAACTCCAATAAACTTCAAATTTGGTGTGTATATACTTTGATGGTACATTAACAACTGTTCAAAATATTAAAGAATAATATTTACTCACAGCGGCACCACAAGTGAATGAAAAATGACCGAATCTCACCCCATAGAGGGGGTGACATTGGGTCACTGTAATTGAAATAACTTGTTTTTGAGAATATTATTGCAAAACCGTTCACAGCTGAAAGACTTGTAGACTTGTTTGATGTTTCAGAGATGCTGTATTTAGCAAGAATAAACACTTCTTAATGAAAAAAGAGAACCCCAGGCACCGTAAAATGTCAAAAAAGTGGACTTGCAATTTCATTTACTATCGTTCTTGCTTGACCCAATGTCACCCCCATTTTTGATGTTTAAGACACCGTACCGAAAAAAAAATAATTTTTGTGGAAAAATCAAATAGATTCCTGAAAATACGTATGAAGTGCAATGAAAAGACTTTCAACCTTCTACTAAAATAACGATAGAGGTTAAAGTACATGCGTGATACTTTGCACAGGAGAAATTTAATGTGGTAAATTTCATCTAGTTTCAACATACAAGTTTATTGGTAAAGTAAACGAAAACTACTATTTCTAAAAATGTATATTGTGATGAATTACGTGTAATACTATGTTCCCTAACATATGAATTATTAATTTTAGTAATATCAGCGTTATTAGCTGAAATATTTTATAAATCATAATTTTCCGTTTTGACCCAATCTCACCCCCTAGACCCATTGTCACCCCCATCGACGGTATCTTAGATTACAGATTATTTACCGTGTTCGGTTATTCACTTTTCGAAACAATACTTTGATGAGAGACTGTTGTGAAAAGAATGGTGCAACCGTTTCTGGCATATTAGAATTTATGTTTTTGGTATCACTCTGGCCGTATGAAAACTTCAAGAAACGTCATATTGTTTTTTATGATTACTTGGAGACAAATCTACCGATGTTTATCATATTTTCATAGAAATTCATTATTCTTAAATTTTATAGTCCATATTTTATTCTTTTGGTAAATTGACTAAAAACAAAATGACGACTGAAGAAATTTATATGGGGAATGTCCGCCCTCAAATAAACATTGGAATATCTTCAAAACCAATTCAATACAATATATCGATTCAAATTCTGAAAATATGAAAAAAGTGGTGCAAAAATATTGAGAAACAAAACATTCATAGCGATTTGAATATTTTTTATGGTAAAATATTGAAGCTGCTGGTAGAGCGGTTAAAAAACGGTCTTTGTTTCGATCTATTATTTGGTTCTTTACCCAACTAATCAAATAGGACTTTAATTCACCCTGTGTGCTAATATACAGGGGATAGGCAAAATGATTGAGATAGGCAAAATTTTGCCCTAATTCAAATGCTTATAACTTTATGAAAAATGAATGAAATTGGATGCATCTGGAAGCAGTTGACGGCAAATTTGGTCCAGTTTTAGGAACTTTCTTGGCCATGCATATTGGCCACTGGACACCGGAGATGTTCCGGATTTTCTGAGGTCATGTCCAAATGTCATTTTTTCTGTCGCTTGTATTTTTGTGTGGTGTAAAGTTAGATAGATCTTTGCAATTTTCCTAGAAACTAGAACTAATAGGAAGTTGAATGCCACCGGTCGCATTAAGATTGGTTGGAAATCTTCAGAAATATGACCATTTCCGTAAAACTGGTTCCGGAAAGCATGGTCAGTCATGTTTGTATTTCCAATCATGTAAATATTATCCGGAGCTATATCCAAGCGGACAGCAACCTTAAAAATGATGTTTCCTGCAGCGTATTCAGAACCATTAGATGCACAGACCACTCTATAGAAGGTTCCAGGTACCCCGGGGGAAGTGGTCAATTAGGAACATATCGGGAACCATATCAATATGGGCATCAAACTTCATGATTTTCAAAGGTTATGCTTTCCGAAGCATTTCCAGCATCACCGGCTGCCATGACCACTTTATAGTAGGTTCCAGGTGCCCCGGGGGATGTGACCAATTCAAAACATGCCCGAAAACACATCAATATGGGTATAAACATCAAGATTTTTGAAGGTGATGCTAATAGAAGTATTTACAGCGCAACTTATTTATACGACCACTGTATAGTAGGTTCCATGGGCCCTGGGGGTTGAGGTCATGTTTCGAATTGGCCACTTAACTTAAGTCACTTGAAAATTATTCCTAGGTTTGTAAACTACATTTGACTTAAGTACATTTAAGTAACAATTATGCAACGTACTTAAACAATTTTGGCTTAAACCTCTATATATGGGTGTTTCTTCATATGCATACAAATTATTCATACAATATGAAATACATCGAGGTACGTTTGATGTGAGTACAGTGGGAATGTAGTTTACAAACCTAGGAATGATTTTCAGGTGACTTAAGTACATTTAAGTAACAATTATGCAACGTACTTGAACAATTTTGGCTGAAACCTCTATATATGGGTGTTTCTTCATATGCATACAAATTATTCATACAATATGAAATATATCGAGGTACGTTCAATGTGAGTACAGTGGGAATGTAGTTAACAAACCTAGGAATGATTTTCAGGTGACTTAAGTACATTTAAGTAACAATTATGCAACGTACTTAAACAATTTTGGCTGAAACCTCTATATATGGGTGTTTCTTCATATGCATACAAATTATTCATAAAATATGAAATATATCGAGGTACGTTCAATGTGAGTACAGTGGGAATGTAGTTAACAAACCTAGGAATAATTTTCAGGTGACTTAAGTACATTTAAGTAACAATTATGCAACGTACTTAAACAATTTTGGCTGAAACCTCTATATATGGGTGTTTCTTCATATGCATACAAATTATTCATAAAATATGAAATATATCGAGGTACGTTCAATGTGAGTACAGTGGGAATGTAGTTTACAAACCTAGGAATGATTTTCAGGTGACTTAAGTACATTTAAGTAAGAAATATGCAACGTACTTAAACAATTTTGGCTGAAACTTCTATATATGGGTGTTTCTTCATATGCATACAAATTATTCATAAAATATGAAATATATCGAGGTACGTTCAATGTGAGTACAGTGGGAATGTAGTTAACAAACCTAGGAATGATTTTCAGGTGACTTAAGTACATTTAAGTAAGAAATATGCAACGTACTTAAACAATTTTGGCTGAAACCTCTATATATGGGTGTTTCTTCATATGCATACAAATTATTCATAAAATATGAAATATATCGAGGTACGTTCAATGTGAGTACAGTGGGAATGTAGTTTACAAACCTAGGAATGATTTTCAGATGATTTTAGTATATTTTACTGCATTACATTAAACTTTCCTAATATATCATAGTTGCTACTTATGTATCCCTAGGTATCATATATTTACTATAGATTGCATATTAAACCCGTTCACATCACGGCTAATATTTGGTATGTGCTTCTATGTTTAATGTTGACTGTTGCATACATCCAGGCAATTATATGAACACATCTTGTAGTATACATTAAGGGGTTTATTCGAAATCTCACACATAGCGTAATACGATTACGTTTTTTGCTATAAAGTTGTCAAATTTCAACTTAAGTATAAAGTTTTTTACATGTTTTCGGGCTAAAATTTCATAAGGAATCCGATTCTGTGCAATTATCAAACATATAAAGCGATTTAAAAAAGTTTTTATAAGAAAGTATGGAAAATTTTGAGGTACGTTTAAAACCGAGGTTAGATCCGGAAGGTACGTCGTTGGTACATGCATTTTCCGAGAAAATCGGAACGGTTTGCCTAGATTTTCAAAAAATCGACCATCTATTCAGCAGGATCACCGTTTTTGATGAAAACGTGAGGTACGTTCATAATCCCGCGAGGTACGCTATGGTACGCAGTTGGTACACGCACGATACGGTATTAGTTTTCATTTTTGTGAAAAGTATCCTGCTGGATAGATTGACATCAAAATTTTGCCTATCCAAAAGTAGTCGCAAACATTCAAAACAGTCTCAAAAATAATGGGTTGAACCTACAAACAATTTTTTGATCAGAAATGCTTTACAATGTATTTAAAAATGATGATGCGGTGATATTGTTTCAATAAAGTGGCATTTTGCATGATAATTTTGCAAATTACTAACAGATGTCGATGAAAATCTTGCACACCTCTGAAAAATTTGATTTGTTAATATATGTATTAAATTTTTAGAAAAATGGTTTTTGTTTATGTTAATATATTCTGTGCCACAACTCTCATGACATAGTGTAAACAATATTTTGAAAAAAGTCATTAACAAGCATTTGAGAGCAGATACAAAAAAATGAAAAAAGTCGATTTTTAAGAACCTCGTTTTTTGATTTTTTTCTTTCTACACGTTAATGGTAATATCGAACGATTATAACGAATTAAAAAATTGTTTCTTGATTGGAAAAGTTTCTTTGCATATTTATGAAGTAACATAAGCAAAAAATGTTACTCTATAATTACCGCTGTATATGTTAGAGCTTCAAAAGTTGATTAAACAAAAGTGACTTTCTAAAACTGACTTTGTTCCAATAATTGAGCTTTTTTAGAGCAATAATTTATTTTTTTGAATTTCGTTTTACGTGCTGTGTGAAGTAAACATGTTTTCCGATAGAATAAGCTTTTCATCCTATTTTGTTTGATATACATTTTGTTCAATACAAATCATCGAATCTTCAGAAGACACTTCAAAAATGTAATTTTGTGCAAGATTTTAATTTCCATGCTTTATAAACCTTGTTGTATTTACAATTAAGACTGCATATTATTCAATACTTTTTTAGCTGCATCAATATTTGATGACATGATGAGGATTAGCGTGAAAAAGCTTTTAAAAAGATGAACTATGCTCTGAGATATACCGTTTTGAATGTTTGCGACTACTTTTCGATACACTCCTTATTACACAGCTAACATGCCCTATAAGGCCGAAAAGGCGAATTAGCGGGCTAAGATCTGCCATATTGCATATTAGTAGAAAAAGTATTCTCTGTTTTAGTTGGATTTTAGATGTGTCTTCAAAGAAGTTGTCCGAAATTGAATTTAACATTTAGAAAATGGATAGAGTGGTCCTTATTTAGGTTAAATTTTGAATCAAACTTTTTTGTTCAAGTAAACTTCCGTTTTTTTTAGCAAGCTTTTTGAAAACTGTTATTATAAACAGTTTGCTGATGACTCTTATTTTTCTAGAGTTGAATTTTCATCTTTCAAATATTAGAGTTTGCAAGATAGATATTTTGATAATTTTAAGATACTCGAGTTCAAAATAATATTTTTTATTTTTCTCTTCTTCTTCGTGGGATTAAGTCCTTACTTGGACAGAGCCTGATTCTCAGCTTAGTGTTCAATGAGTATTACCACAGTTATTACCTGAGAGCTTTCTTTGCCAAACTTGCCATTTTCGCATTTGTACATGGTGTGGTAGGTACGATGATACTCTATGTCCACAGAAGTCAAGGAAATTTCCATTACGAAAAGATCCTGGATCGACAGGGAATCGAACCCAGACATCTTCAGCATAGCTTTGCTTCGTAGCCGCGGATTCTAATCAGTCGGCTATGTTTTATGTGAGTAGTAGAGATTTATTGTTATTGTTTAGCATTTCACTACAAGATTTTTGAAAAATGATATTTATCTTACTCTCAAAATGTTATAAACTCTTATCTACTAATGTATTTTCTAAGAATTGCATGTCTATCGAATAGACAGGTGATTGCACACATTTTAAACTGATACCTGCCGGTTCTCCAGCCTTTCCCAAAATTATTCACCTCACGGTTAAATTGCATAGCTGCATTGCAAATAATACTCATATCAGCAACTACCATCGCTAAATCCCAAAAAAAAAACTAATATTCTAAGGCAGGAGCAGATGATGATTGATTTCGGCATCTAACATGGTGGTTAGCCGTTTAGCAGAGGGGCACTTGCCTGGGAATTAAGTATTAACTATCGGTTTCACCATTTGACGCGTGTAATGGAAGAACAAGTGCATGTTTCATGCGCCATCCCTTATGACTGGATGAGAAATGAGACCAAAAAAAGTTAAAACATCTGCTCCTATCCCGGGTCTCAAGTCAAGTGCACACACAGAGTACTCGAGGCTCATATTTCGCTGGGTGTGAGGAAGTTCTGGCTTTTCAAGAGGGTTGGCTAAATTTCTAATGAAACCATTAGCGAAACTAATTTCATGTTCAAAGGGCGTTTTTTTTTGTTCCGTCGGCATTATATCGGGTCTCACCGAGTTTCGGAATGGTTTCCGCTGTGGGTTTTGGCTGCTTTGCGTGTTTGTGGGTTTCTTTGCCTCATCCTAGTCGATGACATGGGCGTACCAAAAAAAAAGGGGGATGGGGTGGGTCTTGTCCTTATCCATCTTCTCCCCAGGCCAACGGAAAAATCTTAACAATTGGTTTGGTACAATTTGATTGAATTTTGAAAAAAAAAATGTATTCATCATTTATATATTAATTTGCGTCATGACAAACTTTGTGGATGATTTTTGGAGTTTAAGTTAAATGCAAACTTCTGTTGAAGATCTTATTAGTGGTTATTATTCAATGACATTTCATACACATTTTATATGGACAAATGTCCACGAGGGGAGGGATGGGTTCTATAATTAGGTAAACAATTACCACGTGGGTAATGGGCAGCCCCTATGCGTTTTCAGATGACAAAAGGAAGAAATTAATCAAAATGTCTCCTCTTAACTCCCACCCATTCTATCCGATCGAAACCCTGGCTACACCCATGCCCGATTGTGAGCGCTGAAGATCCTCCATTATGCTTATGGGAGTTCAAGGTCTCTCGCAGGCCGCTGTCGCTGTCAAATTAATGAGAAATTATGATGATCATCGTCGGCGGCCGGGGTCCAAGTGGTGATGATGCTGCTTAACTTGAAGGCGTCCGTCAGTCGCAGAGCATCTCAATCTCGTCTCTTCTAATCTTCCACGAATCTTCCCCTTTCCAACAGGCCTTGATTTGATTCCCAACCTCCGCCGGTGATCCAGTCCAGAGCCAGCGCGCGATCCAAAGATCAATTTATTAACACCTATAATGAAAGTTTAATGTGACTTAACGTGTAGTAAACAACATCATCGCGTTCTCGCAGTCGATCAAAGCGTAATAAGCAACGTTTGGATTATGGGAAGAAACAGCATTGATGACGGCCGATTAAGATTAAATAGATCCAAGAGGTGAATGGGATCCTGTGAATTAGGTTATGACTAAGTGATAAACGAATGTTGTTTTGGCTGTAGCTATTATAATGTATGAAATCTTGAGCAAGGAAAATGCTATATCTTCTAAAAATGTCATTGAGTTATTAAGGTTTAGGTGAAGATGAATCGAAGCCAAACCTAAAACATTCAAGTGCACAAATCTGGAGAACCAAACATCCGTTTAGCTTAGCTTAGCTTAGACTGACTACACATATCGATGGTTGCTATTCCGTGATTGTCAAAAGTCAGTGAAAATGCACAAGGAATCAACTAGAAGTTCGGCTGGGATTGGCCATAATCTTCTTCAATGTGCATATTTCAGTGCGTCTATTCATACAGGGTCAATAACGGCGCCGGCCACGTCCTTGCAGTCAGGTGGGATTTGAGGAAGGAATGTTAGTGTGTATCCTTTGCTATTTGGAGACGTGTTTGCCTCTGCATCTCCACAAAGGTTACTGGGAGAGATGTTTGTCAATGGGGAGGATCGTTGGGTCACAGGATTCACTTTGATAAGCGTTTAGATCATGATAAATCATTTGACGCGAGCAAAGGATCAAACACTACTACCTGCTTCGCGATCCGCGCCACTAATTGATCATGCCACGCGAGCGACGCGCGACACGAATGATCCTGCTCACATCACCCGCCCCCGCAGGAGCAAGTGACGCGAGCAAAGGATCAAACACTACTCCTGGAGAACCAAACATCCGTTTAAGGTGAAACAGTTTGGAATCAATTTCTAAGATTGCACTGAAACTTCAAAGGCACAAATCTCGCTAAGGAAGCATCCAGCAACAGTGAACTTTTTATTCTAGCTGTGTGCACTAGCAGAAAGCTTAAAATAAGAATATTAGAAACATTTGCCAACTATTTCGCCAGTTTAGTGCCTTTGAAAACGCGAGTAGGTGCACTAGTCGGCCATTGTAACGGCCATCTTTGGATTCTGAGATGTTTCACCTTAAGCTGAAAACATAATCAATTGGTCACTTTCTGGTGGTGTTTCAGCTCAAACGGGTGTTCGGTTTTCCAGATTTGTGCTCTTGAAAATTTGAAGTATGGCTTCGATGCATGTTCACCTTAAGGTGTTATTTAAAAATGTCATTGAGTTGCATCTTTGATAAAAATGTTAGGAATAATAACGGATGAGTTGTATCATTGATTCATGCATTAAACATTTTGAATTCAGTGATGGTTCCAGATGGAAAATAATGCCTGTTTCTTCTTGTACTGTTTGTAATAGAAAGCTCTTCTAAATTATTATGTTACGTACGAAATGTTTGATAGTATTGTGTTATTATACTTTTTAATTCAAATTGTAGAAAATTTTATTTGCGGTGCTCAAAACAGCTCAAAGCAAGACACAACTGATTGCGTCCCAATTTTCGTAAAACCCAACAGAATTTATTTTAATGAGAAAGAGTTTTTTACATCTTGAATTAGTCCTTGTCCTTAGGTGTTTTCTCCTCCGAATTCTCAAACTGACAGTGGTGGTAGTAGCAGCATCCACAAAGCATAAAACGGTCGTAACATTGACGGAGATAAATAATCGTAAAAAAGAACTCAAATACGGCAGAGGAACAAAATTCATCACCCGGAATCTATCGGAACGCACGGTTCCACACCTTGACTGGATTATGTTTTTCTTCCCATGTGTTTTGTGATGCCGAGAGTCAAAACGTGAGATGGCACAAAAAAAAAAAGATCCAAGAAGAACTACAACGCCCTCCTACGGAGGATTCGGCGCCAAACCTTCGGACAGGCCCAAGCTGAAGAAAAATGAGATTGTTCTTTTGTCGCTTCTCCCTGGCGATCGCACACTTGTATTAACACCTGAAGGAATGAGACTGCTAGTTTTTATTTTTTCCTTCCCCGATGGCGACGGCACTTTGCTTTCGTTTGAACGATGATGATTCAGGGTATTTTTAGCTTGGCTCAGGTGCGTCAATTTTCTTTAGCCATGAACGAATTATAAACCTACGCACTTGTGAGAAAAAAAGCTGGCCCAAGGATTTTCCTCGTGATGATTGATACATTTGAAATCGGATCTTCCACTAAGTGGATGTTTTTTAAATACTATTGAGTCGGCAAAATTTTGTTTCTTCGAATTTTGATAAAATCAAACCAAGTTAGAATCGCCGGTGATGCAAAATAATTCATCTCACTGATTGTTAGAACATCTCAAATGCCATTTGATGCTATTTAGGGTATAGTACTGGACAATATAAATCATACATTGCTTAAGGTGATTATAGAACGAAGCCACACCTCAAATTTTCAAGAACACAAGACTTGAGAACCAAACAGCGCTCCGCGTTGAAAATGTGTCCCATTGGTCATCACCAGCAAGCAAGTAATTTGATTGATGTTCAAGTTTCGAGTAACTATTCGAATATAATTTGATTTTTTTTAATTGATTATGATTGGTAAATGGTGAGCATGGCGTACCATTGGTACCTCGCGTACCTGAAGGAATAAAATGATCTTTTATATGTGGTCCTTAGCCTCCTGCTCAGCAACTCCTATCCCTAGCTCTTCACGGTACTGGCCGGATTACGAGCAACCTTAGGGAAACCAACCCCGGTGGGAGCTTTGGTCGTATGCTGACAGCGTGGAGGGGTTTACTTCTGCAAACCAGGAGCGTCTGTACTCCATGATAGGAGCAGATCCCAACAGCGTATGTACCCCATGTCAGGGGCAGCTGATCATCGTCCGAGTGCCAGGGAAGGACTCTAAACTAAACTGTGCAATATGGCCCCTCGAACATTTAGGGGGAATGGTCCCCTGGAAATCTAGGTGGTTGGTGTCAGACCCTACATGTCAGCTGTAAAAAATCAAGCAGAATAATCAATGAGAGAATACGAACCGGGACAATCGGCGGAGGCCACAGCGCCGTAAAGGGGCTAGCGATTGGACCCAGCAAACCAGAGATCATATAAAGATGTTAATATCAAATTGTTTAAGTATGCATTTTACGTTAGAATTGGATACGATGCAAAATGTAATTGTTTCAGATTGTTAATGGAATCAAAAATATGATCTGATCTGAATTTGCATCTTATCAATCTCAAATTTAATATGGCAAAATACGTAACTTCGAATTGTCATCTTCTTAAGATTTTGATTTTACTTTGTTTGATTCTATTATAATCTTCAATATGAGATTAGATATGAGTTCATCTGAAGCAAAAATTAAATCATACAGGGGAACATCACTCATCGCCGGATGCATCTCAAAAACAGGCATGAACCGAGAAAGAGATATTAATGCAAAAATAAACAAACATCAAAGTTTTACAGCAACAAAATGGTATCCCTTTGCACAAGCATTTCTGTTTAATGCCTTTAATAATTACTTCACGTTGAGGTGGATACACTAGGGGCGGCTGCGGTCACTATTCAGACCGTATTTTTTCGCCAGTCTTACAATGCTGTTACAGTTGGATACGTTTTATCGATTAGAATATGATTAATGATGAGAACACAGGAAAAGACTGTAACGGTTTCACTAACTAATAATTAAAACTTTAATTGTAAAAATTTTGAAAACTTATGGCCAGAAATTTTCGACTTGTATCACAATTTTTATTCACGTTTGTTTGTAAAAACGAAGTCATATAAACTGCAATACACAGTTATACACAAAGTTATAGTACATGCCAAATCAACTCCTCTAGAGTTGTTTTGTCCATGATGAATTGTCTAAGATGTATGCATATGGCCTCCATATTTGTGCGAATAGAGGGAATTCATGGATTTTAATAATAATAAGTTTATTATTGCTAATGTATTACTATGAAATACGGAACAAATCAATCACTTCAAAACATGGTACAACTTTGTCAAAATTTGGTGTTGATGTACTAACAAAATGTATCGACGACGAATTCACTTGAACATGGGTGGCATGAGGTAGAAGTGAGTGCAGATGCGCTTTATTGTTGGATTTATGTTTGCTAAATTTCCGTGTCATTTAATAGTGATTGTACGGCGTAATGGTAGCCTATATGATTAGCGATCTGAAGATCATTGCATGGAGACTTACACTGACTTGTTTTACCTTTTTTGTTTGTTAATATAAAGTCATATAAAATGCAAAATTTAATTATTTACGAAGATGTAGAAAGCACAAAACGAATTCGTCTGAAGTTGTATTCATCACACTGAATTTTCTTGAATGTACGTATATGGCCTCCACATTTGTTCACATAGAAGGAATCCATGCATCTTAAACAATCTTTTATTTTCGGATAAGCGTTCACTTTACTGAGTTGAATCTCAGTTATGTGAACAAATTTGTTGGCTGGGGAAACTCGATACGTGGAAACTGTAAATCTCTCAACATCATCAGGAGCACACGCATGCTCGCCGTTGTGCTGAAAGACCGTGGATCTGGCATTGTAGCGTTGCAGAAAGCGTTTTGGAAGGGATCAATGCGTTTAGAGGTAAAATGGCTTACTACTAATTGAGTTCGCCGCCTCTAAGAATATGGCAATTTGTTAGCACCTACTTCCAGCACAGCCTTCCATACCGATACACCTGGAGATCACCATGGCAGACAGAATCACAAATCGACCACGTTCTGATTGGTGGACGCCACTTCTCTGACATTATCAACGTCAGGACCTATCGTGGCGCTAACATCGACTCTGACCACTATCTGGTGATGGTTAAACTGCGTCCAAAACTCTCCCTCCGTCGTTAACAACGTACGGTTTCGATGACCGTCCCGATATGACCTAGAGCCGGTTAAGCAACCGGATGTCACAACTGCATACGCGCAGCACCTCGATTATTATGAAGAAATCAATAAAATTTGTCATAACATTCATCAATACGGAGCATAAATGTGCCAAAATCTTTAATCGCGTTTTACTCGGTTTCATATTTTGGAACATGGGACAATTATGCGTAAAACGGCAGTCTGGAGTATAGTGAGAGCAGCCATCAACGATGCAGCTGAGAGGAACGTCGGGTACGTGGGACGGAGTCGACAGAACGCTTGGTTCGACGAAGAATGTAGGCATATTCTGCAGGAGAAGCATGAAGCGTGGGCAATCATGTTGCAGAAAGAGACCCAGCAGAACTTGGAACTTTATAGACGGAAACGGCAACAGCAGATCTGCCTCTTACGGGAGAAAAAAACACCCCCTTGAGGAGCCGAAACAGTTCTGCAATTCTCAAGAATACGGAACTTCTATCACAACTCAACGCAAGCCACAATGGTTTTGTACCGTTAGCCGAGATTTGCAGGGATAAGGATGGGGCATCTTGACAGACGAGCGTGAGGTAATCGAAATGTGGAAGCAACACTCTGAAAAACACCTGAATGGCGCTGAGTGAGCAGGCAATGAAGGTCGAGACAACGAAGGAAATTTCTTCGTCAGTACTGCTGACTGTGGAAACCAACCAGCCCCTAATTTGAGGGAGTTTTTTTTAAGGTTAAACTACTGCGCCCATTGGATTGAAATTTTGTGGCATGTACCTTTTTACTATTCGCATCATTGATGGAACTCAATCATGACTACGGGGTTGGTGGTCTGATGGCTACCGTTTCTGCTTCATAAGCAGAAGGTCATGGGTTCAATCCCAGACCCGTCCCTTTCCTCGTACTCTGTAGTTGTATATCTCTCACTTGCTTCTATCTTCCATTCTAAATCTATCACACTCAAACTATTCGTTCATAGCAAACGCTAGAACCAGAGACGGACATGAAACCGTTTCCCTAACGCTTCCGTTCTTCCACGCGCATGCCTTTCCTTACGCCTGATACATAGGCAGTCTGCTAACCACAAAAAGCAAACCTCTCTGCCATGCCTTTCCCCCAATCCATACACTCCCGCATGAACTGGCGTAGAAGCAGTCGGGCTCCACGGTTTACAGTGGGCCAGTAATAAGTGCAACATCATTTCCTCCCCCTTTCTCCGAATTGGTCTGCATTCTGACGTGACAGGCACCATTGTCGCCTAAAAATAGAAGATCACCAGCACTTATACATTGGATGCCTGTTAGTCCCAAGCAGTCATTCGTTTGGTTCCTTGTGTAAGTGCAGCTGATCTGGCGGAACTGCAGTAGCATCCACGGGCGGCCAATCAAGCTCAAGCTCAAGCATATTGATGGAACTCAATCATGACCTGTCTACCACTGTCTACCATGAATCTAGTGAACAGCTTAAGCGCTGTGACACATCTTTTCCCAGTCAGGCCTGCAACCTACAATCTCACTGGGATTTCCAGTCCAAATTTCACTTGATTGTAAATAACCCCGTTTAGAAATTTTGATCTGCGTTTGTATAATGCACTACAACTGCAGAGCAGATGCTCCGAAGTTTCGCGTTCCATGTAACAGAAAGAACTGTTATCATTCTGAACCTGACCAATATTCTTTAAATGATATCTACTCGGACAGTGTCCAGTTAATAGGTCAGTGTATTTACAGAGAACTCTCTTGTTGTGCTCTAAGAGTCGTTTCGTGATAGTTACATTTGGAACTAACAATCTTTAAGATTGATTACACCTTGTGATGACCATCGAACTGGTCGTCACCCTTTGTTGTTCCCAGTTTCTTAGCTCCATATTTTGTGTACAGTACAATACATCACAGAATGGCTCCAGGTCAATGAACAGTGCAGTTGAACCTTGTTTAGTAAGCTCGTCTGCCTTTTCATTTCCTTCAATTCACGGAATGTCTCAGAATCCACCAAGTTACCGAGTTCTCATGGCACACCTTTCGTAATGAGGGAATGCATTTCCAGACAAGTCTTTATGAGCATTTATATGCGCCCAACGCCGTCAACGCTGCTTGCCTACCAGGAAAAAAAGATATTTGCATGTCTGTATTTTCTCTTAAGACAAATATTAGCGCATTCTAATATGGCAAAAATCTACTTGGAATACTGTTGGATAGCTTCCCACCGCCACTTAATCGTTTTCCCCAGAGCCGTAGATTACTGCTCCAGTTTGTGTCCCAAATTTTGAGCGATCTGTAAAGAATTTTATGGAGCTTTGATGAACATTGGGACCTCCAACATCCCAATCCGTACGCGTCGTATCGCATACATTGTAAAGGATATCAGGATTGTCCACAGTTTTCATCCAGTACACAGTCATCACTGGCCCACATTGGATAAGTTGTGGAATATTCAAAAGTCCAACAAAATCACTTGATTTGAACTTATATATTCTGTTAAGCTTTAGGAAACTCTTCTCCGCTTCTAATTGTACAAATTCATAAAGGGTGTCCACGATGAAATTGCTCTAACTTTTTAACCGTTGGGTAGAATTTAATGAAAATTTGGGTGGATTTAGTTCATAGTGCATTATTTACATCCTGCAAGTTTTAAAGTCCTGTGATCAAAACTTGCGGAAATGGAGTCGAAAGAACAGCTCGTGCGTGATAAAATCTTCTAAAAAGGATCTCTCGCATCGTTCCATCGCTTAAACGTTGGGAATCGCGAATTCCACGGTGTCGCGAGTGATTAAGCCACGGTGCCCCGACAGACCGTTATTATGTAAAAAAAATGTCCATTAAATCTGAGCACAGGGCTCGATTCCTGAGGTCATTCTGCACCTCTGGGCCAATTTAAAAAAAAATCCCTAGGAGGAATCTCGAGAAATCTTGATTTGAAGTCTTTTACTTAAAATTCAATATAATCCACATTAAAATTTTACAATAGCACTGAAAAAACCTACAAAAACGCTCAGAAAGTTGGCCAAACTGTTCTTAACTAGTAAACAATTGTAACCGTTGTTAAAATTAGAAATATTTACAACTGGCTTAACTTGATCCACTCCTTAAGGTGAAGATGAATGATAAAATAAGTTAAATCGAAGCCAAACATCAAATTTTCAAGAGCACAAATCTGGAGAA
Organism: Aedes aegypti; assembly: GCF_002204515.2. Taxonomy (NCBI): domain Eukaryota; kingdom Metazoa; phylum Arthropoda; class Insecta; order Diptera; family Culicidae; genus Aedes; species Aedes aegypti. Next base: position 247,577,663 of record NC_035108.1, read on the forward strand.
CCGAATACCAGTTTTAGCAGAGGATTTAATCGATTGGTCACCACCAGATAGTGACCAGTTTATTAGGTTTTCAGCTTAAATTGATGTTTGGTTTTCCAGATTCCTGATCTTGAAAACTTAATGTTTGGCTTCGATTTAACTTATTTTTTCATTGTTTACTGGTTTTAATTCCATTGATTGTTGTTTTCCATATTAAACCGATTGAAAAGTAAACCAAGTATATCAATAATTAACAATGTTGTTATTAGAAAAAAATGATCTGAGAATAAATGTTGCACAATAATAGTTAGCAGATAAGTCATGTGAATACTTTTATAGTCAATTAGAGTTGTTTCAAATTTTGAATGATTTGGTTACTCTGGTACGCTCTAGTTAATAACAGGATGATCATACGCCGATGTCTTGATGCAACTTTTTCTTGCGGCATTCGCACTAAATGACCAGCTCACTGAAGTTTGCCTATTTTATTTGCTCAATAGTTTTCGATCCTGTTCTCAAATAAATGTGTTAAGGGAACCAAGAATAAGCGTTTTATACATGACAAATTGATAGTGATGTTTCTTTTAGGCATGTTCGCATTCATCGTTGCTCTCTTTGCATTATAATTGAAAACTGATTTGGTTTTCGTAACACTTTTCAGTGTTGTACAATAAAGGATCGCGAGATGTTTTGGCGAAGTTGTCAATTAAATAATGGATCTATGAAGTCAGATAAGCCTTTATCAAGCAACAGTGTAGAAATGTCGTTTCCCTTTGCAAGTTTCGGGTCCCTAAACTGGTTACGTAATCCGTAAAGGAGATATTCGCTGCCAGAACACGTGTTTTTCCTCCAAGGGAAACATTATTATTATACTTCACAATTGTTATATGGCTCTTCATCCACATCTCAATCAAGCACTGCTTCAGCACCAACACATCTGAACCTGCTTCTTTCTCTACATGCAACCATATACGTTTGGGTAGAGTAAATGGCATTACAAGCTTATTCTAGTTGTCCATCTTTGAAATAGTGAAACCCTTCTTTACTGAACTGCGATCGATTCCAATAAACTCATTGTCTGCAAAATCAAGGAGTATATGCGACAAAACGCAATATTTAACAGTAAATTCAGAAACTCATTTGTTCTTATTCCATGTAATTTTCCAAAAAAACAAACAAAATAGGCTCCTCGTCTATAATTCTAACACCAGATTGCATTTGTCAGCTTAATCAGCTTTAAGTCTTATTGTTAAGTCTTTGATATTACCTGCGATAGCTATTTTTTTTTGTTACTGAGTCGAACGCGACTAAGAAGTCAATTAACAGATTGAAGATGAATCCCGAAAAAAATAAAACGAAGTGAATGGTTGCAGGTATATAGAGTGAAAGTCCTAGTGAAGTTGGTACTTAAATAGTACTTATTGGGAATTTGTTTGAAGTTGTTAATCGTCGAACACTTGCTACATATGGTCGGTGCTCAGACAGATCTGACTAGAGGACATTTTGGCCTTGCAAAGATGAGTCAAGGACTCTATCAATTACAATATTTTCAATTCTATTGATGCTTCTTCAAATAGATAAGTTCCCTTCTTACAGCAAATAATTTACGAATTTCATTATACTTATACCGAATGCTTGGGGTACGTTTCTCTGAAACCATTAAAGAACACTTGGTCAAGTCTGTCTGAACACCGACCATATGACAATCATGTTTCTCGTGTAGTTATAATCCTGTTGTGGCTGAGAATGTTGAACATAACTTTTGTTATGTTAAGTGCTTAGGGCAATACTCGGTGAAAAACTGGACGTAAACATCAAGAGTAGTACCAGATGTACAAAAAGCAATTTTTATTAAGCAAAATAAATACGGCAGACTTCGGTGGGCTGGTCACTTAGTATGAAAGTCGTAAAAAAAGCTGTTATATAATAATATTCTGCATTGAATGTTTCACGTTTATGGGACGTGACATCAATTGTATATTGACATTTATTTCTAAGATTCATTCTATTAAACCAGGCCTGCCCAACCTTTTTGGCTCTTTTTTGACATAAATGGATGCCGCGTTCTCAATAATAGTTCGATCTGAGAAATTTGTATCTCAAATGAAAGCTTGGTATAATATCTGAGTAATCCATGTATAAAAATTTGACTTTATATTGAACTCTTCGCTACAAATGCAATTAGGTCAAAAGATTAGTGCGGCCCGCGGGCCGGACTAATTTTTGCTTTTGCCTGCATCGTATTGGATCATATTGCATTTTTAAGTAAAAAACTTCAAATCAAGATTTCTCGAGATTCTTCCTAGGGATTTTTTTGAAAATTGGCCCAGAGGTGCAAAATGACCTCAGCAATCGAGCCATGTGCTCAGATTTGATGGACAATTTTTTCACCGTGTAAGCGGTTCGAGGAACGATTGACCACCGATCGGAAGCCCAGAAGTGAAGGAAAAAGTATTCCGTACAACACCAAAAATCAACTTCAACCGAAACCCGAACGCCTCCGTTCAGGATGTAGCCAAGAACCTGTATCTAAGCCGAAGTTTTGTCCAGAAGGCCAAAACTATGGCTGGGCTTCGAACGTTCAAGGTACAAAAGGCGTCTCGTCGCGATTAGGGCGACGAGAAGCAGAACAAGTCCGCCAAAACCCGTGCTTGGAAGTTGTACCTCATGCTGACGAAAGTTGAATGCTGCATCATGGACGACGAAACATATGTGAAGGTGGCACACATTTTTAATTTTGTACCGACCTGATCAAAATCGCCCCAGTGATCAATTTGCCCCCGGTTTACGGTACTCAATATGAGCATTCCAATTCAGTTTAGAATCCAAAACTACTACTAAGTGTGTAATCTGTTCACTAAGGTAGAGTAAGGTGGGGCAAAAGTTCGAGTGGTATAATCAAAGTTTCCAGAAAAACAATAGCAGTTGAAACAAAATAAATACCATACAGTGAACCTTCAACATATTGGCTATAATTTTGCTGAACAAAATGTTGTCAAAATATTTACCAATTTTTAGTTATAACAGTATCAAAATTGATTGTCTTAAACGAACTTTTGCCCCACCGGTGGGGCAAGAGTTCGAATCTAGTGTGGAGCAAAAGTTCGCTGTGTAATACACAAAATATCGATACTTTTATGACAGGCATACTTTATATCAGCCGTAAACCTATGTTTGCTGAAAAATACACACTAAATTTTCATCAAAAAATTGTCCAAAACCGGGTTAATTATGATATACCCAAAAATAGCAGTTTTTCACAAAACTAAGTGAAAATGTAAAATTTTGGTAACATTTTTCGCACGATGAGGCAAATTTAGCTAAATTTAAAGATAGTATGTGGATTTTAGGCAATTTGCACTTTTTTTCATTAGTTTATACATGGGTCGAACTTTTGCCCCGCTGATTCCAACTTTTGCCCCACTATGGGCCAAACTTTGTTTCCAAGCATTTATGCAAAAACTAATATTGAGGTGCATCCTTATGATAGGCCTAGAAACGCCCTTATAAAAACATTGAAAAGGATTTAATTTATATTTGGTTATATGCAACGAAAGTTTGACCAAAAATTACAATATTTACGTCGAAAACAACAAATAGCCATAATTTTTCCAAAACTCAATCAATTTTTATGATATTTGGAGTGAAAGTCTCTTACTTGGATAGCATTCGAACCCCCATGATGTTTATAAGATTTGTTTTGAATTGAGCTAGAAATCCCAAAAAGAAACTCTTGCCCCACTCGAACTTTTGCCCCACTTTACTCTACAATTGTACTCCTCCAAGCTTCAAAGATTTCAGAATGACTTCCATTTCTTAGTGATAGGGACAATTACTACGTTTGAAGGATTTATGATAAGACCCTCCTGAATACACCAAGAATGGGTAATATTTAAAGCCAGTTACTCTGTTATTGCAATAACGGAGTAGCATCTTCGGACGGTTAATCATACTCATGCTCATGCTCATTTTCAGCTGTAAACTTGTTTTATGTTTTGACCTATATCAACTGGGAATGTAAGTTTATGTAACTTAAACAAGAAATAAGTTTGTTTATATTGTTTTCCAAATGATTTTTGAGCGCTACGGTATATAAAACTACCATTCGTCAGATTATCCTGATGTTTCAGTCAGTAATTAATATCAATTAATATCTAACTTTGTGTTGAATTTATAGATTTTACTATTTTGTTTTAGCTCAATCGCTAAGAAAAATAAATGAAAAATTTAGGTGGGGGCGTGCCTGATACGTATTTTCCAAGGGGGTATCAGCATTTGTGACTCAATGCTACGAGGGTGGAGGGGGCTGAACAGCTGAACAGTTCGGTGAAATAAATTAACGGAGTACGGTTAATTTTAACAGAATTTGGTGAAAAATTACCGAAATCCGTGAAATTTCGACGGAATTGCGGTGTTTTATTTCACCGAACTATTCAGCTGTTGAGATTACGGTGAAATTCACCGTAAGAGCTTAGTGTGAAGGATGAAGAGATGCTGCCGAGTATTGTGGTGTGAAATTGTTGATTCAGTGTTATCTGTTTAGATGTTAACTTAATAAATGAAAAATGTAATATATGAAAAGGCACTCATGAAAAAAAGGAAGTGAGATTGACTCTGAGATAAAGAGAAAGAAATTGAACGTTGAACGCAGATTGAAGAAACCAAAGGAATCATAATTATATGGGACGATAATGAAATGTTGATAGTTGACTGTATTACAGTTGTATTTTTCTGCCATGGTTTATTGAAGATTAATGTCCCCATGTAATAACTACTCCAGAAGGCTCAAGATGAAGTGAAATCAAAGTCACACTCTTGATATTTAAAGCACAAATCACTAGAAAGAGTATTTTGTGCTGAAAACTTGATGGATTGGCCATTACGAATGCGAATGACCAATCCATATGTTTTGCATGGAAACAATCAAATGCTTTCGATACTAGTTTGATGTATAATCATTAGTATCTGTAAGAATTGTTTATGTCTTCTAACTCAAGTAATATTTAATTTGAATCTGTGATCAGATGTTAATTAAACGTATAACCTGCTTTTATCTAGATTTGCCTGATTTGTTAAGCAACCAAACAGATGATATTTACAAATATTGTCATCATTTCTAAATTTCTACCCAAGCTGCGTAGCAGGCAACTAACTTTGTGTGATAATTGTTGTTGAAAAACCCTTCGTTTTGTTAGATGTGCGCAGAAATGCGTGATACATCGTTTAGATACAACCTGTTTGTCCCATTTTTCTAGCTCGACCTTCGCTAGCTAAATCTGAAAATTGGCCGATCACCTGGAATAGATTTTGAATATGTTTTTGTGTGAATGCTTCACTGCAAATCGTGTGAATGTGATTTGTCGTGGAAAATCCCTTTCATGAACCGTCGATTCTTCTACTCTCTGCTTCCCCAAATCCTCTTAACATTTCTTTTTTCACCAATCCTACCTGGAAGTGGTCCGCGTACTCTATTGCCTTGTAAGATCAAGATGCACTTGAGCAAACCAAAACCGATCGCAAAATTGAGTAAAGAAATAAAACAGAAAACAACCTCTTGAGAGTACAATGGGATGAATTGTGTCCTGCACTCGGCTCAATCGCCTGTTTATGACTCTTGTCGACGGGGGGCATCTCCGGTTTTGGTCGTTCCTTTTGAATTATTTGCATATGTTACAGGTAGCGGTAATGCAAACATATTTTTTTTTATTGCGAACCACAGGTGCAACATTTGTTTCTTATTTTTGTTTGAATAATATATATTGATTAAATATAAATTCGAAACTTTTATTTGTCCTCAATACAATAGAAATTTTCGTTGTGCTTGTTGTTATTTCCTAAGTTTTGAACAATTACTTACTTTGTTTAGTTTTGGAAAGCACGGAGTAAAGTTTTCCATTTCTGGGTGAATTATATCTATTACTGTGATAGGTTTCCATTTTTTCCCTAGAAATGAATTTTTATTTTGAATGTAACTAACTGGATTCAAAAAACAAATCTGCAGTTTTACCTTCACCAGGTAGTATTCAGTATCCATATAAGTTTATTAAATGCTTTGTCAAATCGCTTTGTCTTGGGTCCCTTTTCACTGATCCATCTCGAGAAATAAAAAACCGGACTTTCTGGCGAAGGTAAGTGATGAAGGTGGTATCTACGAGTGTCACCATGATCAGCTGACGACAAAAGAACCGGAGCAGCCGAGAAATTGGTAGATGGCTGCAATCTATAGTCCCACAGGTGTTTTTAAAACCATGGCCTATAAAGAATTGAAAATGGGTCGTAATTGCAATCATGTAATGTGTCGGATTGTATTAGTTACCTTACCATACAAAGTTTCAAAGTATGTTCGACTTATATAGAACGGTGATAAGTAAATAGAATCGAGACGTTTGGACAAAATGAAAACCAGTGGTTGACTATAAAAACAGGTGCTGACGAAGACGCGGTTTTTCATATATGTTCCAATCAAAATCGTTATTTTCGGTGAAATTGCACAGCTGCAAAAACTCTCAAAAACTGTGACAGTTTCGCACAAAACCGGAATTTGCCGTACAAGATTCTTACAAATCATCTGTTCATTTACATGATAAGCGCACAAGTTTTTTGCTCACCTCATCCTGATAATGCAAAACTTTCTCTTTCGTTTTCCGTCGAAATTCACAACCCGACAGGTACAAGTTGGCATCATCCAGCTGGCGTACGCAAATGATAGCAATAAATTGTGTCACATGTGGTCGATGTCGTTGCCAGGAGAAAAGGAAGTTGCTTAAAATAAAACCGACCAATGCCAAGATAGGAATGCAGCTTTGTCTTTTAATTAAACTTCGGGCCAATTGGTGTCGGAGGAACGCGATTAGGACTTTGACGAGGGTTTACCCCAGGAGACCGGAGAGAAGGAAATCAGCAGCAATAAGCAACAGTTGACTGGCGGTCACAGATGGCGCGATGCAAAAGGTGCACATTTCCGTGTCTTCCCAGAGCACGAAAGAACATTTGTCATGCTCTCGGTTAAGGGTATGCGATATGCATTTTTTTTTCTTCTGGATTCTGACCGATACAATAAACGGAATTTTTCGCACTGCTATTGACGAAACGGAACGAAATTTGAAAATATTTCGTGAAACTCGATACAAAATCGGATCTGAGACGAAATTTCACGAAACGAAATCGTGATTTTATTTCGCGGATTATATTTTACGGCTTATGGACAAAGGATCTAGAGAAAAAAAACGTCGAAAGGACATAAGGTCGGAAGACAAAACAATGTAATTGTGATGATATGTTTATCAATAACTTATTAGGTTTTGATTGCTTAAAATTATATTTAACGAATCCATGACAGAAGGTCGACCATATTTAACCTATGAATCCAAATAGTTAAAAATCCAAAAGAAGTCCAGGTATTATTGTTGTTGTTCGGATTTAAACCTGTTTTTGAAGCAGCCTTTTTCATGGTAGCAGCTCAAACTGTAATTTTCATTTATTTAGTTATTTCACTATTACCTTGTTAAGTACGACTACTTACATCAATTGGTTTCTACATTCCCTACTTCAACACCATCGTTTCCATAGAGCAATCCTTCATTTAGCAACTTGCAACTTTATTCTCCTGCTTATGTTCGAAAAATTATTATTTCTTTTTGTATTCTAATTCAATTATTTTCTTACTACTTACAATCATACAGTTTTTTAATCTTCTATTTCTTCTTTTTCAGGTCACAGCCTTCCCGGACAGCTTGGTTGTTGGTTTTGACCGAGGAAATAGTAATTTTCGGTAGAACTTTCATTGAATTGTAGCAAATAGAAGTGAAATCTAATTCGATTTTTTTTTGTAAGAGCGTTGCTATCATAAGGGCCTATCTAAGTGTATTTCAAACTAAAACTTCAATTAACCCCTTTCTTGGCAGCTTGATTTTTTACCACAAAACAAAATTCAAATCGCTATAAGTTTCAAGTTTCTCGATATTTTTGCATCATTATTTTACAAGATCTCAAAAATCTCTTCTAGTTTCAGAATCTGTTTTTAATATTGATCATTGGTCATCTGGATCCGGAGATATTCCAAAACTCCTTGGGGATCGACGCGTAGCCATAACCCATTTAAACTTCTCAGGCTACATAACTTTTATCGTATTGGGATATTCACTCTTTGGAACAACACGTTAATGAGAGTATATTGTGAAAAAATGAAGCAATTTGGTGCAGCTGTCTTGGAGAAATGAGTATTTTTGTTTTTCAGTACCTTCGTGCTGTGCGTACACGAATTCTCTCTGCTCTTGGAAGTTTTCTTAAAAACTACCTAAAGCAGTAAAACAGTACTTTTCAGTGCTACAAAAACAGTACTTTTCAGTGCTAAAATTAAAAACGGTACTTTTCAGTGCTACTAAAACAGTACTTTTCAGTACTATTTTTTCTACTATTGATCCCTTTACGATCCTTGTTTGGACCCGTGCCTTCGATTTTTCGTTGGACCCGTTGGCGAAAGCTAGCAGTGGTAATCCTTCTTGGACACCGTCTTGGGAAAAAACCTTTCGAAGGTCACGTCTTCTTTCGTTTATTAATTAAACATGGTATCAACAACAAACAAAAGGAAGGGTGAATCTCTGAATTCACAACTTCCTTCCAAAAAAGTGGGGTTTAAAACTGTCACTACACGTGGCAAGAATGGAAGAAAGGACGCTTCCCCGGAATGCGAACTTTCTTCCAAGGGTGAAATGAATAATTGTATCGAAATGAGCAATCAGTTCGATGCTCTAGACAAATTTTCCGAACACCAAATCGAAGCAGCCTCTAGCCCAGGCTCTTTGATTCAAGTGAGGAAGCAAAGAGTGCCGCCTATCGTGGTCAGTTGTTCCGAATTTGGGGGATTTAGGCAGGAGATCTTGAACTGCATTAGGGGAATCAAGGTTTCCTTTCAAATCGCAAAGAAAGGAGACTGTCGCGTTTTGCCGGAAACTCTTAAAGATCGTGAGCTTCTTCTCAAACATCTTGAAGAGAAGAAGCACAATTTTTTTACTTATGACGACAAAACTGAACGTTTGTTCAAAGTTGTCTTGAAAGGTCTCTCAAGTGACTATAAATCACCTGAAGAGATCAAAAATGGAATAAATGATTTACTTGGATTTTCCCCAGTCCAAGTAATCATTATGAAAAAGAGAACCCAATCTGACATTGTTCGGAAAGGGCTTTCTCAAGAATTTTATTTAGTTCACTTTAACAAAAAAGAACTAAATAATATTAAAGCTTTAGAAAAAGCAAAACTTTTGTTTGATGTCCGTGTGACATGGGAACATTTCCAGAAACCTGGAGGAAATTACCAGAACCCCAAAAAAATGGTACAAAAAATTGTCGCATGGATGCTAAATGCATGATTTGCGGAGGTTCTTCTCACGCCAAAGACGTCTGTCCAGTGAAGGAAGAAACCACCAAATTCATATGTTGTAATTGCGGGGCTAACCATAAGTCCAATTTTTGGAATTGTCCTTCACGCAAAAAGGTCATTGAGGCTCGTGCCAGGCAGATGAAAGATAATATCCGTTACGATAACGGTCGTTTCCGGAATTTGCCTGGTAGAGTATCGAACAATGCTCATTTTTCAGTTAACGATCGCTTGATCATGAATCATACCCATCAGGAAGATCATAATCATGCTCATTCACAAACTAATTTTAATCCGTCGGGTAGCCGTTCGAATCTTTCAATTTCGAATGTATCTACCCACGGTAAATCCTTTGCCGATATCGTAGCAGGAAATTCGAACTCCTCCCCTGTTCGATCCATGGGTACCCATTCTACTTGTTTCAAATCAAATGGAAAAAACCCTACCGCCACAGGTAACTCCGCTTCTTCGTCTACCGGAAATTCCAATGGGAAATCACATGACATGTCTGCCTCTGATTTTAATTTTCTAACTGAACAATTGAATCTAATGATTGATGCAATGTTCAAAGCCACCACTATGACTGAAGCAGTCCAAGTAGGTGTAAAATTTACAAATCAAATTGTTATTGGATTACGTTTTTCTAATGGATCCAAATAATAATTTAAATATTTTAAATTGGAATGCTCGTTCTCTGAATGGTAAAGAGGACGAGCTGTTTAATTTTCTTACGGTTAATAACGTGCATATAGCAGTTATTACCGAAACGTATTTGAAACCTGGATCTAAACTCAAAAGAGATCCTAACTTTTTTGTTTATCGTAATGATCGACTTGATGGGGCATGTGGGGGAGTTGCAATCATCATTCATAGGCGTATAAAACATCAACTGTTTTCATCATTTGAAACTAAAGTTTTTGAAACTTTAGGTGTTTCTGTTGAAACACAGTTTGGTAAATATACTTTCATAGCTGCCTATTTGCCTTTTCAATGCTCTGGGCAGCTAGTTAATTTGCTCCAAACTGACTTGCGTAAATTGACTCGCAATAAGTCAAATTTTTTTGTCATTGGTGACTTTAATGCCAAACATCGGTCATGGAATAATTCTCAAAGTAATTCCAACGGCAGAATTTTATTTGATGAGTGCTCTTCAGGATATTTCTCAATTCAATACCCTGATAGCCCCACATGTTTTTCCTCTTCTAGAAATCCATCTACGATTGATTTGGTCTTAACCGACTCTAGTCATCTTTGTAGCCAACTGATTACTCATGCTGATTTTGATTCTGATCATGTCCCTGTTACATTTCAAATATCCAAAGAAGCGATTCTCAATCCTATCAGCTCCACTTTCAATTATTTACGAGCCGACTGGAATATATATAAAACGTATGTTGACCCCAATCTTGATGTTAACATTTCTTTAGAAACTAAACTTGATATTGACAATGCTCTTGAAACTTTAACAAATTCCATTGTTGAAGCCCGGAGCATTGCAATTCCAAAATGTGAAGTAAAATTTGAATCCGTGATTATAGACGATGATCTTAAACTCTTGATCCGTCTTAAAAACGTGAGGAGAAGGCAATTTCAACGCACTCGCGATCCTGCTATGAAAATTATATGGCAGGATTTGCAGAAAGAAATCAAGAAACGTTTTGCTCAATTAAGAAACAAAAATTTTGAAAATAAAATTTCTCAATTGGACCCTGGCTCTAAGCCCTTTTGGAAATTATCGAAAATCTTGAAAAAACCTCAGAAGCCAATACCGGCATTGAAAGAGGAAAACAAATTATTACTAACTAATTGCGAAAAAGCTCAAAAACTTGCTATGCAGTTTGAAAGTGCGCACAATTTTAATTTAGGACTTACTAGTCCAATTGAAAATGAAGTTACTCAGGAATTCGAAAATATTCTCAATCAAGAGAACGTTTTCGAAAATGCCTGGGAGACTGATTTGGAAGAAGTGAGAACTATTATTAAAAAATTCAAAAACATGAAAGCTCCTGGCGATGATGGAATTTTCTACATCCTCATCAAGAAACTTCCAGAAAGTAGCTTATCATTTCTAGTTGATATATTTAACAAATGTTTTCAATTAGCATATTTTCCTGACAAATGGAAAAATGCTAAGGTTGTTCCAATTTTAAAACCAGACAAAAATCCTGCAGAAGCTTCTAGCTATCGTCCAATCAGTTTGCTTTCCTCCATCAGTAAACTTTTTGAAAAGGTTATTTTGAACAGAATGATGGCCCACATCAACGAAAATTCAATTTTTGCCAATGAACAGTTCGGATTCCGCCATGGACATTCGACCACTCATCAACTTTTACGTGTAACAAATTTGATCCGTTCTTACAAATCTGAAGGCTATTCTACTGGTCTTGCTCTTCTAGACATAGAAAAAGCATTCGACAGTGTTTGGCATGAAGGTTTGATTGTAAAATTAAAAAACTTTAATTTTCCAACATACATTGTTAGAATAATTCAAAGTTATCTGTCAAATCGTACACTTCAGGTTAATTATCAGAACTCCAGATCTGAAAGACTTCCTGTAAGAGCTGGTGTTCCTCAAGGCAGCATTTTGGGACCAATATTATACAATATTTTCACATCTGACTTACCTGAGCTACCTCAGGGATGTCAAAAATCTTTGTTTGCGGATGACACAGGCGCTTCCTTACATTTGTCTCATATTCCGGACACTTTGATTCAAATTCCGGACAGCTCGTGAAAATCATGATTGGAAAAGTCAAATCATTAATTGAAATCGTCAATCCACTGAAGAGACGTCTGAAGCAACTGGACATCATAAATTTTCATAGATATCTGTGAAAAATACTTAATAAAATGAGCCTCGAAAGTGAGAACTTTTGAATGACAAAAATTGAAACATTTCGCGTGAAATGTTTCCCATACAAAGTAGAGTGTCCGGAATATGAAGCTGTCCGTAAGGGGTCATGCACAAATTACGTCACGCTCCAAGAGGGGGAGGGGGTCAGGCCAAGCGTGACAAGCCTTACAAAAATTTCGGAGGACCCATACAAAAAACGTGACAATGGGGGGGAGGAGGGGGTCAAAAAGTTGAAATTTAGCGTGACATAATTTGTGTACCATCCCTAATATGAATCAAAACGGTAGTTTGGTCAGACGTGTTTAACCTATGAAGTATTATAACGCATTGTTGGTCACACCTGCCATAAACTTCAGAAAATTCTGGAATACAATCTCGACATCTACAAGCGTGATATATGAATTTTTGAAATCTTGCACATGAAAGAAGTTCAAATCAATATGTTACTTTGATTTTGTTGTTGTGCCGTTTCATATTACGGTCAGCTTTAAATTCCGGACACTGTACTTTGTATGGGAAACATTTCACACGAAATGTTTCAATTTTAGCCGTTCAAAAGTTCTCAATTTCGAGGCTCGTTTTAGTCAACATTTTCCACAGATATCTATGAAAATTTATAATGTTCAGCTGCCTCAGATGCCTTTTTGGTGGTTTGCCGTTCTCAATTAATTGTTTGTCTTTTCAATCTATGATTTTCATGAGCTGTCCGGAATTCGAATCAAAATGTCCGGGGTATGAGGCAAAAGCAAGGAAGCGCCCGGAATAAGCATGTAAAGTCCACACATTTCTATTTATGTAAAATTATTTATGTTGCGGAATCAAACTCTTCATCCACCATTCGAAAGTTAATTGTTTTGAAGGCTCGATAACGCGGAGGAATCATACAGAATGATTAATTCAATACGTTTTCTGATGAGTTATACTTCACTAAGGCCTTAAGTGTCCGTAATATGAATCAAAACGGTATTATAGTGTTGCATTTAAGGGATGTTCTGAGTAATCCAAGAAAAACTTTGAATATAGGTCTTAGAACCCGACCATAAGATAACAACAGAGTTGTAACAGACTTTGTTACTCAGTTAGCGCGTTTTTTGTAACAAAGTGTGTTATAATTTTGGCTGGTTAGTAGTTAAAATAACAAAACTTATAACACAATTTCTTCTACACTAAACACAGTTGAAATTAAATATGTTATAACTTAAACAAAATTGTAACTCATTATGTTTCAAATCAAACAAAATTGTAATTCATTCTGTAATTTCCCACAACTGATTTATAACAAAAATTGTTATAAGCAATTTCTCTCAAATGTTCATAACAAATTGTGTTATAATTATATTTTAAATTGAAACAACCTTTGTATTAATTATTTATTTAGTTGGTGTTACATCAATTAAATTGATAAAACCTCGTGAACGATGTTACGCCAATTTACTCGGTCTATGGCTGTGTCTCTCCAACTTCGATTTTGGCCCACGTTCTCCAGATCTTGATGCACATGATCGAGCCACTTCGCTCGCTGTGCTCCCCGCCTTCTTGTGCCAACCGGATTCGACGCGAAAACCATCTTTGCAGGATTAATGTCCGGTAGTCTTGCAACATGCCCTTCCCAGCGCTCCCTTCCGGCTTTCGCAACCTTCTGGATACTGGGTTCGCCGTAGAGCCTAGCGAGCTCGTGGTTCATTCTCCGCCGCTACACACCGTTCTCCTGCACTCCGCCAAAGATCGTTCTAAGCACTCTTCGCTCGAACACTCCAAGTACTTGCAGATCCTCTTCCAGCATGGTCCGTGCTTCATGTCCATAGAGGACCACTGGTCTTATAAGCGTTTTGTACATGGTACATTTGATGCGGGGGGAATCTTTCTCAACCGCAGCTTCTTCTGGAGCCCATTGTAGGTGCAACTTCCACTGATGCTGCGTCTCCGTATTTCACGACTAACGTTGTTATCAGCTGTTAAGGAGGCAGGATCCGTCATTGATTTCGGAATTTTCAGAAGCAGTTTTTTCGTTCAAAACAAGAATATTTACAGGTAAATGTGTTCACTGCATTCTATTCTCCAACCGAAACACAGTGAACACATTTTCATCGAATAATTTTCAGTTTTGAACAGAAAAACTGTTTTTGAAGTTTCCATGATGACGATGATTACGATGACGGAGCGTTGATCGTTAACAAGGATCCGAGGTAGACTCATTAACCACCTCAAAAGTATCCCCGTCTATCGTAACACTGCTTCCTTGGCGGGCTCTGTCGCGCTCGGTTCCGCCTATCAGCATGTACTTTGTTTTTGACGCATTCACCACCAGGCCGACTTTTGTCGCTTCACGTTTCAGGCTGGTATACTGGTCTGCCACCGTTCCAAAAAATCGAACCTCGGTTATTGAACCCGGCTCTCCGCATGACACCTTCTAGCGCGATGTTGAACAGCAGGCACGAAAGTCCATCACCCTGTCGAAGTCCCCGGCGGGATTCGAACGAACTGGAATGTTCGCCCGAAATCTTCACGCTATTCTGCACACCGTCCATCGTAGGTTTAAAAAAAAAAATCGTTGCTCTTATTAGTCTTGTGAGCTTCCCGGAAAAGCTGTACTCGTCCATGATTTTCCATAGCTGATTGATTCCATAGCATAAGCCGCTTTAACATCTATGAACAGGTGATGCGTTGGGACTTGGTATTCACGGCATTTCTGGAGGATTTGCCGTACAGTGAAGATTTGGTCCGTTGTCGAGAGGCCGTTGATGAAACCAGCTTGATAACTTCCCACAAACTCATTTGGTGATAGACAACGGTAGATAATCTGGGATAGCACTTTGTAGGCGGCATTCAGGATAGTGATAGCACGATAGTTTCCACATTACAGTTTGTCACCCTTTTTGTAGATGGGGCATGTTGCCACCACTGGCAGCACTGATTTGAATTGAATGGATACGCGATACCCCTCGACGAGACTGCACGCAACGGGTGATATGGACCGATGCATATGAAACGTCAGGGAGACCAACGAACGTCAAAACCCACATACATTTCGCAAGTCATGGTAGATGCCAAGTTTAAAGTCAATTCATTCTTCCTAATTAATTAAAAATTACTACACAGAAAAAATATTTAATTTTCAATGTGATGTCAACTGTAAAAATAAATCTGAAGTCTACTGTAAAAATAAATCAAATTCGTTTGTTGTTACAGCATCATGTAAATTTAAATGAATATACATTCAATTTTCAACTATAATAGTTGAATATTGCATGATCGTGTAAATTTAAAGTGAATTCGATTGAAAAATAACGGATTGGTCGTTGCAATTTAGGTTTATTTTGATGCTCCAAATATGTGCATGAAAATGAACTTAAATTTACAACATATATTTAGCTGTGTAGTTATAACAAAAGTATTTGGATTGTGCCAGTTATTGTCTGAATTTGTTACGATACCTTGCGCTATAAGTATGATATGCAGTACGATAGACAGTTAAATCTTGAAACTAAGATAAATTTGTTCTAGTATAGGTTATTATTAAATACTTAATAAGTAACATAGTGAACGAATGTTGATGCAGTACGTGTTGTTAGAAATTCAATAACGTATGTTTTATTAAATCTAAGCAGAATTCCTTAAAAAAAATGTTGTGGCTATTCATGGTCATCCAAGAGCTTTCTGAAATATAGTTCTTCAAATCAACTAGGAAAATTTATTTCAAATTAAAGAATGTTGGTAGGTGCTCAGAAATGATTGAAGAATTAAATTGCGAATCTTGGTGAATGTAACTGAAGTACTAAGCCATCCAAGAATTTCCAAAAAGATTAATGATTCAATACAAACAGGGCAATATTGCCATCCCGTATGAAAAAGTTCCACAGCGTTGTAGAATTGTTTCCAAGGAGAAATATTTAGTTTGTTGATTGAGATTACAGTGTATACATAAGTCATATCATAAATGTTTGGAAGCCAATTTTGACCTATAATGGAGCAAAAGTTTGATCCATATATTATATCGAGGAAAACATGCAAATTTACGTATACTTAAATACTATCTTTATATTTGGCGATATATTACTGATCGTGTGGAAGGACTAACCAAAATTCACGATAACTCAGTTTACGGTTTTATTATCTTATTTTTAAGGAAACCTTCTACTTTTAGGTTTTTTACAATAAACACTGTTCTGGGTTAATATTTGAACAATATTTAGTGTGTATTTTTCGGAAAATATAACACACCTGAACATAAATAACATGTGTGTGTGTTTCAAGCATCAAATTTGTAAACTGTAGTGTATTGGGATTGCAGAAACCGATGTCGCTCTCAGAAATATTCCAGCACGTCTCAATTTTGGGCTTCAGGTCGCAAAAGGTGTATAAAGTAATATTTTATCAATGTTCATATGGAATTCAAATTATGATTTATGAAACTTTTTGATGATCTTATTGATGGATAATGTAGAATTAAACTACAATTTTCATGTAAGTTTGGTTTAAAATGCACGATTGCATCGATTTTTCCAAATTGTCTGCAACCTATGTACATTTTTTTTTCATTTCTTCTACATGACAAGGTACAATACTTTTCTGAAGCTTCAAAAAATAACATTTGAACATCGAAAATATTATGAACTTTGTAAATAACTTTTCTTTGGAAGACCATGTTTGAGTTCTATGGTGAATTAAGCAAACAAATCGTCATACAAGCTAGTAAACTTTCTCTAACTCGATATTTCATTTCCATAGTAATATTTGGATTTCATACTGGTTCGATGGTCCTTCGAAACGCAATTACATTTGTTTTTGTGTTCCATAACTCGATACCCCCTAACCTCCCCTTCAATATCGAGTTATGACCGAAAAAAAAAAACCTGTAGAATAATCGATGTTTTGTGTTTCAGCCAATAAATTTTTCAAATCACACCAGTTTAAACCTCTTGCCCCACTGCACAGACACGGATGAGTCTACCTGGAAAACACAGTACATATGTTGGTCTTTCTATTGCATGTAATTTTGTTTGCAACTTTTTGCAACTTTTCGAGATATTTTAGTGTAAAAAGGTGAATTTTCCACAATAAAATGCTTATAACTCGTAGAAAAAATGAAGATATTGTCTTGGTATGTTCAGCAATGTATGTATTTTGAAAATATATACATAGTCCTAGAACATTGTAAGCCATGAAAATCGCTGCGAAAAAAGTTAAGTGAGTATTTGTAATTTTGAAGTAGTTTTTATATGAAAATCGCTATAAATCCTTTATTTTAATAGATAGAGTTAAAGTGTCTTCGACGACTTTTCTTCTTTTAACAATTCCAACAACTTTGTCGAAGACACCAATTGCTTTTAACGACAAACAGAGAAAATAAAAATTTTATATCACTTATGAGTAAATTAATCAAAAATTTGTGAATGTCAAAAGTTGCTGCTTAACATATGTAGTAACTCTGCCGAATATAATATGGCAATATTTTCACTCTTTGATACTGTAAAAGCTGATGATCGTGTTTTTTGGGTTTTAAACCACTGTGCACTGTTGGGACAAAATTATGTTTGAGACAGTCAAATTTTTAAAGTAATATAACTAAAAAGGGTAAATATGTTGGCACAAGACAGTACAGTTAGAAAGCTATTGAAGAAACAATTGATGCTATTTAAACTAATAAGAAAGCTAATCCGAAACCTATAGCAGATTTTCATGTCTACCTGATTAATCCTATTGAATTTCAATTTTCTGAAACCAGTATTCGAGAGCATGAATTTAAAAATAATAGTATGTTTCTGATTCAAATCTTGGAGAAGATTCTTACACGATCTTCAGCAAGATTGCATTTTTTCCAGGATTTCCACAGAATCTGGAGCATAATTCAAAATCTTAGGCAGGCCTTTTCATAATCCTATGTTTGTGACATATCCTATGCCAGTGACAGCATTTTGAACATGGTTTAAAAAACGAAGAGCATTCCCAAGGATTTTGAAATAGATTGTCAACGACATTTAGATGAAATCATATTGTTACATTCAAAAGAAATGTCCCATAGATAATATCCAATTACCATGAAATGGTCAGTGCGCATCGTAACTTCGTGCTGTGCGTACACGAATTCTCTCTGCTCTTGGAAGTTATATTAAAAACTACCTAAAGTTATAAAACAGTACTTTTCAGTGCTAAAAAAACAGTACTTTTCAGTGCTAAAATGTAAAACGGTACTTTTCAGTGCTACTAAAACAATACTTTTCAGTAAAATTTATTCTACTATCGATCCGTTTACGATCCTCGTTTGGATCCGTGCCTTCGATTTTTCGTTGGACCCGTTGGCAAAAGCTAGCGGTGGTAATCCTTCTTGGACACCGTCTTGGGGAAAAACCTCTCGAAGGTCACATCTTCTTATTTACTAAACATGGTCGCATCAACAAATAATAGGAAGGGTGAATCTCTGAATTCACAACTTCCTTCCAAAAAAGTGGGATTTAAAACTGTCACTAAACGTGGCAAGAATGGAAGAAAGGACATTTCGGAATGCGAACTTTCTTCCAAGAGTGATATAAATAATTGTATCAAAATGAGCAATCAGTTCGATGCTCTAGACAAATTTTCCGAACACCAAATCAAAGCAGCATCTAGCCCACTTTCTTTGATTCAAGTGAGGAAGCAAGGAGTGCCGCCTATCGTGGTCAGTTGTTCCGAATTTGGGGGATTTAGGCAGGAGATCTTGAACTCCATTAGGGGAATCAAGGATTCCTTCCAAATCGCAAAGAAAGGAGACTGTCGCGTTTTGCCGGAAACTCTTAAAGATCGCGAACTTCTTCTCAAACATCTTGAAGAGAAGAAGCATATTTTTTTTACTTATGACGAAAAAAATTGATTTTGAATTGACAAAGAACATATTTTTAAATAGAATAAGAAATTGATTTTACTTTTTTTGACGTTAACTACGTCTTACGGCAATATACTGGGTGTCAATTGAAAATCTAAAATGTTGCGACCATCACGAAATTATGTAAGATTTTGAATGGTAATAACTCAGCCATTTATCGGTAGATTTTCAATATTTTCCCATCAATCGGTCGGAAATTTATACAACATTTTACTCAGATGGAGAAAACTTTTGATTTTTGACGATAGACTGTCGAAAATTGGGAAAATGTCGACCCCTTTCTTACGCAACCAAATTCGTTCATATTGTCTTCAACGATTCCTTTGGGTTGGCTAGTGCACTATAAAAGCAGACCAATTTCTGCTTCTTCGCGCATTTTTCTTTTCTTGATTCTGATCCTCACCACCATCTTGAAATTGATGAAGTTTTTGTCTCATCTCCTCTACAAATTGCCGGGCTTCTTCTTCGACTTTCTTCCCTGTGTCAACCTCAGATGCCCTGAAAAATTGCATCTGAAGGGAGCTAGTGCAGGAATCTGCATAGATGAACAAAATTGCATTGTCGATTATTGATTGCAAGCCTGATGGCTGAAAATAGATAGCGTTGACCGATCGAGCCATTGGAATCGCACAACCAATCATGCGTAAACATATGGAGGCCACAGTTGAGTGAAGCCGAATAGGGGCTTTTATCCACAATCCCCAGACCGGACAAATAGGGGCTGTATGAGTATGGGATGCATATCTCCTGTCCCGGGACTGTCATCCTATTCATGTCTGCTCTTAAAACCGGAGTCATCAGCCATCTGGAAAAGACCTTAGTGGTGTGGTTCATTAATTCGCAACCTGATGTAATAGCGGACAACCCGGTACAATCCTTATGGGACATTATAATGGTTCTGAACCTGAGCTTAGCACGGGCATGGTGAGGGAATACGGAGAAGAACATATCTATGCCACAGACGAGTTTAATGAACTCCGGGTTGACATAAAGCTGGGCAAAATTTGTCACGGCAACCTCCACTCCATCTACAAAATCGGAAGTTATCAGTTGGGATTTGAGAGCGAGGTCATACAACGAATCCTCCGATACCGCAGCTTGACTCGAACCGATATTCGTACTGATCTTAGTGATTTTCGGAGCAAACATGCTTAGGGGTATGACCGTGCGTCCTTCGCAGCCAATCAGGACACCCACAGACACTCAATCGAAGCGGAGAACCCCCTTCCTTTTCCTTCTTTGTCGGGTGTTGAATCACTGCGTCCAATTAACTTGAACTATTGTGATATACCCTGGTGGGGCTAGAACCCCCTTAGTGAGTTGACACAGTAGGTTTAGAAAGATCATAGCTGCGTTTACGGAGACAGACTCCCTCCTGTAGGAGCCTGTTAGAACCAGGCTTCTTCCTTGCTCTTGACTAATCCTCTTTCTCCCCCTTTTAATGATCAACTACAAAAGAGAAGCGATTTTACCCACACACAAAGTGAGCGTACGAGCTCTGCGGGATGAAGAGTTCACACGTTTGTGTTTTGTTATTTTCATTCCCACAGTGGTGAAGAGCTTGTTTTGACAACCTCAGTGCTTAAAAGAGAAGGAGATTATTTCTTCCCTTTCTCAGTTAGGGGGAGAGCATGTTTTCCCATTTCTCAGTTCGGGGAAGAGCATTTCCAGACAGCTCTTCGTTGTCTCTTTGTAGCTCTTTGCCCAAAAGGGCAAAGAGGACAGCGAAATCATGCTCTTGTGTTGACGGAGAAACCAACCTCAGTTCATCCCAAAAGCAATGATGATGTGTTTGCAGAGCCTCGCAGTAAGCTAGAGCTGTCAAATGGAAGATGTGCGTTTGGATAGAGCCAACGTTTCTCTCCACTCTCTCAGCCACGGATTATTCAACCAACAGCGAATGCTGGTTCATAATTGTTGTGAGCGTACGAGGTCGCTTCATCTATCAGATCAAGATGAGCAGAATAAAGCCTGGTTAGAACATGAAAATAATCATTGATTCCAGCCCCATCACGCGGGCCGGGCAGGGTGATCGGTGGTTTACCCCCAATGAGAATATATACCGAGGTGTGGAAAAGACATTTAGTGTGCGTGACATCCGTGTACAGTGCAAGATGTTTCACAACCACAAGCTTGTGAGCTCCCATAAGAAGCCGTGAAAATTAGTGACGTAGTTATTTTTGTTTACGTTTTTTTTCTCTTTACTAACACATAGCTATTGATTTTTCTTCCACACCTTGGTATATATTCTCAATGGTTTACCCCAATTGTTACTCTCAAACCACTGTAGGAGGAATTCCTTTATCAATCCGCATCTCTTGGATCGGATTTGATCCAATTCCGCGGACTACGACATCTTCCGTATTTTCTCTCTCTGTTTCGATGGATTGAGCTTCAGTTAGACCACCAGTCACTAAGTTCCGGATTTGTTGATTCATTGGATCAACAAACGCGCGCGCTAAAAGCAGCTTCTGACCAACCCGAGCTTGTTCTTCGGAAGTTATTTGTGCCATTGCAAATGTTCACGGATGAAAAGGAACAACCAAAAACAGACTGAGATAATGTAATCAACAAAGTATGAGATTCCTTTTGACGTTAACTACGTCTTACGGACATATACTGGGCGTCAATTGAAAATCTAAAATATTGCAACCGTCACGAAATTATGTAAGATTTTGAATGGTAATAACTCAGCCATTTATCGGTAGATTTTCAATATTTTCCAAACAATCGGTCGGAAATTTATACAACATTTTACTCAGATGGAGAAAACTTTTGATTTTTGACGATAGACTGTCGAAAATTGGGAAAATGTCGACCCCTTTCTTACACAACCAAACTCGTTCATATTGTCCTCAACGGTTCCTTTGGGTTGGCTAGTGCACTATAAAATCAGACCAATTTCTGCTTCTTCGCGCATTCTTCTTTTGACGTTAACTACATCTTACGGCAATATACTGGGTGTCAATTAAAAATCTAAAATTTTGGGACCGTCACGATATTATGTTAGAGTTTGAACTAAAAGAAGGCTGCAACTATGAAAATCGACTAAAATTCAAATGCAAAAAAACACTTGGCGTAGTTAACGTCATGCGGTCGTGTCTTGTACACAACCCCCTCTGTTTTTTATATACTAAATTCAGTCTGTACGATATATCGAAGACGGTGTAAATAAATAAATAAATAAATAAATAAATAAGAACTGAACGTTTGTTCAAAGTCGTCTTGAAAGGTCTCTCAAGTGACTATAAGTCACCTGAAGAAATCAAAAATGGTATTAATGATTTACTTGGATTTTTCCCAGTCCAAGTAATCATTATGAAAAAGAGAACTCAATCTGGCATTGTTCGGTAAGGGCTTTCTCAAGAATATTATTTAGTTCACTCTAACAAAAAAAAAGAACTAAATAATATTAAATCTTTAGAAAAAGGAAAACTTATGTTCAATGTCCGTGTGACATGGGAACATTTCCAGAAACCTGGAGGAAATTACCAGAACCCCACTCAGTGCCGTCGGTGCCAAAAGTGGGGTCATGGTACAAAAAATTGTCGCATGGATGCTAAATGCATGATTTGCGGAGGTTCTTCTCACGCTAAGGACGTCTGTCCAGTGAAGGAAGATACCACCAAGTTTATATGCTCAAATTGCGGGAACAATCATAAGTCCAATTTTTGGAATTGCCCTTCACGCAAGAGAGTCATTGAGGCTCGTGCCAGGCAGATGAAAGATAATATCCGTTACGATTACGGTCGTTTCCGGAAGAGAGTATCGAGTAATATAATCATTGTAAAAAATTGAAATATCTCAAAAACACCAAAATAAACACCTCTTAAATTTTGGTATCCGTTTCATCAAGTATTGTTCTATGTTGCCTGAAAATTTGAACTTGCGATTTTTTGCTCTCTTGGAGATATTAAGGTTTAAAAATTGCTCTATTTTTCAAGTTTTTTATAATTTCCTTATTGTTATGCGTCGTATTATTAATTTTTTTTCCACCAGAGCTTGTGTTTGTTATATATTAATCAGCAAAAACGCTGCAAAACGGTGAGTCGACAACAAGGAAGGAGCGTTCAACACAGCTCTGGTCCTCACAAGTTCCTACCTCACGCTTCCACGGGTCAAACGATGACAAAGACCGCCAGCTAAGGGTTGCGTACTTAGCTGGTAGTGCAGCCTGGGCACTGTTGTCCTTCTGACATCAGCTAGATTGAGGAGGTACGTCTCGAGCGTCTGTTCACCAGGAGGTGCGGCTCAAACAGCGTCTGTTCTGGTATCCAGCGGCTGAGCAAGAAATGCTGAATCGCGCACAGCTAAATCCAAGGTGGTAGCCCCATCAGCGCGATCGTCCTAGTGTTAGTTGGGACGTTAAACAGAGCTGGCACGATGGCGCTCCGGCGGGACAGGAGTGTTGGCGTAGGCCCAATAAGCCACCCGTAAAAAACCTTATTGCGAATAACATAGGAGATAATACGACCCGGAACAATCGGCAAAGACCCACGCGACGAAATAAGGATTACGATTGGAAACTTGGAACATGGAACTGCAAGTCACTTGGTTTCGCAGGTTGCGACAGGATAATCTATGACGAACTACATCCCCGTAACTTCGATATCGTAGCGCTGCAGGAACTTTGTTGGACTGGACAGAAGGTGTGGAAAAGCGGGCATCGAGCGGCTACCTTCTACCAAAGCTGTGGCACCACAAATGAGCTAGGAACTGGCTTCATAGTGTTGGGCAAGATGCGACAACGCGTTATCCGGTGGCAGCCGATCAACGCAAGGATGTGCAAGATGAGGATAAAAGGCCGTTTCTTCAACTACAGCATCATCAACGTTCACTGCCCACACGAAGGGAGACCCGACGACGAGAAGGAGACGTTTTACGCGCAGCTGGAGCAGATTTATGACGGATGCTCGCCGCGTGACGTGAAAATCGTTGTTGGCGACATGAACGCACAGGTAGGACGAGAGGAGATGTACAGACCGGTGATCGGGCGGAACAGTCTGCACGCCGTATCTAACGACAACGGCCAACGATGCGTCAACTTTGCAGCCTCTCGTGGTATGGTAGTCCGAAGCACCTTCTTCCCCCGTAAAGATATCCATAAGACCACCTGGAGATCACCCGATAACCTAACCGAGAACCAAATCGACCACGTTCTAATCGACGGAAAATTCTTCTCTGACATTACCAATGTTCGCACATACCGCAGTGCGAATATAGATTCGGATCACTACCTAGTTGCTATATGCATGCGCTCAAAACTTTCGACGGTGACAAACTCGCGTCGAAGCCGAACGCCGCGGCTTAACATCGAGCGGCTACGGGACTCAGAAGTAGCTCAAGAATACGCGCAGCAGTTGGAAGTGGCCCTACCAACGGAAGAGCAGCTCGGCGCCGCCACTCTTGAAGATGGCTGGAGGCACATAAGATCCGCCATAGGTAGCACCGCAACAGCAGCACTAGGTCCAGCGGCCCCGAATCAGAGAAATGACTGGTACGACGGCGAATGCGAGCAGTTGAAGAATGAGAAGAATGCAGCATGGGCGAGAATGCTGCAACACCGCACGAGAGCGAACGAGGCACGGTATAAACAGGCGCGGAACAGACAAAACTCGATCTTCCGAAGAAAAAAGCGCCATCAAGAAGAACGAGATCGCGAAGCGATGGAAGAGCTGTTCCGCGCTAAAGACACACGGAAGTTCTACGAGAAGCTTAACCGTTCGCGCAAAGGCTATGTGCCACAAGCCGACATGTGCAGAGAATGTGACGGAAATCTTCTCACGAACGAACGTGAGGTGGTCGAAAGGTGGCGGCAGCACTACGACGAGCACCTTAATGGTGATGTGGCCAGTAGCGGAGGTGGCACGGAAATAACTTTGGGAGCACGCGCGGACGACGAAAGACTTCCGCCTCCAGATCTCCAAGAGGTAGAAACGGAGATTAGACGGTTGAAAAACAACAAAGCCGCTGGAGTGGACCAACTTCCTAGCGAGTTGCTAAAATACGGTGGTGATGCACTGGGTTATTTACAAGATTTGGGAGGAGGAAGTATTGCCGGAGGAGTGGATGGAAGGTGTCGTGTGTCCCATCTACAAAAAGGGCGACAAGTTGGATTGCGCCAATTATCGTGCGATCACAATTTTGAGCGCCGCCTACAAGGTACTCTCCCAAATTCTATGCCGCCGTCTATCACCAATTGCTAGAGAATTCGTTGGACAATATCAGGCAGGATTTATGGGCGAACGAGCAACAACGGACCAGATATTCGCCATCCGCCAGGTGTTGCAGAAATGCCGCGAATCATCGATTTTAAATCGGCCTATGATACAATCGATCGAGAACAGCTATGGCAGATTATGCACGAATACGGTTTCCCGGACAAACTGGTAAGATTGATCAAGGCGACGATGGAGCGAGTGATGTGCGTAGTCCGAGTATCAGGGACACTCTCGAGTCCCTTCGAATCTCGCAGAGGGTTACGGCAAGGTGATGGCCTTTCGTGTTTACTGTTCAACATTGCTTTAGAGGGTGTGATAAGAAGAGCGGGGATAGACACGAGTGGCACGATTTTCAGAAAGTCCGTTCAGTTACTTGGTTTCGCCGACGACATTGATATCGTAGCACGGAACTTTGAGACGATGGCGAATACGTACATCCGACTAAGGGCTGAAGCTAGGCGAATCGGACTGAACATCAATGTGTCAAAGACGAAGTACATGATAGCGAGGGGCTCAAGAGAAGACACGGCACGCCCCCCACCTCGAGTTCATATTGACGGTGATGAAATCGAGGTTGTCGAAGAATTCGTGTACTTGGGCTCACTGGTGACCGCCGACAACGACACCAGCAGAGAAATCCAGAGACGCATCGTTGCTGGAAATCGTGCCTACTTTGGACTCCGCAGAACGCTCCGATCGAGCAAAGTTCGCCATCGCACGAAGTTGACCATCTACAAGACGCTGATTAGACCGGTACTCCTCTATGGGCACGAAACATGGACCCTACGTGCAGAGGATCAACGCGCCCTTGGTGTTTTCGAACGGAAGGTGTTGCGGACCATCTACGGCGGAGTGCAGATGGAAGACGGAACGTGGAGAAGGCGGATGAACCATGAATTGCACCAGCTGCTGGGAGAACCAACCATTGTCCACCTCGCAAAAATTGGGAGGCTGCGGTGGGCCGGGCATGTCACCAGAATGTCGGATACCAACCCGGTGAAAATGGTTCTCGAAAACAATCCGACCGGCACAAGACGACGTGGTGCGCAGCGAGCAAGATGGGTCGATCAAGTTGAGGACGATCTGCGGACCCTTCGCAGAATGCGTGGCTGGCAACGGGCAGCCATGGACCGAGTCGAATGGAGACGTCTCCTACGTACAGCAGAGGCCACCCAGGCCTTAGCCTGACTGGTAAGGTAAGTAATCAGCAAAAAATATTATACTACATGGATCTTTGGAAAAATGTCAAATTTGGTTAACAATATCGTTTTTCCTTTAATTTTCTCTAATTTTGCCAATAACTCGAAAACATTAGGCTGTGGAATTTTGACGTCTTTGAGAGAGTTGTTTATTATATCAAAATGAACAACTTTGCCGAACATGCCAAGTCTCTAGAACGTCACAGTAAAAAGTTAGGTGGCTATGTGGAAGATTTACCAACTATCCGTTTATGTCGGTAGATGGTCCTCGTTGTTACAAAAAACTTTGCCGAAGACACCGAATACCGAAAACACTTCGTTACCGAGTTATTAATTTTGTCCCGCCAGATTGCGTCCCTGGCCCATAGTGGCACTGTTCATTGTCTAAGAATCTATTCAATAACAATATTATTTACTAAATGATCATCGCTATCAAGATAATCAAGACTTTTGAACAATGTTTTGATATTTTTCAGGAATTCATCTTTATTAGGGGTTGCTTTCTGAGAAAATTTAGAGTATCCCACACTTATCGCTCTCTGTAACAATCATGATTTGCAGCTCATCATGAAGGTCTGTTTCTTGTCTACTGCTACAGCTCTGATTAGATCGAGAAGGATAACAGTGCATGATAAAACACGTCTGAACAAGCTCCAAACCTGTGGGGGTCAGTTGCTATTGAAAGTTTGGGATTATTGATCATGAAAATAAAATACAATACCTACTTTCAATGGTAAAAAGCGAGCTTTTTATCATCGCAATCTCTTTGGGGCTCTTGTTTGCTGCTGTCATTTATCATGCTTGGTACAACTTGCGAAACATTGCCGATCATTGCTTTGTGCTTCGAAATCAAATTTCGCTAAATTCCGTTGTTTCGTTTGTAAAAATTTGCCATATTTTTGTTTATTTGGCGAAACGAATTTTGAAAAATCATTTCTTACGATTCCGTAGAATTCAGTCTCCGCGGTATTTTACAAAATCATTTGAAATATCACATACCTTTACTCTAAGACGAAATAGGAATTCGGGGCATTAGTCACCAAAGAGCGCCAAAATATGTAAGCATGATGAAAGCGACAAAACGAGAAACATCCCAAAAGCAACGTGCATCTCGGTCTATAATTAGGGTGTTGGTTTCGCTTCTTTTTCTCGCTAGAATTGTTTAGATGCCACCATTTTACCTGTGTCTTGTCGATGCTGCATCGGGAACAGGTGAAATTCAGTGGAACCATTTGGTTCTGCACTCCCGCAATAAGGAAAACGAAACTAAAGCTATCATAATATCCACTTGAGGAAACAATGGAACTCGAGAGGCATCATAAAGCTAAGACCACGCAGCGACTAAAGAGGCCTGAAGGGACAGAAAGCGGATTTGCGAGGATTAGCATTGACCTTATCCCGAAGGGGCCCCAAAGGAAAGGAAACGATCAGATAGAATGGATCAGGTTGCTGCAACTTACTATACACCGTAAAGGGGGGGTCTTTGACAATGCTGGTAATTTAGGTAGTGCAAGACTCACAACAAACTAAACGTAATAACATATGTTATGTTAGTCAGTAATCAAAACGGAATACAAAAAAGGAATACATTTTTTTTGGAATCGAGAACATTTGAGGCGAATATAATGCCTCAAATGTTCTTGATAAGATTTTAAAAGTTTTTAAACGTTTAAAGACAATCTGTTCTATGATCAACATATTGTGAAGTTTTCAAACATTCGTCACGTTCCCTTGATAAATCAGTCATTGTATTGAATTCAGTTTTAAATCTCTTAGCGAAAGCATTTTTTCAATTTCGGGTCATTTATGAAATCAAAGTCATAAATGTCCATATAACGATAAATACCTTGATGTATTCATTACCCAACACCCACTGTACCGAAATCATTCAAACTTGTTCGAAATATTCTTATTCAAGTATATTCCAATAAAATCGATTTTTGTTGAAATCAATGCGAAAACATAAGAATTAATTGATGTTTATTTAGAAATATTATTTGATACAAATTTCTTAGATTTATAATTATGTGTATCAAGCTGAAATAAACTCAAAACACCATCGTAGGTGTTTTTTAAAATTCTGTTCTTCAATGCATAACATTGAATCTAGGTTATGTACAGCATTCTCCAATCCAGTTCTAACTATCAAAGTTATACCGTCTTACGGTACCTCTACCTCATACCTTTGAAACACGAGAGCTATATGGAAACGTCGTCAGTTGTTGTTCGATGGGAGCAAAAAAATAAAAAGGATCTGTGTAACAAGTGCCAGAAATGGGCAAACGAGATTGTAAATCATAACCCATGTTCTCTCGTTCTCGCAGGATGTAGGTGATGAAAGTCGGCACATAAATGGAGGTCCTTAAATCATGGTTGGGCAAAACAGTTTGGACGAAAGGTATACGGGTCGTAAAGCGTAGCGTTGGGAACGCCTCCTTACACAAGTGGAAAGCCCCACGTGCTATGAATGGATAGCCGAGAGCAAATCCGTGCGTGGAGAATGGGATGGAATAAGTGGTCATAAAATGTAGCACGATGGTGAAGATTGCAAATTGTAAGCGATGTTAGGTGTGGTGTATATCTATTTTCTGTGTTAGAGGAACGGTACATTTTAAAGCGGATTGAATAGAGTTATAAACTCCAATTTCACAAATACCGAATTATTAGAGCTGATTGATTATCGAACGAAGAATTGAAACATGTTTTATTATTTAATAAAGAGGTTTTTGAGGTGCAACAGCCTGTGGCTGAAAGCCTCACTAATAGATATATAAAAAGAGTGGAGAATTGAATGATTTTAAAACCATGTTTTAAAATGTCAGGTAGAAGTACAACGAATGATATCATTTTTTTAATAGAATTAGGTATAAGTATTTATTACACGTAATTGCAAATAATCAGAGACAGTATTTATTACAGAAATACAACATTAGTGTAGCAAAATCAATGATTTTGACGGTTACGCCTTCAAACGGGCGTACCGTGAAACGGGGTTTCATGAGTTTTTGTCATTTTCCAAACGCTTATAAATTTCTGAAGTTTTTAAGATTTAGTCACTTACCCTTGATTGCCTAGTTATAGTAGAATTTGAATTCAGTATCAATTCTCTTAAAATAAAGCAGTGGTCCTCAGTTTATCTGTTAATGCGGGGAATAAAGTGTTTCATACTGTTTTTGCCTCTTTTACTGAAGGATTTTCTGCCGTAGGCAGGTTTATTTCAAGTTCGATAAACAGGATGAGTCAGAAGGACTTGCATGAAAAAAAACTACAACGAGTTTGTTGTAGAGTCCGGTATCTCTTACGAAAAATATTGGGTGTATGGATGTGTATGGATAAAAACCTTTCAGCATGCAGTACGTACTGCTTTCGAACATGAGGATTTACTTCATACGGGTAGCAGTGAGCTGTTATCGTAAAATCAATTAAAATGGGGATGTTAAATTTGCCACTTATTTACACGACTATTCATGTGAAAATGTGTATATTACTGCATTCCCGCTATACATCGGGTAATCGAGCATTAGCATTAAGCATTTCGCACCGATACACCTGGAGATCACCACAGCAGACAGAATCGCAAATCGACCACGTTCTGATTGATGGTCGGCACTTCTCCGACAATATCGACGTCAGGACCTATCGTGGCGCTAACATCGACTCTGACCACTATCTGGTGATGGTCAAACTGCGCCCAAAACTCTCCGTCGTTAACAACGTACGGTACCGACGGCCGCCCCGGTATGACCTAGAGCGGCTCAAGCAACCGGATGTCGCAGCGGCATACGCGCAGCAACTCGAGGCTGCATTACCGGAAGAGGGTGAGCTGGACGAAGCCCCTCTTGAGGACTGCTGGAGAACAGTAAAAGCAGCCATCAACTATGCAGCTGAGAGCAACGTCGGGTACGTGGGACGGAGTCGACGGAACGATTGGTTCGACGAGGAGTGCCAGGAGGTTTTGAAGGAGAAGAATGCAGCGCGGGCGGTCATGCTGCAGCAAGGGACCCGACAGAACGTGGAACGCTATAAACGGAAACGGCATCAGCAGACCCGCCTTTTTCGGGAGAAAAAACGCCGCCTGGAGGAGACGGAGTGCGAGGAGATGGAACAGCTGTGCCGGTCTCAGGAAACGCGTAGGTTCTATCAGAAGCTCAACGCATCCCGCAACGGCTTCGTGCCGCGAGCCGAAATGTGCAGGGATAAGGATGGGAGCATTCTGACGGACGAGCGTGAGGTGATCGAAAGGTGGAAGCAGCACTTCGACGAGCACCTGAAAGGTGCTGAGAGCACAGGCAACGAAGGACGGGACAACGGAGGAAATGCCTTCGTCAGTACTGCGGAAGATGGAAACCAACCAGCCCCCACTTTGAGGGAGGTTAAGGATGCCATTCACCAGCTCAAGAACAATAAAGCTGCTGGTAAGGATGGTATCGGAGCTGAACTCATAAAGATGGGTCCGGAAAGGCTGGCCATTTGTCTGCACCGGCCGATAGGCACAATCTGGGAAACAGAACAGCTACCGGAGGAGTGGAAGGAAGGGGTAATCTGCCCCATCTACAAGAAAGGCGACAAGTTAGATTGTGAGAACTTTCAAGCGATCACCATTCTAAATGCGGCCTACAAAGTATTATCCCAGATCATCTTCCGTCGTCTGTCACCCGTAGTAAACGAGTTCGTGGGAAGTTATCAAGCCGGCTTCGTTGACGGCCGATCGACAACGGACCAGATCTTTACTGTACGGCAAATCCTCCAAAAATGTCGTGAATACCAGGTCCCAACGCATCACCTTTTCATCGATTTCAAGGCGGCATACGACAGTATCGACCGCGTAGAGCTATGGAAAATCATGGACGAGAACAGCTTTCCCGAGAAGCTCACAAGACTGATAAAAGCGACGATGGAAGGTGTGCAAAATTGTGTGAAGGTTTCAGGCGAACACTCCAGTTCGCACAGTGGTTTAAAACCCAAAAAACACGATCATCAGCTTTTTCAGTATCAAAGAGTGAAAATATTGCCATACTATATTTGGCAAAGTTACTGCATATGTTAAGCAACTTTTGACATTCATCAATTGTTGATGAATTTACTCATAAGTGATATAACATTTTTATTTTATCTGTTTGTCGTTAAAAGCAATTGTTGTCTTCGACAAAGTTATTGGAATTGTTAAATGAAGAAAAGTTGTCGAAGACACTTTAACTCTATCTATTAAAATAAAGGATTTATAGCAATTTTTATATAACAACCACTTAAAAAGCACAAATACTCACTTAACTTTTTTCGCAGTGATTTTAATGGCTTACGATGTTCAAGGACTATGTATATATTTTCAAAATACAAAGCTTTGCTGAACATTCCAAGACAATATCTTCATTTTTTCTATGAGTTATACGCATTTTATTGTGGAAAATTGACCTTTTTACACTAAAATATCTCGAAAAGTTGCAAAAAGTTGTCTACTATGTTTTCCAGGTGGACTCATCCGTGTCTTCGTGTGTCTTTGCCAGTTGAAAAATTGAATATTTTTACTTATAAGTATTGAATATGCGTATCTGAGAACTATTTATAATTACGCATAATTGAGGTAACTATCATTGAAAGCTTTAAGTTTGAAGTTTTCGAACGAAAAGTCATTATTTTGTTCATCTTAATAGTTTTTTTTTGTTATATATGTACACTTTTCAGCTTACCAGAAATGCTCTTGGTTTTACCATGTCTGTTGTCGAAATCAGATTGTTGTAAATTATATCTGTCAAATGGATCAGTAATGGTGTGGGATGTAAACATAGTAAATTGGTCTGAAATTTCATGGTAGTTTCAAGAATGGGCGTAGTCAGCTAAAATAGTAATTTTTACCATAGATATTTTTTCCCGTGTAGCTGACTATGCCCATTCCTTAAACTACCATGGTATTTCAGAACAATTTACTACGTTTTTAGTGAACTGGTACATTTGACAGAAATATATTTTCATCAATCTCATTTCGACTACATACATGGTAAAATCAAGCGTATTTCTGGTCTGATGAAAATTGCCGGTGCGAGCGCTCAAGTGATCTCCCTAAAATGGTAGTTTTTACCCCACAATTTTTTTACGTGTAGGATAGAAGCACCGGTTTTGGCCATACACCAGTTGTAGCCATAGTGGATTATACACCGTTTTACATAGCCAATCAGCATGGAACCTGTTGAGTTCAGTAGATTACATTCATATGGTAGAGCTACATTCATTTACCCGTCCAAATTGATTCAAAACATAAGAAAAACAATTCATTTTCCTTATAATTTAAACTCCCATACACCTAATTTGGCCAGGGCACTCCTAATTTGGCCACTATCATGAGAAATCTATGCAATTGGCCAATTTAGGAACCGAAGTTAAATCTCTGGCCGAAACTGGTTCCGTTGGCCTATATTGACCAACGGGATTTCCAAAGCGAAAAAATGGTTTTTGCTTAGTTTTATTATTTTACACACATAATATGGATTGAAAGCTTACATTTGACATATTTGTAGTATAAATACGGCTTCCCATTTAATTTTTATTGACATTTTCCCTTAGGCTGGCCAAAACCGGTGCTTTTACCCTATATGTGTACTATAAGGCTATCGCACCCTTCTCTTTCGAGCAACAAGATCAAATGGGATTTTTTGTTTGTTGTTTTCATACGGAAACGGTTTCCGTATGAAAACAATCCATAAGCGTGCGTGTGCTGGAAAGAGAAAGGCGATTAAACGTCAGATTGCCTTATACAATGGGCGAAACAAATTCATTTTATTCAGTTAATCATTCTTATCTCAAGTGTACTAAATAGAAACATCCAAATTTGATTCACTCAGTTCCCTCCTCACCTGAATAACAAGTTTCTGCATGTACGCTTTATTCGATACTAATAGCTGAAAAAGCTTCAATGTCACTTTTCTTAAGCTTGTCACCACTAGATCCGACGACTCTAGCATGCGATTAAGAAGATAAACTCTCGGATTTCCAACTATTTGTCTGTTTTTTACATAACAGGATTTTAGAATTGTAAACGACCATGTAGGCTATGCCAATTCTTCCAAACTTCTAAATTGAAGGAAGTATGGATTGAACGGAGTAAGTGTTTTGCAAAATTAGTGAGCATTGTAGTAGCACACTTCAGAGAAGTTTACGTGATTGATTTTTCTATTGCAGCCTTTTAAATTTTGACCGTCTGATTGATGTCTTATATGAGCATTAAAGAACAGTTCAGTGGCTCTGAAATACGTCATTTTGTTATATCAAAAACCTGATCAAAGGATATTAATTGCGTCGCTTAAATCTTGCTGCGGTATAAATTGTAACATTTTTAAAAAGTAGGAGGGCAAATAAGCGGACTTGTTAATTGAAAAAGCTGTTAGTGGAACAACTCCAAAGCAACTAAACAGTGAAGATAGTTCCATATCGTAACAAAATACTAATAGACAGTAGATAACTTTTTTTTTAATTTCTGGTATTTCAGAATTAAGATCATCTCAATCATGCGTAGTTATAAAAAGTTATAAATAGTGCTCAGATACGCATAATCAAATTGAAAAATATTCAATTTTTCAACTGGCAGAAAAGTGGCAAAGACACACGAAGACGCGGATGAGTCCACCTGGAAAACATAGTAGAGATGTTGGTCTTTCTATTGCATGTAATTTTGTTTGCAACTTTTTGCAACTTTTCGAGATATTTAAGTGTAAAAAGGTCAATTTTCCACAATAAAATGCGTATAACTCATAGAAAAAATGAAGATATTGTCTTGGCATGTTCAGCAAAGTTTTGTATTTTGAGAATATTTACTTAGTCCTTGATACGAAGCCATTAGAATCACTGCGAAAAAAGTTAAGTGAGTACTTGTACTTTTGAAGTGGTTTTTATATAAAAAAAAATGCTATAAATCCTTTATTTTAATAGATAGAGTTAAAGTGTCTTCGACAACTTTTCTTCTTTTAACAATTCCAACAACTTTGTCGAAGACACCAATTGATTCTAACGACAAACAGAGAAAATAAAAATTTGATATCACTTATGAGTAAATTCATCAAAACTTTATGAATGTCAAAAGTTGTTGCTTAACATATGCAGTAACTTTGCCGAATATAGTATGGCAATATTTTCACTCTTTGACACTGAAAAAGCTGATGATCGTGTTTTTTGGGTTTTAAACCACTGTGGTTCGTTTGGATCCCACCGGGGACCACGACAAGGTGATGGACTTTCGTGCCTGTTGTTCAATATTGCGCTAGAAGGTGTTATGCGGAGAGCCGGGCTTAACAGCCGGGGTACGATTTTTACGAGATCCAGTCAATTTGTTTGCTCCGCGGATGATATGGACATCGTCGGCTTAACATTTGAAAAGGTGGCAGACCTGTACATGTATCCGCCTGAAACGCGAGGCAGCAAAAGTTGGACTGGTGGTGAATGCGGCCAAGACAAAGTACATGCTAGCTGGTGGGGCCGAGCGCGACAGGGCTCGCCTAGGTAGCAGTGTTACGATAGACGGGGATACGTTCGAGGTGGTCGACGAGTTCGTCTACCTTGGATCCTTGCTGACGGCTGACAATAACGTTAGCCGTGAAATACGGAGGCGCATCATCAGTGGAAGTCGGGCCTACTATGGCCTCCAGAAGAAGCTGCGGTCAAAAAAGATTCACGCCCGCACCAAATGTACCATGTACAAAACGCTCATAAGGCCGGTAGTCCTCTACGGGCATGAAACGTGGACGATGCTCAAGGAGGACCTGCAAGCACTTGGAGTCTTCGAACGTCGGGTGCTTAGGACGATCTTCGGCGGTGTGCAGGAGAACGGTGTGTGGCGGCGAAGGATGAACCACGAGCTCGCCCAACTCTACGGCGAACCCTGTATTAGCGTGTTCTTTGAAGGCATGCGAAGCTGACTAGCCGCATCCGGCGACCGATCTATTGACGAGTGTCGACAGTAGCAGGAGTCGAGGGGCCAGCTTGATGATAGATTGGAGAGGATGGACGTTGGTATTAACGATGGTGGTGATTCCGAGTATCGACTTCTAGCTGGGTTCATCGGACCAGATGATAGCCGAAGAGGAAGATTTCGAAGGTGAGTCTCGGGAGATGACGTCTGGATTGATGGGCTCCAGAACAGGGCTTGAACCTCTGCTTCTAGGATCAGTGCAACGTGCTCCCAGGATGTCACCAGTCTATATCCTCGGTCACGGTGTGTGAGATCGGATTACCAATTCCAGTTCGACTCTGGTATTATGCGGTCGGTTGAAGTTCAACACAACAGTTTCAGTGTCCTGAAACCCACATTATAGTAAACTTGGGCAGTGCGTGTCGGATTATCCCCTGAATCCACGGATGACGAGTAGCAGCGTAAAACATAGCCGCTGCTTCTATGACTGTGAATGCAGAATATGACCAGTTGGACCCCAGCTGACCAGCTTTTCTAGCACGAAATGCATCCAAGTCCGGTTGATTGCTTTCGAGATGTCCAACTAGATCAGTGCTTACCAAACTTTTTTGACTTTCGCCCCCTTGAGGTCAATATATTTCAGAATCGCCCCCCTGAAATGTAATTTATATTTTTGTGTTTAATAACCACTATACTGTGTTGAGATTATGATCTACATCTTATCATAGGTGTATAAAAAATTGATCAAACTTTCAATGTGACTGGTGAAGTATTTTATATGTGATGACCTAGGGGGTGCGGAGTCGAAAATTTAGGTTGTTCAAATTAAACACAATCTTTTCCACGAGTGCTAACCGTGTTTGCTTGTCTTGTAGGAAACCACATTCAAAATGCACACTTAAAATACTTCACATAAAGCTCCTTCAGTTCAATGCAGGAAATGAACCCAATGAATAGAATTCATCAGAATGTTTCGGGCCGTATTTAGCATAAGCATAAGCATAGATGACTGTACAATTCGTAGTTGCTACTCCGTGATTGACCAGAACAATCGAAGTTGCACAGGGAATTAATGAATGGGGCTTGGGATTAGCTTACCATTCTTCAATGTGCACAAATCGAGAGCTCAAATTTAAAAGTCAATAACGGCGCCGGCCACGTCCTTACGGTCATCGGGGAAGGGAAGGAATGTTAGTGTGACTACCGTTGTTACTAGAGACCGAGATCACCTCTGCATCTCCACGGTTGTCATGGAGAGGATATTGGGTTAGTGGGATAAGGTAAAGATCTGGGAGTCACCAATGTTTGGTGATGCGAGCCATGATATAATCACGCCTAACCGGATTCGCGAAATAATTCGATAATCGCATGAAACGCCGAACAAGTGTTCGTCACTCGCCCACGCAAGAGCAAGCGACGCGATCAATAGATCAAACACTACTAGCGATCCGCGGCGCTTTTTCATTTCTCTGAGCGAACGACGCGCGACAAGTTTGATCCTGCCCCCATCACCCGCCCCCGCAGGAGCAAGCGTCAAGGTCGAAGGATCAAACACTACTTACGAACCGATCACTTTTTCACCGCTTCACTACCGACGCGCGACATATTTGATCCTGCCCTCATCACCCGCTCCCGCAGGAGCCAGCGTCAAGGTGGAAGGATCAAACACTACTAACGAACCGATCACTTTTTCACCGCTTCACTACCGACGCGCGACATTTTTGATCCTGCCCTCATCACCCGCCCCAGCAGGAGCAAGTGTCAAGGTCGAAGGATCAAACACTACTCTATTTAAAAGATGTTTTTATTAATGACGAAAACTGAAAATTACATGTATATATTTTAAATTATATGAAACAGGAATAATGCCGACACTTGTAATGACGAACTATACATAGTTTGTTTGAAAATTACATATGAGTATTACGTTGCATTTTGTCTCGATATGGTACAAGTTTTAAAAAATACGTCAACATTCACAATGTCGAACAATTCAAAAGATAATTTTTAATAACGTATAAAAGAGACAAATATATGTATATTGAAATTGTATAAGAAAAAAAACATAATGCCGACACTTATAGTGACGAACCATACAAAGTTTGTTTTAAAATTACTTAAAAGTTACGCTTTCAAGAAAATATGTGTTATCACAAGAATGAAACGAACTCACCAGTTGGTAATCCATCCTCGACTGAACACAAAACTGATACTGACAGCAAAACTTCTTGGCGTCCCGAAAACAAACCGTCTTGCTTGTGCCTTCCAAATACCTACCCAGCAAGACGCTCCAAAACAGAAAAAAAAAATCTTAGGAGCCGAAAACACGCGCGAAACCGTGAGCCAAATCTATCGGACGACGCAAAACCAAACTGTCCTGCTTGGGCTTCACGAAGCACTACCCAGCAAGACGCTTGAAAACAGGAAAAAAAAAAAAAAAATCTCCGGCGACGAAAACATGCGCGAAACCGTGAGCCAAATTTATCGGACGACGCAAAACTGAACTGTCCTGCTTGGGCTTCACGAAGCACTACCCAGCAAGACGCTTGAAAACAGGAAAAAAAAAAATCTCCGGCGCCGAAAACATGCGCGAAACCGTGAGCCAAATTTATCGGACGACGCAAAACTGAACTGTCCTGCTTGGGCTTCACGAAGCACTACCCAGCAAGACGCTTGAAAACAGGAAAAAAAAAATCTCCGGCGACGAAAACATGCGCGAAACCGTGAGCCAAATTTATCGGACGACGCAAAACTGAACTGTCCTGCTTGGGCTTCACGAAGCACTACCCAGCAAGACGCTTGAAAACAGGAAAAAAAAAAATCTCCGGCGACGAAAACATGCGCGAAACCGTGAGCCAAATTTATCGGACGACGCAAAACTGAACTGTCCTGCTTGGGCTTCACGAAGCACTACCCAGCAAGACGCTTGAAAACAGGAAAAAAAAAAAACAAATCTCCGGCGACGAAAACATGCGCGAAACCGTGAGCCAAATTTATCGGACGACGCAAAACTGAACTGTCCTGCTTGGGCTTCACGAAGCACTACCCAGCAAGACGCTTGAAAACAGGAAAAAAAAAAAAATCTCCGGCGACGAAAACATGCGCGAAACCGTGAGCCAAATTTATCGGACGACGCAAAACTGAACTGTCCTGCTTGGGCTTCACGAAGCACTACCCAGCAAGACGCTTGAAACTCAGAATGTTTCGGGCCGTATTTAAAATAGAAACATATTTGAGCAGTTGTACATGACTTATACATAATTTTCACCAAGCACAACAATTCTTTAAGAGTTGGCGCTCTTTCTGTTACATAAATTATATAACCATTTTTAGTGTATCGAAATCACGACCGTACATTTCTAGGCGTACTCTGATCATTTTTATGGAAGTTTTGGTTTGACAGCTGCTTGTTGATTTTCTGTTCGCATTTCTCACGTGATGAAAATGTTTTTGATTTTGAAGCATATTGGTCGATATTCAGACAGACTAGACTGGGGGATGTTTTTGCCTTCCAAAGATAAGTGAAGGACTCCAATTCTGATCTTTTTGGTGCTAATTCTATACAGATGTTTATAGGTAAATAGGTAAGTTTAAATACAGCAGAAAATAATACAAGTATCTTGTTGTTATGAATGCTTAGAGTACGTTTTCCAAAAATCACTGAGTAACACTTAATCCGGGTTAGGTCCTAAAAAAATATCCTCGATTTGCATATCTATAAAAGAGTTATGGAATAACTACAGTCGACTCTCCACATCTCGATGTTAATCATTTATTAGTTAACATCTACACAGATAACACTGAATCAACAATTTCACGCCACAATACTCGGTTCGTGGCCGCATCTCTCCATCCTCGGTTCTGCCCCACGCTCGCCAAATCGATACGCACTTGATCCGCCCACCTAGCTCGCTGCGCTCCACGCCTTCTTGTACCAACCGGATCCGAAGCGAACACCATCTTTGCAGGGTTGCTGTCCGGCATTCTTGCAACATGCCCTGCCCATCGTATCCTTCCAGCTTTGGCCACCTTCTGGATACTGGGTTCGCCGTAGAGTTGGGCGAGCTCGTGGTTCATCCTTCACCGCCACACACCGTTCTCCTGCACACCGCCGAAGATCGTCCTAAGCACCCGACGTTCGAAGACTCCAAGTGCTTGCAGGTCCTCCTCGAGCATCGTCCACGTTTCATGCCCGTAGAGGACTACCGGCCTTATGAGCGTTTTGTACATGGTACATTTGGTGCGGGCGTGAATCTTTTTTGACCGCAGCTTCTTATGGAGGCCATAGTAGGCCCGACTTCCACTGATGATGCGCCTCCGTATTTCACGGCTAACGTTATTGTCAGCCGTCAGCAAGGATCCAAGGTAGACGAACTCGTCGACCACCTCGAACGTATCCCCGTCTATCGTAACACTGCTACCTAGGCGAGCCCTGTCGCGCTCGGCCCCACCAGCTAGCATGTACTTTGTCTTGGCCGCATTCACCACCAGTCCAACTTTTGCTGCCTCGCGTTTCAGGCGGGTGTACAGGTCTGCCACCTTTTCAAATGTTCGGCCGACGATGTCCATATCATCCGCGAAGCAAACAAATTGACTGGATCTCGTAAAAATCGTACCCCGGCTGTTAAGCCCGGCTCTCCGCATAACACCTTCTAGCGCAATATTGAACAACAGGCACGAAAGTCCATCACCTTGTCGTAGTCCCCGGTGGGATCCAAACGAACTGGAATGTTCGCCTGAAACCTTCACACAATTTTGCACACCTTCCATCGTCGCTCTTATCAGTCTCGTGAGCTTCCCGGGAAAGCTGTTCTCGTCCATGATTTTCCATAGCTCTACGCGGTCGATACTGTCGTATGCCGCCTTGAAATCGATGAAAAGGTGATGCGTTGGGACCTGGTATTCACGACATTTTTGGAGGATTTGCCGTACAGTAAAGATCTGGTCCGTTGTCGATCGGCCGTCAACGAAGCCGGCTTGATAACTTCCCACGAACTCGTTTACTACGGGTGACAGACGACGGAAGATGATCTGGGATAATACTTTGTAGGCCGCATTTAGAATGGTGATCGCTCGAAAGTTCTCACAATCTAACTTGTCGCCTTTCTTGTAGATGGGGCAGATTACCCTTTCCTTCCACTCCTCCGGTAGCTGTTCTGTTTCCCAGATTGTGCCTATCAGCCGGTGCAGACAAATGGCCAGCCTTTCCGGACCCATCTTTATGAGTTCAGCTCCGATACCATCCTTACCAGCAGCTTTATTGTTCTTGAGCTGGTGAATGGCATCCTTAACCTCCCTCAAAGTGGGGGCTGGTTGGTTTCCATCTTCCGCAGTACTGACGAAGGCATTTCCTCCGTTGTCCCGTCCTTCTGTGCCTGTGCTCTCAGCACCATTCAGGTGCTCGTCGAAGTGCTGCTTCCACCTTTCGATCACCTCACGCTCGTCCGTCAGAATGCTCCCATCCTTATCACTGCACATTTCGGCTCGCGGCACGAAGCCGTTGCGGGATGCGTTGAGCTTCTGATAGAACCTACGCGTTTCCTGAGACCGGCACAGCTGTTCCATCTCCTCGCACTCCGTCTCCTCCAGGCGGCGTTTTTTCTCCCGAAAGAGGCGGGTCTGCTGTTGCCGTTTCCGTTTATAGCGTTCCACGTTCTGCCGGGTCCCTTGCTGCAGCATGACCGCCCGCGCTGCATTCTTCTCCTTCAAAACCTCCTGGCACTCCTCGTTGAACCAATCGTTCCGTCGACTCCGTCCCACGTACCCGACGTTGCTCTCAGCTGCATCGTTGATGGCTGCTTTTACTGTTCTCCAGCAGTCCTCAAGAGGGGCTTCGTCCAGCTCACCCTCTTCCGGTAATGCAGCCTCGAGTTGCTGCGCGTATGCCGCTGCGACATCCGGTTGCTTGAGCCGCTCTAGGTCATACCAGGGCGGCCGTCGGTACCGTACGTTGTTAACGACGGAGAGTTTTGGGCGCAGTTTGACCATCACCAGATAGTGGTCAGAGTCGATGTTAGCGCCACGATAGGTCCTGACGTCGATAATGTCGGAGAAGTGCCGACCATCAATCAGAACGTGGTCGATTTGCGATTCTGTCTGCTGTGGTGATCTCCAGGTGTATCGGTACGGAAGGCTGTGCTGGAAGTAGGTGCTACGAATGGCTATATTCTTGGAGGCGGCAAAATCAATTAGTCGTAGGCCGTTTTCATTCGTCAGCCGGTGGGCGCTGAACTTTCCAATCGTCGGTCTGAATTCCTCCTCCTGGCCAACCTGAGTGTTTAGATCTCCTATGATGATTTTGACGTCGTGGCTTGGCAACTGTCGTACTCGCGTTCAAGCTGCGCGTTAAAAGCGTCTTTATCATCATCAGTGCTTCCGGAGTGAGGGCTGTGCACGTTTATTATGCTGAAGTTGAAGAACCGGCCTTTGATCCTTAACTTGCACATTCTGAACAACTATATTGTTTTATATTACGAAATCGTTCGTTTGAACTATGAAATTATTCGTTGTTTTTTGCAACGAAAAAGTTTCGAAAAATGTATGCAACCAGCTTCGTAATTAAATTGAAGCTCCAAATCAAAACAAACAATGATTGTTATAATGTACTAAACATTTCGTAATCGAAATTCGTTTGCTTCGTATTGAGAACGAACATTTATACGCAATGTACGAATCATTCGTAAAAAGAGTTTAGTGCATTGAACGAAATGGGTTCGTGCATTTTACAAAATATACAATTTGCTGGGATGTAAACAATATTTTCTTTTTGTTTACAGTGACTCAACTTTATATTCGTACAGGGTACTTCAAATCAAGTTGGTGAATATTGATCAAAAGATATATTGAATTAAAAGCCCTTACTCAATAAAGGAGGTTTATTATTGATGAAATATTTCGCAGTCGATGTATCATTTGATAGCTTTTCAACAACTTGATGTGAAAACAGTGCAAGGTATATATGTTTGAGTCATTGTATGATCATTTTTGTATTTTTTCCGCCTGCCTTTCGGTCTACTTGGGCGTTCTTCTTGGACGTGTACATCAGGGTCACGGGCTTCCAGCGGGTTCCACGATTTAGGCGACAATTGGCACAGTTCTGCATCAACAAAGCCCGCTTCATGTGCAAAAGCTGAAAAGATTTTGGGCTACTGTAAATCGAAAAAAAAAAACCGGTTTCAAAATATGAATGCACGACTGAAAAATACATATTTACTGAAAAATACAAAAGCTCATTCTTGAAAAACAATCAATTTTCATACGGGAGACTCACACATATGTAAGTGAAGGTCTAACAAACGGCTGTGTCGTTGGACTTGGTAAAATAAGGAATCTGAGCCAAGAGAAATTAAAAAATATTGTGTGATTTTACATGCATAAAATTCTAATGTTAGTGTAACTTTCAGAAAACCGTCTGCAGTCAGCCCTGCCGTCGTAACATTTGAGGTACTTAGTCGTCACTTATTTTGAAGGGCGTTTTTATAGTCAAGAAGGCGCTTCTACTCTTTGGCGTTAATGAGGGCTCTTCAAAATAAAAATGACACAGATAGTTTATTAAAGAAAAATAGCACGTGAACAAGAGTTTTCAGCTGAAGAACTTTACTTGCCTATCGAAGCAACATATCCAGGGATCATATAAGTCCTGTACACAAAGAAATAAAGTCATTATCGACATATTTTCTCTTAACATAGGTTGGATTTATTTTCTGGAAGGTGCCAAAGTATGTTCTGGTAAAAAGGATGTAATGTGAGCGATTTTCATCTTTTGAACTTTTTGATGGTTGCAGTAGATCTTATAGTGATCAAATACTTACTTGAATTTAAGAAAATTCTAATCTATTAAAATTATGAAGAACGAACCATCACCAGGCATTTCCTGAAGTTGAAACACATATTTCCTTCATCAAAGGTTATAAGTGTATCTAAATTTATGAATGCCATAATTTGATATTTTTCATTGTATTCAAGCTCAATTATTCATATGAGGGTACCTTCGAAGCACCCGATGATCACTAGTTAAAAGTGGCTACTATAGTCAAATATGCTCTTCGAGCCAACAGTTGCATGACAAGGCATGAAGAATGAGACGTCACACGATATGTTTTGGCGTTAAAACACAATTGTTCCCAAAGGCACTCCTCGGGAATTTCCGGTGGTCCCAATAATGGCCAAAAATATGCATTTTCAGATTATAGTTAACCTATTCATGGCAATGCATGACGAATGAGCCGTCGCATGATAAAATCACAGGTTCCCTCGGGGACATCCCATGGTCCCAAAAGAGCCCATTATTGTTAATTATCCAATGTGAGACTGCAGTTGCCCTATTCACGACAATACATGAAAAATGAGCCGTCGCATGACATAAGGACTGTTTATTTTAAAAAATGTACATGTAATATCTTTTTTTTTATTTATTAATGAAATCGCAATCTGTTTTCTGTGCATTGTTCGACTAATGTTGTACAATATTATGATAATAAAAAAGTCATGGAAATAATTAAATTTCTCACGAATAAGGCACAACGTTAAGAATGGTCAATTTTTGGAGGTTATCAATATCAATGATTATTAGAAAAATTCTGGAAAATTCGACGATCTATATTTTTTATTTTCGAAAAAAGCTTGTTCTTTGGAAGCATCAACAATCAAAAGCCTGCTGCAAAATATCAAGTTATTTTTGGAGCAAAAATCTAATTTATTCACCGATTTTTCTGAAGAAAAATATTTTAAATTGAAAGTTAACTGATATGAGTATAATTGTTAGGTTCAAAGTACGGAAGTGCAAATATAGTAATAATATGAGAAATAACCTATTCCTTCAAAAATTTGCTTATTTAGTCCCCATCTCACATTGTGTTTTTTTTTTTTTCAGAAGACTTCTCAAAGCACAATAGGGGTATTCACTTAACGGCATAAATCCCTGCGTATATCGTGATAAACTGTTTATCTCAAATGTTTCACAAAATTGCGTAAACTGCGTAGGAAACATTTCAAGCCGTTGAAATTCAACAGTCAACCAATCCAAGAATGCGTCAGTCATCATAGCAACTTGAGTACGTTATTTACGAACAAACAACAAATCATGAAAAACCACTGGAAAACGTAG
Organism: Aedes aegypti; assembly: GCF_002204515.2. Classification (NCBI taxonomy): domain Eukaryota; kingdom Metazoa; phylum Arthropoda; class Insecta; order Diptera; family Culicidae; genus Aedes; species Aedes aegypti. The sequence continues at coordinate 247,622,153 of NC_035108.1, forward strand.
ATGAGAGTAGGATTGTCGATAGGTAGATCTGGGAGAATTAAATAAAAGACTGGGGAAAAGATAGATGAATAAATGAGTATGATCATAGAACGAGTTGTTTCAAGTGAAAGAGGTTCTGTTCTTATCGGATATTGAATCGTCACAGTGAGGAATAAAATGAACTAGGTGGCAGAGTGTTATGTCTGAGTCTAAGCAATATTGGGGCTATTCATTTATCACGTAAGGGGTTTTGGTGGAAGGGATGGGAGTTTGAGTTTTCTTACGCGCCATGCTAATAACTTTTCATTTTCTTTCAAAAATCTTTTCGTGGAGGAGGTTGTCTTAGGTAATTAATGGACCATATGTCTTAACCAAACAGAACGCAAGGCACATCGACAACCATTTCATCCCATCGATTTGGGTTCTAGTGGGTTCTGCAATTGGATATTTGAGTAGGTATAAAGGCTGCGTTGTTTTCCGTTTATGAATCATAAGCAAAATTTCCCTTGGGATCACTTGAATGATATTGCGAAATTATTAAAAAATTTTGACAATAATAAGTTGAATAAAATGTTCTTGCAGCAACAGCACAAAGGTTGGTTTTCGTTGACGAACTGGTAGTAGTTCTGGGTGCTGTGAATAATACAGTCGAAGGTTCGTCAACTATGGTGAACCTTAGCTGAAACGATTCGAATAAAAGTTCGTAATTTATATAAACAAACTGTTGACAAGCTTGATAGTTTTGTTGGGTAACTAGGTTATAGATTTTTTGTTTTTATCGCCTGGAGCCAGAACAGGAATATTTCATTTGAAACGTTTCATCGCCAATATCTCAATTTACGCTACTTTAAGTGAATACCCCTAATGACAATATTTTCTGGTGGTTCCAAAATTGGTTATTCTTGGTAAATATCCATATTCAGTCTATATTTAACTTATTCATAACAAGACTTAAGGAATGAGCCATTTCACGGTATTGGAGTTCAATTACAATTGTCCTCTAGCTATGGTTCCCACGGGGACATCAAGCAGCCCAAAAGTGGCCTCTGTTGTCAAATACAGTTACCCCACTTACGACAAAACATGACTCATTATGTCCAGGTAAACAACAAACAAAATTTGATTGTAGTTTTATTAGGTTTCGATTCATTCTGATATCTTATCATACTAATTTTCATGATTTCATCCCTTACAAGCATGATCAAGATAATAAAAAGAACCGAAAAAAATCTAAACGAGGCTTGTGCAGAGTTTTTTCAAGAAAATTTATGTACAAAAGGCAATGCCAAACGGAATCGCAACGTAATGCTCTTATTTATGTTTTCATGATGAAAGAAATTGCATTTGTCAATAAAATAAAATGAAAATTGTGCCTTCGGCATGCTGATTTCCTCCAGCTTGTAAAATGTTTAGTATCTCCAAATTATGCCATCTGAATTATTTTTTCAATACATTTCTATGATAGTACCTATATAGAGAGAAACGGATTTAATTTTATTTGAATCACAAGAGCTGCCCAAACATACCAAGAATAGCAAAAATATTGTTGTTATCATCTGGCGCTTTACTCCCGCAAAAATAAAGAAATGTAACAGTTTTAGAGGTAAAACACCTAAAATTGTCATTCCTCGTATCAGTTCAACAGTCAATTTCAGCAGGCACTGAAACATTTAACACTATATGGACAATATTTTACTTGAACAATATTGTTATAAAACTGAGATGAAAACTATCAATTATCATTCCAGTTTAGTTGTTTAGTGATTTTTTTAGATATCGTATGTTTTCGTAATACTAATCCCCAAAACCCCTTTTTAAAAGTCATACCGTTATAATTTTTGAACGCCTCTATTTAAGTTTGGTAAAATGCATATCTACTTCAAGGAGGCTTCAGATTTCCTTACACATTCTGCAAATTAATTCTATTTAATTTACGTCAATGCAGTACTGACTTACTTTCCACAATTTGATAAAAAATCAAACCAGATATAAAAGCAGCACCTACTCAGGAGTTTATTGTTTTCTGCGTTCTTGTACGAATTTGGGTCGCCTTCAACTGTATACAATTGTCACCGTCGTAAACTTATCAGAATTGACCCAGAAATTCTCTTTGATGTCCTACAAAGCAGTTCTGACCATAAATCACGATTTGGATTTTGTCCACACATTTTTCAACCGTAGTGTTAATGACTACGTGATTTTTCTATAATTGAATTCTAATTGAACCATAAATTTATTAAATGATTTTGATAAATTCAAGGGATCAGGTGCATTCTGTTGTCCAACGAACAATAATACATTCAGCTTTTTCAGCGCACTGGAATAATATTTCCTTATCTTACGTAGAACGGTACAGAATCAGGTGAAATAATTAAATTTAGGAATATATTAGGGCGTTAGCATGCTCATGACTTCGAGAAGATCTATGTGAAATAATATTTAATTAGTCAGAGACATTGATACAGCTTAACAGCATCAACATGAGCTACGAGAGATACGGCCAAATTACTTCAGGGCGTGGATGAAGCTTAAAATTTCAACTGATAGCTTTCAGGGCGTTATGACGCACCTGGTCTACTCAGAATAAGATCAAATAATTACATGGCCTTGATACAGCTTGGAATTTTTAATTGATATCCCCAGGGCGATTTGAATTACGGTCAAATAACTACGTGGTTAAGCTACGTGGGACAAGCTCAAATTACTCCAGGGCGTTAATATAGCTTATAATTTTCATCTGATGTCCTACAGGGCGTCAAAAGGCGCCAGATCGTCGTGGGATAAGGTCAAATTACTCCTGATTACTGTATTACTCCATTGTTGAAACAACTTGATCTATTTAGGACAAATTACTCCAAGGCGTTGATACAGCTTTCAATTTGCTATTAATGTCCTCAGGGGGTTAAGATGCATCTGATCTACATGAGTCAAAGTAAAATTACTCCAGCGCGTTGATACAGCTTTGAAATTTTGATAGATATCATACAGGGCGTTAAGTACTCTTGGCCTTTGTGAAATAAGGTCAAATTACTTCAGGACGTTGATACAACTTATAATGTTCAAGTGATGTTCTACAGGGCGTAAAGTTACTTGTGATCTACAAACGATAAAACCAAATGACTCACGGGCGTTGATACAAGTAGGAATTTTCAGGTAACGTCCTCAGGGCGTTGAGGTGCATCTGATCTACGTGATATCTGGTCAAATTATTCCATAGCTGATGTCTTACAAGGCGTTAGGATGCATCTGATCTACGTAGATTAAAATTAAATTACTCCAGAGCGTTACTACAGCTAAATCTAAATTAATGGTTAACAGGACATTAAGATGCAACTAATCTACTTAGGACAAATTTTTGCATAGCGTTGATACAGCTTGAAATTTGCTATCGTTGTCTTCAGGGTGTCAGGGGGAGAAAAGGTCAAAATTACTCTAGGGTGTGGATACAACTAGAAAATTTTCATTGAAATCCTACAGGGAGTTATTTACACCTGGTAAACGTGGGATAAGGTTGGGAAACTCTAGGGCGTTCATGCAGCTTATGACTTTGATCTGATGTCGAACAGGGCGTCAAGATGCACCTGATCTACGAAGGATAAGGTCAAATAACTACAGGGCGTTTATATAGCTTAGAATTTTCAATAGTTGCCCTCAGGGTGTCAAGGTGTACCTGATCTACTTGAGATAAGGTCAAATTACTACAGGGCGTTGATACAACTTGGACATTCAATTAATGTCTTCGGGGGGTTGAGATGCAGCTGAATTTCGTAGAATAAGGAAAAATTACTGATACAGCTTATAATTTGCAACTGATGCACTACAGGGCGTCAAGATGTATCTGATCTTGGTGGGATAATGTACAATTATTCTAGAGCATTGATACAGCTTGGAATGTTCTATTGATGTCTTACAGGGCGTTAAGATGCATCTAATCTGCTAAGGATTAATTACTCCTGGGCGTTGATACAGCTTGCAATTTTCAATTGATGTCCTCAGGGGATTGAGATGCACCTGATCTACGTGAGACAAAGTCAAATTACTTCAGGGCGTTGATTTCGATTGATGTCATACAGGGCGTTAAGTATATATCGTCTTCTTGAGATAAGGTCGAATTACTTTAGGGCGTTGATACGGCTTACAATTCCATTGCTATCTTAAAAGACGTCAAGATGCACCTAATCTATGTAGGGTAAGGTTGAATTATTCTCGGGCGTTGATACAGCATAGAATTTTAAACTGATGTCCTACAGGGCGCCATGATTCACCTGATCTACGAAGGATAAGTCAGATAACTGCAGGTCATTCATACATCTTGAAATTTTCAAATAATGTGCTCAGGGCGTTGAAGTGCATCTTATCACGTATATAGCCAGCTTATTCCAGGGCTAATGTCTTACAGGGCGTTCAGATGCACCTGGTCTACGTATAATAAAGTCAAATTACTCCAGGGCGTTGATATAGCTTGAAAATGTCTATTGATGTCTTACAGGGCATTAGGATGCAATGATCTCGCAATGGTTTATCACTCTTCCTATATTTTTCATTAATTAGGGCGAAAATTGTAAAAAAATCGGCGAAAAGCTTCTTAGTCGTCGACTAAGCGCGACTAAGCAGGACGACAGGGCTGTCTGCAGTTAGTCTTTTTAGATTTGTTAAAACTTGCAATAAAAAATATACATAAAACAAAGCAGCACATCGTCAATATTCCGTCATCAATCTAGAAGCAAGTTTTATCTAAGTAACGCAACGTCTTCTAATTACAGAAATTTTACATGAATGCAGATATGTTTGAAACAATATAACAACTTTGAACAGGATTGATGTGGGGATGAACCTGGTGTAGTGGTTAGAACACACGCCGAGGATCTGGGATCGAATCCCATCCCCGAGATAATCACTTATGACGTCTACTTACCAGCAGTTAATATGTGTTCCTAAAGTTCTGTTCCTAAATTTATCGAATGGCTCCTGAATTGGAATATACAATATTTTCGTTCGTGAATATATAAACATGGCTTGATGCATCAATTTTTATTTTTACGACATTTTTGTTTTAATTTACCATAACTCTCATACACAAATATTTCCCAGTAACAACAATTTGTTCTAGATAATGGATCACAAAATATCGCAGATTCACTCATTTTGTGGTGTGTGCTAACGTAAGAACTAAACGACACATACAAGACGCGACGCGAGACAAGACATAACACTTATCGTCCTTACAATCGTTAAAAAAGTTAAAAAAAAATACCTTTTGTCGACCGGTTTCTGGCGCAATGTAGCCCATCTACAAGACAATGTCCAACCCGTCGGAATGTCGGAATATCCGACGGGTCGGACATTGTCCTGTAGATGGGCTACATCGCGCCCGAAACCGGTCGACAAAAGGTAATTTTTTTTTTTAACTTTTTTGACGATTGTAAGAACGATAAGTGTTATGTCTTGTCTCGCGTCGCGTCTTGTATGTATCGCAACTTGTTTTAAAATTTGAAGAGACTTTAGTTTTCTAATTGACAATAGAACTACAAATGGATCGAATCAGGTCTGCCAATTCTAAAACGTTCTTCAATGAGCATGTATCAAATTGGGAAAGGGCGGAAAGGAAACAATATGGCAGTATGTGACATTTTACAACTGCATACAGTCGGGTCTCCTATTAAACGCATTCCTATAACGTGCACTCCTATTACGCTCACTCCTATAAGACACACCAGAACGTTATAGGAGACCCAGGGCTTATGGGATTTCATCACTTTGGGGGTGTCGTTGAATATCTTGTATGCCAAAAGAGATAGCACAGTACAGTCTTCGGCGAAGTTTTAGTGCTAAGTACGATCTACCTTTAGGAGTTGAGGATCATCCTTTTAGTTGAGAACTTGGCCGGTAGGGGTGCTTTTTCTGATTTGCACTATATGAACCATGAGGGATAAGAATGCAAAATTTTGTAACATATGATATCTCTAGATCCTGATGTTTTGGAAGGTTGGTGTCTTCGGAAGACATTCGGTCATTCTGATACGGAATAACGCCACCAGGCGGCGCTAGTGGGCATGGCATTTTTGTTTTTCGCATAGCTCAGTTGCCTGACCACTTAGAAAGATGGCGTCTTCGGCAAAGTTGCTCAGTATTACAAGGACTAACATTAAACAAAAAGTATTTGCTCACTAGCGCCGCCTAGTGACAAAATTTCGAAACTTTCGGCTCAAATAATGTTAGCCCTTGTGTTACTGAGCATTTTTGCCGAAGACGCCATCTTTCTAAGTGGTCAGGCTACTGAGCTATGCGGAAATCACAAATGCAATGCTCACTAGCGCCACCTAGTGGCAAAATTTCGAAACTTTCGGCTCAAATAATGTTAGCCCTTATGATACTGAGCAACTTTGCCGAAGACGCCATCTTTCTAAGTGGTCAGGCTACTGAGCTATCCGCGAAACAAAAATTATTTGCTCACTAGCGCCGCCTAGTGGCAAAATTTCGAAACTTTCGGCTCTAATAATGTTAGCCCTTGTGATACAGAGCAACTTTGCCGAAGACGCCATCTTTCTAAGTGGTCAGGCAACTGAGCTATGCGCAAAACAAAAATTCCATGCCCACTAGCGCCGCCTGGTGGCGTAATTCCGTATCGGAATGACCACCGCATGTCAGCCTTTGAGCTACTGAACAACTCTTCCGAAGACACCAACCTTCCAAAACATCAGGATCTAGAGATATCATATGTTACAAAATTTTGCATTCTTATCCCTCATGGTTCATATAGTGCAAATCAGAAAAAGCGCCCCTACCGGCCAAGTTCTCAACTAAAAGGATGATCCTCAACTCCTAAAGATAGATCGTACTTAGCACTGAAACTTCGCCGAAGACAGTACTGTGCTATCTCTTTTGACATACAAGATATTCAACAACACCCCCATAGTGATGAAATCCCATAAGCCCTGGGTCTCCTATAACGCAGATTCCTATTACGCCCCCCAACCTTGTGTCTAATAGGAGACCTGACTGTATTGCTATTACCTGTCAAACAATGACAATCCAGATATGTATATCCAATCAACATGCATTTAACGTGTTTAGTATCATAAGGGCATTTTTGATACTGAACACTAGTTTTAACTATGAAGTCATTTCTTTTCAATTTTTTTTTCGGGGGGGGGGGGCAACCCCATGATTCTGGGGGGCCAGGCCCCCCTGGCCCCTCCCTATTCACACCAATGGTTTTGGGGTAACTTTGATAGTCGAACAAAATTGAATGAATTACGGAACATTTATAATGCGTTGCATACCTCTAGGCATTTAACGCTGTATGGAAATTTCTGACTTCGATTACAAAAATGGTCCCAGTTTGTAAAAATGGTATTCGCTAAGGACTGGTCATTTAAGAAAGTGGACACGTGTTTTTTACAGTAAACTGTTTATTTTCGAACCAATTCATGAGTTTACCTAAAATACATGGAAATCAACGTAATTTCGATCAAATTCACATAAATTTGAACATTTATTGAGCATTGCTGGAGAATGCTTTTACTTTTCTATTGATACCTCCCATTAAATTCTGCACAACTTTTTTCGGAACTTTTCGAACTGCTTTTTGAACTGCTGACCACATTTTCTTGAAAAAAATCGATGGAGCTTGCTTCTCTTCCATCCTTCTTAAGATGCCGTTTGATTATTGCCCAATATGTTTCAATGAGGCGTAGTTCTGAGCAATTAGATGGATTCGATCATTTTTCTACAAATTCGACTTATTCCTTCTTGAGCATCTCCAAAGTAGCTGAAGCATAGTGAGCCGATGCTAGGTCTGGCAAAAACAATGGAGGCATGGTATGCTTTCAGTAGATGGGCAGAAGCCATTTTTTAATGCATTCAGTTCTGTAATTTTCGCCGTTGATTGAACCCGTCGTGAAATATGTAGTACTTCCATACCGCAGGAGCAAATTGCTTGCCATACCAAATCATTTTTCCCAAATTTTTCTGTTGGGATGTATCGTACGTCGTCAGGAATATCTGTTTTGGCCACAGCGTTGAAAAAATTCAATTTGGACACTTCGCGATTTAAGCCAAATCTCGGAACGGCAGTTTTTCTGTACACCATTTGTGCAGAAAAAAATTGAGAGTCGCCATGTCAATTCGACCCATTGTTTAGAATTTATAATTTTTTTATGTCAACTTTTGTCTGCTGTCAAAATAAACACTTGAGATCACACTGAAACAAAATTTTATTTGTTTTTATGGAATTTTTACACCAAAATGCTAATATTTATTACTTTCTTAAATGAACAGTCCTTAAGAGATTTGAGACCGAATTCATGTTCTACTACAACTAGGCTGTCAAGGATAGCATAAGCATAGCATAAGCATAGATGACCGCACAATTCGTAGTTGCTTCTCCGTGATTGACCAGAACAATCGAGGTTGCACAGGGAATTATTGAATGGGGCTTGGGATTTGCTTACCATTCTTCAATGTGCACAAATCGAGAGCTCAACCTTAAAAAGTCAATAACGGCGCCGGCCACGTCCTTACGGTCATCGGGGAAGGGAAGGAATGTTAGTGTGGCTACCGTTGTTACTAGAGACCGAGATCACCTCTGCATCTCCACGGTTGTCATGGAAAAGATATTGTGTTAGTGGGATAAGGTAGAGATCTGGGAGTCACCAATGTTTGGTGATGCGATCCATTATATAATCACACCTAACCGGATTCACGAAATAATTCGATAATCGCATTGTACGCCGAACAAGTGTTCGTCACTCGCCCACGCAAGAGCAAGCGACGCGATCAATAGATCAAACACTACTAGCGATCCGTGGCGCTTTTTCATTTCTCTGAGCGAACGACGCGCGACAAGTTTGATCCTACCCTCATCGCCCGCCCCCGCAGGAGCAAGCGTCAAGGTCGAAGGATCAAACACTACTCTACAACTAGGCTGTCAAGCATAAGTGACGAACTCATTATGGCTTCATCAAATAGTGATCGTAAAACAGATTTTTTAAAAATGCTAAAATCTAATAAATTTTCAATATTTGCATATAAATCCTCTAATGTACTTGATTCCAACGAAAAAAGCTTTGACGTGAAGTGTCATACTAATACTCTTTACTTTTGCATTCGTTTTGCTTAACTGATTAACAGAAACTTAGTTATTTTGTTTCGTATGTTGTGGGTCTCATACTATAAAAGTTACACGCATTACCAAAGCTACCCCGTTTTACGGTACTTTTAAGAAGTTTTTCGTTCTGCAGTAGCTTTAAAAAAACAGCAGAAAACAACAGTCATTAGCGTGGTTTCCGAAGTATCATCGCAGATGTTCGATGATGCTTTGTGAAATTCATACTCTTAAAAATAATGAAGATTAGTATGGACATTGATTCTGGTTATGAATGAATAACACATGGTATAAGTTATGGAACGATACAAAACTTAAAAGCTATGGCTAATTCAAGCATTTGATTTCTGGACGATATCTGAAAAGTGTCGCATCTCTATAAGAATGTTCAAGCTCCATTCTTTTGAGGGCACAAAGGGCTTTTCTGCGCGCTTTGATAGCTCTTTTTTTTATCTCGGAGCTGAAATATTTGCCGCTTAGGTGAGGATTGTCAAAAACTCGGATTTGCTACTTCGCTGTTGAGTACGGAAATATGCATTTATGTTGTTATTGCAAGCAGCCCAGTCCGCCTGGTCATACAACCAGCGGGGTCGTCTAGTTGTGGTGGGAGCCTCTGCGGCAGTGTTGACCAGACTTATTTCCCCGAAATTCGAATTGTGAAGCCATGAACTGTTATAACTGTGCGTTGTATTCCTGAGATGGAGGGGGAGGTGGTTGGGCATGAGTGTTGCACATGGGATCCGACAGTTTCGATCTCGGTGGGCCGCAATTCAAGTTTCGGTGAAATGATTCGCACTCACTCACTCACTCATTTCATTTCACCGAAACCTGAATTGTGGCTCTCTGGGATCAAAATTGATCGATTTTGTGTGCAGTACTCATGCTTAACCATCTGCTTTTCTATCTTAGGAGGATAGAGCATGGTTGTAGTAGTTGGTGGCTTCGTAGTTCGGAAAATGTTATTTTCGGGGAAATTAGTCTGAGCAACACTGCTCTGCGGCTACCGATAACTGTATAGGATGGTGGTCACTTCCGTAAAGGTCACTATTAACATTCCAACGAAATCGATGGAATTACGACCGGGTAACGGCTGGAACGTCGATCGCGGCTGGCTGCCCTTTGAAATACGTGGGAGAGCCGTTAATAAGAATAGCGATATCATTGTCCTCCTGTGGATGGTGTGCTTTGGAGTCACCGAAAACCATTCTTGGTTCCAGGAGTTGATGAACGTATTTTTCTACCTAGGATGTTGTCGTTGCACGAACAAGGCAAAGCCCCACATATGGCAGGTCCGGGAGTTGAACCCACCAAATTGGCAAGAGGCAATAGTCGACTTGTTCTGTCATCCTGATAGGATTGGTTGTTGGGTCTGGGTGCTTGAACGATTCCTTGCGAGAATATATAGATTCACTTCCCACGTCAGCGGTTAGAGCCCGACGCGTCCCTAATGCTTTCAACTCTTGACTTCCCACGTCGTCCAGGGTTGTAGGTGTAGGTACCATACTTCCCTCTTCCAGGTCAACCACCAAAATGAATCCTTTCCCATATCCAAACGCCCAGTATTTTCTTATGGTAGTTCAGAGGACTCCGCGGCTTCTATAAAGCGAGTAACACGTCAACATGTCGCTCCCATTCCCAAATTGACCTGCATTCGGACGCAGCCTGTGTCGTTATTTTTTGGCATAATAATGAGAGCACCAGTACTTACACATTAAAAATTCGACTGTTCCTGAGCAGCGTCTGTTGATTCCCTGTGTAAGTACGTTTTGTAGGTAATATTTGTTTTACTCCTTAAACGATTTCCTTTAAAAGTGCTGAATAGCTCTTATGCAGCAAGATGTTTGTTGGGTAGCGGTGTTTTGGTGCAAGAGACAAAAACGTGTTCCGCAGTGTTATGATACAGCTGGAAGTTTAAGAAATTTACTTTTTTAATTACTTTATGCATTCTATTAAATTCAACAAATAAGATTGAACTGCAGCGATGAAAAAAATCATCTAAATATGATTTTATTATTTTATCTTCAATACCAGGACATATATCTAAGGAGAGGTCGTCCGATAGATTTGGCTCACGGTTTCGCGCGTGTTTTTGTCGCTGGAGATTTTTTGTTTTCCTGTTTTGGAGCGTCTTGCTGGGTAGTGAAGCCCAAGCAGGACGGTTCGGTTTTTCGTCGTCGGATAAATTTTGCTGACGGTTTCGCGCGTGTTTTCGTCTCCAAAGAATTTTTTTTCTGTTTTGGAGCGTCTTGCCGGGTAGGTATTTGGGAAGGCACAAGCAAGACGGTTTGTTGTCGGGACGCCAAGAAGTTTTGCTGTCAGTGTCAGTTTTGTGTTCAGTCGAGGATGGATTACCAACTGGTGAGTTCCTTTCATGCTTGTGATAACACATATTTTCTTGAAAGCGTAACTTTTAAGTAATATTAAAACAAACTTTGTATGGTTCGTCACTATAAGTGTCGGCATTATGCTTTTTTCTTATTCAATTTCAATATACATATATTTTTCTCTTTTTGACATTATTAAAAATTATCTTTTGAATTGTTCGACATTGTGAATGTTGACGTATTTTTTAAAACTTCTACCATATCGAGACAAAATGCACAGTAATACTCATATGTATTTTTCAAACAAACTATGTATAGTTTGTCACTACAAGTGTCGGCATTATTCCTGTTTCATATAATTTAAAATATATACATGTAATTTTCAGTTTTCGTCATTAATAAAAACGTCTTTTGAATTGTTCGACATTATAGATGTTGACGTATTTTTAAAGCATCTACCAAAAACTTCTCGAGATAAAAATACAAAACTAGCTTTAAATATAAGTCGTATATTTCCCCCTTGTCCATGGATCGCATCATCGACCAGAGGTGACTCCCAGATCTTTTCCTCCCTCACTAATAAATACCCTTCCCGCGGTGATTGTGGAGATGCAGAGGTATTCTCGGTCTCTAGAAGCAACAATCATTACACCCTAACATTCCTTCCCCATCCCAACTGACTGTAAGGACTTGGCCGGCGCCGTTATTGATCAATAATTTTAGATCTGCTAAAATTGCACTTCGAGAGTAAGCGGAAACTTCCATCCCTTATTCATTTGGATTGTAGTGCAATTCTTACCAGTTCCGATCAATCACGGAGTAGCAACCATTGACATGTACAGTCAGTCTATGCTATGCTATGCTATGCTTAATCGATTTCCTTTAAAAGTGCTGAAGGTCATTTATTTCTTTGTCTTATACTTTCGGAGATATAATTTGAAGAATGTATGCAAAATGTTAATGAGCATTTGACCAAAATTTGATTGATATCGGCGATGGTCGATTACACGTTTGCACATTTTTATGAAAACATGGTATGGCATGAACCGTATGCATTCTTGGAGTAATCTCTGAATAAAGGCCTAGAACTAATGAAGGATTTTTTTTTAATATGTTGATGAAATCCATAGATTTTTTCTAACAGAATTCTTTCATGGTTCATAGCTGATTATATAGAGGAATAGGGGGATTAGGGGCATAATGAACACACGAGGTGAAATGGCCACCCCCTTATTCTCTGAGAATATGCATATTTCATCAAAATTCTGTATACTGAATGATATCTGTATTGTATACTAACCGTTTGACAGTATAAATGTTTATGTTGTGCTTCAATTTCCCTTTGAAAGTCGGCTTTTTTCTCAGCTTCAAAGTGGTATATAAGCAAGACATATGAAGAATCTTATTTTCGAACAAAGTTACTAATCTAGAGATTTTTTTCTTGCAAATGTGGTTCAGGGGGAATTCTTTTCTATATCAGAACGTATGATGTTCATAAATAATATGGTATTCACTTAATTACATGAAAGTGTTCATTTTGCCCCGATACCTTTTTATCAGAATTGATTGAGGTCCATTTTTCTATCTCGTTTTTCTAACATTAGATGTTTTTTTTACCTTGAATGAATACAGTGAAATTCTTCAAAGTGGTTATGGTCGAATACTTAGATATATTCCTGAAACAATCCTAGCTTTTTAATTAACCAAATGTTTAACCCCGGGCTAGTACCTTTCGGGCCTAACGGCATTACTTTCTTCACTGTAGCTTAATAATATACTACTTATTACGGTCTGTCCACAGATGTGGCACTATACTCAACAGCAGGGATTGAATCCTGAGAAAATTGAGAGAATCTCTCACGTATCGCTCTCTGTAACTATCATAACATGCTGCACATTATGAGAGACTGTTTATCGTATACTGCTACAAGTTTGATCAGATTGGGGGGATAGTAGTGCATGATAAAACCCCTCTAAACATGCTCCAAGCCTGGGGGACACTGTTGTTATTGGAAGTTCGTGGATTGTTTATCGTGCCAGTAAAGAAAAACACCTATCCCCAACGGTAAACAAGCGAGAAAAATGGATTTTATCATCGCTCTCTCGTTGGGGCTCTCGCTCGCTGCTTCCATTTATCAGACCTGTTACACCTTGCGATACAATGACGATCGTGGACCGCAACAGATGGGATGTTTTTCTTTGCTTGCTTTGATCGTGCTTCATTCTCAAATGAGAGCGAATTCTGCAACGCCTGCTCAACAGCATACAACCCATCCGTCTGGCGGCGGCACTGTTCGAGACATTGCACTGCCTGGAATCCTTAGACACTCTTCATGTATTTTTGAAATCGTTTTTGTTTACATGTCCAATTTCCGACCCAATCTGTCTCATACCCTTCCTCATGGTGCAAGCGCTTTTCTCCGAGTGCTATGTATACACAAAACCCAGTTTCCACAAGATCTGTTACTCACATTTGCGTTTACCCACCACCAAATTGGATAAGCATAATGACTCAGTTTTTCGCCACTCGCTGCCACCAGAGAAACGGCTCATCCAGTTTCCAACAAGCGCTAAAACATGTGTGTGGTTTCATCCGTTTTGTGCGAAGGGTAAGATATGCACAAGTGCGGAGCAGCAGTTTACAGAAACAGGGATTTTTTGGGAGGTTGCGTCCCGTTGATCGCCCAGAAGAGGCAGGCAAATGTTTGGTTCCAGCGAAAACAGATCACTTAGGACGGCGGTTTCAAGGAGGCTTTGTAAGGGGGATTCAATTTTGTTTCGATACTTTTTGTATGCAAAAATTAATTTTGATCATCTCGAAATAAGTGAGGGGGTTGGAAATCGACTTTGAAGTTCATTATTCTATTCCACATAATTGTACGTGAGACAAAAATACAAGCTAATCTTCTGAGAATTGTAATAATAATCGATCGTTAGTCATAACTGAAAAAGTAGTTTTCTTCCGGTTGATCAACATATCAAGAAAAACAATACCTTCCGTTTATCATAATTGATAAAATGTGGAAAGAAACTTTTTATCCGCTTCTCTGTCTCCTTTCGTCGTTCATCCTCTTCTTCCTCGCTTCCTCCTCCTCCTCCTGACTTCCACAGGTGACGAAGGTTGTGACCTGAGAGAGACTCGCGAAGAGGAAAAATATCAACGTCATATGCAGCCCAGATTCCCCTCTCACGAAACGTCAAATGCAGCCCACCGATTTATGGCTGAAAAAGTGAAAAGTATTGTGTTCAAAGTAAACTGTTATTAAAAATCTCAGTCGGCGGAGCAGTTTTTTCCAAAGTTGCAGATAAATCTAAGTAGAAGATTAATTATTTCTAATGTCTGCTACGTTTGCTGGCATGGAATTTCATTCAAACGGCTAATTATGATTCGATGTGATGCAAACTCAATCATTTTTGCTGAGAGGTTCATGTAAGGTTTTGAACAGCATGCGCATAATAAGTATAAACACAAAGTGGAATAAGACAAAAACTCAGCAATCACAGAAAAAAAAGACCATCTTCGCGAGTCTTGTCTCAGGTTGTGACCTGAGAGAGACTCGCGAAGAGGAAAAATATCAACGTCATATGGTCGGCGTTAAGTCAGAGTGGACCAAGTACAAAACTTGGGAAAATTGGATTATTCTGCCATTAGATGCAAAATAACGTTATCTCCATTTCACTTTGATCCGATTTGATGAATGTTGAAAACTGGGAGAGATATGTAACAAATTTACTCTGGATGATCAATAAAAATCAATAAAAGTATGCAGTCAGAGTGGACCAAGTGCTTTTTACCATAACAACGAAAACGGTCGATGCGCTGAGAAAGTCTAGAAAATGCAAGACATTTCAAGTTATTTTCCAGATTTTTCGACATGGAATGATTCTTCTTCCCATCCATCAATAGAAACTCATAAACATGTCATAATTCGATGGATCTTATTTTGATATCTGGCCAATTACCGTATTTGAGTAGGTGATCAGAAATTGCTACAATTTCTGTGCAGACAGAGTGGACCAAGTGTCAAAAAGCAAAAAACTGATTGATTAATGCCTTTTTTGAGTCGATATCAGAGTTCGATAGAAGTTTATGGTAGTTCTATGGTGTATGTATGGACTGTCCTAGAACCCGCTTATTGGACCATTATATTTTGGTCGGTACTAAAGATTTTCAATTGGTCCACTCTGACTGAACGCATATTTGAATATTTCTGGTCTGCAACGCCCTGACCCTTAAAAACCTTAATTTCTAAGGTATTGTAATGCCACTGGTTTTGAGATTGAAGATATGGATTATTGAAGAATTTACGATACTGATGTCGAATGGTCTTGATAATATGTTCATCTTAAAGATATGCACCCAGTTTGATCACGCAAGCATTAAATGATTGTTCTTTTTCTTGAAATTGTTCAGTCAGAGTGGACCAAGTGCACAAAGTCCATCAAAAAATCGTTCTATCAGAGTTTCGGATTGTGATTTTTCATGTTTATCACTTCACATTATATTGTTTGAAAGTAACACAAGGATGGGTAGGAATATTGAACCAAAATTTTACTGAGATAAAAAAATACAAAGCGTTAGACTTTGAGTCCGTTTTTCTCAAAATATGAAAAATGTTACTTGGTCCACTCTGACTTAACGCCGACCATATGCAGCCCAGATTCCCCTCTCACGAAACGTCAAATGCAGCCCACCGTTTTTATGGCTGAAAAAGTGAAAAGTATTGTGTTCAAAGTAAACTGTTATTAAAAACTTCAGTCGGCGGAGCAGTTTTTTCCAAAGTTGCTGATAAGTCTAAGCAGAAGATTAATTATTTCTAATGTTTGCTACGTTTGCTGGCATGAAATTTCTCTCAAACGGCTATTTATGCTTCGATGTGATGCAAACTCAATCATTTTTTGCTGGGAGGTTCATGTGAAGGTTTGAACAGCATGCGCATATTTGGTATAAACACAAAGTGGAATAAGAAAAAAACTCAGCAATCACAGAAAAAGAAGACCGTCTTCGCGAGTCTCGTCTCAGGTTGTGACCAGTACTGATTGGGGAGACATCCGCACCGATGGTGCCCCGACTAGCGGCTTCTATCGCAGGGGAGATCTTCATCTTTTTTCTTCGTCAAGCTGACTCAAGTGCCGAGGTAGGATAAACGATTTCGGTTAGAGGTTGACTAAGTCAACTTGACTTCCGGTTCATTAGTGCCCCGGCGACCCGATGCCAGGCACTGCTCTCTGCCTCTCGGTTCACTGCTTTTTCCGCCAGTTTCTCTGCAAGATGGACATTATCTCCACCACCATCTTGTTCGCCAGATTCTAAAGGTTAGGATCGCTAACCATTCTGTCTGCATTGAAGTCCTGTCCAACAGCAGCAGCCGCCGCGTTTCGTTCCATGTTGAACCTCGAGCAATCGAAGACCATATGTTCCGGCGTTTCCCTTCTCTCATTACACACGGACAGAACGGTGACAGCGTGTGGCCGAACCGATGCAAATACTGTTTGAACCAACCGTGACCTGACAGTACTGCCACTTGACCAGCAAGCCGATCCTCGCCAATTTCCTCACCTGCCTAGTGCCTCTCCGCTGATAGCACTCGATGTCTTCTTCCACGGTGATGCAAATTAAAATCCTCCCGTTGATCACACATACTGTCTCCGACAATATGGGGTTGCCAGAAGACGGCTTCTACTGCTTCTTGGACCATGAGCGATCAGCATGATGCTTGTAAGTGCGTTGGTCGCCTTTGACGCCTTCTCACATTCACAGTAAACACAGTCTAGCCGATCGTCTATCATTATCAGCCCAGATGTTTGAGCGACCGCTGTGATGCTATGAAATGTCCCCTGACGGCAATCTCGGCGTGTTGAACCGCTTTGTGATTGTTGACTAGTAGCACCTTCGTTTTGTGGTGAGCTATCTTCAGCATGACTCCATTCATCCAATTCTCGATCGTGTCCTTTGCCTCCGTGGCAAGCACTGGGTAACTCCAGTGATAGGACCCCGTCCTACATCCCATTCCACAGCGTCGGACCCAGTATGGACCCTTGCGGAACTCGCACCGTTACTCTTAACTCCTTTCGGGCGGCGTCGGTTGCATACACCAACACCCGATTTTCGAAGCATCTCTGCAGAATCCGGTACAGATAGTCACAAACCCGCATTCTATGTAGCGCTGTGGCAATGGCCTCCCAACTGACGCTATTGATCGCGTTCTTAACGTCTATCGTAGCTACGGCGCAGTAACGATTTTCTTTTCGTTTTTGGTTCGATACCTTCTCGGCCCTTTCCAGGACCGTCCGAATTGTATCTACCGTTGACTTTCTCTTCCGGAATTCGAACTGCCTTTCTGACAGTCCGCTCTCGCTCTCCGTACATTTAGCCATCCTGTTTAGGATAACCCGTTCCAAGAGTTTGCCCAGTCTATCCAGCAAGCATATAGGCCTATATGATGATGGATCACCGAATGGTTTTCCTGGCTTCGGTAGCAGTACCAGCTTCTGGGTATGCTATATATCTGGAAAGTGACCTTGTGTGGTCCTTAGCCTCTTGCCCAGCAACTCCTATCTCTACCTCCTCGTGGTACTGGCTGGGGTACGAGTAACCTTAGGGAAGGTCTTTGGCCTGGGCCGTGGAATGGGGAAGCCGTAACACGAACCAGCGAGGTCAAATCCTGCTAGAGGCACTGGCCGTGCTAGATGTCGATCTGGCTAATGTTGGTGCCAAAAGTACCTTCAGCCGTAACGGAGTGGAGTCGATTATCGACGTTACTTTTTGTACTCCTGGCCTAACGAGTAGTTCGAACTGGAGGGTAGACGATGCCTACACTCACAGCGACCACCTGGCGGTTCGCTACAGTATCGACTACAACAACAGCAGGCAGCGGGTTGAGGAAGCGGCTAGGTCAAGGCCAAGCCCTCGTAGGTGGAAGACATCGTACTTCAATGATGAAGTACTTAGGGAGGCGCTCCGCCGTGAGCGTAACTACTAAGCTACTCACTAAGCGGGACTAAGCGGGGACGAACTGGTAGCGGTGCTTACGCGTGCATGCGATGCAACCATGCCTAGAAAAGTCCACCCTAGGAATGGGAGACCACCGACATACTGGTGGACTCTAGCTATTGCGAACCTGCGCCGTGCCTGCCTACGGGCCAGGAGACGGATGCACCGAGCACGTACCGAGCAGGAGCGTGAAGAACGACGGGCGGTGTTCACCGCTGCCAAAGTCGCGCTGAAGTCCGAGATAAGGGCAAGCAAAAAGGCCTGCTTCGAGGGACTCTGTCAGAGTGCCAACGCGAACCCGTGGGGTGATGCCTACAGGATCGTAATGGCGAAGACAAGAGGTGCAATTGCTCCTACAGAGCAATCTCCACAGATGCTGGAGGGGATCATCGAGGGGCTCTTCCCGCGCCACAACCCTAGCCCATGGCCTCCTTTTGTAGGACAGCCGGGGATTGGGGCTGGCGATGAGGATAGAGTAACTGATGAGGAACTTGTAGGGATTGCAAAATCCCTAAGCATGGGGAAGGCACCAGGTCCGGACGGAGTTCCAAACCTGGCCCTCAAAGTCGCAATCTTGGAGGCTCCCGGTATGTTCAGATCTGCTATGCAGATATGCCTGGACGAGGGAGTATTTCCAGATGCGTGGAAGAGGCAGAGCCTGGTACTATTGCCAAAGGCGGGGAAACCACCCGGTGACCCGTCGGCGTATAGACCAATATGCTTGATTGACACGGTGGGGAAAGTGCTCGAGAAGATCATCCTCAACAGACTGTCGAGGTACACCGAGGGTGTAAATGGTCTCTCAGGCAACCAGTTCGGCTTCCGGAAAGGGAGGTCCACTGTAGACGCTATTCTGACGGTTAAGAAAACCGCTGAGATAGCACTCCAGCGTAAGAGGAGGGGTATTCGCTACTGCGCAGTAGTGACTCTGGATGTAAGGAACGCATTTAATAGTGCCAGTTGGGCGGCTATTGCTGATGCGCTCCTGCGTCTGGGGATACCCGAGTACCTGTACAAGATTCTCGGAAGTTACTTCCAGAATCGGGTATTAGTCTATGACACAGAGGTGGGTCGGAAGTGCTTTCACATAACCTCAGGAGTCCCGCAAGGTTCCATCCTGGGTCCGGTGTTATGGAATGTCATGTACGACGAGGTGTTGAGATTAAAATTCCCGGCGGGTGTGGTCATCGTTGGCTTTGCCGACGATATTACGCTGGAGGTCTACGGTGAATCGATCGAAGAAGTAGAATTGACTGCAGCCCACTCGATCGCAATTGTGGAGGAGTGGATGAGCTCCAGGAAACTGGAATTGGCTCATCACAAAACTGAGGCGGTTGTTGTCAACAACCGAAAGTCGGTGCAGCAAGCGGTGATCAGTGTAGGCGACTGCACAATCACTTCGAAGCGCTCCGTCAAACACTTGGGGGTGATGATCGACGACAAGCTTACCTTCGGTAGCCATGTCGATTATGCCTGCAAGAGAGCCTCCACAGCTATTGTGGCACTGTCCCGGATGATGTCCAATAGCTCTGCGGTGTACGCCAGCAAGCGTAAGCTTCTGGCCAGTGTCGCCTCGTCCATACTGAGGTATGGTGGCCCGGCTTGGGGCACGGCTTTGAGTACCAATAGCTACCGTAGCAAGCTAGAGAGTACTTATAGGCTAATGTGCCTGAGGGTTGCGAGCGCGTACCGTACCGTGTCACACGATGCACTCTGTGTCATCACCGGTATGATGCCTATTGGTATTCTTATCATGGAAGACATAGAGTGCTTCGAAATGCGCGGCACAAGAGGCATACGCAGGACTGCCAGACTGGCCTCCATGGTCAAATGGCAGCGCGCGTGGGACAGTTCCACCAAGGGAGTGTGGACTCACAGGTTGATTCCGAGGTTGGATATCTGGGTCAATAGGCGCCATGGGGAACTAACATTCCACCTAACACAGGTCCTTTCGGGTCATGGATGCTTTATACAATATCTACACCGTTTCGGTCATGCGGGTTCTCCCGAATGTCCAGTTTGTGCAGGTTTAGAGGAAACGGCGGAACACGTTTTGTTCGTGTGCCCGCGTTTCCGCACAATGCGTGACCGCATGTTTGCCACATGCGGTCGGGACACGACTCCGGACAATTTGGTCCAGAGGATGTGTGCAGACGAGTTTGGCTGGAATGCCGTTTCATCGGCTATCACCCACATCATCTCGGAACTCCAAAGGAGGTGGCGTGTGGACTCGAGGAGTGACTAGTGCAGACGCTAATCAACAGGTGGTCCAAGGGTTCGCAGTCGGCTACGTAGGTCATACCGGTGCCCTACGGTCGAGATCGACCCTTACAGCGATTAAGTGGCCGCGGGGAGAACATCCTGGTAGCGCTGCTGTCGTGGCGCCGGCCTACTGGGTGGATACGAGCCTCTGGTTGTTCGGGGCAGGTGGAGGCCCCTTCGTCAGCAATCCCAGCTGGTGCTAGCTGATAGGGCCTGAGCCTTCAGTAGGTCAAATTGCGAAGCCCGCAGTATCAGTTCTTGATACCTGCGGTGCAGCTGGGCGCGGGCTTAGTGGTCGACCCTGCCCGCCTTCAGCGGACAACGGGAGGTGAGGACCACCCGGGAGGCTGGCAATGCGCCAGCATGCTACCTTGGTGGACCCCCATAAGCGTGTCATCGATGTTCGTTGCTGCATGGCTACGCAGCTAACCTGGAGGATGCGATGTGCAATAGCCCCTCTCTGAAGCAATGCCTTCTTGGTGGTCCCGGAGAGACGAAGGGTTTGGCGGCAATGGAAATGGTTTAGTGGGTCTGGGGTGTAGTCCTGTTTACTGCTTGTACGTAGTAAATGGTCCCCAACCCCACACTCCCGGACCTCGGTCCGGAGTCTGTTGAGCATATTATCCCCCCATTGCTTAGAAGGAAAAAAAAAAAAAAAAAAAAAAAAGGGAAAGGGGGGGTTTGATTTTGCTTTTACTTCTGCAAACCTGGAGCGTCTGTACTCTATGTTAGGAGCGGATCACAACAGCGTCTGTTGCATATCAGGGGCGGCTGATCATCGTCCGAGTGCCAGAGCAGGACTCTAAGGTAAACTGTGCACTATTTTCCACCGAACATTTAGGGGGAATGGTCCGCCGGAACTCTAGGGGGTTGGTGTCAGACCCTGCAAGCCAGTCGTGAAAAAATCAAGTAACGAATAATTAACAAGAGAACACGAACCGGGACAATCGGCAAAAACCACAGTGACGTAAAGAGACTAGCGATTGGAAGCTCGTTACGTGGAACTGTTGATCCCTCAACTTCGTCGGGAGCACACGTAAACTCGCCGACGTGCTGACTGCGGATTCGGCATCGTATCGTTGCAGGAAGTGTGTTGGAACTTCAGCATAAAAAACGTGCACAACCCTCACTCCGGAAGCACTGACAAAGTCGCTTTTTACGCGCATCTCGAACGCGAGTACGACAGCTGCCCTAGCCACGATGTAAAAATCATCAAAGGTGATCTAAACGCTCAGGTAGGTCATGAGGAGGAGTTAAGACCGTCCATTGAAAAGTTCAGCGCTCATTGGATGACGAACGAAAACGCCTTACGAATAAATGATTTCGCCGCCTCCAAGAATATGGCCATTCGTAGCACCTATTTCCATACCGATACACCTGGAGATCACCGTAGCAGACAGAATCGCAAATCGACCACGTTCTGATTGATGGACGGCACTTCTCCGACATTATCGACTTCAGGACCTATCGTGGCGCTAACATCGGCTCTGACCACTATCTGGTGATGGTCGAACTGCACCCAAAACTCTCCGACGTTAACAACGTATGGTTCCGACGGCCGCCCCGGTATGACCTAGAGGGGCTTAAGAAACCGGATGTCGCAGCTGCGTACGCGCAGTACCTCGAGGCTGCAATACCGGAAGAGGGTGGATGAAGCCCCTTTTGAGGACTGCTGGAGAACAGTGAAAGCAGCCATCAACAATGTAGCTGAGAGCAACGGCGGGTACGTGGGACGGAGTCGATGGAACGATTGGTTCGACGAGGAATATAGATAGATTATGGAGGAGAAGAATGCAGTGCGGTCATGCTGCAGCAAGGGACCCGACAGAACGTGAAACGCTATAGACGGAAGTGACAACAGCAGACCCGCCTCTTTCGGGAGGAAAAACGCCGCCTGGAGGAGACGGAGTGTGAGGAGATGGAACAGCTGTGCCGGTCTCAAGAAAAACGTAGTTCTATCAGAAGCTCAATGCATCCCGCAACGGCTTCGTGCCGCGGGCCGAGATGTGCAGGGATAAGGATGGGAGCCTTTTGACGGACGAGCGTGATGTGATCGAAAGGTGGAAGCAGCACTTCGATGAACACCTGAATGGCGCTGAGAGCACAGGCGATGAAGGACGGGGCAACGGAGCAAATGCCTTTGTCAGCACCAAGGATGCCATTTACCAGCTCAAGAACAATAAAGCTGCTGGTAAGGATGGTATCGGAGCTGAACTCATAAAGATGGGCCCGGAGAGGCTGACCATTTGTCTTCAACGGCTGATAGGCATAATCTGGGAAACAGAACAGCTACCGGAGGAGTGGACGGAAAAGGTAATATGCCTCATCTACAAGAAAGGCGACAAGTTAGATTGTGAGAACTTCCGAGCGAAAACCATTCTAAATACGGCCTACAACGTCCCAGGTCCCAGATCATTTTCCGACGTCTGTCACCTGTAGCAAAGGAGTTTGTGGGAAGTTATCACGGCCGATCAACAACGGACCAGATCTTTACTATACGGCAAATCCTCCAAAAAAGTCGTGAATACCAGGTCCCAACACATCAACTTTTCATCGATTTCAAGGCGGCAAACGATAGTATCAACCACGTAGTGTTATAGAAAATCATGGACGAGAAAAGGTTTCACGGGAAGCTCACGAGACTGATAAGAACGACGATGGAAGGAGTGCAAAATTGTGTGAAGGTTTCAGGCGAACATTACAGCTTTTTTGGATCCCGCTGGAGACTACAACAAGGTGATGGACTTTCGTGTCTGTTGTTCAATATTGCGCTAGAACATGTTATGCGAAGAACTGGGCTTAACAGCCGGAGTACGATTTTTACGAGATCCAGTCAATTTGTTTGCTTCGCAGATGATATGGACATTGTCGGCCGAACATTTGAAAAGGTGGTAGACCTGTACACCCGCCTGAAACGCGAGGCAGCAAAAGTTGGACTGGTGGTGAACGCGGCCAAGACAAAGTACATGCTAGCTGGAGGGGCCGAGCGCGACAGGGCTCGCCTAGGTAGCAGTGTTACGATAGACGGGGATACGTTCGAGGTGGTCGATGAGTTCGTCTACCTTGGATCCTTGCTGACGGCTGACAATAACGTTAGCCGTGAAATACGGTGGCGCATCATCAGTGGGAGTCGAGGCTACTATGGCCTCCACAAAAAGCGGTCGAAATAGATTCATATCAACACCAAATGAATCATGTACAAAACGTTCAAAAGGCATTTGTCTTCTACGGGCATGAAACGTGGACGATGCTCGAGGAGGACTTGCAAGCACTTGGAGTCGAACGTCGGGTGCTTAGGACGATCTTTGGCGGTGTGCAGAAAAACGGTGTGCGACTGTGAAGGATTTATCATGAGCTCGCCCAACTCTACGGCGAACTCAGTATTCAGAAGATGGCCAAACCTGGCAGGATACAATTGGCAGGGCATGTTGCAAGAATGCTGGACAGTAACACTGCACAGATTCCAGTTGGTACTAGACGGCGTGAAGTGCAGCGCCTGGGTAGGCGGTTCACATGCACAATGATTTGGCGAGCGTTTTGCAGAACCAAGGATATAAAACCGAGCATTGTGGCGTGAAATTGTTGATTCAGTGTTATCTGTTTAGATGTTAACAAAATGAATGAAAATATTACGGGCTAGTTGTTTTTCTTCTGGTCGGGGAACGCCTTTTTGACTGGATAGCTGTGTTGCCAGTTGACTGGATAGCTGTGTCGGTCTCAAGAATCGCGGACGTACAACCAGAAGCTTAAAGCATCGTGCAATGGCTGAGTGCACCGAGCCGAGATATGTAGAAATAAGGATAGAAGCATTTTGACGGACGAATGTCAGGTGACCAAAAGGTTGAAGTAGTACGTCAATGAAGACATGAACAGTGCTGATTTCGCAGGTAATAAGGGTCAATATAAAGGAAGAAATCTATATGTAAATACTGAGAACAATGGACACCAAACCGCCTCTAATTTGAGGGAGGCTCAGGATGTCATTCAATAGTCCAAGAACAATGAAACTTCTAGAAAGAAAATTTGAACTCATCAAAATGGGCTAGGAGGTGTTGGTCGTTAGAAACAAACTGGATAATGGAACTTTAAAGATGGTTTGACACACAAAACCCCTGAAATCCTATCTGCGTCCTTGGTAATGTGAAGTTTTTTTTCAGATTTTGTACAAAGTGTAATTTTTTGCTTGGCGTTACACACTTTGCTTGCCATTACACACTTTACCGCTGAGCTAAAAGAAGCCCATTCAATCCCATATCGAAGATCTACGCCCCGTGAACGGCCGATAATGATCAAGATTATGCAGATAAGTACCCAAAATTTCTCAAGCACTAATTCCGCCTATGGCTCGCAAGTAGCAATGAATGAGTGTAAACATATTTTCCCCGCCACTGCAACCAGACTCTTGAAGAATCGCTTATTTTTTCGTCGACTTTTTACTGCTCTCTCGTCGTCGTCGTCTAATGAATGAGTGGCGAGTATCTACAGAGGAATGAATGGAAAGCTGAATGAAGACTTGTGTGGTACTACGCTGGATTTTTATCCCGGCTCATCTCGAGCAGCGCCAGATTTGCGACTTTTTATGTGCCGAACATATGGTAACTTTTGGTCTGCATTTTTCTACGGTGAGAAAGGTTTATTTTCTTGGTGATTGATGTTTAGGACTGCTAAATCATGGCGTTGCTGTTTCCTCACTGAAGGCTGAATCTGAAGCAGGAAGCCAAACACATGAGTGCGTGTGGAAGACATTTGAAGCGGAAAGATTTTGCGGATCGTTTTATTAGCATCTTACCCTACCTCAGCTCTAGACTCGAGAGTTGGCTCCGTTCGCGAAGGGTGCTGGAGACTGTCGGAATTTTTTAGCGAAGTGAACGGTGGCCCCTCTTCGCTGTGGCTTCTGCTTCTGTTTCCTAATGGAAAAAAAGACCTTCACGCCCTAATTTCATGCTAAACAACGGAAGTTCTAGACATGCTAATTAAATGTTGTGCTCATCTCTCGAGGGCACCCTTTCATGGAATCGTATGTAGGATGCTCGAGTGTTTGTTTCCTCTGAGTTAAATAGTTGTACGATAAGTCATGTTTTAGACTGGACTGGATGCTGGATGCAAAGTGTATGTCCTTATACTTATTTATGATATTTCTTGAGTTAAGCCACAGGTCGGACTTGATTATCCGGGGACTCGATTATTTGTCCGGGATTCAATTATCCGGAATTTTAGACTCGATTATCCGGAATTTTTTTTTAATTTTTATACATAAATCTAAGATAATTTGGTATTGCAATATACAATATGAATAGTTTTGCAGTTTTGAATGTATTTAAAAAAATGGGAGTTTGAAGAAGTGGTTTTTTGTGTATGCAGATCAAAATTTTTATTTCTTGTAAAGACCCCTACTGTTCCTAGAAATAATTTCTGGCTACGCCACCGCATCATATAGATAAAACAACGAAAAAAGATAATACAGTGGGATTCCGTTTTTGGCATGCTCCGTTTTTGGCATGCTCCATTTTTGGCACTCCCCGATTTTGGCAACAAAATGGATCCGTTTTTGGCAACATTTTTGAATACCATTAAAATTTGTAATTTTTTGTGAATATTATCGTGTCTGTTGCTTTATTTATCTGAATTGCAGATCAACTACACACCGATTACATTCCAGATCTTCATTTTCGTTGATATTCCCCCAAATTTCATTAAGTACTAGGGGCTCCCGTACGCACTTATTTACTTCAGGATAGTCATTTGTCATGCATTCGCAACGTTTCATAAGGCCATTCATCTACACCACAATCTCAACTAGAGATCAATCTCTTAGGCATTCTTATTAAGTGTCCAGCCCACTTGGGTCTGCCAGTAGGTGGTACACTAAAAATCACTTCTCTCCTGTTTTGGAACAGCTTGTTTGAACAGAGCACAAGCACATTAGGCAACTAAAAGTCACCTTTTTAGCTCACTGTTATTATTATGGAGTTACATACATTGCGCATGAAAAACACAACGCAGTAATAAATGAAAATACAACAATATGTCGTGCATCATAACTTTTAAGGAATTTCATAGAATAAATTGCTTAATTCTAGTGAATTGCAGAAGTGGCAACATATTATCCATAAAAAAGTGAAGATTTAACTATATTGCATATTATTTTTAAAGAATTCCAATGTTCCATTCAATACCGGCACAAATGCGAACACAGTCCAAACTACAACTTATTCTCAATAATTGAAGCGTGCGATAAAAACGATTAAGAGTATTTAAAGTTTTTGTTTGTGGTATTAGTGTGTATATTAATATTTCTGCGCCAACTAATTAGAGCTACGTTCCCTCTTTGTTGGAAATTCTTTAAGACGTTAGATTTTTAAGAGACGAGTTCGGTACAAGATTTTTAATCAAGGATACGGGTCTCAACATAAACAAAATGTTCCTTGCGAGCTGGAACTATGAGTTTCTTAACTGAAGCCTGGAGAATCCTTAGGAGATTCTTAGTCCTTAAGGGACTTCTCAGAAGTTTTAACGGATTCTTGAGAATGTCTGCAGATTCCTAGCGGACACTTGGGGTTTTTTGTGGGATCCGGAGAATGTATAGTTGGTTATTGGGGATTAAGTACGAAATTTGGTGATTCCTAATAAACTCTTAAGATTTCTAGGGCATCCTGGTAATTCCTAGCGAAAAAATGTGAATTTGTGGTGGTATTTTGAGTATTTCTGGCGAAATCTTGTAGATTTTGAAAAGATTTCCAGAGGAATTTGAGGAGTGCTAGTGGTAACCTAAGAATAAAAAACATTTGAAAATTTTCCTTGGAGACTTGAAAATTTTCGGCAATATAGCAGCAATATTCTTAGCAAGATGCCTCGGAACCTTAGCGTTTTCCTGTAGATTACTTACGAGCACCTGAAGAATCCTATCAGGTTCTTGAGGTTTCATAACATGGATATATGTAAATATATGTTTTATATGTTTATATGTTTAGCTAAATAAAAACTCACTTCAAGTAAAAATAATAAAAGTTGTATGTGTATTCTACAAAATTACGAGTCGCATTATTTTGTTTGTTATAGATGTGTTTATTTTGTTTGGTCTTTTGACTGCAGTCAATCATTCATTATGAAATGCTTTACTTTATCAGAAACATTAATTAGGAAGGTATTCTAAACTTACCAAATTTTGTAAAATTTTACGCTAAAGCCTAAAGTTGAACTGATTTTTTATGTTTTTCAATACCCAGTGCTTTTGATTTGTACTTAAAAACGTCTTTGTATGAATACAGTAACACATATATTTTTTTTCGTATTCTTACGCAGTTCCAGGAAAATGTTCAGTTCTTGTACAAAAGCCACTTTTGCGATTATTAATTTTACATGGCCCACTCATACAAATAGTGGAGCATGGATGTAGAACGTTTGCCACAATTAACATTTCGGCGCTATAGATCCATAGCATAGTACAATATTACGGAAAACTGCTTCGAAGTGAACCGATCAGAAGTCTTTATGCCATAGGGTTCTATAAGGATGATGTAATAACATTCTAATGATGTTTTCAAAATCAGTAGTTGAAAAATAAAATTTAAAATATGGGTTCCGATTTTGGCACGGTTCCGTTTTTGGCAACTGAAAATTTCGACTTTGTTGCCAAAAACGGAATCCCACTGTATTTAAGTTCCTTTATAGAAGATTTCAATTTTTTTCTTAGTGATTCGATTATCCGGAGGGTTCGATTATCCGGAGTGAAATAAAAATCGATACTCCGGATAATCGAGTCCGACCTGTATATGTATGAAAAATATTCTCGACCGATGAGATCGAACCAACCATTCTGAAAAATATTATCAATGTTAAATTCCATGCAAATTAAATCTGAAAACTATTGATGTGAAATAGAGCTCCCTTAAACCATTTTTACACATCAATAAAATTATTATTTTCATCTACCGAAAAGCTAAACATTACATATAATTTGCAATTGGATTAGATGGACAATTTGTCCATCTAATCCAATTGCAAATTATATGTAATGTTTAGCTTTTCGGTAGTTGTTAAACTTCCACTCGGCTGGTTGGCCGTAAACCACGATTCATAATTAAAACAAGTATTATTTTCATCTTTGTCACAATTAATATGATACACAAAGATGCTTGATTTACTCCCAACTGGGACAAAGCCTGCTTCTCAGATTAATGTTCATATGAGCACTTCCGCAGTTATTAACTGAGAGCTTTCCTTGCCGATTGACTATTTTTGCATGTGTATATCGTGTGGCAGGTACGAAGATACTCTATGCTCTGGGAATCGAGAAAATTTCCTCAGTATGGTCATGCTGAATAGCTGCGCGTTTACCACTACGGCTATCTGGGCCCCTGGTTGACTGCCATTCAACGCATATTTGTCCCGCGGTGTATAAGGTTTACAAGTAAGTGTAGAAGGGCAGATGATGTGCAGGGCAAGTGGAATATATAAGTAATTCAGTAAATTTGCCAATATAATGTTCAATTCCAAATACTTTTAATATGTTATGGATCAGTCTTGTGATATCATACAGGATGCGCCATCTTTTATGTCGGTGTGTGAACGTTGAATAACTTTGGTATTTATTAACCGATTGGTTTGGTTTGACATGTTTTGAAAACGTCAATTCAGTACACTTTTAACCATGAACAACTTTACACCGAACAACATTCCAAAGTAGTGGCTCATCGAATTGAAAAAAGTCTTGAAGTTGTGTTAACTCAACTTTTATATCCTTGCAAATATCGTGGTCAACAGGCATCTTATGGCTTCATTCAGCAATGAAATTTTTGTGGACATCTGATTTCAAAAAGAAGGGACATATGATTTGATTTTGGAGATCCTAGTTTGACTCCTCCTGACTTAAGTTTATGGAGCTTTTTGAAAAGCAAAGTGTATGGACTATTGACGAGCTCAAGGCAGACCCTTATACCGATATCATCGCAAAACCCCCCAAAACGCTCCAAATGATAATGAAAAATACAGCAAAAGAAGCTCATTTTGCTACCAATAAATACAGCCACTTGATAGACCCAGCGTGTTCTAGAATAAGGGAGTAAGTAACATGATCTGTTGCAATGTTGATCGAATCTACTGTTTATGAATCTCATATGGAATTTCGGTTGATTGGCAAATAAAACTCTCAAATAATAACTAAGTGTTCAACGAACTCTTAGCAGAGAAGCTGGTTATGCTCCAGCATAGGTGTAATGCCAGATAGAAGAAGAAATTTAATGTATTCTAACCATGAAAGGAATTCAGTGCCCGGATCGATATACTTCCACAGTACGAATAATTGTCCAACAGTCGAACTTCCAATGCTGCCCATAACTGCATATTTGTAACATTCGACAAAAGTAGGCATTGAGTTAATGGAACACCAAGTGTGCATTTTATGGCAGTATGGGAGGAAACTAAAATTTCTAAAAATTACCAGGAACTCAAAAGTGCTTATTTGAGGCAGACATTTTGTACAACTCATATCGCATGCTGGGTGAATTGTCAGAAAATAATTCTGATAGAAATTGCATTGCTATCACATTACGAGGCCCACTTTTCCGTTCTGTTTTCGGTGTCGTCAATTAGATATCGGAATCTCTTCATACGCGTCTCCTCTAATGTCTACGGATTTTGAATTGGGTTAGTTTAATGACTCCAGATTATACTTTCGTTGGACGATCCGGACCTTACAGTATACTGAGGTTCTTCTGATATGGAATAAGATCGTTCGGCGGACGTAGAGTCAACTATTTTACTTTCAAACAAGTATGATGCTTCACAAGACAGTTCGTTTGACATTTTGGCACATGAAAAACAATGGACCAATGCACGAGTTCACTTATTTGAAGTTTGAGCGGTGCCGAATTCACTTGTTGCCATGGTCACGTAAATAACATGGCACCGCTCAAACGTCAGATAGTGAGCTCATGCATCGGTTCATAGTATTTAATAAAAAGTATTGAAAATTACTCATGGCTTCCTACCTGGTCTGTCTTCGAGTAGGCAGTATATGGTAACGACGCAAATATGGAAAATTGAGACAGTAATTCTACTGCACAGTGTCACAGCCTACGTGATGAAAAAATACTGCGACGATACTACGCAAGAATATCCACGTGGATGCTCTTGAAATATGTTTGTGCTAATAGAAATAATCCAACTGAAATGACATTTTTCGTAAAAGCAAAATATGTTTTTTGCAATTTCTCATCGTAATAGGCTGTTTTTCATCACGCCAAGCTGTCATGACACGGCCTACTTTCCTGTACTGAAGTATGCAGTGCGGGAATAGTCATTACGCAACTGAAACCAGTGCTGTAATGATTCATTACGCAACGCTTTCTCATTACGCAACTGTTTTTAGGTTGCGTAATGAATCATTACATAACATTTTTTCAGAAATTGTAAAATGATGGTGAATGCTTTTCGATACAATTTCTGATATCCTCAAGTAGTCTTCTTCTAAATTGCAAAAAATGTTGTACGTAACTCGTTGCAGAACTCGATTTTTACAGCACTCGTCGTAATTATCCTACTCGTCGTTATTTACGACTCGTGCTGGAAAAATCTTCATTTTGCAACTTGTTGCTTAAACAACAATTTCCAGGTTCAAAGAAGACATCATTAAATGATGACTTCTATACAAAATGGTGTCCAAATGCCCTTCAATGATACGATTCTTTTGAGTACTTGAGTCGTAATTAATTATGTGGAATAGCGAACAACACCATCTGAATCGCAAAACACTCATTCCTAAAATGCTCTAATTTTAAAACGGTTACCACAATCTGGAACAATCATCGATTGTCTGTTGTAAAGTATTCAGTACATCAGCTCTTCACAATCTAACAAAAGAAGCTCTTTACAGCTTAGAAAACGCTTGTCTGTTTGTTCCACAGATGTTTCCCCCGAGAAACCAGATGACTTGGAATTGGACGATACACTTCCTTTTGCAAATCGGAATGGTTTGGCCTCGGAAACAACTGTGCAGATAGATAATAATGGAAGCTTGTATATCTAACAAACGAAATGTGCCACCACCAGAAACAGCAGTCAGTCTGAACAGTAAAACGGTCGCTCCTTGTTTCCAGGATCCATTCTGCAGATTCGGCGACCATCAACGGGGCACAAAAATGCAACTTCAACAAATTGAGCACATTGTTGCCATAAGCTCTATTTCGGGATCCCTTTCAACTCGGGCAACGCAGAAGGAGAGTGTCTGGTCCATATGTTTCAAATTGCATATCAACAGCATGCAGAAATAAAAACAGCTAAACTAAAGGCAAACACAGAAGGAAACACACATTCTCTCGTTTAGCAAGTTGGCATTACCAGCTCAAAACGCAATTAAAAATGGCATTTTCAGACTGACTGTCTTCAATGCAAATAAAACTTTGTGCATGCAGCATTTGTAGCCATCTGAAATGACATAACCAATTTTCTCAAAATCATATACTCTAATATTTTTATATTTGTGAAAGATAATAGTAGTTTACGGAACAAGTTGCAGAATGATGATTTTCACAGTACGAGTCGTAAATATATCCTACGAGGCTTGCCGACATTTTTTGCGATTTTGTAGAAGACCACTTGAGGGTGTCAGAAATTATATCAGAATGCATTTACCATTATTTTACGATTTTCGATTGCTTTTTCAAATCGACGTAAGTAACTTCTATACGGTTTTGAGAAAATTAATTCAGAAGAACCACAACCTGTCTTCTAAAACTGTTTTAAAATGAATCACCTTTTTAACATTTTTTCGACTTGTACATTGCTTAAATTTTGCATACATTGAGCTTGCGTTCAAAAACTTTGAAGTTCCTATTATTTCACATAAGAATTTTATGATAAAATGATAAGACGTTTTATTTAGTTATTTGCGACGTTTTTCTACCAGTGTAAAATCGACTCAATTAGAGTTTTGTTTTGATTCGTGGTGTGACTTAACCAGCTGTCTCTCCATACAGCGGGGCGGCGAAAGTAGTGGTTAGGTTGCGAAAGCTGAAAATCTTACTTTCGTCGTTTTGTAAATCCGAAAATTTTAGAAGTAAAAAATCGAGTTGGTTCAAAGCGAAACGTGTAGAATTTCATCTGCGAAACACGTAGGATCGATAAAGTAAGTTTGTATACTTTTTTGACTTGAGTCTATATGAATAAGTTCTCGAGAATTTCTGAGATATTGTAGTGTAATAATTCATTACGCAACTTAAAACAGTTGCGTAATGAGAAAGCGTTGCGTAATGAATCATTACAGCACTGGTTTCAGTTGCGTAATGATAATTGCTGCACTGCATACTTCAGTGCAGGAAAGTAGGCCGTTTCGTGACGGATTGGCATGATGAAAAACAGCCTATTACGATGGGAAATTGCAAAAAGATAAATTCCATATCAATTGTTATTCATATCATTAGCGCAACCAAGAGGGGGGTTTAACCATTCTTATTTGATAAGTACAATGTATGATTTTTTCTTATATAGGAAAAAGTATCATTCAATTCAGAAAAAAAGCATTTTCTACGCGATTTGCGATTTGAGCTGGAAATGCTCATGTCTCGTTTCCCATTTTTTGGCATCGAAAAGGACCGCATGGGAAGATGCAAATTGGCGAATATACGTTTTCATTTATTTCTGCGGAATATGGAACTCTGTCGGTTGGTCGGTCTTGTATGGATCACATATGCTCTGACTTGATGCGCACAAGGCAAGGGTAAGGAATGAAAATGACTCCACTCAGCTCAGGGCAGGGGGCAATTTGGAAAAGGGACAGGATCGCCTGGTTTGAAAAGAACTGACTACTGGATTGCAACGGTGGCCAAATGTGGTGCAATTGATGCAAAATAAGACACTAGTGTGCCATATCTTTTTGATTCATTACTGTGGCGGGTGCGAAATTTTGTTACATTAATTTCAATACCGTTTTGATTCCCTGTTCCTCGGTTCAGAAAGGGGTATGGTAGCTCGATTCCATTCAATAATCGACCCTGAGCTTAACTATCAAAATTAACAGTAAATAAAATAGTCGTTCTGAGCTTACTAACATGCCGTCGCGTTAATTTTATGATAATGATATTTTATCTACATCTACAGAATGGTTCAATTCTGAATGGCAGTTGTGAGAATATCACCAAGAACTTCTCACATGCAATAAAGCTGGATTGTCCTACATTTAAAGATCAAGGTTTTCGCTGATTCGGATTTATTTTTTGTTGTTTTGTTTATCATCAGTTTCAGGAATTGTTATCGTGGGAATCCAAAGAGCGAAGTTTGTATGACTTCAATGTAGGCCAATACTGCAGTAAAGCATGTAACAAACACTAAAATTCCTTATGTATTTAAAATTTTCATACAAAAATCTTACTATGGAGGGAGGGGGGGTTGAAAAACCCCGAAAATTGTCTTACGTAATTAATGAAACATACCTCCATCCACAGATTTAGGTAGGCAGTATTACAGTCATCCCACAGTTATGGATAGCACACAGATATGGATCAAAGTTGCATCAAAACGGGAATATCTTATCAAATATAGTTGGAATTACCCAAAACACATTTTACCTACGTGAACCATAAATCTATATAGCACCGCAATCAATTTTAATATGCTTAAGCATATTTTTTCCGTCCGTAGAAAATAAAATGTTAACCGTATTCCCAGAAACGTTGATTCATAACTGTGGGGCAATGAAAACCATACCACAGTTATGAATCAACGATAAGACGATTCCGAAACAAACGCCAAAACGTATGCTTTCACTAACACACCATTCGTTTTCTTCGCAGATGAATTGCTGTTATAGTGTTTTGATCCATATTATGAGTCGATTTGATCCATAATAAGGATCCTCGACTCTCCCACTAATCCACATCTGTGGGGTGGACATCGTTTGAAATTTCTGTCGAAAGTGATACTTTTTCGTAAATAATCGGGAATTTTAAGGTATTCTCAAAAACGAATATATTCTGCAGTGCCAGGAAGGTAATTTTGTTTTGTACATCGTCACCATGATTTTTAATCACATTTTGTTTTGAAAAATGACCCTTAGTTGATCCATAACTGTGGGGTGACTGTACTTGCACACGTTTCACACGAAGGTATTATTGTCGATATGAATCAACACATCAACACATTCATAGAAGCTCAAATCGCCATTTATTTTATTTTGCAGTTGAAATATGTTTTATTTACCAAAATTATCAGCATTGTTCACACCATGCGTGTTTTGTTAACGTAGGTTTCTCCTCTCTTCTCTCGCTTCTCACAGACGCAAAAAGTTGCCATCATTATGCATTTGAATTGTACGGTCAATTGTAGTATAGTATATTTTATATTTATTTTTGATGTGAAATTGCGTACTATAGTGTATTTCTCACGCATAAAAATGTTTTGTAATTATTGTGACATTTGGGTTTATTCTACGACTGGCATGAGGTGACAATTTTCGGTGTTGTATAGCGAGGTGACAATTCTCGACTCGAGTGAAGTGACTCGCCGTGTAAATCAAATGGAGAGTCACTTCACTCGAGTCGAGAATTATCACCTCGCTATACGACGCCGACAATTGTCACCTCACGCCAGTCGTAGAATAAACCCAATTGTGCCCCTTTTAGGTGTTTTGAAATTGTGGAATACTTAGTTGAAGCAAGCGTAGGAATATCCAAACAATTCAAATTCTAAACATAAAAACTGATAACACTTCCAATCAGTGAGAGCTGTGCACCCCATTCATAAACAATGTTGGCTCAGTGAATTCACGTTCCGGGTTTGTTTTTTGAGCACAAATTGATGATTATAAGTGATTTTTTGTTCCCAAGTGCACGGCGCGAGAAAAATCGAAGTGTCTCAAGTACTGCATTTGATTTGTAAATTGCTACTGTGAGTAGAAATACAATTCAAAGTGAGATTTAAAACGGGTCCAGAAAAGCCAACAAACAACAACACGGTGCGTAAAAAAGAAGTGATTCAGTAGTGAGTGGTAGTTTACAACACAAATCACAGCAATAACTACGTGTTTGCATTCAAAACCTAATAAATTGTGAAGAACACGTTATGGAATGCTTTTAGTTAAAAAAATCACCCCTATACGGTAAGGTTAGTAACATCAAATAATATTTTTTGCAATCGCTCTCATAAAGAATGTGAGAAGTCTGGAAGAGGAGAGCGGAAAGTGAATGGAGTAGTGAAGAGCCACCTTAGAGGCCATTTTAGTACTTAAGCAAATATGCCTTTGCCATTTATGATGAAAATCATTCTCCCATAATTTTAAGTGATTTGGAAGAAATTTGGCTGTGCACACGCCATTTATATGGAAAAAGCAAACCTTTTGTGTTCAGTCCTCTAACTGTTCATCATAATAATCTATTGGAAAGTGAACAAACTCTTCTAATGTGTTTATACTTCTAAAAAAACATATATGCGCAACATCATTTTTTCGCGAATATTTAAGATATGTGATCATATTTACGTGTAAAAGAAGCCTCAATCCCGTGAAAATGAAGAGGGGCGTATTGCTCAGTTGGGGCGTATTTCACCGAGTTACCCTAAGGATATATTTTTATTATTGATAACAAAGCCTAAATTATGCTAAGATGATCATTCAATTACTTTCAGAGCAACACTGCTTTTCTGCAGTAGAACATAGTAGCCTGGATTGCTTTGATCTATTCTTCCCGCTAGGTGGTGTTGCCTGCCGGACAATTGTTGAAGCATGCTCCATGCAAACCCACTTTAAAATAATGAATAACAATCTATCCCGATGTCCAATTCAAATGTAGTCTTCGGCAAAGTTGTAGCTGAAAGGATTTAACATGAGAAAAGTTTGTTCACTTTTCCATAAAATATTATGTCGAAGAGGTAGAGGGATGAACACAAAAGTTTGACGTTTTCTCAAGTAATCTCCATATAAACTTCAAATGACGTGTGCCTAGTCAAATTTTATCCAAATCATTTTAAACTTTGGGAGGATGTTTTTTACTGTAATAAAAATCGTTTAAGGGGAGCCAAAATTACAAAATTTGCATCATTCTTATAGGCAGTCTGTTAACTAAAAATTACCCTTACTCCTAAGCATTCCCGTATGAACTGGCATAGATGCAGACGTATATTCGGTCTACAGTGGGCCAGTATAAATGCAGCATCAATTCCTTCCCCTCTTCCGACTATTGGAAAGTTCAGGGCCCACCGACTAACAAACAAAAACGAACTACGTACGACTAATCAATTTCACCACCACCACCCAGACAACTAGAAGTCGCATAAAAATTCACGAACTAACTCGTTTATTCTTACAAATTACATCAAACCCACAAAGCACGGTGGATAAAATCGTCAGATTGATGAGTGCCCTCCCATAAAATGCTTTTTTTTCTGAGTTCATTTGCACATTTTGTTTCGTCTCGTACAAAGTAAGTCGAATCAATCCGTAGCAGCTGTGAAATCAACATTTGTTATCATAACTCAAGTCGCATAAGATCACAGGATAGTTCGGTAGAAAATTTTCACGACATCTTATAAGTGAAATGTTGCACATGAAAAGCCTCCAGGTGATTTCGTTATACGTACATTTTGGTTGTCTGGGCAACGTAGCACCTACTTCCAGCAAAACCTTCTATACCGATACACCTGGAGATCATTACAGCAGATAGAATCCAGCAGCAGATTTTGAATAATTCATCGAGTCAGACGTACATAAAGGGGAAAACACCAATTTTCGAGCTACAAGAATTGTGTGCCAATTTTCAGATTAAATTTGAACTTTGGCTTTGATACCTAAAATCGACCCGGTTCTGATTGATGGATGGTACTTCTCCGACATCATCGACGTCAGGACTTATCGTGGCGCTAACATCGACTCTGACCACTATCTGGTGATGGTTAAACTGCGCCCAAAACTCTCCGTCGTTAACAACGTACGGTACCGACGGCCACCCCGGTATGACCTAGAGCGGCTCAAGCAACCGGATGTCACCAATGCGAAGCTGCATTACCGGAAGAGGATGAGCTGGGTGGAACCTCTCTTGAGGACTGCTGGAGCACAGTGAAAGCAGCTATCAACAATGCAGCTGAGAGCACCGTCGGGTACGTGAGACGGAGTCGACGGAACGATTAGTTCGACGATGAATGTAGGCATATTCTGGAGGTGAAGAATACAGCGCAGGCGGTCATGCCGCAGCAAGGGACCCGGCAGAACGTGGAGCGTTATTAGACGGAAACGGCAACAGCAGACCCGCCTTTTTCGGGAGAAAAAACGCCGCCTAGGAGGAGACGGAGTGCGAGGAGATGGAACAGCTGTGCCGGTCTCAAGAAACACGTAAGTTCTATCAGAAGCTCAACGCACCCACCCCGTGCCGCGAGCCGAGATGTGCAGGGATAAGGATGGAAGCATTTTGACGGTCGAGCGTGAGGTGATCGTAAGGTGGAAGCAGCACTTCGACGAACACCTATGGCGCTGGGAGCACAGGCAATGAACAACGGGATAACGGTGGAAATACCATCGTCAGTGCGAACGATGGAAACTAACCAACCCCCACTTTGAGGGAGGTTAAGGATGCCATTCACCAGCTCAAGAACAATAAAGCTGCTGGTAAGGATGGTATCGGAGCTGAACTCATAAAGATGGGCCCGGAGGGGCTGGACAACAGAACAGCTACCGGAGGAGTGGAAGGAACATGCCCCATCTACAAGAAAGTTAGATTGTGAGAACATTCGAGCGATTACCATTCTAAACGCGACCTACAAAGTATTATCACGGATCATCTTCCGTCGTTTGTCACCTGTTGTGAACGAGTTCGTGGGAAGTTAACAAGCCGGCTTCGTTGACGGCCGATCAACAACGGACCAGTTCTTTTTCTGTACGGCAAATCCTCTAAAAATGCCGTGAATAGCAGATCCCAACGCATCACCTTTTCATCGATTTCAAGGCGGCATACGATAGTATCGACCGCGTAGAGCTATGGAAAATCGTGGACGTGAACAGCTTTCCCGGGAAGCTTACGAGACTGATAAGAGTGACGATGGAAAGTGTGCAAAATTGTGTAAAGATTTTAGGCGAACACTCCTGTTCGTTTGGATCCCGCCGGGGACTACGGCAAGGTGATGGACTTTCGTGCCTGTTGTTCAATATTGCGCTAGAAGGTGTTATGCGGAGAGACGGGCTTAACAGCCGGGGTACGATTTTCACGAGATCCAGTGAATTCGTTTGCTTCGCGGATGATATCGACATTGTCGGCCGAACATTTGAAAAGGTGTCAGACCTGTACACCAGCCTAAAACACGATGCAGCAAAAGTTGGACTGGTGGTGAATGCGTCCTAGCCAAAATACACGTTAGCTGGTGGGGCCGAGCGCGGCAGGGCTCGCCTAGGTAGCAGTGTTACGATAGACGGGGATAAGTTCGAGATGGTCGACAAGTTTGTCTACCTTGGATCCTTGTTGACGGCTGACAATAACGTTAGCCTTGAAATACGGAGGCGCATCATCAGTGGAAGTCAGGCTTACTAGTAGTCTTCTACGGGCATGAAACGTGGACGATGCTCGAGGAGGACCTGCATGCACTTGGAGTCTTCGAACGTCGGGTGCTTAGAACGATCTTTGGCGGTATGCAGGATAACGGTGTGTGGCGGCGACGGATGAACCACGAGCTCGCCCAACTCTACGGCGAACCCAGTATCCAGAAGGTAGACAAAGCTGGAAGGCTACGATGGGCAGGGCATGTTGCAAAAATGCCGGACAGCAACCCTTCAAAGATGGTATTCGCGTCGGATCCGGTTGGTACTAAAAGGCGGGGAGCGCAGCGGGCTAGGTGGGTGGATCAAGTGAATATTGATTTGGCGAGCGTGGGGCGAGAAATAGTTGATTCAGTGTTATCTGTTTAGATGTTTACTAAATAAATGATGAAAATATTGCATATGTAAGATCAGTCATGGAATACTGCAGCATTGTAAGGTCTCCTTTCTCAATCAACGTGAAATCGCAAGGGTTTCATTTGTAAATGATATTGTTTCGCAACGTATTGATTCTACGAAAATCTTATCAAAATTAAATTTCTACATTCCTTCTAGACAACTACGAAATCGTATTATTCTTACTTATTCTTGACAAATTATCATCGAACAAATTATGCCAAAAATGGGCCTCAAATGATGGGGTAAGGCATATAATGACGGAATTGATTTTAGTGTGCTATTGCTTAAAAATTACACGATTTCTAGCAATACGCAAGTAAATGAGTAAACAATTGTGTAAGCCACTAAATAAAAGGAGAAACTATTTTCAACGTGTTTTTGTTGTAGGCTAAGTGGTTAAGAAGACCCCCCTTAGCCGAATGGTTAGAGTCCGCGGCTACAAAGCAAAGCCATGCTTGAGGTGTCTGGGTTCGATTCACGGTCGGTCCAGGATCTTTTCGTAATGAAAATTTCCTTGAATTCCTTGGGCATAGAGTACTATCGTATCTGCCACATGATATACTAATGCGAAAATAGCAACTTTGACAAAGAAAACTCGCAGAATAACTGTGGAAGTGCTCATAAGAACACTAAGCTGAGAAGCAGGCTCTGACCCTGTGGGGACGTAAATTCCAAGATGAAGAAGAAGAATGTATATGTAAAATGTACTAGTCATATTGAAAATACATATTTCCATAATGTTATTGTAGCTTATCATCGTAAACATTACTTTATAAATTGTTGCAATTGTTTAACAAAAACACTTCTTTTACATAAAACCTAACATATCCTGGGATCCAGGGTTAATGGCTAATCCCGGGACAAGTAAAACGGCCAGGAACTGGACACTCTAGGATTTACCATATAGCACCACTGGTATACTGCCCATAACTGCATATTTGTAACATACGACAAAAGTAGGCATTGAGTAAATTGAATACCAAGTGTGCATTTCATGGCAGTATGGGAGGAAACTAAAATTTCAAAAAATCACCAGGAACTCAAGAGTGCTTATTTGCGGCTGATATTTTGTACAACTGATATCGCATACTAGGTGAATAATCAGAAAATAATGTTGATAGAAATTTCATTGCTATTACATTACGAGGCTCATTTATAATCTCAATGTGACTGTTATGCGGTTATAATTACCAATGTGACAAAACAACTTGGTATTTTTTTTTCGAATTTTCTAGAACAATCTCACAGATTTAAGTAAGTTGATCGAATGTTTTTATCATTTGATGACTCTCCATGGTATTAACTCCAATTTGTCAAAAATGTCGAATGTGACTGTTATGCAGTTATGGGCAGTATAGGTGTTGAATAAATAAATGAATGAAGTTGCAATAGCTACATTTCTTTGGCTGAAAAACTTCCAACTCGCATTCCGTCTTCCAAACCACTTGCGACCGGGTGTTGAAACGGAAAGAAAGTCAGAAGAAAATCATATTTGCCAAACATGACAATCGACCACGTCTCCACCATAAAGGTCTGTTCGGTTGCCCTTTCGCTGCCATATAACTCTACTTAGTGTGGCAGTTTTGTACGACAGATCTTTTTTGTATCCTTCAGACCTCATCCACTCTTTCTCCACTCGTCACCGGCCAAAAGGAAGTGCACATGTGGGACAAACTGCTAAGCATACAGAACACCGGGAGCAAACAAAGTTAGAACAGTGACTATAGGGAAGACTGGGTAGACTTGTTCCCCGGAAAGACCATTTTCACAAAATCTAGAACAGTTTTATTCCAAGGTATTTTACATATTTAGCCTAATCAAAAGATAATGATAGAGCTGGAAATTCAATAAATTAAATAAGACTTATGAGTCGTTCCATATCGATTACACTGCGGAACACGTTTTTGTCTCCAGCACCAAAATACCGCTATTCACTTAATAAAGGGTTGCTGAATCCATTGCCGTTTTCAGAAATATCATAGCACGTCCAGTTTTTGAGATATTGACTGTTGAAAATGCAAAAAATGACTATTTGAGCCAACTTGCATGCAAGTTTCCCAGCTTGTAAGGTAATATATTGGCATAATTTGCCACTGAATTCAAACTTTATGTGTATAACAATACTTATCATCAAAGTTTGTATTATTTACGATACGGAAAAGTTATTTTTTGATAGTTTAGAGAATTTTTGTATTTTGCCATATAGAAGAAACGAAGAATTTTGTATGGAGACTGCAAGCATGTTGAAAAAAATCGGTTTAATCGAAATTTAATCGCGCAATTTCAATCAAATTATGTCTGAAATGAAAGTTCAAGTTCTATTTTGCATGTTTGGTGGATAAGATTACAAAAAAGTATGATAAATTGTACTTTAAATTTCATGTAAACATTAATAAAAGCAGTGTTTTGTACAACTTTGGCGACCTGTAGCTAAAAATTGTGACGTGCTGGAACATTTCTGAGAACGGCATCAGATTCAGCAGCCCCAAATCTACTAGAGACACATAATTTGGTTCTTGAGACACGCAAACATGTCATTTTTGTTACGCTGTGTTATCCACAAAAAGTAGGTACAAACGTGTAATCGACCATCGCCAATTGAAATCAAATTTTGGTCAAATGTTCAAATGATAGCAAATTTGACGAAAACCCATGATTATGGTTACGTTCTTCAATTTATCTCTTCGAAATTATTTGACATAGAAGAAAATGACCTTCTCCTCCTTTCTGGTGTTTACGTCCCCACTGGGACAGAGCCTGCTTCTCAGCTTAGTGTTCTTATGAGCACTTCCACAGTTATTAACTGAGAGCTTACTATGCCGATGACCATTTTTGCATGTGTATATCGTGTAGCAGGTACGAAGATACTCTATGCCCTGGGAATTCGAGAAAATTTTCAACCCGAAAAGATCCTCGACCGGTGCGATTCGAACCCACGACCTCAGCTTGGTCATGCTGAATAGCTGCGCGTTTACCGCTACGGCTATCTGGGTCCCACTAAAAAAAATGACCTTCTGTAAACATTTAAAAAGTCTTGAAAAATAATTGGTTTTATACAGTGTTTTTCAATTTCAAAACTTTAAATTCCTCGAATGAGTATTTCATGTTGATTCCATCGTTTTTATCAGAATTTTTTCAGTCGAAAGCACTTAACTCCTCGATCACTTTCAATGCGTTTAGTAAAATTAGGGATCAAGTCTCCTCAAATACAAAAAAATAGTATCTAATATCTCTTATTAATGTATTTGAATCCTCTGAGCAGAATCTCAATGAGAAACTTAAAAGTAGATGGAGTACCTTGTACCTTTTAATTCCGCCCCTAAATGCTTATCTTTGACAGATACGCGTATTTCGACTATCACTTGCAGTCTTCTTCAGTGTCAGTTACTCGTATCCAGTGTCGTTACTCGTAGTATTTTATATGGTATCAACATGAAATTATATTTCATTTTTCCGATTAAAATAACATTTACTTGAGTACATGTGTT
Organism: Aedes aegypti; assembly: GCF_002204515.2. Classification (NCBI taxonomy): domain Eukaryota; kingdom Metazoa; phylum Arthropoda; class Insecta; order Diptera; family Culicidae; genus Aedes; species Aedes aegypti. Next base: position 247,665,213 of record NC_035108.1, read on the forward strand.
CAAAAATCGTCACTTAACTCTTTAAATGTTTCGTAAATATTTCATTGCATTTCATTGAACATTTTATCTCAATGATGCACTACTTCATTATCATGCGAATCGTGTGTACCTGAGAGCCAGTGCAGAAATTTCGTCAAATTATGATTCCACTGCGAAGTAACAATCAAATTAAGAAAAGGGCATCAGGCATCCCCAGTCTCCCCTACCAAGTCCCAGAGCTGGGCCATCGGCAGCCACAATCGTTTCGTTTTCCGAACGGCCGTCAGTTTAGGAATGGGATATGTTTTCGATGCGGTTTTTCAAAACGCAAATGAGTCCCAAGTGTGAACCAGCTGTCATTGATAGTTTAGCTTTGTCGAGTTTGAAGAGCGCTCGGGAAGTGCGTATTTCTCATTTTTTATCGGCTTTCTCCAGATCGCCCGGACCAATACTCCCGGGGTTCAGTTGTTCGGAATCATTCACCAGGCAAGACAAATTTACGAAAACGGGGTGAACCATGTGGAAAATGTGTTGCCAAACAAGAGATCGTTTGTGTAAATTTATCGTTCGTTATTTTCTCATGTGTAATCAGATGCTGAAGCGGGAAACTCCGAATAGTGAAAGAATGATTTGTCTGGAGAGAAGTAGATTCATTTTCGAACTTATAGTCAATTCATAAGTTTCCCCGCCAATTGAGAGATTTGTGCCTGAATGCATAGCAAATCGCTGTTAAGCTTTTTCAAAAGCTCAACACTTTAGTAGTGAAGCTGTTGTGTTGAGTTACGGGTACGATAGATGAATATGATCGTCTATCTGCGTGGTACGAGTCAACGCAATACATTTTGCCACTGAGATTTGCACATACAAACATTTTGGTATTCCTATGTCACACGGACATAGAGCATAAGTTTTGCCATTTCTAAAGCTATGGTGATATTTAGATCACTTTTGTAGAAGTGGACTAAATAAAATTCTTGAGACCTTTCCGACGCTAACTAAATGTAGATCCAAAGATAAACACCAAACGATAATCTAAAAGAGCTCAAAAGATATGAAAGTAGCATTGAAAAAAAAAAACTGTTTTGTAACAATGTTTTTGCAATTTCTCATCGTAATAGGCTGTTTTCATCACGCCAATCTATCTATGCTTCAGGACTACCTAATCCCAATACCTAATACTAATCAGCACATCCGTCAACATATTCACAGAACTTATACAAGAATAAGATGCGCACTGTATTTAGTTATACATAATTTCCCGCAAATCATAAAATTTTCCCTGAAGTGGATCGTCTATCCAATCATCATTAACCTACAGCGAGAGTGCGATGAGTCGTTACCAACGTTTTGTGATTCATTGAGCAAGAGATTTTCTCACCTCATCACCGGGTGATGCGCAATCGATGCTGTAAGGGGTGTCATCTTCTAGAATGTCTAGATGTAGACCGTTCAAATACTCAACTCACTTGAACATCTCGTGGTTTACACGGGCAAGCCTTAAATTACAAGTGTGCGCATTAGGGTGGCTCATAATGATCAAGCTACTGAAACCTAGCTACATCATCAAAATTTATTTAACACTTCAGTCGTCGCGCTGTTGTATTTTGTACAACACCTGCTTTTCGTTCACAACAGCAGCGCGGTGCTTCTGACGGTGGCAAACCGCGCGACGACTGGAAGGTTAATTGGACCCCAGAAGCTAATGTGAAAATTTGAAAAGAATACGTCTATTTCAAGGGGGGGTGGTTTGAACAAACTTGAAATGTAATGCCCATTGCTAAACATTGATTTTCACGGTAGTGCGCATGTGTCGAGCACCATGAATGAACATCTGGCACACTACTAAATATTAGAATAAAGCGCTATACAATGAGATAAATTCGATTGTAATGTCGGTTTGTTTGTGTGTGTCTAGCTGCACACAAACTTGAATTTTTAAATAGCCATCATTTGGTGAGGCCTTCCTTAGCCAAGTGGTGAGTGGTTAGAATCCGCGGCTACATAGCAAAGCCATGCTGAAGGTGTCTGGGTTCGATTCCCGGTCGGTCCAGGATCTTTTCGTAATGGGCATTTCCTTCATTTCCCTGGGCATAGAGTATCATCGTATCTGCCACACGATAAACGAATGCGAAAATGGCAACTTTGGCAAAGAAAGCTCTCAGTTAATAACTGTTAAATCGTGAACACGAGGGGTCCAAAATTGGCATTATCATCAATTCAACGGATATATTAAGATCCCAAATCTCGGGCTATCTGGCAATAATAAATTCAATTGAGAATTCAGCAGCAGTTAGGTGTCATCAGCAACAAATTTCATTCAAGCAGCTGTACCTCATATCTCAAGATGCTGATCGGCTAGAAGGTTGGTGTCTTCAGCAAATATGTTCATCAGACGAAGGACTACCTAGCGATGAATAGTCTGATTGGAAATTCATTCACAAGGTGACTCTAGTAACAAATTTTCTTTAATCGTCTGTATCTTAAGATCCTTATAAGAGCAATTCTCGCTGAAACCAGGCCGCCATCGGCACCCATCGTTAGAATTCCAATTTCATGTCACTGATTGCTAGTATATGTTAAAACTGAAGGGTGGTCCTTTCGGTTTTCTCAAATTGGTGGACCCCTCGTACGCCAGCTAGCTAAACAGTTTGCGAAAAAGTCCAATTTTTGATAAATCTTATGTATTTCTTCACGTGATATGTCTCATATCTGCCTTGGAACATATAGTAAACTTAGTGGCATCGTATAGAGAAAGGATATACACAGATAAAAATCTGATTCCCACAGCATGATTTACAAGTCATGAAATTCATTAATTCGTTAGGCCGTGATATCAGGACGACAAATCATGATTCCTGGAATCATAATCATGATTCTTCACAAACGTAACATCCAGAGCGACAACACCAAGCGGTGCACTTTGCTTCAAGTCATTCGCATCGATCACCCATTACCGTGACCTGCTCTAATTCCGTGTGTTGCCTAATACCGTGTATTTGGGAATTATGTGGATTTCTTGCATATAATGTTATTTATTTTTCTAAATGATTGTCACAAACGTTAGCACATTAATTAGTATTTAGAAAGCCATGACCAACTTGAACTAAAGTTGCACAAACAAACAAACAAAAATAATGTTAGAATGTAATCACCTGGTGCCAACACACGGTATTAGGACGCGGTTGCTTATGTGTTCCAAATACCGTGTTTCAGTTATAATTCCAAAATGGCGAAGTGAAATATATATTTTATTTCCCTAATCAATCATGCAAACTTCAATACGTTGTTTGATACAAAAGTTTTATTTTTGATGCGCTTCGTTCGTTCAATTGAGAGATGTTTCAAAATATGACCCGGCAGTCGGGGTCAGATGCACGGTATTTGGAACACTGGTATGTTTAACAACATCAACTGTAACTATGGTCAATATTTTCAAAACGGTTCAAATCATATTTTTATGCAAAGTTAATAAACGGGCCTACTATGTAAAACATGAAAGACTTGAAAATAGACATACGTTATTTTTATCTGATCGATTGAAACTTGAGTTTTTTTAACCTCAGAGCATGTCACGGTATTCATGACGATAAATTGGTATCTGACTCATGATATCGTGAGTCGAATTCATAAGATGGAAACACACTGGAATCATGATATTCGGGTGCATAATCATGATTTTGGATTCTGATTTCTACCTGTGTAGCTTTCATCTAAGCCATTTCGAATTTGGCTGCCATCTCTAATTTTGTTAGCGCACCGCTCGTTTGGAACTTTAAGGTCACCATCAGAAAGCTGAGAAAAAAGTGAGTAAAATAGGCTACAAAAACTAGGTAAATACCGTTTTGTCTCAAATTCCGAACAGATTCATATTCCGAACACTTGGTTTTTGTTCGGAATTTGAATCAAGGTGTTCGGAATATGAGACAGAAAGAACGTTGTGTTCGGCAGTTGAATCAAAATGTTGTTCCATAGTTTTACGTTGTATCAATACTAAACAAGTTTAAAAAACATTTTTATCAGTACACCCAACAGCTAACAGTTAGACTTTGTGAAGAAATTAAATTGTTCACAAATATCAGCTAATTTATGCCTATCAGGAACATTTGAAGTCACTGATGGCCTTAAGTATTCGGAATATGAGTCAAAACGGTACCATTACCATATGAAATGAACGATTTTTCTAAACCATGTTCTACGATTTTGACGTATATGGCGAGTGCAATCAATGAAAACATTTTTTTTTGTACATGAGCATGAGCATGATTGACCGCCCGCAGTTGCTACTCCGTTATTGCAAGAACAGCTGTACTTACACAGGGAACCAACAGACGCTACTCGGGATCAGTATCATCTTCAATGTGTAAATACTAGTGCTCTTATTATTATAATAAACAATACCGGCGCCGGCTGCGTCCGAATGCAGGTGAATTTGGGAATGGGAGGGAAATGTTGACGTGTTACTTGCTTTACAGAAGCCGATTAGTCCTCTGCACTTCTACAAGAAAACACTGGGAGTTTGGATATGGGAAAGGATTCGTTTTGGTAAACGATAAATCCAACACTACTTCTTCTTCTTATTTTCTGGCGTTACGTCCCCACTGGGACAGAGCCTGCTTCTCAGCTTAGTGTTCTTATGAGCACTTCCACAGTTATTAACTGAGAGCTTACTATGCCAATGACCATTTTTGCATGCGTATATCGTGTGGTAGGTACGAAGATACTCTATGCCCTGGGAAGTCGAGAAAATTTCCAACCCGAAAAGATCCTCGACCGGTGGGATTCGAACCCACGACCCTCAGCTTGGTCTTGGATCCAACACTACTCGAAAACAATTTTTTTTCGTACAACAAAGAAACAAGTTTAGAATTTTTGGTGTTTTCTTCGAGTCGAATGAAGAATGAGAGCATTGATTGAAGTGAAAAAATCTGGCGGCCATCTTGGATTTCGACGCCATCTTGATTTTAAGTAGTAGAATGAGTTTTTTTACCTTGTTAGCACTTGTTGAATTTTTAGGCTACCGTATCGTTTACTATTCTTGTTCTCATTTTCCTGACGTTATGCCCTTACTGGAACAGAGCCTGCTTCTCAGCTTAATTCGTTATAATAACACATAAATTTAGAAGACACAGACACCGTCTTCAGTCATTTAGCTGCACAGACTGTAACTTAACACTAGACAGCGGACAAGCATGCTCCAGTGAAACAGTCGAAAAACATTCTTAACGAAAAGTTTCAACGACTGCAGCGGGAATCGAAACCATACCTCATAACACGATGCGATTAAATGCCTGACGACACTAACCGCACGGCCACGAAGCCCACAAATTAGAATTTTCTTTTATAATGCATGTTTGGTACCAGAATGATTCTTCGGCATATCTTCAAATTCAGGAATACCATTCATTCTTCTTTTCATTTGTACCAAAGCTATTGATTGAAATGAACAATCAATTGAACAGCTTAGATAAGATATGAATGAAAGAATCTGATTGATTTTTTTTTCCAATGGATGCCTCATAATTCAAAACATTCAACCGGTTTAAACCAAAATGGCGTCAATTTCCAAGATTGCCGCCAGATTTTTGAATCTCAAAAGTATACTCCTGAGTATTGACATTACGTCCACATTGAGGCAAAGCCCCAATTTCACTTTTTTTCACATGTATGTTGCTGCCACCCAACAAAAAATACTTTATGGTACAGAAGGAACAAGGATTTTTTCAGCAAAAAAAACTTAAAATTTCCTCTGCAAACAAATGCACTTTTGGAAATGTTTTACATTAAAACTGAAGATATCACCACAAGACTTACTAATATCCCAACGCGTAATCTATAAACTTCATTCAATGAACAACAATGCATATGGTTAAAAACATGTTTTTGCAATTCCGTTATATATTGGCCTACTTTCCATCAAGAAGATAGACTTCATAACGGCCTATTTTTCTCAAACAAACAAACAGTGCTGAAAAGTGCTACTGTTATCGGTGCTGAAAAGTAGCACTTTTCTGTACAGTTTTGGTAATCCTCAACTAAATATCGAAGTGTCCGTGAAAATCATTCATCGAATTGCTCTGGTTTTTTCAATGATTGACACTTTATTTTTCATCCGTTGTACGATCCAAATCCGACTCAGATGACCGTTTTTTTTATACGGAATAGGATCGTTTAGCAAAAGTAGATGAGGCAATAAATTAAGCTATTTTACCCTCAAAAAGTCCGGCGCTTAATGCGTCTGAACCAAAGCTTTCCAAACACGGTTTTCACGGCGTTGTAACCGTTCGCAGGATCGCTTTTTCGCGCCGCGAAAAACCGAGTTTGGGAAGCGCGGAACTACACGGTTCAGGATGCAATTCGGAAAATTAAGAATAACTTTATAATTATCTTACCTGGCTTCTCTCGAACAATAAGTTTTGGTCAATTTAGCTTCGATGGTGAAAACTTGTGACAGTCACGGCATAAAAATTTACAATGCATGAATCACAGCCTACCTGATTGGAAAATATTAAGTCTATACTACGCATGTACGTCCACATGGGTTTTCTTGAAGCATGTTTGTGGCCCTAGATTCAATCCGAATAAAACGGTATTTTTTCGTAGTAGCAAAAAATGTTGTATGCAACTCGTTGCAAAACTCGATTTTTTCAGCACTCGTCGTATGTATCAAACGAGGCTCGCCGTACAATTCGTGCTGAAAAAATCATCATTTTGCACCTTGTTGCATAAATAACTATTGTTTATTTCAATCAATGATTTTGGACGGATTCATTTATTGAATTCAGTGTTGCTGAACAGCGATCGGAAACACGAAGCACGATGAATTTTCGTAGGCATCAAAAGAGAATATGCTAATAAATACGAACAACCGTTCCCCCAACAAGCTGGTGCACCACAATAGGCGAGTTTGTTATGCGCGTCGATAATTGATTTATTTATTTGAAAAAGAAAATTTACTTGCATGTATGTACCTACTCTGGTTTGTTTCAATGGTAGAAATTCCTATTCTTTTGAAAGCCTGCAAACGGAACCTCCCAAACCTACCATATTTGTTCAACAACATTTAATAAAATTGAACTCAAAAAGAAAACAGTTTTTAGTTTGTTATAGAGCGGTGCTATATTTTTTACATTTCCCTAATGATAAGTGTTGAAATCTGTAAATTTTGCGATACATTGTAATGTACTACCAAAAATATGAAATACGTCCCAAATCGCTCGATAATGGTAATCTATTAACTATCTTGGACACCTGATATCATCCCGTTGAAAAAACAAACCTAAAATAGAGAACATATTTAAGTTACTTGTAATAATTTTAGAAATGTTTTAAACGAGTTATTACACATTATACAGAAAATGAAAATGGAATTTTCACCTCTAGGGGCAGAGACGGGCAAGAAAAACTATTGCACGTTAGAAAGTATGGATGATTTGCTACCTCATAGTGAGTGACTAATTTTCTTGAAACACTTCACATAAAACGGACGAAGTTTTTAAAATTTATCAAAATTTTGAAGAATGATTACAAAAACATTTTTTGCTACAAATTACAATTTTATGTGTTGAATTTTTTTTATTATAGCCTGTAGCCGAAGGCTTTAGACTACGCCTTCAAATGAAGCCTATTGAGACTAAATCGATTATGATTTCGTTGAGATACAGCTGTTTGAAGTTTGTTAGGTTTACCATAGTTGATGAATTTGAAGCAGTCCAATTTTACTGACTTTTCCGCACTTACAATGCTGCCAAAAATAAAAACAGATCGATCTCAAATTTTGAGAAATCACCACTCAATGGTATAGAAGTCTATAGAAAATATTAACAAGATTTTGAGAACATAAATTTTTGAGGTTTTGTCCGGCCATGCGCCCTCTCAGACAAACCAAGCAGCACTCTGTCGCGTTGCCACGTTCGCGCTGTGTACAACAAGCGTGCATTTTTGGGGCTGTGTCTACTCAGTGCACTATGCGACCAGCAGTGTGTTTGCTGGAGTTCGTGAGAAGAAGCAACATTGCAATGAATCACGAGAATGAACAGCGGCGTGGATAAATGAATACTGTGAGTGTAAGTAAATAGTTGATAATAAATCTCCAAGCTGAATTTATTACTAAACCATTCAATTCCAATAGAGTTTATATCCTTTAGGGCAGGGGTTTTCAGCCTTTTTGGCTCGCGGAGCACTTTTTGAAATAAAATTGTTGTGCGGAGCACCTGCTCTTCATCACCACTCCGTTTGCAGTTCGGATTATTTTCAGCCTATATTGGCCATTAAATTTCTATGATAACATTTAAGTTAGAATCATGTTGGTCAATCTTTCAACAATTTTGATTTTAATTTAAACTTTTCTCGCATAACCTGTGGTAACTGAGTGTGTAGCTTGTTGTTACCGAGCAAACGAATGGATTTACACGTTATTCAACAATGGTGATAGTTTTCATCTTGGGCCATTGATTTTCTTAGAAACAAGGGGCTACACACTCGGTTACCAATGGCTTTTAGAGCGAGATCACAAGTTATGCGAATATGTAGTTAAAAAATATTTGTTTCATTTTACAGAGCAAGCTATTTTATTATAGAATGAAATTGTGCCAATTAGGCATCTAAATGAAACTACAAAGTTCGTGAGCTGGAAATGTCACAATTGCTTTGGTTAGGAAATTTTCCGACATTTGTTTTTAGTTCGAACAACTGAGCAATTTTCTGCAGCAAAATATTTCTTTTTGATGTGTGTGAATGGAATAACCATAAGTTAAACGCTCATGGAAATACTCATAATTTTGATAAAACTCGAGAAGTTTTCATAATACTACTACCTAAACTTACGCATGAACAAAACTTATTATTATCAAAAACTTTTAACTTTTATAAGCTCCCTAATATAGAAAAGAGATACACCATTCATACATCAAAAATGCTACAAAGAAAAATTTGATTCGAACTTCTTGCAAGGAAGGTCATATCGATCAATGTAACCCCGTTTTACGTTTACGTTGGACAGATTTTTGTCGATGAGGAGAAGTATCCCGACAACAATGTCGCACCCTGAAAGTTTTTGAATATTCTGTTGTAGAAAATTGGATTTCTTCAACTGTAAGGGTTGTTGCTTTTTGAGTATAAACTCAAGAATAACCAATTTTGCAGAAGTGTTTTAATTGTAAAGTACAAAAATAAATTTCGGCTCCGTAAAGCATTAAACGCGATTGAGACTCAAATAAATGAATTGGTAAAAAACAATTTTGCAGTCTAAATTGCCCTATACAAAATATATGAAAAATTTTCTACGGCAGAATATTTATAATTTTCTAAGTACAAAATGATAGCTTAAATGCTATTTTTTTCGTAAAAGTACCCAAGGTATATGAAAGTTTGATAATGTCTATATTTTGGCACCGTGGAAATTGTGTTTCGTTTTTCTACTATAACGTCATAAACTCCATAAGATGAAGATGAATTAAAACTACCTCTAAATTTTCTGGAGCAAAAATCTAGCGAACAAAACAGAGGTCTTAAATCAAAATTTGATCATTTCGTCGCAACCGTCAAGTTACTCATCGTTGATGTTTCAAGGAATTCGTACAATTTTTAAAACAATCGCGGAGCACCTGCCAAAGCTTTGCGGAGCACCAAGTGCTCCGCGGAGCACGATCTGAAAACCGCTGCTTTAGGGGATACGTCGAGTCTAATGCACAACACTGAATTCGGACTTATTTATTTCATATCATCATTTGAAAATTCATATTGATTTGAAATGAAATCTCATATATGAAAGAATTTGAGCTTCACATAAAGTTACAATATGACACAATAAAAAATATCCCATTCCTAAGCATTTAAAGCCACCAACAGATTAAAATTAGTGATCTCATCAAAAATTTCAGCTTAAATATCTTATTGAGGTATGTTCAACTAAAGAACTAACATTTTTAAATTTAACTCTTTAGCAGAGAAACAAATTCCAAAGAAATGTTATTGTATGTTCTTATTTTCTAGTTCAACCAGATGGTCACCCTATTGTTTAGCCCACCCTTGGAGATGACGTTCAAATCTTCACATTAACTTTTGGGGGGCCAGATAAATAAATTTAAGAGGTGCAACTTTAGATTTTTCTATTATAAAAATGGGCCACCTTAGTGTGTATCCATTAGTATTTGCCATGTGAAATGCATCTCTTAAAATTCCACATGCCATTAGTCAAAAACTGCTGTCGGAATCACCGCATGGCCGTACCAGAACTGAACTCCCTAGACCGGGTCCAACAAACAGGTGCATCGTTACACTGGTGCTAGTGCTTTGGAATCGCATCGGTTGCCGGGAGCAATTGGCGCGGGTTTTCCGCTATTTCTCAACCGATCCGAAACCAGTCATCACTTCCAAACTGCATTCTGTAGCAAGCAAATGGTCACTCTTGTCGTCGGTTAAATTCCTACCCTTGCGTCGCTCGATACCTGCCCTTCGGTTCCCGTGGGTCGGAAAAGGGGCGCAAAAGTGGCTCTCGTTTGATGCGTTACGTATTAAACCCGACCAGAAACCGATGTGTGGAAAAGGGGCCCATAAAGACAGGTGCTAAACATACTGCTGCACGAATTGCTGGGGAATTTCGGTTGGAAATAGATGAAAACATTTTTATGGTTTTGATATTCTCATTGAAAACATATGTTTTTAGCTGGAAGCAGTCGAGGGAGAGGATACTGCCGTCGCACAAAGAAGCGGAAGTTTCGCGCCAAATGGGATCAGTCATATAAATGTAACACTTTGTAGGTCAAACGGTAAAAAGCGAAATGGTGTCTTAGCTTATTCAGACGAAATTTTCCGTCAAGGAATGTGGAAATCGATAAATTAAGCATACAGTTTAGTTTCGGATCGTCCGGGATCGACCGGAAATCGAACCCAGACATCTTCAACATGGCTTTGCTTTGTAGCCGTGGACTCTAACCATTTGACTAAGGGAGGCCCATCATAATATCATATTGAATTTCATTTGCCGTAAAGGTTCAATATTTTCAAGTGTGTTAAATTCGGCTGCTGAATAAAGAATAAGGGATCGTTCAAATATTACGTAACGCAATAGGGGGAGGGAGGGGGTCTGACAAAGTGTTACGGTTCATACAAAAAATAAAAATTTCCCATACAAAAGCTGTTACGTGGGGGAGGGAGGGGGTCTAAAATTGGCAAATTTTGCGTTACGTAATATTTGAATGAACCCTAAGAAGCTTTCAATTAACTTATCGTAGGTATATAACACATTTATCTTGGCAATAAAAGTTCGCAACGGTTTTTATCTAAATTATTAATAATTTTATTTGTCATTTGCTTTGACAAGCTAGTTTATATTGTTACTGCCTACAGCATGACCGGTCTAAAAATTTGTTTAAAGATCAAAACGTATTCTTAAAACTAAGTTACAATTTCCTGTTAACAAGTCGATATTGACGTTTTACACATTTGTTACATGTTTCTTGCCCTCAATGTAATTTTTGAAAATTAAATGTTTGTCTAGCATGTGTTTTAGATACTTAACTTCATCGGACCAATTTATTGGAACACTGTTATTGTGACAACATGTTTACTTGAAAGATTCAAATTAAGCTTTTGGATTATATGAGAATTAAGGTGGCCCAGAAAGTATGGGCACGACATCACCATACTGCCATTTTTTCTTCACTAGGATTGAAATCTGATTTTAACACATTTGGTAATTGTACCCAATAATAGTAGATGGCGATTTTTTAATTAACTATTTAATAATTAATGTGTTCATTACGTAACATTTTTTTAAAGCATCTCTTATAAATCTCTCAACTTCATCGGGAGCACACGCATACTCGCTGATGTGCTGAAGGACCGTGGATTCGGAATCGTAGCGTTTCAGGAAGTGTGTTGGAATGGATCAATGGAGCGAACGTTTAGAGGTAACCGTACCGTCTAGCAGAACTGCGGCAACACATACGAACCCCAGCTCAGTTACAGTTTTATAGTGATGGGTGATATGCAGAGGCGCGTGCTCGGGTGGTGGCCGATCAACGAGAGAATGTGCAAGTTGGAGCTCAAATGCCGATTCTTCAACTTCAGCATCATAAACGTGCACAAAGACGTTTTTACGCGTAGCTCGAACGCGAGAACGACAGCTGCCCAAGCCACGACGTCAAAATCATCATAGGAGATCTAAACGCTCAGGTTGGCCAGGAAGAGCAGTTCGGACCCAATTTTGGAAAATTCAGCGCCCATCGGCTGACTAATGAAAACGGCTTCGTAGCACCTACTTTCAGCACAGCCTTCCGTTATACCGTTACACATGGAGATCACCATAGCAGACAAAATCACAAATCGACCACGTTCTGATTGATGGCCAGCACTTCTCCGACATTATCGACGTCAGGACCTATCGTGGCGCTAACATCGACTCTGACCACTATCTAGTGATGGTTTAACTGTGTCAAAAACTCTCCGTCGTTAACAACGTACGGTACCGACGGCCGCTCCAGTACGACCTAAAGCGGCTTAAACAACTGGATGTCGCAAATGGATATACGCAGCATCTCAAAGCTGCACTACCGGAAGAGGGTGAGCTGGATCAAGCCCCTTCTTGAGGACTGCTGACTGCTGGAGCACAGTGAAGGCAGCCATCAACAATGCAACTGAGAGTAACGTGGGGTACATGGGCCGGAGTCGACGGAACGATTGGTTCGACGAGGATTGTATGTAAATTCTAAAAGAAAAGAATGTAGTGCAAGCGGTCATGCTGCAGCTAGGGACCCGACAGAACGTGGTACGTTATAGATGGAAATGGCAACAGCAGATCCGCCTCTATCGGGAGAAAAAACACCGGCTGGAGAAGACGGAGTGCGAGGAGATGGAACAGCTGTGCCGGTCTCAAGAAACACATAAGTTCTATCAGAAATTCAAAGCATCCCGCAATGGCTTCGTGCCGCGAGCAGATGTGGAGGGATTAGGATAGGAGCATCTAGACGGACGAGCGTAACGTAATCGAAAGATGGAAGCAGCATTTTCGACGAACAACTGAATGGCGCTGAGAGCGCAGGCAATGAATATCGGTACAACGGAGGGAATGCCTTTGTCAGTACTGCGGGCGATGGAAACCAACCAGCCCCCCCCCCCCCTTGTGGGAGGCTAAGGATGCCATTCACCAGCTCAAGAATAATAAAGCTGTTAGAAAGGATGCTATCAAAGCTGATCTCATAAAGATTGGTGTGTAGAGGCTGGCCATTTGTCTGCACCGGATGATAAGATTGTGAGAACTTCCAAGTGGTCAGCATTCTAAATGCGGCCTACAAAGTATTATCCCAGATCTATCATCTTCCGTCGTCTGTTACCTGTAATAAACGAGTTCGTGAGAAGTTATCCAGCCGGGGCTTCGTTGACGGTCGATCGACATGGACCAGATTTTTACTGTACGGCAAATCCCCCAAAAATGTGTGAAGACCAGGACTCAACGCATTATCTTTTCATCGATTTCAAGGCGGCATACGATAGTAACAACCACGTAGAGCTATGGAAAATCATGGACGAGAACAGCTTTCCCAGGAAGCTCACGAGACTGATAAGAGCGACGACGGAAGGTGTGCAAAATTGTATGAAGGTTTTTGTATTTGTTTTTGTATTTATTTATTTATTTCATCTGACCTTTTTAGTCTTAATGAAAAAAGTTGGATGGGGAAAAGCTTCCTTGAGTCAGCCACATTATGCCGGAAACAAGAAAGCGTAAAAACCCCATATCTTTTCGAAAATTAACAAAGAACTTAAGCTTATAAATAGTAAACAGCAAGAAACAAACGAAACCAATTTAAAACTTATCTCTTAAATAGTTGAACTTAAAAACATTTTTGGGAAGACGGGGTTCATTGATCAAGTTGATACTCGATGATGGTAGCGGGTCGGTTGGAAATGTTAATCTATCCAGCAGGATACTTTTCACAAAAATGAAAACTAATACCGTATCGTGCGTGTACCAACTGCGTACCATAGCGTACCTCGCGGGATTTTGAACGTACCTCACGTTTTCATCAAAAACGGTGATCCTGCTGAATAGATGGTCGATTTTTTGAAAATCTAGGCAAACCGTTCCGATTTTTTCGGAAAACGCATGTACCAACGACGTACCTTCCGGATCTAACCTCGGTTTTAAACGTACCTCAAAATTTTCCATACTTCCTTATATAAACTTTTTTAAATCGCTTTATATGTTTAATAATTGCACAGAATCGGATTCCTTGTAAAATTTTAGCCCGAAAACATGTAAAAAACTTTATACTTAAGTTGAAATTTGACAACTTTATGGCAAAAAACGTAATCTTATTACGCTATATGTGAGATTTCGAATAAACCCCTTAATGTATACTACAAGATGTGTTCAAATAATTGCCTGGATGTATGCAACACTCAACATTAAACAAAGAGGCACATATCACATATAAGCCGTGATGTGAACGGGTTTACTATGTAGCATATAGAAAATAAATGATACTTAGGGATACATAAGTAGCAACTATGATATATTAGGAAAATTTAATGTAATGCAATAAGTTTACTAAAATCATCTGAAAATCATTCCTAGGTTTGTAAACTACATTTCCACTGTACTCACATTGAACGTACCTCGATATATTTCAAATTTTATAAATAATTCGTATGCATATGAAGAAACACCCATATATAGAGGTTTCAGCCAAAATTGTTTAAGTACGTTGCATAATTCTTACTTAAATGTACTTAAGTCACCTGAAAATCATTAATAGGATTGTAAACTACATTCACACTGTACTCACATTGAACGTACCTCGATATATTTCATATTTTGTAAATAAATTGTGTGTATATGAAGAAACACCCATATATAGAGGTTTCAGCAAAAATTGTTTAAGAACGTTGCATAATTCTTACTTAAATGTACTTAAGTCACCTGAAAATCATTAATAGGATTGTAAACTACATTCCCACTGTACTCACATTGAACGTACCTCGATATATTTCAAATTTTATAAATAATTTGTATGTGTATGAAGAAACACTCATATATAGAGGTTTCAGCCAAAATTATATAAGTACGTTGCATAATTGTTACTTATATGTACTTAAGTCACCTGAAAATCATTATTCGGTTTGTAAACTACATTCCCACCTTACTCACATTGAACGTACCTCGATATATTTCAAATTTGATGAATTATGTGTATGCATATGAAGAAACACTCATACATAGAGGTTTCAGCCAAAATTATATAAGTACGTTGCATAATTCTTACTTAAATGTACTTAAGTCACCTGAAAATCATTTCTAGGTTTGTAAACTACATTCCCACTGTACTCACATTGAACGTACCTCGATATATTTCATATTTAATGAATAATTTGTATGCATATGAAGAAACACCCATATATAGAGGTTTCAGCCAAAATTATATAAGTACGTTGCATAATTGTTACTTAAATGTACTTTAGTCACCTGAAAATCATTTCTAGGTTTGTAAACTACATTCCCACTTTACTCACATTGAACGTACCTCGATATATTTCATATTTTGTAAATAATTTGTGTGTATATGAAGAAACACCCATATATAGAGGTTTCAGCAAAAATTGTTTAAGTACGTTGCATAATTCTTACTTAAATGTACTTAAGTCACCTGAAAATCATTAATAGGATTGTAAACTACATTCCCACTGTTCTCACATTGAACGTACCTCGATATATTTCATATTTTGTAAATAATTTGTATGTGTATGAAGAAACACTCATATATAGAGGTTTCAGCAAAAATTGTTTGAGAACGTTGCATAATTCTTACTTAAATGTACTTTAGTCACCTGAAAATCATTAATAGGATTGTAAACTACATTTCCACTGTACTCACATTGAACGTACCTCGATATATTTCATATTTTGAAAATAATTTGTATGTATATGAAGAAACACCCATATATAGAGGTTTCAGCAAAAATTGTTTAATTGTTTAGTATCATTTATTTTCTATATGTTACATATTAAACCCGTTCACATCACGGCTAATATTTGGTATGTGCCTCTTTGTTTAATGTTGAGTGTTGCATACATCCAGGCAATTATTTGAACACATCTTGTAGTATACATTAAGGGGTTTATTCGAAATCTCACATATAGCGTAATAAGATTACGTTTTTTGCCATAAAGTTGTCAAATTTCAACTTAAGTATAAAGTTTTTTACATGTTTTCGGGCTAAAATTTTACAAGGAATCCGATTCTGTGCAATTATTAAACATATAAAGCGATTTAAAAAAGTTTATATAAGGAAGTATGGAAAATTTTGAGGTACGTTTAAAACCGAGGTAAGATCCGGAAGGTACGTCGTTGGTACATGCGTTTTCCGAAAAAAATCGGAACGGTTTGCCTAGATTTTTAAAAAATCGACCATCTATTCAGCAGGATCACCGTTTTTGATGAAAACGTGAGGTACGTTCAAAATCCCGCGAGGTACGCTATGGTACGCAGTTGGTACACGCACGATACGGTATTAGTTTTCATTTTTGTGAAAAGTATCCTGCTGGATAGATTGACATCGGTTGGAATCCATGAAATAAAAACAAAGATATAGCATAAAACTACTGAGTGCAGGACTTGGACAGAGACTCACCTGTTCCATTAGTAGATGTTCATATGATTATATCGGAATATTACGCAGTCGATCGATCAATTTCCGTTGTAATCGCCGACAAAATGTTGTTGAGGTGTCGTTGTCGAAGATCGAGTAAAATTCGTTGAACCGCGTGGACATGAAACGCATCGGGTCATGCATGCCATAATTTGATGATCGGCTACCGAGGTGCAAAAAGTTTCTTGAGCGAAGATTCCTCTCGGGAACATAAATGACAATTTGGCCTATTATTTCAGGGCTGTCAATTTCTCCGGTAAACAGTTTAGCTACATAAACTGCCTGTGCGGTTGTACGCCTATGTTCGAGGGTTTCAATACCTAATAATTGGCAACGTTCTTCGTAGGGCGGAAGGTTTGATGGATCGTTACATGGTAGATACCGAAGGGCAAAGCGAACAAATCTCCTTTGGATGGCCTCAATCTTCGCTATCCAGGTTGCGTGATATGGACACCAAATGACTGATCCGAATTCTAAAATCGAACGTACAAGCGCACAGTTTAACGCTTTGAGGCACAGAGGATCGTGGAATTCGTCGGCAATCTTGAATATAAAACCAAGTTGTCTGTTTGCTTTAGCAATCATATCCGAGTAGTGTTGGTTAAACGTTAAGCGGGCATCCAGTGAGATTCCAAGATCATGAATATTGTTGACGCGTTGGAGACTCTGACGTTCTTCTTATAATCGTGCAAAATAAGGCTCTTACTGCGATGAAATGTAATTACATTGCATTTGTGAACACTCAGAGTTAGACAATTGTCTGAACACCACGTTTCGAAGCTGTGAATTAGGCTCTGTAGTTGTAAGCAGTCTCTGAAGCAACGAACAATGATATACAATTTAAGATCATCTGCGTAAAATGAACGACACTCTGGTGGGAGGATCAGTCCAACATCATTGATGAAAATCGTAAACAGCAACGGTCCTAACTTGCTGCCCTGTGGAACGCCTGAAGGGTTGGTGAAGTAATATGATTCAGCTGTACCAATTTTTACACAAAGAAGTCGGTCAGTAAGATAAGAATTGAACCAGCGTATCATTGCTCCAGACACACCAAGCTTATTGAGCTTTGCCAGTTCAATACCGTGGTCTACACGGTCGAACGCAGCTTTGAGATCCGTGTAAACGACGTCGACTTGCGCACCAGTTTTCATAGTCCCCAAGCACATCAAAGTAAATGGTACAAGGTTGGTACATATTGATCTCTTTGGAAAGAACCCGTGTTGATCAGTAGATATATAACTCTTGCAAGCAGAGAATAAGGCATCGTTGACAATAAGTTCGAATATTTTCGAGCAGGCACATAGAGACGTTATTCCTCGATAGTTTTCGATGTTTCGTTTGTTCCCTTTTTTGTGAACTGGAAACATATATCTAGGATGTTTTCCATTGCTTAGGAAACACACCTTGTTCAAAAGAAAGTTAAAATTTTTTTGCTAGTGGTTCGATGAGCTCAGTAGAACATTTTTTAAGTAGGCAGGAGGGAATTCCATCTGGGCTAGCTGCATAAGACGATTTTAACTTCGATATGGCCGTTCCAATTAATTCCGGAGTAATCGCAATTACATCGAGGCTGAGAATATCGCTTGGAGTATGTTCAATCACCTTATGTACCAGAACTGAAGAAGCTGAGGAGCTACTAAAGACTTGTTTGAAGTGGTCTGCCAGAAGGTTGCTTTTGTCCACCGATGTACGAGCTTGGCGGTCTCCAAGAAATATTTCAACAGGTAAGCCTTCTTCATTCTTTTTGAATTTTACACAGGACCAGAATTGTGATGGATTTAGGCGGAGATTTTCCTGAGTTTGTCTCGTATATCGCCGATACAAAAACCGGTTGTATATACGGTAGTCAATACTGGCTTCTATGAAAATTCGTTTGGTTGATGGGTTACGATATTGGCAGTACCTCCTTAGAGCAGCAGAGCATTTCCCCAAATGGGTTTGGGGTGCGGCCTGCGAAGTGGCACGTTTCCGATAATTGCTTGATTAACTATTTGAGTAAAATGGTCAACGGCTTCGTCTACATTACATGCGGTGTCAAGACCAGTGCTTTGTGAAGCCCAAGCAGGACAGTTCGGTTTTGCGTCGTCCGATTGATTTTGCTGACGGATTCGCGCGTATTTTCGTTGCCGGAGAATTTGTTTTCCCTGTTTTGGAGCGTCTTGCTGGGTAGGTATTTGGGAAGGCCCAAGCAAGACGGTTTGTTTTCGGGACGCCAAGAAGTTTTGCTGTCAGTGTCAGTTTTGTGTTCAGTCGAGAATGGATTACCAACTTGTAAGTTCGTTTCATGCTTATGATAACACATTTTTTCTTGAAAGCGTAACTTTTATGTAATATGAAAACAAACTTTGTATGGTTCGTCACAATAAGTGTCGGCATTATGCTTTTTTCTTATACAACTTCAATATACATATATTTTTCTCTTTTTGACATTATCAAAAATTATCTCTTGAATTGTTCGACATTGTGAATGTTGACGTATTTTCTAAAACTTCTACCATATCGAGACAAAATGCACAGTAATACTCATATGTAATTTTCAAACAAACTATGTATGGTTCGTCACTACAAGTGTCGGCATTATTCCTGTTTCATTTAAGTTAAAATATATACATGCAATTTTCAGTTTTCATCATTAATAAAAACGTCTTTTGAATTGTTCGACATTATAGATGTTGACGTATTTTTTCCAAAAACTTCTCGAGACAAAAATACAAAACTAGCTTTAAATACAAGTCGTATATTTCCCCCTTGTCCATGGATCGCATCACCGGCCAGAGGTGACTCCCAGATCTTTTCCTCCCTCACTAATAAATACCCTTCCCGTGGTGATTGTGGAGATGCAGAGGTATTCTCGGTCTCTAGAAGCAACAATCATTACACCCTAACATTCCTTCCCCATCCCAACTGACTGTAAGGACTTGGCCGGCGCCGTTATTGATCAATAATATAAGATCTGCTAAAATTGCACTTCGAGAGTAAGCGGAAACTCCCATCCCTTATTCATTTGGATCGTAGTGCAATTCTTACCAGTTCCGATCAATCACGGAGTAGCAACCATTGACATGTACAGTCAGTCTATGCTATGCTATGCTATGCTATTACATGCGGTGTCAAGACCATACCAATCAGTTTGAGCAAGTATTTGTTTAAGCGCAGTTATATTCACATTGCGAAAATCAAGTCCTTCTACGTCATCGGTGCTTTCGAAAGTAATAGGTGACAACATGTTAACACATGTTTCCAGAACAGGATGATCAGAATCAAGATCTATCACAGGGTTAATAGATTCATGCACGGAGCAATCAGAGAGTGCGATGTCGTCAACCCAATGGAGATCAAGTAAACGAGAATTTCTGTTCAGCACAGTATTTATTTGCAGCTGAGCATGATGCAGATATGCTAGATCGAAGAATGTCGATTGTTGGGGGTTTATTTTCTTGCTTGATCCACACCAGGTTTGATTGATTATAATCACCAAAGATCAGCGCCAGATCTTTTAAGGCTAGTTGACCGAGTACATAATTAATCCAGTTTACGTGATTGTGAATACATTCCAAATCAGATTTCCGATCCGGAGGCAAATATATCAAAGATCTATTTCGCCCTTTGATTTTGACCCAAATCTGCTCGAGGGAAGAACTGATTGGGGAAGAATCAAGGCTGAAACACAAGCGCCTATTGATTGCTATCAGTACACCGGCCTCCACGTGATTTGGTACTGTTTTCTTGATTGCGATCGTTGCGGAATACGGTGTATTGACTGCCAAATAACTGTGCCGGATATATTCGCTCGTCCAGCCACATTTCATTGAGAACTATGACATCAAATTTAGACTCGGCGGTAGCCAAATAAAAATCATCGATCTTAGTCCGTAAGCCGCGAACATTTTGATAGTATATGAGCAAATTGTTGTTGTAACGGAGAAGATTCACTCACTCACGATTTTTACAAGATCAAGTCAATTTGTTTGCTTCGCGGATGATATGGACATTGTCGGCCAAACATTTGAAAAGGTGACAGACCTGTACTTTCACCTGAAATGCGAGGCAGCAAAAGTTGGACTGGTGGTGAATGCGACCAAGACGAAGTACATGCTAGCTGATAAGGCCGAGCGCGACCGAGCGCGACCGAGCTCGCCTAGGTAGCAGTGTTACGATTGCCGGGGATATGTTCCAGGTGGTCGACGAGTTCGTCTACCTTGGATCCTTGCCTTTACATTTATTTAGGCCCCAAGGGTCTTTTGATTTGAACCAAGAAGTTCCGTATATGATCGTAGAAATTTATCCGCGTGGATTTCAACCGTTCTCTGTCTGTCTGGTTTGTGCCAGAGCTTTGAACCTAAGTTTGAACCGAAGTACACATGTACCCGGTTCGGTTTGATACACTGCACTGGTACAGATACGAAGCACATTTGCGGTTCAACACAAGTTGCAAGGCTCAAACCAAAGTTGCATATCGGTTCTGTTCATGGGAAGACTGTTTGCAAGCACTTGGAGTCTTCGATCGTCGGATGCTTAGAACGACCTTTGGAGGCCTGCATAACGGTGTGTGGCGACGAAGGATGAACCACGAGCAACTTTACGGCGAAACCAGTATCCAGAAGGTGACCAAAGCTGTTAGGGCAGAAACGAGGATGGAGAGATGCGACCACGAACCGAGTACTGTGGCGTGTAATAGTTGATTTAGTGTTATCTGTCTATATTTTAACTAAATATATGAAGAACATATCAAGAAAACCATCGATAGCCAAACGATTTCACTTGTTGATCCAAAAACCAATTTTCCATGCAATCCTCGGAGGACCAAGAATATTTGAGGTGTACGGATATTATTCTATTTACTGGTATAGAAAGATTAAAATTTGTATCATATTTCAAAACAATTCATAACTAACCATGCCCATTGATCAATATTTCTTATATAGAATGACCCAGGAGTAACAGAGCTGTGGCAATACACATGAAAAGCAAACAGCTTAATTAGTAATAAGCGATAGGCAAAGGTGCGTGATCGGGTGGTAGCCGATCAACGAAGAAATGTGCAAAATATGGATTAATGATCGGTTCTTCAACTTTAGCATAATTAACGCACACAACCCTATCCCACATCCGATGCCCCTCGGTATATAAAATATAACGCGACTGAATCAATCAAATATTTAATAAGTGCCTGGAGACATCATTAGGAGAATTGCTAAAAGTATCTTCAGAAGAGCCTTTGGAGAAATTTACGTGGATTGATCCCTGGAGAAATCAACACCATAGTAAAAACCCGAGGTGATTTCTGAAGTCGTGATAAAACTGTAAAAACCCATAATAATCTCCGTAGGAACTTCAGCAGTCTACATAAGATACATTCTTCCTACATACATTTCATCACAAATCACTCTAGGAGATTTCCTGGAAATTTCATGATTTTCGTCAAGATTTTGTTTCGAAAAAAGCCTACGGCGTTTACTCCTGCTTTGAGTAGATTCGTTCAAATATGTTGACACAATTTCTTCAGAAATTGCTGCAATGATTTTTTAATGGGAAATTATAATTAAATGATTAGTAGTTATTCCTCTAGAAATTCAGATGACGATGCCATGCTGTCAGCTATGTATCCTAACATGATTGAAACAATGTTTAGATAAACGCCAAAACAGTAGGTATAAACCGTAAGGACTTCAAAATATTTCAAAGGACCCATTGGCCAATGATATAATTACTATTTTATAAAACTAATTGTATATTTTTATTATAGAGATAAACAGTTAAGTATCAGTTTGAACTTTCATGTTTTTCTATAAGGCGCCTAGCTCATCAGCACATGTATTTAACTGAACTTGATGAGGCATGCCTTTATTGAGCAGCAGATGAATACTTTATCTTTATGTAACCGGATTAATCATTCTTGTCATCGACTATCCGGCAATAATTTTCCCCACATCATAAGCAAACCAGCTTTACAGCTGTACTGATCAGCCGGTCGCCATATCGCTGCATGCCAACCACTTTTACTCTCATTCTCTCTTACTGCTTCCCGTTCTCTGGTGAGCATTTACCGAAAAAAAACTGCAACTCGCGTGCTCTCCATCACCCTTTCCGACCAAGTTCTCCGTTGCATCCTTTCGCTGTCTTTCTTGCTCGCGCTCTCTGTATATCTAAGCGCCGCTTTGCGTACACCTGACCCGCAGCGGGAGTAAACGAGAGGGCGCACAAATAAACAAGTGCATCGTTGTCACGCGGCAGTACGTACAAGTGCACCGCTCTTCGGGTTCGCTCTCTCTCTCTCGGTCTGTCGGATTTCTCTCGTTCGTAGTCGCGTGCAACCAATGACCGATTGATTTGCGTGCACAGGGAGAGGATTCGCTCACGTTTCTTTTTTGTTTTCGTTCTTGCGTTCTCAGACGGCCGGCGTTTGCTCTGAGCTAGCGTGCACCGGCCGACACCGACAGACCGACGGGATGGCCCATCATCATCTTCATCCATTCAATTTCAGCCAGTCAGTCGGTGACTAAACGTGAACACGATGAGACGTATCTAGTCGAGTAGAGCAAGTTGGATCTTAACAGTTCAGAAGAAGTATTGTTATTTGTTGTTCTCATCCCAATTGTGTAAGGAAGTGCGCTGTTGAGCGGCGACGCATTGAACGTCCTTCAGTAGCTTAAGAATATTTCAAATCAAGAATACAGTGAAAAAGGATTGAGTTGACTTGACTCTGTTGTCAGTTGACGGTGTTTCCGTAGAAAAGAAGTCGAAAGCGAAGTGTTGGGTTGCTTGTGTTCGTTTTCCGGTGTTTGATTGTTGCGGAGAACGGAAAAAGTCGTAAAAGTGCTGAGAACATCAAACGGAAAAGGATTGATTCTTCCGGTTTGGGGGGAATATTTTGAAAGTCAGCGATAAAAAAATAAAGTGACGGAAGGCTTCGATTGACAGAGCGTGAATGATTAGTTTGGGAGAAAAGTTGCTGATTCAGTGTTGACAGAAATAAATATTTATGGAGAAGCGCTGATGGTTGGAACGCAGAGTAGTTGAGACCAGAGCAAACAAGTTAGAGAGTCGTTGAGACGAGTTACAAGTGTCAGTGGAGAAAAGTTTTCGAAACGAAGAACGTTGAAAAAGTCGTTTGAAGCAGAAGGTGCGGTCACCTGAAAATCGTTGCAGATGAATGCTATGAATGCAATCGCCAAGATGTACCCGAAGCTGAGTGCCGTGGAATTGTCAGCAATTTTAATGAAAGGTAAGGTTGGGCTTGACTATTAGATTAAGTGCGGCTGACATGTGTATGGCCAGAAAGGGGCTTTCTTTGATGTCGGTAGGAGCAGAGCCGTAGCGTGGCCTCATAGCGCCCTTGGCGAACCTCCATTTCAGCGCCCCCTGGTCGAAGCTTATCAAAATATATTATTTAAATTCCATTGAAAATTATTTTTGAAACTCTAGTGCAATTACTACAAGAATTTCGATGAAAATCATCGAAAGTGTCATAAATAGTCAAAATAACAACAATGTTTTCTACTTTAAAAAAATCCCACTATTTTTTTAAATCAAACTTATTTCAGCTAGTGCGAAACATTTTTTGGAATAATTAAAATGTATTACAGATTCTAAAATTATGGGGGGCGAGCGATGAGGGCAAGATCAAACATGTCGCGCGTCGGTAGTTTAGCAGTGAAAAAGTGATCGGTTCGTTAGTAGTGTTTGATCCTTCGACCTTGACGCTTGCTCCTGCGGGGGCGAGCGATGAGGGCAGGATCAAACATGTCGCGTGTCGGTAGTGAAGCAGTGAAAAAGTGATTGGTTCGTTAGTAGTGTTTGATCATTCGACCTTGACGCTTGCTCCTGCGGGGGTGGGCGATTAGGACAGGATCAAATATGTCGCGCGTCGGACGAGTAAAGTGAAAAATTGCCGCGTTCGATAAGTCCTTATATGTATATATGATTTTTCAACAAACTATGAATGGTTCGTCACTGTGAGTGTCGACATAAACTCTGATTCATGAATTATTAATATTTAACTTTTTTTTCAAAACACCCCTTTCTTTTTACCTAAATTTTTGTAATTAAAAAATCTTTGAATGGTTCGACACTACAAGTGTAGACTTCCGAAAGGTTCACTTTATTCAACAAACTCTGGATGGTTCGTCACTCTAAGTGTCGGCATAAGAATAGGAGTGTTAGGAATGTTACATCTAGGTATTTGTTCAACAAACTTTGAATGGTTCGGCACCCCAAGTGTCGGCATAATCATGTTTATATGTCACAAATAATTATTTATCATGGTCTAATCGCTTATCAAAGTGAATCCTGTGACCCAACGATCCTCCCTATTAACAAACATCCCTCCCAGTAACCTTTGTGGAGATGCAGAGGCAAACACGGTCTCCAAATAGCAAAGGTTACACACTAACATTCCTTCCCTCAATCCCACCTGACTGCAAGGACGTGGCCGGCGCCGTTATTGACCCTGTATAAATAGAGGCACTGAATTATGCACACTGAAGAAGATTATGGCCAATCCCAGTCAAACTTCTAGTTGATTCTTTGTGCATTTTCACTGACTTCGGTCAATCACGGAATAGCAACCATTGATATGTGTAGTCAGTCTAAGCTAAGCTAAGCTAAGCTGTATTACAGATTCTAAAATTATGTCTGTTGTTGAAATTTTTATCTAGGTTTGGTGCAATTTTAAAATTGTCAGAGTTATCAAAAAATTACACAGTGTTCTGTTAGAATCACACCTAGAATTATGTGAAAGACATATCAAGATAAAGCGAGAGCTCTACTCAGAATTCTGTAATTGATTTTGAGAGAATCTTGTCCAATTTTATGTTAAAATCCTGCCCAGAATTTTATGGATCCCGTCCAAGATAGTGTTAGATTTATGCTCAGTATTCTATGAACTTTTTATTTAAGATCCAGCCTGGGATTCAGTGAGGTTGTGTTCTACGAATTTATTCATTATGTGGCAACCTTTATTAAGGCTTAGTAGAATTTCAATTTAGCCTGTCAACTTCTCAAAAAGACGTAGGTGGAAAGTTTTTCTTATGATTTTAATAAATAAATCGAATGAACACAACATTCCAGCGTACATACAAATCTGAATAATGGAAATTTTTGTTTCTTCTCATTAAAAAACTTAATTAATGTGTAGTTATTTAAACTTCATACTAAAAAATAAATAATGCAAGGAATGAGCAATATCTTTTGAAATGCGCGTATTGCATATTTTGTAAGAAGCCTTTCAGGATTTTTTTAATATTTTTCTATATTATGTCTACTAATTCTGTTTTGAAGTGTTACTAATAAGAAACCCTAATTTAATATCATCTTCAACAATTTGACAAAGTGATTCACGCATTTTGGCGCCCCCTTTAGGCTGGCGCCCTTGGCGGGTGCCAACCTGGCCAACCGCACGCTACGGCACTGGGTAGGAGTGTGTTACACCGGTGACATTTACCGCCTGGGTAATTGCATAATTGGAGCTAGCTCGGTCCTTAGCGGCGCCGCTAACGTAGCATTCGCGGTTGCAGTCGTCGCGTGCAACATGACTAATAGCAAAGACGGGTCGTTGTCGTTTGCAACAGCCGCAGCACGATGCTCGCAATTGCGGAGTCTGCGGCGGCGACAGCTCGCGCGCTTCGCTGTTAGTTGAGTAGAAGTCCGCGCCTACTGTGAGCAAACTCGGCCGAGTGAGCCGTAATTATGTCATTTACTCATGGCGCCTTTGCGTAGTTTTAATTGGTCGTAGCCAAGCTTTTGTTGGAGAGATTACAGCGCGGTTCTTTGGTGACGAATAAATCACTTAATCGTATAGCTCGCATGAACAGGGGCTTGTCATACCCGATCAGGTTGGTTTGACAGGCTAGGCACTACAACAGTGTTGACAACCGGAGGAAAGCTCATTCGAACGGCATTTCCTCTGCGCCGAGATCAGAGCCAAAAATAGTAAGCGACGGAAGCGTTTGCGAGAAATTTTCCAATTAATTAGCAGTTCTTGTAACGGCAACACCAAGCGCCAGCCAGTGAGTTCTGAACAGACCGCCGGTCTTCCACCGCAGAACACCACTTGGATGATGAAAATAATCAAACCGTAATTAATGCTAACAGTCAACCTGACCGGTCTGAGCCGAATCGTGTTTAGACAGATGTTCGGCCCTCGGCGGATGCGCTGTTTACTCATTAAATTAGAATCTCCCTTTCATCGCTGCCTCCGCCGCCGGACTTCTTCGTGCATTGCCTCCGCCTGTCAGCCTCGGGATCGGGTGTCTGTTTACGATGCGCGAAGCCTTCACCATTCGTGAATGGTTTCGCTTGATTCGTGTGGATTCCGATGTCATTAAATTTTGACGAGCTAAAAATATGCCGCCACCGGATGCGTTTGGCTCCACATTCCCGTACCTTCACGTGTTATCCCTTGACGCTATCTTCCGCTGCCCTCCGCTGTACGGTGCTGAGCGTCTTCCCGTTTCGGGGGGGTTCTTGGAAGATCTCCTCCCGTCGTCGTGTTCGGTTGGGTTCTACCTATTTTTCTCAGAATGGTAGGGTTCGCTGTGGCTGGAAAGGCGGGTCTGATTCGTGAAAGATGGTGTAATTATAGCTTCTCCGATTTTATAGGAACATATAAAGTGAAGCGTTTGTTTTCTCTTTCCGACCGTTTCCGCGAGTTCCGACACGGCGTGTCGGGGGAAGGAGTTGCAGATGAACAAAACCTGCCAGACGTGAACTTCGTGTGGGATCATCGGGATATTGCTTCAGGCAGGCTCTGTTTCGCCGGTTGAAATCGGTGTGAAAGTTTATTACTCCATGCTGGAATCGAGCTGGAGTGCGGAGTAAATGTGGGCGGAGAATTGGAAAATTTTATGTGGTTTATGTGTGTTTTCAAGAATAATGGGATGAGGTTTTTTGGGCGACTAGGAATACCGAGATGATATCAATTCAATCACTCAGCCGAATTTGGGAATTCGGGTTCATAAAATCAAACATTTTGAAGAAAGCTTCGAAATCTGTCGAAAATTCTGGCTTTTGTAATTTGGTTCAAAAGATATCCAAGCCTTCAATTTCTCGATGGAATTCTCAAGATTCCTATAACAATCGATGATGTGGAAGAAACACTTCGTCCATCGTTTCTAAGTCAACAATGAAGTCTGTACGAACTGTATCCCCCGGATAACATTACTTACTGACTGTTGGGATTCATAGACACATATGAGGCTGACGTGTCAAATGTATCTACAAAACATCCTCCAATGTAACTGCATCTGATAATGTTTTGGCAGCGCTTGTACAAACGCTCTACACATTGATAATGCGGTTCTTCATGAATCTTTATAACGTCATCACTGACGCGCATAAGTTCTTGAATATCTGGAGGAAAGCGATCATTACACCAATACTAAAAACTACATATCATTTTAAGACAAGGCTTATAAGCATACTTTCAGCAGTGCCGATGGTGCTAGCAAACAAATTGCTTCTCCAAATTATTGAACGTACACTCCCTTGCTAAAGTTTGGGTTCACCGCCTAAAAACATACAAAAGTGTTCAGTCCATATCTCTGTGATTACACGTCCAATTGAAACTCTTTAAGCCGCATTCAAAAAGCAAAGAGCTATTCTTACTTCGTATATATTTTTCCAAAAACATTTTTTGAATTTTGTATGCTAAATTTTTACTTAAAGTTGAGGCATTTTTCAAAAAACACACTGAAAAATCATATCTAATTTCCTCAGCATTGGATCGACCAAAATTTTGTATCAAAGTGTCATTAGAATCGTAATCATATATTCTTTGAAGAGACCCCACGAAATTTTGGCGGAAAAATCTGAAAATTATTTAAAATCAATGAAACAGTCAGTCAAGTCATCGTGCAAAAGTTTGGGTTCACCCCTCAGTATGCTGCAATTCGTGCAAAAGTTTGGGTTCACATGAACGGCACGCACATCATTTCTGTCAATATCTCTGCCATTTTTCAACCGAGTTTAATAGTTTAAAGCTTTTTCGAGAGCAAGTAATGGCGCGTTTGAGATTTCACAGATTTTTCATGTTTTAAGTATGTTCAGGTGAACCCAAACTTTTGCACGATACACCATACTGAGGGGTGAACCCAAACTTTTGCACGATGACTTTAATGATTGTTTTATTCATTTTGAATAGTTTTTTAGATTTTCCCGCAGAAATTTTGTGAGTGCTCTTCAAAGAATATAAAATTACGATTCTAATGACACCTTGTTTTAAAATATTGGTCGATCCAATGCTGAGGAAATTAAATATGTTTTTTCAGTGTGTTTTTTGAAAAATGTCACAACTTTAAGTAAAAATTTAGTATACAAAGGTCAAATAATGTTTTTGGAAAAATACATACGAAGTAAGAATAACTCTTTGCCTTTCGAATGCGGCTTAGAGAGTTTCAATTGGACGTGTAATCACAGAGATATGGACTGAACACTTTTGTATGTTTTTAGGCGGTGAACCCAAACTTATGCACGGGAGTGTATAAGTCAGCTACCAGCTAACTGCAGGAGTTCTTCTACCACCGGGGAGCTCTTCGTCGGAGTAGAGCCAAGGCCGGAGACTTATTCGATTTTTCGAGACACTAGTAAATTGTAAGAATTATCTTACTAAAAATCACTGAACTGCATTCTACATTCGACCAAGTAAATAAAGTACCGAAGTAAAGAATCAAGCGGATTCTACTGGATTCCTAGTAAACGCTGCTTCAAATAGAAAAGCTGAGTCGTTATGTTTCGAAATTGTGCGTACGTTGGCGCATCTCATATTGTGCGAAAAGATGCGACACGAATTTAATTGGAGAAAATCTGGTTTTCACAGTAGACATTTCCAAATGTCTGTAAAAACGCAATAACTGACGAAAACAACCGCCCACCAAAAAGTAATTTCCCTTAGGGCCATACGACCGAACTGCTGGAAAACAAATGCTTTTTCCCAAATGGTTGCCACAGCTCGAAGATGCCATGTGGCCACCGACCGACCGACGGCTACGAGCGGCAAAGGCGACCGAAACCGAAAACCCAAATAAATCATATCATCAAACCTCAAGGGACCGTCGGCGGCGTCGATGCCGATGATAGCCGACATAGGTACGGTTCTAGCTTGTGTGGGCGACCGAAGTCGAGCGGAATGCCGGAGAAGAATGAATGACCGCCGAAAGCAAAATAGATCACCGTGCTCACGCGCTCGCCACCTCTCAGGTCCGATTGCTAGATTCTCCCGAGCCTTTGTTTATCGCTTGTTTACATTCCACTAATCTTCGCGCCGTGGCGAAATCGGCGTGTTGCCCTCTCTAGCCCGAGAAAAGCCTACTATGATGTCAAACGAATAGATTACCACTGAGATTACTGATTCACCGCCAGAGCGCGACAGGAAGCATTTGCCCAACATGGCAACCGCTGATGCGGCGCTGCGGCCTGGAGAATTTGAATTGTCGATTAGAATTGATCAGTATGGAATCGGGTGACCGCCGCCGTTTGCTCATCCATCTGGATGAGCGCAACATGTGTGTCACGCAACCACCGACGACGGTTCAAAACATTCCGCTGCCAGATTCGTTATCAACAGCGCAACCAAATGGCAACCGGATGACGGATGGGCCCTGAGTGAGGCACTTCGACAGTCTCTCCTCGGTCGTTGTTTCACCCCCCGCGAATGGTGCAACAACTGCTTGGATGATTAATTTTCATTCAATCGAGCTCGTTCAACTGCGCGTCAAGCTGGCGTCAACCGAATAAATCAAACTTTTATCTAAATCTCACCCGCCATGCGGTCGCGGTCCAGGTCCAACTACCGTCGGTCGTTCATCCACAAGTTCTTCGCAGTAGTTCTGCCGGGACGAGACGAGACGAGAGCGCTACTCGCCGCGGTCTTCGCACGGTATGCTAATGTGATTTGTCATCGTGATTGCGCTCGGCTCGGCGTTCCTTCGGGAGCGCACTGGTCGCCTGAGGTGCGCGGGGGTTCAAGCATTTTTGTTTGTTCAAATAACAGCTTAAAATATTTAGCGGACAAGATTTATATCGGACTTCGTAACCGTCACCGTCTGCGTTCGTCGTCATCGCACTGGCACTGGTTGATCCCGAAAGGTGCACGAGTGTCGGCTGCGTAGGTGGCAAATACCGTCGATCTGTGGCGCGCCGCAAAGTGTAAGCATTTCCGAGAACCTGCTCTCCGGTTCGGACGAACATCTGCGCATCTGGGAGTGCTGTCGCGTCGCAATTTAGAGCTCATGCAGACCCCACTTCACCTATAGGTCCGTGAATCAAGTTGGATTGTTTTTATTTGCTTCTAGCGCTAAGCCAGTTCATTACGGTGACAGATCTGTTTTGATAGCTTCGTGCCAACTAAACGCAGCAGAGGATGCGGAATGGTTTAATTCGGTGGCCGAGATGGTACCTGACGATTAATAATCCATTCCACCCCTGCAGTTAGCGTTTCCTTCTGTCACAAACCACCCCTGCTCGATTACAGCGTCCTACCCCATCCGCTCCGGGGATATCACTCGGTAACATGTGAATTTTATGTTCGGGTCGTGTCCCTCGTTTTCTCCCGGCTTTGGCTCTGCTGGCTGCTGTAACGAAATAAAAGAAGACACAGGTGCGTTTTAGTGAGCGATTTATCTTCTGCCCTCCGAGACACACCATCCATGGTGCGCAGCAGTTGGTGTATCGTTGTCGCTTGCCAGGGATTGGCGACAAGCGTGAAAAAAGAACAACAGTTCCGGAAAACTGCTCCGGTGACAGTTTGTGTAAATGGATTATTGAAATTTAGAACGGCGGTGCACTTGTGGCTACAAAGTTTGTCGGAGTTGTTGGTTCGTGTTATGCTTTTTTCCCGGGGGAGCAGATGGCTAATTTGAACATGGTTTGCTTTTTGGGAATTTGGTGTGTCCGTTGCACCTAGTCCTTGCAAATAAGTTTGATATTTGTGGAAGCTTTGAGGCGTACACTCAGTACCGAGTTGATAATTATAACATTGTATAGCAACAGTCGGATTGGATGTTTTTTATCTGATTGTGGTAGCGATTAACTGACACTGAGGCATACTGATGGTAATAGTCCGAATACATGTATCTGTCAAAGGATAAGCAATAAAGGCGGGATTGAAAGCCACAAAATGCTTAAATCCATTTTTCACTCTTATTAGAAACTGTTCTCTAAGGGTCAATTCATCTATCAAGACGCGACCTTTTCCGTAATCGGACATCTTAATTGTTCGTTGATTGCAAGCCGCTTTGCTTTTTTATTCACTGGGTACTGTGCGCTACAAAATACTCTGCAATGAGATATACTCTTCGCAATTTTTTTTTCTTGGACGATCGTTAAGGTTTCGCTGTGGACCGTCTTGTTTTTGATAAATCTTGTTTGGGTTACTCGAACTCTTCACTTGAGTTAACCGAGTTGGTAGTTCTCTTGAACTCATTGCCAGGTTACTTACCTTACCAGTCAGGGTAAGGCCTGGGTGGCCTCTGCTGTACGTCTCCTACGTATCCATTCGACTTCGACGGTTCATCGCTGCCCGTCGCTTGCTACGCATTCTGCGAAGGGTCCGCAGATCACCCTAAATTCACGAGAACTATTTTCACTGAGTTGTTATCCGACATTCTGGTGACATGCCCGGCCCACCAGTCCAGGGTTGACCAGGCCCTACGTTGTGTTTCTTTAGGTCCCGAAGAGGCAGACGAATAGTGAACGACTTCTACTTCCACGATGACTAATTCATTGCCCACCACCGAGGATACCGGGATACTATTTGTAACGCCTACCACAATTTTCCATTTTTTGCGAGGTGGACTATGGTTGGTTCTCCCAGCAGCTGGTGCAATTCATGGTTCATCCGCCTTCTCCACGATCCGTCCTCTATCTGCATGCCTCCGCAACACCTTCCGTTCGAAAAAAAATGAAGGGCGCGTTGACGTGCGCGTAAGGTCGGCATCTGCCCCGTCAGCTTCGGAGTAGGCTAAGTCTACGGTCAGGACTAGCCTGGACGAGTGCCAGCTCTTGCTCAGTGGAAGCGTTTGAAGGACGGTAGCCGTTGATAACTTCGTCCAACTGCCAGCGGAGATTTGGCAGATTAAATCGCCTAAATGATCATCCATCAGCCTTGCAGCTTTATGCGATTACTGGCTCGCACTGGAAGGTGTTCTTGACTGCGATAATAACTCCTCCACCTCGAAGAAAATTACTAGATAATGCACTGCGCACATTGGACCGAATCGACAATTTAGCCGGATAAAAGTCTTTTCTCTGTTCTCGTCGATCTTAGACGTTTGATGTCTTCAGAGAAGTTATTCGTAATTGAGTTTTGCATCTTTTAAGAAAAAAGTTGAATAGGGTGGCCCTTATTTAAGTTAAAATTTTGACTCAAACTTTTTTGTTTGATGAAATTTGTAGCTGCGGTCTTCTGCAAACATTTAGAAAATGTTATTTTGAACAACTTTGTCGAAGACACTTTTGATCTAACTCTTCATTTGAGCTAAGTAAATTGATTTTGAAAGTTTTAACTTAGGGTGGACCCAAAAAATCAGTTATTTTGATCTAACTCTTTTATTTTCAGTTTCACGTGAATGTGGTCTTCAGAAGAGTTGCAGAGGAAAAGAAAATACACATTTTTGCTGAACATCGCAAGTTTGTAATTCTTGTGATTTTGAAGTTATAAGCAAATTTAAGTGGAAAACTATGAAATCTTCAGATGCCCATAACTCATGGAGTTGGTTCGATACAATTTTTCTTTTAGTGGCAATCGAAAGACCATCTAGTTAAATTCTACAACTTTGCTAAAGACAGCACGCCGTTAACTTTGAAATCTTGTGAGTTACAAGCAAATTTAGAGTTTTTAAGTGTATTTTTGAAGTGAATTTTCTCAATTTAAAAAAAATACGTTCTCACAGTTTTTGCAGCAAAAGTTGCCTATCGTATGGCCTTTCGATTGCCACTAAAAGAAAAATTTTATCGAACCAACTCCATGATTTATGGGCATCTAAAGTTTTCATAGTTTTTCACTTAAATTTGCTTATAACTTCAAAATCACAAGAATTATAAACTTGCGATGTTCAGCAAAAATGTGCATCTTTACTTGCTCTGCAATTCTTCTGAAGACCACATTCACGTGAAACTGAAAATAAAAAAGTTAGATCAAAATAACAGATTTTTTGGGTCCACCCTAAGTTAAAACTTTCAAAATCAATTTACTTAGCTCAAATGAAGAGTTAGATCAAAAGTGTCTTCGACAAAGTTGTTCAAAATAACATTTTCTAAAAGTTTGCAGAAGACCGCAGCCACAAATTTCATCAAACAAAAAAGTTTGAGTCAAAATTTTAACTTAAATAAGGGCCACCCTATTCAACTTTTTTCTTAAAAGATGCAAAACTCAATTACGAATAACTTCTCTGAAGACATCAAACGTCTAAAATCGACGAGAACAGAGAAAAGACTTTTTTCCGGCTAAATTGTCGATTCGGTCCAATGTGCTGCGGTCGCAACGGAATATGGTGTAACCGGATGAAAACTCAGCGTTACCGATGTCCGGTCTAAGCCATGTTTCGGTGAAGGCGAGGATGTCGCAGTCACAGCTTGATAGTGCCAAACGTAGCTTAAAAGTCTTGATGCGTAGACCCCTGACGTTTCGATAGTAGACTGACGTAGGATGCTTCACTATCGGGGATGGATTCGTCGCTAGGACTGGTCCAGGCGCGTTCGTTTCGCATGAGGGTGCTTGAAACCGACCTCGCGATGTAAAGGGCCGACGCTGCTTGGATGACGAAGAGCTAGAAGCAGCAACAACATCAGCGAGTGAACAGTTCGATGAGGGAGCGTACTTGCCATTAACTGTGAGACACCTTCACCACATCCACGTACAGGACTGGAACGACTTTCGATTGTTGGCTGGAAAAGCTGGACTGCTGTGGGGGGTTCTGGGGCTTCCATATTACTGGATGTTGTGTGTCCCATTATACGGCCGATTGAAGCTGAACACCATTGTGGAGCAAATGGCATGCTGAAACTGGTGAACGGATCAAGAATCGAACGGCATACGCTTAAATCGAACTTGCCTGTGGTAACAACGGCTCGGAAGAGCCCTCCTTCAGTGCCAGACACAGGGCCGGGACGACTGATGATCGGTGGCTGCTGAGACGCGACTGTGCTGGTTCCAAAATACCAGCCACAGTGCGTCCCGGTGTCGATGAGGCATCGTCCGGTTATTTGAGGATAAGGCCAGAATTCAATGCGACTGACACTAGCCGTGTGTATGTGTTTGGTGCTCATTGCAGTCCTGCTGGATGGAGAGGCCTCCAAGAGGCTTTCTACGGTGCATCTCGGATTGTGCTCAGCTTTTCTATCAAGTTTACGACCCGGCGGGTGACTGCAAGCTGCACGACTGTTGAAGGAACTTGTTGGGCTCATTAGATATCTGCGTGAGGAATTTCTGCCAGCGAGATGTCATGGACAAGCAAGGTGGATAGCCCAGTCGCCGGTCTTAAACACAGGAACGGAACGACTTTGACGGCTGGAATAAACAGCAATACTGGAACATCTGCAGGGATTCGATTGAGCCCAGAAGATTCAACCGGCTGTTTCTTCTCAGCAAGTGACTTGGTTAGTTCCTTGGTTTCACGAAGTTCAGTCTTTAACTCGTCAAGTGAGACCTTGATTGGATCTGAAATTTCACTGACGACATCTGCAGTCGATTTTATGGGATTTTCCTTTACATGAGCTGCAACAAGTCAATGTATTATGTATTATGTCTTATGAGACGCGATTGATGTGAAATGCTCATCGAAAAACACAAAAGGTTATTTCGTTACGAATACATTCTAGTTGTTTGGGTCATTCAGAATGACAATCACGTAGCAAAGGATGCCCCTTCTTTTATGCTGAAATGCTCTCTGTATTCAGACAGTAGAAGCATTAGCCTTAGAATGCTAATGTCGCGACTGTTCGTGTGACCAACATCTAGTTTCGCGACTTCTACCATCTATTACGTTCGTTAGTACCGTAAAATCGGGTGTAATTGATCAGAAGGGTGAAATTGATCATCGTATCACACGATTTTATTTATTCGTAATGGAGCTCAAATGTCAATGTAAGCTGCAGTTAATAAACGTTGTTTGTCGTAACTATTGTCGAATTGTGTGTTGTGAAGTTTTTTTGCGTTAAAGATTGTATATTACTATGAAAAAAATGTAAAATTTCAAAATCATGCACGGTGCAGTATTGACAAACACCTATAAACTTCTATTTATAAGCAAGGATTTGATCATGGTTTAAACCTGAAAGTTTGTGAAGATGCTTAAGATATATCTCCAAACCAGATTTCATAACAAAAACTCGTACCAATTAGCTCATATGGTTGAAATAATTAAATTTCTGTAAGATATCATTGAATTCCTTAGGAAATTGCATACATTTAGGCGTTTTCCGCGTAATTCTTGAAATTTAACTATTCGTTATTTATATAAATATTGCGTTGGTAAGAATTTGACAAGCATTTTCGGATTCAGGAAGCTCAAATTTATCATGTAGAGTTGTTTTGAAAACTAACAATAATGGCATTGACAAGTGATCAATTTCACCCCGAAATGAGATCCTCTGATTTTTTATTTTATAGATATTTGTTAGCACTAAAATGACATTTGTTAGAAAATTTCGGTACATAAGTCGATGAGGCTTACCTTCGTACTTGTTTTCCTTCATTTAGTTGTTTGGCATTGTTAACATTATAGAATACAGACTAGAAAAACCGTGAAAAATGATCAATTTCACCCGAAATTACGGTACATAACAGTCACAGCGGAAAATAGTTTTTGTTCAGCTATTGATATCAGCACGCAACCAGGTTTTCCGAAGACTCGTTTTCTATACTCTTACCCAGGACCTGGATGACTGCACAGCGCTTGAAGGAGGGGCTCGACTGTAACATGTGGTACATTCGGTAACTGTAACCATGTAGACTCACAATGTACGAGTCTCTAACCAGGATAACTTTGAACTGCTGGCAGATGTGGCTCGATGGTAGTGAGGAGACATGGGCCCTGCCCTTCTACGCCTACTTGTCCCATGAGGTTTGTACCGCGGGATAAATATGCGTAGAAGGCAGGGCCTTCCATAAAACTAGCAGGCGTGCATCCTGATCTCGAAATCTTATGTGGAAGAGCACCGTAAACATGTGTCAAATTGAGCAATTTTGGATTGATTTTGACATGGAGGGCGACACAAATCATACTTTTCTGAATGTTTCGGCAGAACCAACTGGATAATTCTTTTTTCAAAATTGCTTCTTCCTCATTTTTTGGATGTTCAGCAATAACTGTAGTTTCATCTATACTTATAGTACACAGCTTTCATTCGAAAAGGCCTTTGAGAACAGTTGAAGTCTCCCAGCAAAAGAACCGCGCCGGCAAAACCCCAACCCAACCGGTTAAAGGTGGGACTTACTGAAGCATTTATTAATTATAATTCAATTGTTTTCTGCGGCGACGCGGTACCCAACGGGAACCTCGAAAGTCCCCACTCGCCATCGAGAGCCATGTGCGCGCACTGCACTCGGGTAAAATATGAATACAATTAGCATAAATCAGATGTCAAGTTCGATACTATCGGGCTGAACGGTTGTCGCGTCACGTCCGCGTCTTCGTCTCAGCTCCTCCGATGAACGCTGCAGCTGTGGTATCACGCTTCCTGATCGATAACGCATGCGATGGCTAACCACTGCCGGAGTGCGGATTGACACCGGTTACGTGACAGGTCACGTATGAAAGGGCTGAGCAATTATTGACTCGCATTGCATCATGTTAACGCGATAATCGCCGCAGGTCCGAGGTGCGAATGGACGTCCCGGCAAGCGGTTAATATATTCGCCCCCTTTGATTGGAGCTTGCTGTATTAGCGATGCAAATTGCGCGCTTACGCGGATCAATTGTCAGAATGACATTGGGCTGTCAAAATTCTCATTAGGAAGACGCGCTGCTGGCGCCACATCGCCAACTGGGCGGAGGGCCTTTTGTATTGTTTGTTGGCTTCAAAGCGCCACACACGTAAATGTTATTGGCGCGATCCGTCGAATGCCAAACCAACAGCCTGAAATGCAAACAAACATATCGCCAGTCCACCAAGACGACGATGAAAGAAAGAAGCTACCGCATCAAACGGAAAAGGGAAATTTGTGTGGAAGGAAAATAAATGCAATTTGTTTAGAATAGGGTTTACATTTGTGTATTTGCTTAATCCGTTTCCTGCATTGGCACGAAGCGTCTCTCGTGTGGACGTGGCCGGTGCGGCGGGGAGCACAGTCTGACGCGCGGCGAAACATGCCGAGAAAGTAAATCGAAGCAACCACAGCTGGGACCGTCGAAGGACGAAGCAGCACCGCCGAAGAGCACCCAACTTGGCAAGCTGAATATATGCGGAATGGATTAATATAATATGTGTGTGGGTTTGGCGCCATCTGTCCGATTATATTCCATATATAACGATAGGAGGGTTCGCCCGCCCGACGCACATGCCGCTCGTTCTCCTTTGCACCGTCGTCGTCGTCATTGCCAGAGTCGACACATTACAAACGATTGGTTTTGCCGTATTGCCGCCTCAGACGGCAGAGCGTGATGAAACCATCCTCCATCTGTTGTTGGCTTGGACGAACCGAAGAATGTGCTGCGAAAAGGTTTATCTTGCATCTTGGTTTACCATTCTTCCTCACGAAGACCGGCGAAACTCCAGGCTGGCTGGGCAATGATTTAGGGTGAAGGGTCGGTTCGTCCATTTGGATTTAGTTCGTCGTTGTTCGCCAATTCGTTCGTTATGTGCTAATACCTGAATCTGACGAACTTTAAGAGCCAAACCCTAGATATTCCATTGTGGCCAGATCCAACCCGCTCAGCCACATGCATTCTGATCTCAAGTGTATCTGATTTCATCCCACAGACCGAGAGCCGGGACCCGAACGCCCATTCGCTGACCATGTGAGACTCGTTATTAATTTTCGAAGGTCTCGAAAATCGAAAAATGTGAGAAAAAGGACCAGTTCCGATAAAGGGAACACAAAAAGCGAAGCCTCTCTCGCGTGAGTCACTTAACAACCTTTTCGAGTGCTGCTGCCTCAACATCAGGCCGGAGACGACGACGGGACCTCTTATCAGAAATAAAGCACACACCAAAAAACCCCTTTTCCGAAACTTGTAACCGTCTGGTTCCACGAAATTTTCAATCTCGTTTTTTTTTCCTTGCCTGGGCTTCATGCTGCGCCCCTTCATGGGATGCCAAATTCGCTGCGGCATCACGCTCTCGGTACAAAAGGATGTCGCGACAAGATTGCAACAAGCGACACCGAGAAACCGTGCAGAAATTAACATAACCTTCCAGAAATAGCATCTTGTCGTGTCCCCGGAGAGAACTACAACGACCACGAAAAAAGGGCCAGACACCAAAATTGGGAAAATTTTTCGCCAAACAGTGCTTCTTCCTTATGCTCGCAGTCAGCGGTGGTGTTCTGCAGATGAGTGCGTTTTTTCCGTACAATTTAATTAGAGTACAATTTCTTAATTTGGCAATAAGTGGTGACTGTTTTCTCACATTG
Organism: Aedes aegypti; assembly: GCF_002204515.2. Taxonomy (NCBI): domain Eukaryota; kingdom Metazoa; phylum Arthropoda; class Insecta; order Diptera; family Culicidae; genus Aedes; species Aedes aegypti. The sequence continues at coordinate 247,704,406 of NC_035108.1, forward strand.
CAAAACAAGGAAAGGTGGTTTTGATTTTGATGAGTGAAGAAGTCAGGCAAAGGGGGCGGTGCTTCTTATTTTTTGCACGTTTTACAACGAATGTGTACTGGATGATGACAAAACTCAAGTTAAGATGTAACTAGAAAAATACTCATCATCGGGTAGTTTTCAAAAAACTCAGTCTTGAATGCGATGAAACATTTTACCTATGGAAGTCAAAAAAATTTACGTGCTGTGTAAATTTGATTTTTTATGGTGTGTAGTCTTGAAGATCTTTATTTCGATTCTGTCAAAAAGCCTGATTTCCTCTTATGACACACTCCCAGCATAGCAGGTTGTGCAATCTCAGATCCCAATGCATGTTCTTTTACACGTTTCAGAACGATTAGCAGATTGCTATCATCTGCAACGCAAAACCATTCCCATGAATCAGCTCTATGACCAATATCGAATAAAACAAGCGATTTGCGCTCGAGCGGCTTCTGTTTACCAACCAACCCGATCACCGTTTGGCTGTCGCTTACATTCCTCGTTTGTAATCAACCGTTTACGCCATCACATGCCGTCAATCATCCACCCACTTCGCTTCTTCCGAGAACGTTGAAGAGACGATGTGAAAACCATCTGGCAAATGCTAATAAAAAGCCACTACTAATGAGCAACGACAGCCTCGGCAGCAGCTCCTCAGGAACGGATCGGTTTTCACTGGAAGTTCAACCGTTGCTGCTTGCTACTTGTGCACAGAGGGAGTGCACAGCTGGTTTTGATAGCGAAAAGAAATCCCGAGCAATGCTTGCTAATCCCCCTGGCACAACTGGCACCGAGCAATGAGACGGCGGCGGCGCTGTAAACACAATCACCCCTCTCCTTGCGATGACGAGGGGTGATTAACTGGCACTTGTCAGCGTGCGTGGCGTGGGTTTGCTGCGGCTCCTGATCGAATCATGCACACCACGACAGACGATGCTGGTGTCGTTTAATTACGCCCTCTTTAGTCACGGTCATGAGGCACACAATGTGTATGAGAAACACAGTTTGTTAAGTTCTACGAAAGTCTGCGAGGGGCACGGCACTGTTCCTCCTTTTGTCGAAACATGTGCGGCGATGCTTATCTTGACGTCATGCAAAAATGTGAGTTCCCTTGCAAAACGACGGAGCGATGCAGGAATATGGGCTACACGTGAAATACGATGCATCGGACGACGGCACTGCCCTCACATAAGATTAGTTATGCCTTTTTAAACTTTCAAGAGAACCCGAAACAGTGCGGGAAGAAAGCAGTCCTTAGCATTTCGGAACGCATGCTAGGATGACGAGGGGCGAGACACTATCGTACACTTTATTCTCGTTCCTCCTGCAATACGTTAACTGCGTTTGAAATGCGATTCCATATGTGTGAGTGCGCCAGAATCCGGCGAGACAGTTTTAGCACAATCTGGCGCCGTCATTTGGCGCAATATAAAACAATAATAGCAGACACACTGAATGCGAAGAGAAGACAGAAAAGAGAGTTGGAAAGATGTGCCACACCGCAGTGAAGCAGAAGCTGTGAAGAACCCTCTTGGAATTGCCGGCTCGGCTGGGATCCCTTCTCCTTCGTCGGCAGTGAACATGGGTGAGGCGCAGAAATTTAAATAATATGCAGATCTTTATGAGCCGGTCCGAATTTCCTCCGCCCTGGCCTTCGATGGTCGCACGCTCACGTTTGAGCTAATTGAATACGAAAGGTTAACGACGCTGCGAGAAGTTTTCGCGATGCGACAACGTCTATCGAAAGCAGACTCACATACTTGTCAATTGACTTGCCAAGAGCTGCGAATTCGATCGGTGTGTTACTTCCCATTGCTGCATTATGGAATTTATGTAACAATTAACATTTACAAGTTAATTTATTGCGCGAACGCGTTCGAACAGATTACGGCAGTGGCAATTACGAGATGTTATGCACTTGCAGTTGTGCATGTAAAGTACCGACAGAATGCGGAGGAAAATGTGTCACTCACTTGGAAGCTATTTATAGCCGGCTTCTTCATCGACGTGACATCAGCAGACGATCCAGCGCAGTGGTGTTCGATTCCAGCTGGTAACCTTACCCAAGCAACCGCACGAGTTCATCCACACCGTCGTCGTCGTCGTCGCCTTCTTGGATGGCGCTGAGTAGGTGGCACTGCTCCAGTCATCAAATTTCATCCGACTGCATTCCACGCGGACGTAAAACCCCAGACATCACAGAATGGAAGAAAACAACACAGCACAGCAAAACAATCCACCGCCAATAAGAACAGACTTCAATTTGCATGAATTAACTTTCACACTGCGGCGCTGCGATCAACAAGCAAAACAACATTCAAAATTTTTAGCCCAACGCTCTCTCTCTCTCCCTCTCTTGCACCGCATCGCTTTTGCAACACTTCGGCACAGCTTGCTTGGATTGCTTGGTTCTCTGTCAGCGATTCAAAGGAGAATGTAAACAAATACAAAATTAACTTATGACAGTCACGCACCCCTGTTCTCTTTCGGGTGCAAAGATGAAAGGAAGCCAAATCTAGGCCCCACTAATTACCGGGAAAAATTCCTCCACCTACAGATGGCTTTCTGCGCACCCCCAAAAGAGAGCAACCAAGTGTGATGGCGTAAATATGTAAATAATATTAAATCGTAATTTCCGGCTTGCCGATCGAGCAGAAGCGCTCTTCCACAGAAATACCCAAACCAACAACGGACACTCGTTAAACTCGTAAATTATTCCCTCCATCGTCGTTCGCCTCTTTTCCCATTTCCCTGCTGCTCAATCGAACACGCGCAGTTACACACAGCTACTAAACTGAACAGGGGTGCACTTCGATCCCCCTTCTACGTCTCCGTCTCTCGGGGCATGATACGCAATTACGACTTTTCTCCCCTTTGCTTTTAGCTGCTCTCTTGGGAGGGAAATATTCACATCTGGCAGCACCTGTCAGCCGGGTTTTCTCTCTTCTCTACTTTGTAGCTTTTTTTATGGGGCCGCATCTGGAAGTGGCCGACTTTTTATACGACCTTGTAACAAAAACATCTAACGAAGTTTTTTTTTATTCTTCTCCTTCCTTCCAGGTGCTGCAATGTCCGCTGCCGCTTCGTTGGAACGTGATTCCGGTTTCAATTCGGGCAGCTCCGAGCACGAAGACGATCTCAAAAGCCTAGACCAGAGCTCCAGAGATGGACTCATCACACCGGAAAACAGCTCGGAGGATTCGGTTGAAGTCAAACTTCCTCAAACCGTAATCAAAAACAAGCGCAAAAGTACGGAGCCCTTACGAGTGATTTCGGATGCGGAACTTCTCGGACCCATCAAAAAACGTATCCGTTACGATGATCAGATCAAAGAAGAAAAGGAATCCCTTCTAGATCACCACGTGAATGGAAACCCTTTCCGACCATGGGCTCCAAGTGAGGATGTACCAGCTGGTCATCCACTACCTGCACACTTCCCCAACCCGGCGGATCTGCTGGTCAGACACCCTGGAGTAACCACCTTTCACCGTGCCATCAGCCTGAAGCCCTTGGACCGTCTTCAGCAGCAATCACCAGCTTCCATCTTCCCGCCATCCATCCCCTCCACCTCCACCAGTACCCCCTGCCAACAGCAACCCCTCGCATTGATCTCTAAGAAATCCCAGTCCTTCAAAACCCCCTCCCATACTCTCCAAGACAGCATCCGGCAGTCCTCATCGGACCACTCTGTATTCCTGCCACCGCACCCCGTCAGAGATCCTTCTCGGGCTTCAGCAACCAAAACAAATCAACCTCGCAACTACAAAAACATGACCCGTGAGCGACGGATCGAAGCGAATGCCCGCGAAAGAACCCGAGTTCACACGATCTCAGCAGCCTACGAAAAACTCCGGCAAGCCGTACCCTCCTACTCCGATGCGCAGAAACTCTCCAAACTGTCCATCCTGCGGATTGCGTGTTCCTATATTCTGACCCTTAGCCGGATGGCTGGCGACGATTACAGTGCGGACGGATCGGAACCCTCGATCGACGAGTGCGTCGAAATGGTGACGAAAACCATTCAAACCGAGGGCAAGATCAAGAAGAAGAAGGACGACTAATCGGTAGCGCCACTGGTGCGCGAGAGCGAGAGTGTAGATGATGAGTCAATCAAATGAAAAAGTGGTGCTGTGCACACACGTTAATTGAAACGCTTAGCAATAGGGATGGAAGTGGAGAAGCGGTCAAATGGAATTTGAGAAACTTCCGGCCAAATCAGTTTTAATTTGCTTCATCGACTAGGGTGACTGAAAGCAGTTGCGGTGATTCAGCGAGGAAGCTGAAGTAGTTAGGTTAGGTCAAGTAAAGGATTTCAATAAGAACTTACTATTTATTTCGCCAATCTGGGATCTACGGTCGAGGATCTGAGTAACAAATTTTAAGCGTTTTTAGATTTTAGGGGAATCGATGCAAACAGTACAAATAGGGTGCAGCAGAGGGAAACTTGCAGGTCTGATCCGTTGCCATAAGCTTAATTGGAACTTTGAGACAATAAAAAATCGCCAAATAATTGATGAAATACTAACAGATAGTTGTGATCAGGGAAGACTCACATACAAAACAATAGTCGGTGCCATAATAGCCAGAACCAGAAAGTAGTAGAAGGAGCGTAATTGTAACTGCATTTTCTTTCGCCATATAGCAAAACAGCTTCTGTAGTAGTTAGGATGCGGATCGTTAAGCACTGATTACCGAGTCAATCGATTTACGTGTTTCATTTTTTGTGTCAAACCGAGCCATCAAGTCACGTCAGTGGAAATAGTTTAGGCTGATCTTCACTAACGATAGTATCTCAATTTACTTGTTTTAAGTCTTAGTCAGCTCTAAGGAATATTTATAAGCAAATCAAATTTGTGATTGTTTTGTAAACAATTTTAAATGTCCTACAATACGCGAAATTGTGAGAAAAGTGGAGCAGAAATAATGAATAAATTGAAAATATTTTTGAGTCAATTTTAAATCAATGTGTGTATTGTACATTTGAAGATATCACAGTTCTTGGAAAACTCGTTTTTATGTAACAATTATGCTTTGCTAATGAAGTGTATATTTTAATTTATTGTTCAACCATCATAAGCCCAACATTTTGAGCCATTGTTTGTTACAACTTTGCATTGATCGCGAGAAGGGAAGGGTCAAGTCTTGTATCCAGTCGGCCAGAGAGGTTGCAGTTACACAATATACGAAGCTTCTGTATTTTGAAATTTGCGATTGTTTTCAAAATAGTGTCGATTTAGACTGAAATTTCAAATCTTGTACATTTTACATACAGTTGTGTTGAGAATAATAGTAGTGAAACCCGATTGTCATTCAAAATGCTCAACTTTGGCATGTAACTTAGTTTCTATTTGAGCAATCGGCATGAAATTCTGGCAGTGAACAACAAATATACTCAATTTCTCACAAGATTTGATAATTTTCACACTACCGGCTAAAAAGTTAACACCAGGTGAAATCGCTCAAAATAATAGAAGTTTTTCTTTTGTAAATTTTTGTTCAACAACAATTTTATAAAAAAAATTGGCTTTATACATTCATAGCTCGGGTGGAAATGGTTGAAACGATGAATAAAGAAAAAATCAAAAACTCAAAATACAGCAGATATTTAAATTATTGGAACTACTATTATTTTGAGCGATTTTACCTAGTGCTTAACTTTTTAGCCGGTAGTGTGAAAATTTTAAAATCTTGTGATAATGAAATTGAGTACATTTGAAGTTCACCGCCAAAATTTTATGCCGATTGCTCATATGGAAACAAAGTTACAGCATGCCAAAGTTGAGCATTTTGTATGAATATCGGCGTTCACTACTATTATTCTGAACACAACTGTATGTAAATCAGTAAGAGAGGAAGATCGTTATTTGAAACAAACCGACCCATATTATGAATCGAGGTCACATAACATATAAAGCCATACCAAAAAACAAAATCACACCGATGTCTATTAAGAGCCGCCAAAGACATACAGAAACAGAACACTCTGTGTAAAATGCATAAGACAAAACCATATAATTGATCATCAAAATTAACCAAGAACATATCCATAACACACGGAATCAATCCAAATCAATCAATCTCCCGGTGATTTTTCCAAAGCATTCTTCCAGGGATTTCCTCCGGGAATTTCTCTGGAATTTCTCCGGGAATTTCATCCAGGATTTCATTAGGAGATTTCCTTTATTGCTCTTAGAATTGGCTCCAGTGATTCCTCTGGGAATTTTAAGAATTCCCCCGGGGATGTCCCCCAAGGATTACCATTTTCCAAGAATTCCTCAGGGGATTTTCTCATCAATTTCTCCGGAGATTTCAATGGTTCTTCCAGAAATATCCCCCAAGAACTCCTCCTCCTTTTTTTTCTAAAGAAATAATTCCAGGGCTGTCCTCCATGAATCCCTCCAAAAATTGCTCCGGGGATTACCTCCAACAATTCTTCCGGGGATTTGCTCCAGAAATTGCTCCGGAGATTTGTTTCCAAGAATCCCTTTGAGAATTTCCCCCAAAAATTATTGCGGGGATTCCGCCCAGGAACTCCTCTGGAGCTTTCGTCCAGAAATTCTTTCAGGGATTTCCACCGGGGATTTTTTTCGAAGAATTCATCCAGAGATTTCCTCCAGAAATTTCTCTGGAGATTTGCAACAGGAATTTCGACGGAAATTTACTCCAGGAATATTTCCGGATTTTTTATTCCAGGGATTCCTCCTGGAATTTCAAGGTTTCCTCCGGAGATATCCCCCAAGAACTCCTTAGGGGATTACTTGTTTGGCGCATACACTTGGTACAACTCGTGATTCATGCGACGCCGCCAGATTCCGTTAGAAAGTTAGAAAGAGCGTCACCCTGCTTCAATCCATCTAAGGTTACGAACGATGACGAAATCTCGTCCACCACCCGCACACTAGATTTCGATCCATGAAGCGTTGCACAAATCAGTCTAATCAGCTTCGCCGGAAAGCCATGTTCAGACATAACCAGATGCACTTCCATTATCTCCGTTCAACAATGACTCGAAGTATTCTTTCCACCTGGCGGCCACCATTGTTTTATCTGTCAGCAAGTTTCCTTCGCGGTCGTTGCACATGGCGGAAGACGGCGCTGTTTTTCTCCGCACACCATTGACGGATTCGTAGAACCGTCGCATGTCATTCTGTTCCATAGCTTCTTGCGCCTGAGCAATTACTGCCTCTTTATGCTCCTTTTTCTTTCTGCGATGGATCCGTTTTTGGGCAGCCCTTGCTTCCTTTTACCGCTCTCTGCTCTGACGGGTACCAGACACCACCATCCGGCTTCTAGCCAAGTCAAGTTCTTCTCGTTCGTAATGCTCTGGCACTCCTCGTCATACCAACCGTTCCTTGGTCTTCGTTGAGCAGTACCTACCACTTCTCGCGCTACTGTACTCACTGCTCCGTGGACCGACTCCCATAGATCGCTAAGGTTGACGCTTTCGTTGATTTCGCTAATCCGCTCGTTGAGCTTTAGATGGTAGTCCGCTGCAAAAACATCCGCTGACAGGCGTTGGATATTGAAACACAACGATTGTCGATTCCTAGAACTCGAAACGGTTGATAATCGCGCTCGAATTTTGCTTACAACGAGATAGTGGTCTGAGTCGAAGTTCTAACATCGATGACGTCGGAAAAATGTCGGCCGTCTACCAGAACATGGTCGATATTATTGCAAAGTTCGCCATTTGGGTGTTGCCAGGTGTGCTTGCGGATATCCTTGCGCGCAAAGTAGGTGCTACTGATGGCCATCCCCCTGGTGGCAGCAAAGTTCACTAAACGTAGACAGTTGTCGTTGGTAACAGAGTGAAGGCTCTCTTTACCAATGATAGGGCGGAAGAAGTCGCCGATGACAATTTCACGTCGTGTTTTGGGCATTCTTCATAGGTCTTGTCGAGACATTCGTAGAACGCGTCCTTCTCGTCATCGGGTTTGTCGTTAGTCGGTGCTTAGACGTTGATCAGGGTGTAGTTAAAGAACTTGCCACGAATCCTCAATACGCAGATCCGTTCGTTGATCGGCCTCCACCTAATAAATCGCTTCATCTGCTTCCCAACCATTATGAATCCGACTCCATGTTCAGCTTTATCGCCACCGCTGTGGTAGATGTTGTAATGAATGCGGTGTTAGCGACGGGGTCTACCGCTCTGAATTCACGTTCTCCAGACCTTAGCCAACGCACTTCCTGAATAGCAGCCACGCACACGCCAACTTTTCGCAATTCACGAGCCAAAAGGCTCACTCATTTAAGGTCCTGACCTTTCAGTTTCCAGTTTCCAAACATAGTCCTTATTTCGTTGCCAGGTCGGTTGCCGAAAATAACGTTCGTTTTTTATTCTTTCTCCATTTTTCGTGGTGGATAATGAAAGCTTTTCCTACACGTTTCAAATATTTTCTTGAAGAGTAGCATTAAAACATTCAAACAAATGAAGTGGTTTTCTGCCATGTATATAAATAATAACAGAACATTCTTATAATTTCGTCAATTATTGAAAGTTTATGTGCTACCTTTAATTAATAACTTATGATATATTTTGAACATGTGTTATTCCTTTGTACGCTTTTATTGAGGATTTTTCAGTTAATATTAAGTGCGATGTGACATACTATCAAACAAACGTTTTCTTCCTAATGCGTTACGTATTTTATGGTTGATCCCTTATGTACATTAGAAATGTACTCAAAATAAAAAATCTATGATTTATCAATCCTATTATTGTTATGGTTGACTTACTGATATGGATTTACGCATGAAACTGGATGTGTCCCACTTGCCCCGTTTAGCGAGGTAACTGCGTCTAATGGCTCATTCTAAAACTTTCTTCTAAAGTTTTCACAATTTTGAAACTATTCGATCAAATTTATGCACACACCAGCGGGGCCTTCCTAAGCCGTGTGGTTAGAGTCCGCGGCTACCAAGCAAAGCCATGCTGAAGGTGTCTGGGTTCGATTCTCGGTCGGTCCAGGATCTTTTCGTAAAGGAAATTTCCTGCAACACGATATAGGGTAACCAATATATTTTGGACCCCCTGGGCCATTTTCCTGCAAATTTTCCAGTTTAAATCAAAAAACCGACTCAATTCGCTTGCCATTTGGAAAGATAGGAACAGTCCGCACTTGCATCAATTGTTTAAACATAGAAAAAGTGTTTATTTTATCTGAAATTAATTATATTTAATCGGTTCATCCATGCAACCGTTACAACACGTTACACACAGAAATTGAAGCCGTCAGAATTTTTTCAGATGTAAACAAAAACTTTTTTCAAATTTCTGAACTAAAAGCGTAGAATTTCTTCGGTTTTCCATTGTCAATCGATTGATTAGACTATGGGCAAGCATATTATACAACCAGTGTCGTGGACTTTGTCGCCAAACGATAAAAAATGCCGGGGGTCCAAAATATATACTTTGAGGGTCCAAAATGTATTGGTGTGTCCAAAATTATGAAAAACAGTGCTTCACAATTCAATTTTTTTGGACATTAATTGGATGCTACATGACCGTATGGGCATTTTTATCTCGTAGAGGAAGTTTTCCTCTACATTTTGGATACTTTATAACTTGGTTACGTTGTGCAATTAATCAATTGGGATAAAAAAACTAAAATCACTTCCTAAGAGGGTCCAAAATACGACCGTTACCCTACGAATGTGAAAATGGCATCTTTGGCAAAGTAAGCTCTCAGTTAATAACTGTGGAAGTACTCATAAGAACACTAATCTGAGAAGCAGGCTCTGTCCCAGTGGGGACGTAATGCCAAGAAAAAGAAGACCAGCAAATATGTTGCCAAAATGTGAATGTATTGTTGAATTTGAGAAATATTGACATTTGAAAATTTTATTGAACAATTTGTTCGAACTATCGTTTTTTATGTCTCACTTGCCCCGGGGTACCTTATTTAAAAAAAAGTTTGTCCGGGTAAAGTACCCGTAGTTGTGTCTTGCAATAAATTTAAGAATTCTGCTGTTTTTTCCACTATTTGTTTGTTTTTGTTGATCACTCTAGATATTTTACTGGTTTATTTAATTTTGACAGGTCCATTTTTGGCGCCAATTTGGACCAAAAAACGGACCATCGGTGAAGTTGCTCTTATTTCATATACATTTGTATCTACATCATTTTCAAATGTTGCAAATGAAATATAACTTTGCATCACATTTGCGACGCAGATCTAAAATGACGTGATATTACACATTATTTTTTGCTGTTTAAGCAAATAAATGTCACTGAAAATTTCGGTTACGTCAAAAATTCTATTTTTCAATCAAAAAAATAAGGTCATAATCAATCAAACATTGAACTATTTTCCATTGGCATAATTAATTTCAACAATTTTTCTTGCGATACACGTGATTTCACAACAAATTAGACCACTAACAAAAAACCGGAAATTTATAGTCTGTGTTGTTGAACACAAGTTTTCCAAGTTTCTTCCACTAAACTTACATTAACACCGCCCAGATCTGTACATTTTCGAAGGAAAAAAAGTATATTATATTTTTCAGTGCTCTCTGATCGTCTACAAAATAGCTATTCTGAGAAAAAGTGTTAATTATCTGCTCCTTACAACATTATTACGTTAATGGGAGGAATATTGCATCACAATGGATATGGATGATGCGCATCTAATTCGACGAGATATTACACTTATTTTTGTTTTGCTGTGCAGTTAATAACTGAGAGCTTTCTTTGCCAAAGTAGACATTTTTCCATTTTTGTATAGTGGTATATCATCGTCGATCGACATCAAGAAAAAATCTCGAAACTTTCAACATAGCTTTGCTTTGTGGTCACGATCGTTATCACTAAAATATAGAATGCCTCTTCGGCGCAGCATACCATTTTTTACATCACTACTTTTTTCTTACGTCCAAGCAAAGATCTATATGCCCTGCATCATATGTACTTTGGGGACGTCTTCATAACTACAAAATGGTCCAAAGCTATGCATCGCATTTAGCCAAAAGTTCCACAAGTACTTTTCCGACTGCTCAATCCATCTTGCCCGCAATGTTTTAGCATAAAAACTAGAAATTTTCCAGACTGATGATTTATTCTTTTATGGCCTGTTAATTCCTGCAAAAGTAGTCAATGAAAGATAAGCATATAATTTCAAACGGTCGGTATTTCACTATTTCGTTACGTCACGAAACCTTTACGGCCTATCGTTCCACCTGATAAGGATGGAGATTTTCTTATTGAGTGACGATTCTCCTTCGCCAAAAGCTTAACCATTCGACGTTGACACTGTCATGGCAGAGTGATAAGCGTGCTCCAGCGGCTGGCTGAGCCACCTGCCTCAAATGGAACGAAAGCCATATGGATCGTGCAATGTAAACACACAGAGTCGGGTTCACTTGCACTCAGGTATTAATTTTAGCGGGCGAACTAAGTTTGTTTATACTTGCTCGATGATATGCTGTTGGTTTGGATGGCGCAGTCGGTCGCATCTGGCGATGATTCGTGGGCGAGGAAGCGATTCAATTACGATTGATGTAGGCTTTTACGTTATCTATGCAGACACCTGTTCGCATTAGGCCTAGGGTTTCGATAAGGCTCTGTCAATAATCGAATGTTATAGATATTCAACACTTGATATAAATGGTATGTATCTAAGGTATATATTGAACATATTTTGATTGTCCAATTCATCGCGTAAACCATGATTCAGTGCACATGATTGACACTGCTAGCACAGAACGGCAGAATAGAGCTCTTCTTCCCCTCACTCATTCATTTATTAAGTTAACATCTGAACAGATGACACTTAATCAACAATTTCACGCCACAATACTCGGTTCGTGGCCGCATCTCTCCATCCTCGGTTCTGCCCCAAGCTCGCCAAATGGATGCGCACTTGATCTGCCCACCTAACTCGCTGCGCTCCAAGCCTTCTTGTACCAACCGGATCCGACGCGAACACCATCTTTGCAGGGTTGCTGTCCGGCATTTTTGCAACATGCCCTGCCCATCGTATCCTTCCATCTTTGGCCACCTTCTGGATACTGGGTTCGCCGTAGAGTTGAGCGGGCTCGTAGTTCATCCTTCGCCGCCACACACCGTTTTCCTGCACACCGCCGAAGATCGTCCTAAGCATTCGACGTCCGAAGACTCCAAGTGCTTGCAGGTACTCCTCGAGCATCGTCCACGTTTTATGCCCGTAGAGGACTACCGGCCTTATGAGCATTTTGAACATGGTACATTTGGTGCGGGTGTGAATCTTTTTTGACCGCAGTTTCTTCTGGAGGCCATAGTAGGCCCAAATTCCACTGATGATGCACGTACGTATTTCACGGCTAACGTTATTGTCAGCCGTCAGCAAGGATCCAAGGTAGACGAACTCGTCGACCATCTCGAACTTATCCCCGTCTATCGTAACACTGCTACCTAGGCGAGCCCTGTCGCGCTCGGCCCCACCAGCTACAGGTCTGTCACCTTTTCAAATTTTCGGCCGACAATGTCGATATCATCCGCGAAGCAAACAAATTGACTGGATCTCGTAAGAATCGTACCCCGGCAATATTGAACAACAGACACGAAAGTCCATCACCTTGTCGTAGTCCCCAGCGGGATCCAAACGAACTGGAATGTTCACCTGAAGCCTTCACATAATTTTGCACGCCTTCCATCGTCGCTCTTACCAGTCTCGTGAGCTTCCCGAGAAAGCTGTTCTCGTCCATGATTATCCATAGCTCTACGCGGTCGATACTATCGTATGCCGCCTTGAAATCGATGAAAAGTTGATGCATTGGGACCTGGTATTCACGACATTTTTGGAGGATTTTCCGTACAGTGAAGATCTGGTCCGTTGTTGATCGGCCGTCAACAAAGCCAGCCTGATAACTTCCCACGAGCTCGTGGACTGCAGGCGACAGACGACGGAAGGTGATCTGGGATAATACTTTGTAGGCCGCATTTAGAATGGTGATCGGTTGGTTGGAAAGTTCTCACAGTCTAACTTGTCGCCTTGCTTGTAGATGGGGCATATTATCCCTTCCTTCCACTCCTCCGGTAGCTGTTTTGTTTACCAGATTGTACCTATCAGCCGGTGCGGACAAATGGCTAGCCTCTCCGGGCCCTTCTTGATGAGTTCAGCTCCGATACCATCCTTACCAGCAGCTTTATTGTTCTTGAGCTGGTGCCGCTGCGACATCTGGTTGCTTAAGCCGCTCTAGGTCATACCGGGGTAGCCGTCGGTACCGTACGTTGTTAACGACAGAGAGTTTTGGGCGCAGTTTGACCATCACCAGATAGTGGTCAGAGTCGATGCTAGCGCCACGATAGGACCTGACGTCGATAATGGGCGAAATCAATTAGTCGTAGGTGCTGAGTGTATGTTTCAATCATCCCTCCTCGTATCGAGACAACTTAATTGTATGAGTACACTATGAACGTGTTGTCAGTGTTGTTATTGTTTATGCTAAGTTGAATGTAAATAAATATCATTCGTTCGAGTACTGTTGAGAAGTACACCGGTGTTTTGTTCTTTCTCCGGTCCGTTTGCTCCGTTCGACTTCGTTTCTCGTTCGCTGTTGTTGTCCGCTGTGTGGTGCCTCCAACAGGTTATCGGCCCAGGTATGGACGAGAAATTTAAAGTTGCCGCGTTTGATAGTTCCGGCTTCCACAACTGGAAGTTCCGGATGGAAACCATTCTGGATACGTTCGATCTACTTGATTGCCTCCACCGGGAGATTGCCGAGATCGACGAGTTGGGCGAGATGGCTGCCAACTCCGCGGAAGTGAAAACGGAAAAGAAAAGACAAATGGTGGAACGAAGAGCCGCGGAGAAGAAGTGCAAAGCTTTGATTATTTCAGCCATTGCTGATAATCAGCTTGAATTAGTGAAAGATTGTGCTACTCCGAAGCGAATCTGGGACACGCTGAGAGCGGTGTTCGAACGTCGTGGTGTTGCCGGACAGCTGTATATTCGGAAGCAGCTCCTCACGTTGAAATATGTGGAGGGAGCTGGAATGAGTTTGTCGGAACACTTGTTGAAGTTCGACTGTATGATTCGCGAGTTGAAGGAAAGTGGTGCGGCGGTAGAAGAGTCGGATGCAATTTGTCATTTGCTATTGACATTGCCTTCTTCGTTCGATTCGGTGGTTACCTCGATCGAGACGCTTCCCGGCGGCGTGACAATGGATTTTGTGAAGAAGCGCTTGCTTGCTTGTTGAAGACGATAGTTCCTCGGATCGTGCGGAGATTGTGTTCCTGGCGTCGAAGGATGAATTGGTGAAGATAGAGTGGTTCCTGGATTCAGGTGCCACGGACCACATGGTGAATGATTCGGGTTTCTTCACTGAGATGCGGCGTTTGGAACGACCGGTCGAGGTGATGGTGGCGAACGGCCAGAGATTGCTGGCGGAATACTGCGGTGATATGGTGTTTTATGCTATCGTCAGCGGCAGTAAGAAAAAGTGTGAGGCGAAGAATGTGTTGTACCTCCCCGAACTCAGCTGCAACCTTTTCTCAGTGAGTAGAGTGGCAAGATCAGGTTCGCAAGTCAGTTTTGCCGGTGATAGAGCGGAAATTAAGAAAGAGGGAGCAGTGATGGCCGTCGGACATTACAAAGGAAAACAATATCAGTTGAATGTTTTGTGTAAACGACGTGATGTGACAACTGCGATGATGGCCGACACGGTAATAGCGAATACTACGATTGAGAAACGACGCTCCGGTTATTCTGTGGAGAAGAAAATGGAAAATCGTGAAGTGATATTTGAAGCAAATGTTTTGATGGGATCAACAGAAAGAGAAAAGAAGACATCGACAGTGCAGATCAAAGTTCCAGAACTGATGAAGCGGAATAGAGATGTTCGTTGGGTTCCAGTTCAAGAACAGCAGGCAGGGGCAACAGCTCGAAAGAAAACCCCCAGCAAGAAGGTGTGTTATGCGGACTGTTTGGATTCCGAATCCCAGCAAACGACGAGGTTTTCAACCAGAAGTGACCGATTGGCTCGGATAGGGGGAGCTGTTTGTTTTCAAGTGTGGTCCTGCTGTAATGTGTGACGAACTTGTGTTAGTGTCCTGATTAGGAGATCTGTAGGATAAAGCCGAATATAGGTGAAAATCGGTAGTCAAATGGCATAAATGGATTTTAACTTTAGAGATGAAGTTTTCGAGAGTTTGTAATGATTATGAACAGAACTGTGATATAGATTATCTGTGATACTCGGAATGATGACTTGAGGGGGAGTGTTGAGTGTATGTTTCAATCATCCCTCCTCGTATCGAGACAACTTAATTGTATGAGTACACTATGAACGTGTTGTCAGTGTTGTTATTGTTTATGCTAAGTTGAATGTAAATAAATATCATTCGTTCGAGTACTGTTGAGAAGTACACCGGTGTTTTGTTGTTTCTCCGGTCCGTTTGCTCCGTTCGACTTCGTTTCTCGTTCGCTGTTGTTGTCCGCTGTGTGGTGCCTCCAACAGTAGGCCGTTTTCGTTCGTCAGCCGGTGGGCGCTGAACTTTCCAATCGTCGGTCTGAATTCCTCCTCCTGGCCAACCTGAGTGTTTAGATCTCCTATGATGATTTTGACGTCGTGGTTTGGGCTGCTGTCGTACTCGGGCTTGAGCTGCGCGTAAAATGCGTCTTTATCATCATCAGTGCTTTCAGAGTGAGGGCTGTGCACGTTTATCATGCTGAAGTTGAAGAACCGGCCTATGAGCCTCAACTTGCACATTCTCTCATTGATCGGCCACCACCCGATCACGCGCCTCTGCATATCACCCATCACTATAAAAGCTGTTCCCATCGTGTGTGTTGCAGCAGTTCTGGTAGATGGTATGGTTAGCTCTAAACGTTCGCACCATTGATCCCTTCCAACACACTTCCTACTACGCTACGATGCCGAATCCGCGGTCCTTCAGCACGTCAGCAAGTATGCGTGTGCTCCCGATGAAGTTGAGAGATTTACAGTTCCACGTACCGAGCATTCAATCGCTAGTCCCTTTACGTCGTTGTGGTCTTCGCCGATTGTCCCGGTTCGTATTCTCTCGTTGATTATTCGTTGCTTGCTATTTTTACGGCTGACTTGCAGGGCCTGACACCAACATCCTAGATTTCCGGAGAACCATTCCCTCTAAATGTTCGAAGGACCATAGTGCACAGTTTAGCTTAGAGTTCTTCTCCGGCACTCGGGCGATGATCAGCCGCCCCTGACATGAGAACAGACGCTGTTGTGAGCCGCTCCTAACATGGAGTACAGACGCTTCGGGTTTGCAGAAACAAAAGTAAAAGCAAAAGCAAACCCCTCTTCCCTGGCGACCAAAGTTCCTACCGGGGTTGGTTACCCGATCTTCCCTAAGGTTACTCGTATCCCGGCCAGTACCGCGAGGAGGTAGAGATAGGTGTTGCTGGGCAAGAGGCTAAGGACCGCACAGAGGTCCTATTTTATTCCTGCAGGTACGCGTGGTACCAATGGTACGCCATGCCCAGCCATTTACCAACCTATTCTACAGTATTCCACAGTATATTTTCATTTCATTCATAATTCACATTATTAAAATTTAGTATGATGGATGATAGAGTTTTCTGTTTTGGTGGATGCGGTCAAGTACTGCAAGCTGTTATTATTTCTGATGTTACCACTCCAGGCCTAGGCCTAGCTGATAGCAGTGGTAGTAGTGTACTGCTGGAATAACTACACATTTTTACGAATGAATTGGAACTTCTTGTAGATTCAAAGAAACCAAATTGGTTATGCTTACTGAAATAAACTAGTATAATATTCATTCTTAAACTAAATGTACCATTTAGGACCATAGGACCGAAAGTTCTCAACGGACATGAAACGTGAACTTTGCTCGGAGAAAGTCGTGCAAATTCTAGTCCTTTTTTTGTTTTTGAACGCCGGGGGTAGGAGAACTGTGTGTGGCGCTGAAGGATTAACCACGAGCCCGCCCAACTCTATGGTGAACACTGTATCCTGGCTGGAAGGATACAATGGGCAAGGCATTTGGAAGAATTCCCGACAGCAAGCCTACAAAGATGGTGTGCGCTTTGGATCCGGCGGATCAAGTGCGTAACGATTTGGCGAGTGTGTGAGTCACACAGTGTGACAGAACCAAGAATGAACAGATGCGGCCTCCAACTGAGCATTGTGGTGTGACATTGTTGATTCAGTGTTATCTGTTTATATGTTAACTATAGAAATAAATGAAGTTTGCCCTTGTCATATGATGCGCTTCTATATTTGACTTCAACCACCTGCCCATCTCCCAATCAATATAATAGTAATCTAAAAATACCCTTATCAAAAAACTACACCCAGAAGCGTTGAGGCCGCAAAATTCCCCCATCGAGTCACGATTGAGAGGCTGGATTTTTCCTACCAATCATCATCCCACCACATCTGTCCCCGTAAACAACCAATTATCGCACATTGAATGTTGTTCTCTCGCGTGCACGTTGAGCCGTTGGATCTGCCTCTTGATTCACCTAAGTGACTGTTACTGAAATTTATGGCATAAATTATAAATTTCTCAACGACAAATTGGCGGTAAACTAATCGCATCCCATCGTCAAATGCTGAATAATGCGCGCACTCGAATAGCGTACATTTCTGGAAGTTACTCAGTTACGTCCACTTTTGCATCGCCGAGGAAGTCACACATCAGGTGCATCTCAAAACAACTTGTCGTCGGGCGACGAAGGTGATGTGCTTCAGTGTTTGGTGCGCTATTGCACACTGTGAGAATTTGTGATAAAATATCATATCATTTTCGCTAATATCAATCCAACTTGGCGCCGTCCACAAATAACGTAACGCTCTAGAAGGAGGGGGGGGGGGTATGCACAAGCTTTACCGCTCATACAAAAATTTCAATTTTTTCATACAAAAAGCGTTTCGGAGGGAGGGAGGGTGTCAAAAATTTACAATTTTAGCGTTACGTAATACATGCCGTCTTTCTCCTCGTTGGTTTGATGTAGTATCCAGCATAGTATTAATGCTAAAATTGATTTTGATAGATACAGTAATTTCTCGATTATATCATGGATCCAAATTTTTTTTGGAGTGATATACCCAAGCGTGATATAAAAAAAATGTTTTTTCTTCCATATATTTTTCATCAAAATTTGAGCTTTATATTGTAGAAATTGAACGAACTAAATGAAAAGCACGTGAGAGATGGGTTAAATAGATATATGCTGATTGATTAGGGTTATTTTTTGTTGTAAAATGAATGAAATTTAAACAATTATTATTTTGTGATAAAATCGAACATAAAACCGTGCCTAAATCGAGAGTGATATAATGAAGCGATATTAAAACGAGCAGTGATAAAATCGAGAAACTACTGTATTACGATAACTTTTATTACAATCACCACTAATAATATTTATTATTAATGGTTCAAACGATCTGTTGGCAAGTAATAGCAAATAAAACCATAGCCATAAAATAACTTTTGCAATAACATTACTGGTATCGATAAGTGGAGTCAATATTTGTTATTTAAGTGACCAGATTTTAAAAATAGAGATTAACCCCTCTACCGGCAGCTTCATTTTTTACCGCAAAATTCAAATTCAAATCGTTATAACTTTTTTGTTTTTCAATATTTTTGCACCATTTTTTCACAAGCTTTCAAAAAACTCTTCTTGTTTTAGGGTCTTTGTCGATATTGATCATTGGTCATCTGGTTTTGAAGATATTCTAAAATTCCTTGGGGGACCGACCCGTAACTAGAACCTCCCGTTAATTTCTTAGGCTATAGAATTTTAATCGTATTCGGATATTCATTCTTCGGAACAACACATTAATGAGAGCATGTTGTGAAAAAATGAAGCAATTTGGTGCAGCCGTCTTTAAGTAATGACCATTTAGGTTTCTGGAACCATGCTGGTCAAATAAAGATCTTAAAAACTTCAAAAAACATCATATCGTAATTTTCAGATATCTCCAAGAATACTGAACCGATTTGTATGATTTTTTCAGAGAAGCTCCTTTTTACCTGGCATTATATAGCCCACATTTTATTTTTTTGATAAATTGATCAAAAACAAAATGGCCGCCAAAGACATTTTATATGGAAAATGTCGGTCCCCCAAGGAATATCGGAATATCTTCGTATCCAGATCACCAATAATTATTACCGACACGGATTCCTAAACTAGAAGAGTTGTTTGAGAACTTGTGAAAAAATTGTGCAAAATATTGAAAAACAAAAAAGTTATAACGATTTTAATATTTATTTTGCGGTAAAAAATGATGCTGCCGGTAGAGGGGTTAAATAATGAATTGTGGTTATAAAAAAGTGACTAAAAATTACTTGGAAATGAAAACGTAATCAGAATAATTCTGTTCAATTACACAGTGTTACAATGAAGAGAGAAAAGGTGAGGTTTTTGAACTTTTTACTATATTGTGAGCACTGTAATCGAAAAGTAATAAGAAAAATTTTACACTTTTTTCTTAGTACTGTTTATATCCTCTACATTCAATGTCATGTGTTTTTTTTTTGAGTTATGTTTAATCTTTCGACATTGACGCTTGCTCCTGCAGCGGCAGGCGATGAGGGCAGGATCAAACAGTTCGTGAACCATAACAGCTCGTGGCACATCGCAATCGAAGAGCCTCATGAATGTGACCTATTGACTCATGAATATTGTTGGGGAACCGATTTACTTCCTCGCCTTCGATAGCCTTGTTCCGTTGGTGGCTCTCCAACACTCGATGGATGGTGAGGTTTTAGAGGTGAGGGCTTCCACTACAAACTCCCTTGCTGTAGTATTCCGGGTGTTTCGGGATCCAATTAGGCACAATTAACACACGCGACATTTATAAAAACACATTTACTAGACACTACATTTATTACACATTACACGGTACATTAACTTTCGGCTTATATTCTAACATTCGATCTTAATCCAAACACATAACAACAAATTAAAATTCCCGCGCGCAGCCTCCACACACGATAGGTGCGTTGTTGGATTACTTCTAACACTACCTATCCTAAATGGTCATCATCCAACCTCGATCGATGCGATGATATTTCTTCGGGTCCACTGAGAGTCGGATCGTTCCTTATCGCTCTCTTATCACCGGTTGCGATATTCACCACTGCAGTAGCCTTACGGGTAGCCGCAGCAATATACATGGAGCCATCATGTTGCGATCGCTCCGCTCTTGGCTCCTCTCAGCAATGGTCACGGCGACCACTGACTGCCTGACCAATGGATCTCGTTGCATCGTTGCTCGCAATGTAGGTCACATTTGTGCATTACTATATGGGTCGGTTAGGTTTGCGATATGGGTGATATCGGTTGGGTTTGGTGTCAATACCAGACAAATATGACCTCTCGTTTGGTATGTGGCGAGAGAGCGTTCAAGAGCAAAAGCTTTCACAGACTGCAACCGTATCAAGTTTTTTTTTTGTGTTTTGGTAATAACTTTTATATTTTCTGGTAATGCAATCTTAATCAACTCAATTATAATCTATTGGATTATCGAACACCCCTTCGGCTGCAAACATAGCACAGAAAATTGAAAATATTCGCCTCTCCACGATTTTGTGTTGAAGAGATTCCTCTTAAAATTCCTAAGGGAATTCCTTTATGCATTATTTTCGTACTTTTCAGTGCTATCTTTAAGAACTCCTTTACCTGTTTTCACGTAGTTCGTCCTAAAATTTCCACAGCAGAAAATGTATATGGGAATCTCTATCGATTTGTTTAGAAAATATTTTGAAGAAATCCGTTAGAGAAGACATTACACATTCTTTAAGTCATTTCTCCTGGAAGGTCCTCTACGTACTTATTACATATAAATTTCAATTGTTAGTTTAATGTACCTTCCAGTTTTTCATTAATAATTTGTTTAGAATTTTCAGGAATTACTGAGGATTTCTCCAAAAATAAGCAAGGATTCATTCCACGAATACTTAAGAACAGTTTGAAGTTCTTACTTTAGTTTTTCTACAAGATTGTTTGAAAAAATCACAGCAGAAATTATCCAGACTTCCCGCATAGAAAAAATGATTCTTCTAGGTGTTACTCTAAGGACTTCACGTAATATTCCACAAGAATGTCATGAGCGATTAAGAAGAATTCACTTGGGAAAATGTTATTCATGTTTTCTCAAAGAAGTGCTCCGCAGATCGATCTGCATTTTAAACAAATAATTATGTTCTCTAAAATCAAGGAGCAACATCCCCCGTTCTTTTGAAACCCTATTTTCTATTTTTTTTTTCAAAAATGTCTACGTAAGAAATGTTTCAAGAATTCCAACATTCCTATTAGGTTCCTAGCGGAATACGTTCAACTGTTCTCTCAAAAATTCGAAAATACTCAATGATTTTCAGAGATTTCTTAGAAAATAATATTATTGTTTTCCTAAGATTCACTCGAAAAAAAAAATACCTCAGATTCATCTAAGTATTTTCTACAGATTTTCTTTGAAAAAAATCCCCAAAAAATTGTATCAGATTTACTAAGATTTTGCAATTTATTCTAGAACTTCTAAAAAAATCTCTAGAAATTCCATCAAGTATTACTTAAGGTTCTAGAAATAACTCCAATTTTTTTTCGAATGGTTATCATAGGATTCTTTTATAATTAATATTTAAAAAAAATATCCACTCTAAATTTGTTGGTTCAAAAACTACGCAATGAATATATATCAATATATTTAGGGATTGCTTAACATATTCTGCCCTCGTATCGCACAAAAATTCAAAACCAGAAATATGGATTCTGACAATAATTGGAAAATTTTTTCATAAGAAGTTTTGACGTAGAACTACGTCTTTCTTCTCTGAATGAAATTGGAATTTCAAAACGAAGAGCATTACGTTGGCATGAAATATTTTAAAAGTTTATAACTTTTTGCTAGCTTAACGAAATTCCTTGATTAGCACCTCAATCGAAAGATAAGACATCAAAGGTTCATGTCGTTTGCTTACTGAATCCCACATACCTGTCCAAATAGTTTAATAAATGTTTTAAAAAAGACCGATGATTTTAAGCTAAACTATAAATAGGGGTGCTAGAGAAAAGTTGACGTCATTTGCTTTTCACTCTCCGCTTGGATCGCATCTCAGCAGGCAACAGGTCGGCTTGCTCTGACCGGGCGTGCTTCTCAGGCACAGACATCGATAGCGAAGGACCCATTCGTTTGTCTTGCTTCGCTCAAATCAAACTGTCGAGCGAACGAGAGAAGATGCCGTCCGAAGCTAAAGCCATCACCGCTGCCGCCGCCAAGAAGAAGAAGAGGAAGCAGTCCACAGGAGAATTTCCGGTCGAACTGTGAACACGGTCGGGCAAGTCATTCTCGCTTTGTGGTTTACCGCTTGTTTGCGTTCACCCAGCCATCGTCATCGCCGCCACAAATTTCATCGGCCGAGGAGCTGTTCACCCGCGCTTCAAGATTTCGACTCGTGATAAAATCAGCATTAGTGGTCAAGAAGCAATCCCGTTTGGAACAAATACCGTTGAGGATTCCCCGTTTGACCATGGCAATCAACTGATAACATCCCGCAGTGCTATAGCATCGAAGCTAAGAAAGCCATCGGCCCTTTTCAGGGCCATTAAATTAGTGGAAAAGAGTTAAAAGAGAAATATTTCCAACTTTATATACGACTTAAGTGCTTAACCCTTTCGGGACGAACCAGCACAATTGTGCTGTTCGGCACCCATCACATTGAATGATTCTTTTAGCCAATAAATCATTGTTTTACTAAACTTTTTTGATTTCGATTATTGAATTATCGTTGCTACTTGTGATTAAGCACAACAGATTTTGTTTACATCGTAAATAGAAAACACCAGCTCAGGGTAAACAAAATGTAAACAAACACCGTAAGAATTGAAAAAGTTTTATCTGTCGCAACTTTTCAACTATTCGTTTTTTCTAGGTATGCACAGATACGAATCGAGAGTGAAAGAGTCATTCTTTGAAATGGTGAAGACCAAATGAGAATTGATTCACACAGCAAATATTTCTGGAGGGACAAAGTGGGACCAGCACAATTGTGCTGGTGCCGGCACTTACCCGGTCGATGTTCGTTGTAGACTACCAATTTTCATTTTCAGTATTTTGATCGAATTAAGTGGCTGAATCTGGTTCTAATGTCCACAATAGTGCATAATATTGCATTAAAACATGAATGAGTGATTTCATACGAATCATAAGGATTATGTACCGTTCGAAAACTATGTAACAGAAACTCATAGCTTTGGTTTAAAAACTTTTATTTTTTATACGTCCATATTTGAAATAGATTGGGAATCACATTTAATGTTTTAAATCTCCTATAGCAAATTTTAGGACAAAGTAAAAGTTTAGGGGAACGTTCAAAAATTACGTCAATTATTTAGGGGAGTGGAGGTGTATGAAAATGCGACAGTGCATGTGGGCAAAAGCGTGATAGTGGACATGGAGAGGATTGAGATTGACTTAAAAACAATGGACGTAATTTTTGAATTTCCCCCTGCTTTGATAATCGATCAATACCATGTTGACGCGATAATCCATTTTGGTGTTCTACAATGTATGCCGGTTCAATATCTGCCATCATATTTATGAAATTTGACAACTGAAGCTGAAAACCTTTACTTACTATTTGCTTCCGAACCACAGAGTCCTTCAAATGGCATACTATTGATGTATGCAGCCCATGCTGGTCTTCTTCTTCTTCTTGGCATTACATCCTCACTGGGACAGAGCCTGCTTCTCAGCTTAGTGTTCAATGAGCACTTCCATAGTTATTACCTGAGAGCTTGCATTGCCAAAGTTGCTATTTTCACATTCGTATATCGTGTGGCAAGTACGATGAAACTCTATGCCCAGGGAAATCAAAGAAATTTCCATTACGAAAAGATCCTGGACTGACCGGGAATCAATCCCAGACACCTTCAGCATGGCTTTGCTTTTTAGTCGTGGACTCTAACCACTCAGCTAAGGAAGGTCCCTGCTGGTATTACTCGCAAATATGTTGTTTCTCCTTCTTCTTTCTGGCGTTACGTCCCCACTGGGACAAAGCCTGCTTCTCAGCTTAGTGTTCTTATGAGCACTTCCACAGTTATTAACTGAGAGCTTACTGTGCCAATGACCATTTTTGCATTCGTATATCGTGTGGCAGGTACTCTATGCCCTGGGAAGTCGAGAAAATTTTCAACCCGAAAAGATCCTCGACCGGTGGGATTCGAACCCACGACCCTCAGCTTGGTCTTGCTGAATAGCTGTGCGTTTACCGCTACGGCTATCTGGGCCCCTGTTGTTTATGATGTATGAAATGCGTTTGAAATACTCTATTTAACTATTAAACAATGTATGAAGTTATGGAGTCTTGATTATCCGCTCATATAAAAAATATCGTTTCATTCCTTTTACGTTTAAAAATATATTGTCCATATCTTGAATTTTGAACTTAGATAAGCTGATATATTAAAAATAAAAATCTGTACTTTATTACCGTGCGTATAGTGTTACAAAGTAACTAGCAGTATTGATCAAAAAAGTTTAGATTCAATTCCCGCTGCAGTATTTTTTTTCGTCAGATACGTATTACGATTGTGCCATTTGGCGTTGCATGCTAGTCCGTTGATTTGTGTGATGCTCGCTTTAAAGGCTATAATCGTACAAAATGCTTTCCAGGAAACTTTTCACGGTAGGATTGACAGCTAAAAATGTACATGCAACCGAAACGAAAGGGAAAACAAAACTTACGAGTATGGTCGAGCTTTACATTTTCCTTTGTAATCTAACGGTCACACCGATTGCGAAACTTTAAAAGTTCATGGCAAACCAAAAAGTCTACTGTTTGCAGCTGTCTTCTATATTGTCTTATTAGAAGCATTGTCAGTGTCTTTATTTTCAAATCTGGTAGTTTCCAAATATTTATGATTGTTCTATGTAATTTTTAAATTAGCTGGAATATATGTATGTAACGTTTTCAAAAATCAAATTCATTCTTTAGTATGGTTATTTACCTGATTTTGTCAATCCTTTTAAAATGGGTTTTTGAATTCCCTGTTATATGTAAGCTATTCGTCATAGTTCTTTCAATCCTACACACTACTAGAAACTAATACAGTACTGACCCGATTTTGTCAGCCCCCGATTCTGTCTGCCCCGATTTTGTCAGCCTATCTTGAATATATCCAAAAATTGTCTTCGTCATGTAGTACCCGTTTACATTAATACTGATTATGATGTTCGATATCATGCACGCATTGGCGTAGCCAGAGATGGCAATCCTCCTTCCCTCTGTACAAAAGAACAATTTTACTATGAGAATTAATCTTGTGTTTGAATTCTTCAAAGATTGTCTCCAGCACTCGTATTTATACAGTAGTTACGTCATGGTAGATTATAAAACTTAAAAAGTCTACCAAACATCAGACTTTTTGAAAACATCTTGCCAAAAATTGTTCGAAGGTTTTATCAACAGTCCGCAATGGAGATATGCACAGCTGAGTAGTCGACAAATGAATTACATACATTCTCGAGTATCAGTAAATCGTGCTTCGTTACTTGGCAATCTGGCAATTATTAGTTAAAAATGAAAAACCGAAAAACACAGCCGAGTTCACGAAAAAGAAGTTTGGTATGTAGGTTCATTCATGAATTCCTCTAAGAATTTCTCTAAAGGTTAAGATGCATCGAAGCCAAACCTCTAATTTTCAAGAGCACAAATCTAGAGAACCAGGCAACCGTTTGTACTGGAAATTTAACTCATTGGTCACATTTTGTTACATTCTTTCAGGTTTTTTTTGAAGTAATATCTCGAAAATTTCCTTTAAAATTTGCTCCTAATGTTTTATTGGTTTTCTGCCTTGAATAACTCTATAAGCTCTTGAAAGTTTCCCTTCAAAACTACATTTTGATGAAATTTGCTCACAGTATTCTTAATGTAGACAATTCTATAAAAATCTTAAAAACAGTTCTGGATGAATTAAAAAATGTTTTAAAATTTACATAGAAATCTCCAGTTGAAATATTCTATGAATTAACTTAAAGAAATTGCAAGAAGAGCTTCGAGGCAATTACTGATGCCATTTTAAAAGAAATTCTGGAAAAAAACCTAAAGAAATTTTTGTTTGATTTTTCTTAGGAATTCCGGTGTCCTAAGAAAAATTCTTGGATAATTCAACGGTTAGGTAGAACTAAGATTCAGATTGATGCCGGTTGTCTTACAGGCCAGAGCAAAATTGCCGATCAAAGGGATCCTTTGGTGCGAAATTTGGGAATGAAATTGTGAGGGCCGCTTTTCTCCCCCTGATAAACAAAAAAAAACCTGACTACGCCCATGTCCCTCGCCCCCTTTAAAGGCAATGTTGGTCGTAAACGTAGTTCATAAGCAAATATTAACACGTTAAAATTTGAAAAACAGAAACAAAAAATATGTCCCGATTATGTCAGGTTCCCCATTTTGTCAGCCTAAAATTCATCGTGGTGCTGACAAAATCGGGTCTCTACTGTATTACAATGACTTAAATTCCATTTTAAGCAAATAAACTCGATGTAAAAAATAAAATAAAGAAAATTTGATATTGGGAGCCAGATAGACATAACGGTAAACGTGCAGAAACTAAGCAACATCATGCTGAGGGTCGTAGGTTAGAGTCCAGCCGGTCGAGCATCTTTTCGTAAAGGGAATTTTCTCGACTTCCCTGAGCGTAGAGTATGATCGTACCTGTCACACGATATACACATGCAAAATCGGTCGATTGACAAAGAGAGCTGTTAGTTAATATCTGTGGAAGTGCTCATTAGAAGTTGAGAAGCAGGCTTCTTTAGCGTAAAAAAGAAGAAGAAGGAATTTTATGGTAATTATTTTCACTTAAAAATGCGCCATTCTTGTTAATTAACGTCCAAGCTGTCGGGCACATATGACGTAAATTTACATGTATTTTTAGGGAAGCTGCTTACGCAAACTGAATATTTTGACGTTTCCATTTTAGCTCTAGGAATAAAATGAATGATTCCAGTTATTTAAAATAAATTAGTTCCTGTTACCAACCTTAACAAAAACATCGTTCAAGCATCATTTGAAGGAGGGCTATGTGATTTCAAAAGTGATAGTGTATATGTTAGGTAAAGTGAGTGAAAGAGGTTGGATGGAGTCTCTAAAAAAATAATTTAATTTTCGAGTCTAGTACACGACTCTGACAACGGCCTTATAGTGGAGGTCGAATAATGCGTAACTGTCAAAGGATACAAACTGTAGTGGAATAAAACGATATAGTTCTCAATTCGGTGTTCATTTATTTATAGGTATACCACTAAACAATTCGAAGGTTTATTATTATTTTCAATTTTTAGTTTTATTGCATAATTATTTTTGAGGAAAAATCCCACATAATTTAGGAGGATATAAACAAACATAGCAAAACAAAGACGTTTTGATTGAGACAATTAGTTTTCAAGTTATTCACACATGTATGTTTACCCATTTTAATATGACGTAGACTAGTTCTTGAATAATCTCGATAAACGTCGTCGTCACGTGATGCTGAATCTTAGAGAGAATATGAAGTATTTTTATCTCTCGTACATTCTTTTCGTTCCATTTATAAAAAAGAATCATATAAATTATTTATTTTTAATTTCAATGTACAAAAAAAACATAATTATTTCTGAATTTTTGGGTCACCCTATCTCACGAAATAGAACCCTAATGACGAAATAAAAAAATACGGGTCCAAAATTTTTTAAAAAGGCATGACTTGAACAGTTTAAAAAAAAATAAAAAAAAAAAAAATTTTGCGAACATCGACCGCCTTGGGGACGGACCAGCACAATTGTGCTGGTCTGAATTTGACCCTAAAAAGTTCATAGAGTGATAGAATAGCCAAAATGAAGAATGTTTTGTTCTACGAGATGATGATTTTATAAGGTAAATTTTGAAATAATCACTCAAATATGGTCCGTCCCGAAAGGGTTAACATTTCACAACGATTGTAAAATAGAGTGGCACTTCCAACAGCGTCTTCAATGTTCCATATTTTATGGGAACACTTTGATTAGGAAAATTATCACATGTAACAAAATTGCGACATATTTAGAATGTTTTTGAAAAAACATTCTCATTGAACAATTGTAATAATTTTGGCACCCATGAATCAAAAATTTATCTTCATAATAAAGAAAACTATTGATTATCAATAGCTCGTATTGAATATTTAGTTAATGTCAACCCTTCCAATAATTTATGTTCGACCAATTTATCACGCATTAGCATTCTCCGCAATTTTCAAGTCATTCCAACCCGAGCAGAAGAAAATAACTACTGAATACCAAATTGAGGTATTCCATACCAAATAATTTCCAATACTTACAACCTGAATGAGGTATGAATGAGTCCTGCATAAGAGGTAAAATACCTCATATAATACCTTCTGCATATTCTACAAATACCAAGCTGATAATTAGATCAGAAATACCTTAATAATACATGATGGATTTTCATATGAAAGTGATTTTTTTTCAATAATAGTTCAATACCTCCAGCAGTCCTCATTACCTATCTAATACCAAAATGAAGTACTTAATTAATACCATTATAATACCAAAATGAGGTATTGACAATCGATTGCGCCTTTTCCGTACGTTCCGTACGGAACAATAATGCTTAGGTATATTATATTTAAATTCCACATATGATGACCGATTTACTGTGTATGTTTTTCCATCCACATTTAGATTACCAAGCTATGAAGAGAGGATTACAACAGAAGGATCAATGGATCAAAACCCATGCTGGAAATACCGTCACCAATCATAGTGTTGCCGATCACACCATTGAAGCAAAACAACAAGAAAAAAAATCAGAATATTCGATGGGACTTGTAATTTGGCCTTAGATGAAGTTTTAGAGATCCTTGTCATGTTTCCACTTAAAATATGATATATTAGCTACGAAGAAAGACTATTTATGTTTTATAAATTTTAGTTTCGATTCTGCTGTTATGGAAAAAATGGTATTTCAAATCATATTGCTGTTTGAAGCAAGGGAGAGATTTAGTAGGCTGAGATGAGGAATAATGTAACAGTAGGCTGAGAAAGTAAACGACAAATGTCATCAATTCCACGGTATACACAACAAGGTAGGCTATTCCCACGTGTAAACAACGATTTTCAATCAAAACATGTGTCGTCATTCCTATCGCCAAGCGTGGGGCTAGAAGGATAGTAAAAGAGAGCAGGCTCTGCTTTCTCTTGTACTCGTTCGAGATTGCGATAGGAATGACGTCTCTACCAAGTGTCATTTTTTTGGAATATAATACCTTATTTCTTTTTATAGTGATTAATTCTACAGTACTCATCTGAACAGATTCTGTTCTCACTATATTACAAATTCAAAGTTGAGTATATTATATAAAAATCAACATGGGCTTTTATCCAAAACAGCACT
This sequence comes from Aedes aegypti, assembly GCF_002204515.2. Lineage (NCBI taxonomy): Eukaryota > Metazoa > Arthropoda > Insecta > Diptera > Culicidae > Aedes > Aedes aegypti. The sequence continues at coordinate 247,733,798 of NC_035108.1, forward strand.
GTAGCTTCGGAACTCATTGGTAACATGCTTACTTTAGTTATTCTCTTCTTGTACTATTTCGGTCAAATAGCATTAAGCCAATCGACCCGGAGTCTGCAGTAACCATCGTAAGTTGAGGAGAACTCTATGAAAGATTAACTTTTTTTTATTAAATCAAGCTGCCTTTCTACCAGCTCTGCAATAATCTCTCATACAGATAAAAAGTTTCAAATTCAAATTCAAATTTTGCATTTTCACCCATAGTTCACAGAGGATGTGTTGCCAGAGAAGTGCTCGAATAATAATATTCAGCAAATAATTGCACTCGGTAAGTCGCAAAGCACCTGAGAAGAGCTCATCGCCATTTGGCGTCTATCCGCGAGACCAGACCCAGGTGAGAACGGTAAATATTGCACCCACCGCATCGTACCGGTTGTGCATGGCATTCTGACTCGACTCGGTTGGCTTCTGGTCGGCTTGCACTCACTTACAAAATGACATTCTTATTTATTTTGGGCCACTTGTGACTTTGCCCCATGTGAGTGATGTTTTCATCAGTCATTGTTTTAATCTACGTCGCAACCGATCGCATTCGTTGCCATCAGCTTTTATAGTTACCGTAAAACGGGGTATCTTTGATTGGATTGACCCTCTTTGTAAAATTTCGAATTAATATGTTTCGATGAAACATTTTGAATAATATGCTTTAAAAAATCAAGGTTTTTGCGAAACTTTAGTTTTGCTCATACGTAAATTGTTTTATATATCGAAACAAATTATTACTACGATTATGGATAACACTATCGAAGATTCATGCCTAGCATAAGTTCTGATAATGGTATAACAAAGAAAAATGCTGTTTTTAATAAAAATGGATTCACTGAAAACGTTTTAACATGTACAAAATTACTCAAAATGTAAATTATTTCAAGGTTTATCATCTTCATATTTGGCATCGGGGGTAATGGTTCTAGTAAGAAGCAAAGTTTTCAATAATACCGAACAAAGTTAATATCGGTGACAAAGTTGCTTCGAAAATGCCAGGTCAAAAAATCGCCTAAATTTTCCATTTCAATATGTGGTTAAACATTGAACATTCAGAAAACAAAATACAGTTAACAGTCACAAGCGATGAGTCCTAGTTTTAAAAATGTAAAACTTGCAACATTTGCATTTTGAAATTATATTTTTAAGAAATGCATAGATAACTGATCCATTTTACCCTGACTTACGGTATTCGGTAGCCAGTTACATATAGCGACAACCATATGGTCTAATTACTAGCTAAACAGAGAGGATGGGTCCTTTTCTCGGGTGCAAACGTGACCGAATGGCGCGCGACGCGACAAACAAGGGAGATGATGTCTGGCGACAGCAATTCAGTTAAGCTCGGTTCTAACTGGTATGCAAAGTTATTTGCTATTGATCGTGATGCAGCTGTTGCTTCTAAGCTCGTTGTGAATGTGTCTATTGGTATTTTCAGACAGATTCCGTCTATTTTTAAAAAGTAGCAAAGTAAGTACTAGTTTTTTTGGAATTGACTTGGCGCACGGTCCATCCATGCTTTAGGTTTGACAATAATTAAGCATCAGTACGTTGTATGAATTTTAACTTTAAGAATATTGTATATAAACTTTCAGATAAGCTGGTCCCACAGTTTTTAATCATTTAAGGCTTAGCGCATATATGTAGAATTATGGAAAGCAAAATAAACAATATATGTTGATGAATTCAACGCCAAATGGTAAAATTGGTAAATCTACAGCTCATGCAATGTTGTCATTAAAATTGTTGATAATATCGATAGTTTTCAGTTATTTGCAGTTTTTTTTACCATGATTGTAGTGAATTCTAACAATATTCAGTATAGCATCGAAAACATAGATCATGACAATTATAAAACTTACTTTCATGAACATAAATAAATTCAATCAGCTCTGAAAATATTGAATGGTAACTAACCGCGATTATTTTAAAAAAGCTCAGCATCGTCATCAGAGATTTAAACAAAATTTAAAAAAACATCTACGACTCAAAAAAAATGAATAAACAAAAACAAATAATATAAAAACTAATTACCAAAACGGTGAGTTTTTAGTACAACCTAATTCGTTTGTAAATCAATTCCAGATGAGCTCAACTATGCAACTTTGTTGTGTTCAAGCCATGCTGAGGAAATTTAGTTTAATATATACTGTTTGTAGTGAGTTGAATGGATAAACAATGAAGACAAAATTTACACAAACTGCATAAAAGATTTCTATGAAACCAAATTAAATTTTCATAAAATACTTCAATAATGTTAATCTTAAGCTCCCGAAGCTTAAAAATTCCTCTCTCTGTTAATATAAAACAAAACATGTAAATGTTGCAAAATTTCCAAATTCGTATATGTATTATATTATTTGACATTGTTGATTGTCTCTCATGCAAAAAGTAAAATTTCAACCAGAAATTTTTAAATATTCTTATTTTTTTTCTGCTAAATGGATTGTTTGCTATCGGGGCGTTTCGATTTGGGAGATTCACGTTCACAGCTTACATACAGCAAAAACTAATAATTTCGATTTTTTCAATATTAATTGTATCAGCTTCTAAACTCCGATATTAATAGTATCAACTTAACTCTCTACTTGCTACTACGTTCCGTTATTTTTTGTAAGGATTTTTACCAGCTTCTTAGTCCTATTTTCTATCGTTATGAACGATATTTTTAACTCAGAGCTTGCTCAACTCGAGACTGACGGCTTTACTTCTCTTTTCCCTTCCAAATGAGGTCGTCACTACGTATAACCTTAATGTAAAGTGACCATCTCATTTCGGGTATAGGATTCGATCCTAGGTTCTCGCAATTAGTGGCGTGTATTCTTACTACTATACCAAGGCGATCCCAAGTTTTTCGGATAATCGGTTTTTTAACATTGAATATGCACAGCCTATTTAAAGTAACAATTTATAATTATTGGTTCTAAGGTACTTCCCAAAGCCAGTAAAAAAATAAAAAAAAATTGTTCTAGATTCCCCGACCGATTATTTTCGTATTGGTTGCAAATAAAAGAGGATAATCTTGGTTTTCTTGCGTCAAAATTTCAGACATGCCGATTTTTTTGTTTTGAAATTGTTCAACGCAACACACCGTGATAGTATTAAAAAAAAACAACCAGTGGGAATCTATGCAGCACCTAAATTCTACCGTGCTTATTCCATCATCTTAGTAATTCTGCTAAAATTCCAAGAATCGTAGGTTAGTCATATAATCCCCAGGTTAGTTGCTATAATCTAAATCTGGGCCCGAATGGGACGGATCTGCTCCTACTGTTCTGCCCCAAGCTCGCCAAATCGATGCGCACTTAGTCCGCCCACCTAGCTCGCTGCGCTCCACGTCTTCTTGTACCAATCGGATCCGAAGCGAACACCATCTTTGCAGGGTTGGAGTCCGGCATTCTTGCAACATGCCCTGCCCATAATATCCTTCCAAATTTGGCCATCTTCTGGGTACTTGGTTTGCCGTAGGGTTGGGCGAGCACTTGATTCATCCTTCACCACAAAACACCGTTTTCCTGCAAACTAGCAAAGTTCATCCTAAGCACCCGACGTTTGAAGACGCCAAGTGCTTGCAGGTCCTCCTCGAACATTGCCTACGTTTCATACCCGTACAAGACCACCGGCCTTATGAGCGTTTTGTACATAGTATATTTGGTGCGGGTGTGAATCTTTTTTAGGGTGATTATAGAACGAAGCCACACCTCAAATTTTCAAGAGCACAAGACATAAAAACCAAACAGTGCACCGCGTTGAAAATCTATCCCATAGGTCACCACCAGCAAGCAAGCAATTTGATTGGTTTTTCAACGCGAACTGTTGTTAGATTCTCCAGTCGTGTGCACTTGAAAATTCCAAGTTTGGCTTCGTTTTATAATCACCTTAACCTCGCAGCTTCGTGTGAAGGCCATAGTAGGCCCAACTTCCGCTGATTATGCGCCTCCGTATTTCACGGCTAACGTTATTATCAGCCGTCAGCAAGGATCCAAGTTAAACAAACTCGTCGATCACCTCGAACGTATCCCTGTCTATCGTAACACTGCTACCTGTAGCGCTCGGCCGCACCAACTAGCATGTACTTTGTCTTGGTCGCATTCACCACCAGTCCAATTTTGGCTGTCTCGCGTTTCAGACGGATGTACAGGTCTGCCACCTTTTTAAATGTTCGGCCGACAATATCCATGTCATTCGCGAAGCAAACAAATTGACATGATCTCGTAAGAATCGTACCCCGGCTGTTAAACCCGGCTCTCCGCATAACACCTTCTCGCGCACGAAAGCCCATCACCTTATCGTAGTCCCCGGTGGAATTTAAACAAACTGGAATGTTCGCCTGAAACCTTCACACAATTTTGCACACCTTCCATCGTTGCTCTCATCAGTCTTGTGAGCTTCCCGGAAGGCCTTTTGTTACACAGTGTAAGACAACTCATTTGGAATAATCCATTGGAAATAGTTCATCATGTGGTAAATAAACCAAACAATAGACGTATTTCCTACTGAAGTCACCAACAGAAACAGCGATTGTGATAGCACATACATCTTTGGTAGTTAACTCAGAACTCATGCACTGGCAAGGAATGCGAGTTTGCCATTTCATGTTTGCTGAAAGTAGCAAAAACTGAGTCCACAAGATCACCTAGGTAAAAGTTCTTCTTACGAAAGTAAGGTACTTGAAGTAGCGCCACTTGTACTGTTCCATTTGTTATCAGTATGCAAAGATCGATCGTTGCTGTTCTTATATGCGGAAGATGGATCTGAGCTATCCTAACCGTAGGCAATACATAAACTAGGCAGGATCTAGCTTTTTGCAATCTCAGCACGAAAAAGACCAGCAGCGAAAAAACAGATTGCTATCTATTAAAACCAAACCCCAAAGGCGAAAATGCACATAATACACTGTGTTAAAAGCATAATCCGAAACCATATAGGTGAAAATATAAATAAAATAAAATTATATTCATAATTCCACCCTTAATTAGCCAATGGCTAGAGACTGAAGGGCAGTTGGTTATTCCTGAGAAACGCAAGCTTGCCTGCATCACTGCTCCGGGCAGCACAAGAAGTAGACCTATTGTTTCTATAACAGCAATTATAAGATTTTTTTATAAAATAAAATATATTTATTTTAGGAACTTTCCTATATCAATCGAAAGCTTTTGATCCATGCTTTTAAAAAAATACCTACAAAAGTTATGTATAACTGCGAATTAAAATGCATAGGTCGTGAATCTAATGCTACTTTAGGAACAGATATTATAAATAGTACTTCTATCTTATCTAATCGATAATAATTAAAAAAATATGAGTTTTTGTTGTGTTCACATATTTTCCACAAAACCGCGATAAAAAAAAACTTTCAGATGATTTAAAAAGCCGCTGGCTTTATTTTTCGATTTTATACGAATATTTATTCTTAGCTTGGGCCACACCCATTTAGAATTGGAACATACACAAATTGGAATAATTTACATAAAATTCAACAAAATTGTATGGGTTCATGCACAAATTACGTTACGCTCCAAGGGGGGGGGGAGGAGGTCGAGCCAAGCGTGACAAGCCTTACAAAATTTTTGGAGGGCTCATACAAAAAGTGTGACAAAGGGGGGAGGGGGAAGGTGTCGAAAAAGTTGAAATTTAGCGTGACATAATTTGTGTACCATCCCTATTCTGTTTTAACACAAATGTTGCATTGCTTGTAAGCTTCAAAGGAAAAATAATAAAAAGAAAAATTCATCCCCTATTATCAGCCCTGTCGTCGTAAAATTTGAGCTTCTTAGTCATCTCCATTTGAGTTGGGCGCTGCTATAGCCCAGAGGGCGCTTCAACTCTCAGGCGTTAATGAGGGTGTCTAATACAAAAATTGTCACAAATCCTTAAATATGTATTCCAAACACAAAAGAACCAATGTGAATTTGCACGTATTTAGTGTGTGTTCCATTCCAACTAAATATTGAACGAAGAGACCAAGAACTTGGGCTTAAACATTGTTCTGTTTCAAAAAAATGGGTCTGTAAATTTGTTAAGATATTCACTTTCTTGACCTAACATTATTGTATAGAAGGTGCTTAAATTCAGAATAAATATTTTGGTTTCATAATAAATAGGATTTGGTATACATTATCTTATTATTTCCCAGGTTAGAACTTTAATGAATAACATTGAACTACAACGCGTTGTGAATTGAACAAAGAGCAGGACAAGCGAAACCTTGGAAGTTCGGAAGACAAATCTCAAAATTTTCAAAATAGTGGTAAATACGGTGCAGAGCTACTTGGGCACTTCCATGATTTATTTTGGCATGGGTTTTTTTTCTCGGCCAAATTGTATGGAACTTTGCAATGAGAAGCACTTCGAAATGACGCATATTGTGACCAAATATTAGCTCCGTAGTCTTCAACCCCACTGCCGAAGTGAATCAAAAGTGCCAAGAATAGGATCCGGCTCCCTACGTCCCAATATGATATCTGATATCCTCAAGTGGTTTTCTACTTAATTGCAAAAAATGTTGTACGCAACTCGTTATAGAATTCTTTATTACAACAATCGTGAAAATCGATCAACTCGGCATGCCTCGTAGGGTAAACATACAATTCGTTATGTAAAAATCATCATTCTGCAACTTGTTATGTTAACTAGTATTTTGTACATGAAATGGCTTGAGCTACAATTGGTACGCGTATTTCAGTAATTCTCCCTCGTAGCAGTTACTGAAATCTCTCAAATGAAGCATAAAGGTCATCTCTAGGGACTTTTATTCATTTTTATATATCTATTTTTAAGACTGCTTCATCCAGTTCATCCACAACTGGAACACGACGGCGGCTACTAATGAAAGGAAACTATTTCTTTGCGAAAACCTAATTATTTACTTAATGTTTTGATCAGATATAAGTACAGGGTGGCCAACGAATTTGCATTTAGAGCATCGAGTCAAAACAGTTTGGGAAAAGTTCAAAAAAATATTCAAAAAAATATTTCGAAACACAACTGAGAGAAAGGGGCCCAGATAGTCGTAGCGGTAAACGCGCAGCTCTTCAGCAAGACCAAGCTGAGGGTCATGGGTTCGAATCCCACCAGTCGAGGATCTTTTCGGGTTGGAAATTTTCTTGACTTCCCAGGGCATAGAGTATCTTCGTACCTGCCACACGATATACGCATGCAAAAATGGTCATTGGCATAGTAAGCTCTCAGTTAACCCCTCTACCGGCAGCTTCATATTTTACCACGAAAAAAATATTCAAATCCCGATAACTTTTTAGTTTTTTGGTATTTTTGCACCATTTTTTCACAAGTTCTCAAAAAACTCTTCTAGTTTAAGAATCCATGTCGATATTAATAATTGGTGATCTGATTTTAAAAATATTCTAATGTTCTTTGGGGGACCGACATTCTCCATACAAAATGTCTTTGGCGGCCATTTTGTTTTTGTTCAATTTATCAAAAAAAAAAATGTAGGCTTTACATTACCAGGTAATAAGGAGCTACTCTGAAAAAGTCATGCAAATCGGTTCAGTATTCTAGGAGAAATCTGTAAATGACGATATGAGGTTTATTGAAGTTTTCAAGATCTTTATCTGGCCAGCGTGGTACTAGAAACATAAATGCTCATTACTCAAAGACGGTTCCACCAAATTGCTTCATTTTTTCACAACATACTCTCATTAATGGATTGTTTCAAGCAGTGAATATCCGATAAAAATTCTGCAGCCTTAGATATTCACGTGGGTTATGGCTACGCGTCGGTCCCCCAAGGAATTTTGGAATATCTCCGGTTCCAGATGACCAATAATCAATATCGACGCATATTCTTAAACTAGAAGAGTTTTTTGAGAGCTTGTGAAAAACTGGTGCAAAAATACCAAGAAACAAAACAGTTATCGCAATTTGAATATTTTTTTGGGGTAAAAAATGAAGCTGCCGGTAGAGGGGTTAATAACTGTGGAAGTGCTCATAAGAACACTAAGCTGAGAAGCAGGCTTTGTCGCAGTGGGGATGTAACGCCAGAAAGAAGAAGAACTGAGAGAAATGTGAAACATTTTTAAGGTGAAGATAAATCAAAGCCATCAAAGATATAATTGTTTTGGATTAAAATGTATTTCACTATGATTTTGTATTCTGTTTTTGCGTTGAATCTTTTAGTGGATTTTAGAATTGACAACTTTTTACAGATATCTTTCAAACTCATTTCATAGAATAAAAAAAAAAAACAAAAATGCTGGCTTGGATGCATGAACTTTCGTAACTATTATTTACAAATTATTGGCCCAAAATGAACACTTAATTTGAGATATTTAACTTAAAATCGTAAAATTCTAATTTGTTTACTGTGTATATTATGTTTTGAAGTTTTTTTTTCAGCTTCAAACTATCTCATCAAATTTCAAGAGTCGCTTGAGATAATTCGATCGATATTGTTCCACTCATGCTAGAGTTAACATAACATAATTTTGCTTTCCACGTTGAAAAGGAAATCAATACCAGAGGGATACCAGATTATTATAATTTGTTGGTGACAATAGGGTGCCCCGTACACCCTTAAGATGTTGCGGGGTGTTTATACAACTCAAAAACGTATATTCATGTCCAACAAAACGTGGAGATGCACCTGATATATGTAGACTTAGGCTAAGGGTGATCTACAGGGCATAAAGATGATGAATAAATGAAACAAGATTAAGTTTCTCCAGAAAGTGAACACAGCTCAACAATTTCGATTGATATACAGGGCGTTAATATGCAGCTGATCTACGTATGATACGGTCAAATCACTCCAGGGCGTAGATACCGCTTAGAATTTGCAACTGATGGCAAACAGAGCGTTGAGATACACCTTATCTACATAGCATAAAGTCAAATTACACACACTTACATCTCGCAATCAAACTAAATTACTCCAGGGCGTTGATATAGCTTGATCGAATGATGACATATAGCGCGTTAGGATTCATATGATCCACATGGAATAAGGTCGAATTTCTTCAGGACGTTGAAACAGCTCACAATTTTCAATGGGGTACTAAAGCTCTGTCCCAATTTTAGTGCCAAAAGCTTGGGTTTAGGCCAAAAACACATGTTTACTCAATTTTTTTTGGTTTAAGTCCAAAAAACATTTTTTTATGTTTCTTTAAACTTTGTCACACTTCTTGGCTTATATTATGGTGGTATATTATGTTTTATGTGTCCCTTCCGAAATGTCAAATAAGAACAACCCCAGTGTTAAAACTAAAACCACAGTGGTGTTTTTGTCGACTAAGCGAACGTCAAACATGATCATAAGTGTCAAGGTTCATTTATGGACCCACTTTTTAAATTAAAGTTTGAACATGACATAGCCGTTATTTGAGCGGGAAAATTTGGTAAAGTTGTTGCTCTTTCGTGTTATTAAATAAAAACAAGATTTCAATAAACATTTTAGGACCCAATTGATATCCTACAGGGTGGTGGGATGCACCTTATCCACGTGAGACAAGGTGTAATTGCTCCAGGGTGTCGATACAGCTTGATCGATTGATGTCAAATAGAGCGTCTAGATGTATCTGATCTACATGAAATAAAGTCTAATTACTCTAGGGCGTTGTTAAAGCTTGGAATTTTCAATTGATGCCTTACAGGGCGTTAAAATGCACTTGATCTTCATAGGATAAGTCAAATTACTTCGGTGAGATTATATATACCGGAGAGGATCCAGATCGCAAAGATCTATGTGGAATAAGGGCAAATTATTACAGGGAGTTGATACAGCTGGATCAATTGATGTTTTACAGGGCATCAGGATGAATTTGATCTACTCCCTGGCGTTGATAAAGCTTGGTATTTTCAACTAATGTCCTACAGGGTGTTAAGATGCACCTGATCTACATACGGTAAAGTCAAAATACTACAGGGCGTTTATACAGTTCGAAAATTACGATAGATTTTCTACAGGGCGTAAGGATCAGGGTTGGGAAAAAATCTGTAATTCATTCTACAGTAGTCAAACGAAGCCAATCGCAGTCAGCGAAGCCAGTGAAACTTATGCCTATCGCTGCTGTAGGCAAAGAGCCTTGAAACTGCAAAACACCCGTTGCTAAGGGCAACCCAAAATCACTGTAGAAAAATGTTCTATTTCCCGTTGGATTTCCCGCATTTAGAGCCTTCAATGACACTAACGATTTAGAAAACTCATGCACCCTACGTAGGCTACTTGATGAGATTCACGTTTTTGTACTACTCTGCCGGGAAAGCCACTTGATTTTCGCGAAATTCAAGCCTACTACTATTACCATTCCCAGCACTGGTAAGGATACTTCAGAACTCACAAAGATCTATGTGAGATAAACTCAAATTACTCAAATTACTGATACAGCTTAATCGATTGATGTCATATAGGGCTTTTAGCTGCATCTGATCTACGTGAAATAAAATCAAAATACTACAGTGCGTTGATAAAGCTTGGAGTTTTCAATGATGTCCTCCAGGGCATTGAAATGGACTTCATCGTTATAAGATAAGGTCAAAATACACCATGGCGTTGGTACAACTTGGAAATTTTGATTGATTCTCTACAGGGCGTGAAGATGCTCCAGATCTCGTAAAGATCTATGTTTAATAAACTCAATTTACTCTAGGGCGTTGATACAGCTTGATTGATTTATGCTATACAAGGCGTTAAGATGTAACTGGTCTACGTGGAATAAAGTCAAATTACTCCAGGGCGTTGAAAAGCTTGTAATTTTCAATTGATGCCTTGAGGGCGTTAAGATACACTTGACCTACATAGGATAAAGTCAAATTACTCAATGGTGACGATACAGCTCGGAAATGCTCCAGGTCTCGCAAAGATATATGCGAAATATAGTTAAATTACACCAGGGCGTTAAGATGCATCTGATCTACGTGAAATAATGTCAAAATACTCCTCCTGTTTTACAAGGCGTTGAGATGCACTTGATCTACATAAGATAAAGTAAAAAACGCCAGGGCATTAGGCGTTGATATAGCTTGGAAATTTCGATAAAATGAACTCAAATTATTCGAGGGCATTGAAAAATCTTAATGAATTGATGCCTTACAAGGCGTTAAGATGCATCTGATCTGAGTGGAATAAGGTCAAAATACTCCAGAGTATTGATAAAGCTTGTTATTTTCAATTGACGTTTTACAAGGCGTTAAGATGCATCTGGTTCACATTAAATAAGGTCAAGTTATTCCAGGGTGTTGATTAAGCTTGGAATTTACAATTTATTTCCTACAGGGCGTTAAGGTGCATCTAATCTACACAGTACAAAGTCAAACTACCTCAGGGCGTTTATACAGTTTGGAATTACTAAATTATGCCCTATAGGGCGTTTGGATGAAGCTTATCTATGTGAGACAAGGCCAAATTATGTCAGGACGTTGATACAGGTCGACAATTTCGATTGATGTCCTACAGGGCGTTAGGTTGCACCTGATCTATATTAAGCAAAGTCAAATTACTTCTGGTCGATGACACAGCTTGAATTTTCAATTGAAGGGCGTTAAGGTAAAATTTGAGAAAAGCTTCTTAATCATTGACTAAGCGCGACTAAGCAGGACGACACGGCTGCCTATTATGAGAAATTTTCGGACTTTTCGCGGAATACGGTTAATTAATTTGCGGACACTATTTTCATCCATATATTTGACAAGTTCACCCCATTTAGTTTACAGTTCGTCAGTGGATCAACGGTGGAATAGTCTGACGTAGCCGACTAACTTGGTTTAACGTTAGACAGCAAGCTTCTCTTCAGACAGCAGGTTGACAAAACGATCACCAAAAGCAACATCTTGCTCAAAGCATCAAGTCAACTCTGTCTTTGAAGCACAAGCTATTCTTCCAGTCATTGAATATGGCGTACCAATCTGGGAGAGTTGCACCAAAACCCACCATCTGAGGCCCCAGAGGACCTAGAATAAGTTCATCTGGATGATCCTCAACAGTCCTCCGAGAACGAGGACAACTGAGGTCCACCGTCTGGCTGAGATCAAAACACTAGAGGAGCGCTTTGGTGACTCGATCGATAGATTCAGGGATCGTTGCCACCAATCTGGCCAGCAGGTAATCCGGGACCTCGTTCCCCCCTAGGATATCAAATTTTTTTAGTGTAAATACTAGTAGTTAGGTTATCAATTTTTTTTTCTTTAAAACCAGAGCCATAAAGGCCAAACAATCACAATAGGGTGAAACCAATTTAAATACAGCAAAAATCACCTTCTCAAACAAAGCTGAAGGATCACTCTGGTCAACCACTTCAACCAAGTGGTCAACCACTTAAAATGTAAAAAATACTTTATAACAAAACCTAAATGAAAATAAACATGGATTTGAAAAAATCCTCAAATTCCGTCAACACTTGATCAAACAACTTCATGGTACGGAATTTGGCCATATTTCCCTAATTTTGTTCCCTATTTGGTTGTCTGCAGACATGGTATGATCGGAGGCTTCAATATCCGAAGTTGATTCCATTGCACGGTACTGCACGGCAACAAATTTGGTTTTGGCCAAATCGCGGTCTAAAATGTTTGGATTTGAATCAATGGTCCTGATTTTAATCCACAGTGCACAGTAACTGCTCAACGCATCCTTTGTGGCTTGCGATCTGTCAAAATAGTTACTTCGTACTTTTTCAATACGAGCCACACAGTATCTATTGAAAAACCTAACACTTTTGCAATTTCTATTCCTGATCAAGACGTTTTTCTCCAATTTTTTGTGTGCGATTATTTCCCTTCTCTCTTCTTTCATGTTGAATTTCTCTGAAGTGCGTTCGAAATAAGCTGCGAAAAAAATCATGTGATGTTATAATTGTTATAGAGCACACGTGGACGGTTCAGCTTCTAAATTGGACCACTAGAGTCGTTGTAAGAACCAAAGATGTTTGTTTCAATTCTAAGTGGGCCACACCATATGCGGCTATTGGTACATAAAACAGGTAGGGAACAGTTGGTGATATCGAAAAACCTTAACACCTCAAATTACAAAAGGTTTTTGAATACCAGGGTCGGTATTCCAAAACCTATTGTAATTTGAGGTGTTAAGGTTTTTCGATATTATCAACTGTTTCCTACCATCTTTTCAGTTGTACATGATACAATTATTTTGAGCATGTCGTCTTTGAACTGAATTCTAAAACCACTATCGTAATTTGTGATACAGTGTCAATTAGAAAGTGACATAACTCAGTTTGAATCAGTGTGTCAAATTATGCTTTCTATTTGGCACATGTGTTCATTAAACCAATTCCATATGCGCAAAAATGGAGCACAATTACCCCGGTTCGCAAAAGGAAACTAAATTGCTTTGGCCCAGCTGTGGCCCAAAGTAGCGGCAATGTTTCTGTGTGGAAAACTGGCTGCTCCATGACATGACGGCTCAAGTGCAAACGCCAACTAGTGACAGCTGAAGGTGGGGCGCGGCAAATTTATTGATGTGACACGCCATGTACCTAATAAACGGTCAGCGAGCTTGTACATGTGTAACTGTTCGCATAGAGTAATGTGGGGCAAAAGTTGGACCTTATTGAAATAATGATATTTTTTGAGAAAAAAAAACCGGTTGAAAAGTATTGTAATATACTCAAAATATAGCAGTTTTTTTGCAAAACTAAGTTAAAAGTAAAATTTTGGTAACCTTAGATTAGTTGGAGGGTAATATGTTTTAGACGATTAACAATTTTTTTTCTGAAACAATGTTGGGGTCGGACTTTTGCCCAGCAGATTCGAATTTTTGAATTTTAGATACCGTAAAAATAAACTTTCACCCCACCTTACTCTACTGTTCGCTCAATGTGCAATGCTTGGAGTGGGATTACGTTTCCAGGAAATGCTAAGCAGGTGACAGTTTTTGGATCCATACAAACTTGCATCCGACTCGTGAACTAGACACGGTCACTAATAATCGTGGCGTGGACAATAAAATATTGAATTAATTACAGTTTATGATAATCCGCATCGCCCATTTGGCGTTCCTAGAAGTGGATACGATGGGACAGTAAACACTTGCTACGAGTGTACACTGTAAGCGAGCAGCAATTTGCGATTGGCACCGATAAGTAATGTTTACGACTTTATATCTAAAAGTAAGCCGACATTTGCCGTGAGTCGTGAGTTGTAACATTGTAAGACAAATTACTTCACACCACAGTCGTTCTAAGCTTCCCATATGCCTTCCACCGTCATATTCAGTCATAGTTATTTTGATTGAAAATTGTGCCTGATAGTTAACATTTTTATTATTTTATTTTTCTATCTTTATTTGTATCATTTCAAACATTTCTTTCATTTCTTATAGGGTAGGTGTACCAGTTATAGCCATAGTGGTTCCCTATTTCGCCATACGTGATTTCTTCATATTTTGAAAAGTTTTGTGTATTTTAGCAGTAGGATAAAATATGTATCTAGATGTCAAGACATTCAAAATTATCAAAAATGTGAAAGGTATCGAAATTTCACATATGGCCAAATAGGGAACCACTATGGCCATAACTGGTACACTTTACCTATCTATGTGTTCAGTGTTAGACAACACCATCTGTTCGCACCACCCAACTGAAGGTGTCGAAAAGCACTATTTTAAGAAAACTTCCAAGAGCAGAGAGAATTTCTGTACGCACCGCACGAAGGTACGTTGCACACTGATGAGAAGCAAACTTATAAAGTAAAAGATTCCACCTGTAATCCTTTCATCACCAGAAGCTCTGTTGCAGCATCCAAACCATATTCAATGTTATTCTCATTTAAAATCTGGACGATCGGAAATTACCGAAATTCAGAAGCAACTTCAACGGCTGAAAAAAAAAATCAAGCCGCATGATTTTTTCATCATTTCATCCAATTTACGACAAACATCGTTACCCTTTCGTGGTCGTTCTTCTTCGGACGGTGACGTTTTTTATTCGAACGCCATAAATCTCCCATACTCAGAAATCTTCCGTCCGCCCCATTCCTTATGCGACGCGATGACAACCTCTGATGAACAGGAATCCAAAGATTGAGAAGACGACGACAACGGCAAAAGTCAAGCGGAAAATCATAAAAGAGACCACTTCCCGAATGTGTTCCAGTTGCTGCGATTGTAGGGACTTCTTGTGACCAAATCCGATACGCATTTCATGTCTTTAGGATACACGGTTCGCTCTGAAGAAGATATGCTTCTTCTGATGGCCGTCGTCGTCACATTCTGCCAGTTTGGGGCTCAGAAAAAGGATGAATCGCTTGACCGGCGATAACGATCTCTCGCTATATCGATCAGCGGAAATCAATACATAATTTATCAGGTCGGGGTTTTTGCGCTGCTTGCATCCGAAACTGCGAATCGCACTTTTTACTAGTCATGATTTTTCAGAGATGCACTGAAAATATTGTTATTTTAAAAACATTAATTTTACGGATTTAAAAAAAAATGAAGTAAATTTCGAAACCTTTTCTTGCACTAAAGAAAGTTATCTTGAAGAACTGTTATATACTGGGTGCATACTATTTCCTGACAGTATATTAAAAAGTCATATAAAAAATAATGAAATATGAAATTATACTACATGAGTTCGCCAAAGAAATTCTCCAATGGTTGGTTCCAAGGCTTTCTTAAAAATTCATCAAATGATGTTTCTAGGAGACACTGCGAAAATTCCTCAAAAAGTTCCAACGACATTTTGTTTTTCAGTTATTCATCTAGCTGTTTTCATATGAATTCTTCCGTGGTTTTGTCTCAGGAATTGCTCCAAAATTCCTTCAGAGATTATTCCAGACAGTGGCGTAGATAGGGTTTTGGGGCCTGGTGCGGAGTCAAATTCGGGAGTCCTTCAAAATAGGAGTGTTTGCCGCTAAGCCAACATACATATCGATCTTTCAACAAACATTAGGATTTGTGATTGAAAAAAATGAACCTTGTTGTTCAATTTATTGTTCAAGTAATTTTAGTTTTTCATTGGTTTCATTCGTTTCAATAAAGATATCTCAGAGAATCCGACATTGTTTTTGGATTCCGGATAGTTTCTGAAACATTTTGTTGTTTTCAATTGAAGAATCCATAGAAAACATACTTCAAAAATAGTACAAGGAATCATTGAAAAAACTCTAGCACTTGAGAGAAATTTATAGAATATTCGGTTTACATTATAGTGATATTCGTGAAGCATTCTTTATAGGTTTTGTGGAATAACACATTAAAGAATTCGTGAAGCAGTTCCTGGTATGATCTGTGGGGTGATTGTTGAAAAAATTTGCTCTGAAAACGTCTGAAAAATTGCCATGTAAGCATCAATCCTAGAATTAAAAAAAATAATGAAAAATCCTGGAAGAATTTCTGTAGAAATACTTTCAAGATATCTCAGAGTAATAACTAAAGACATCAATACAAACATTTCTGTAATAATCTTTCTACGAAAAGCTTTTAACATTTTCGTTGAATTTCCTCTTAGCATTCCTCTGAGCATATCTTGAGAAATCATTTCAAAAATATCAAGACGAATGCCTGAGATAATCATTTTTTTTTAGATAGGGCAAACGCTCCCTTAGTGGAGGTAGCTCCAATAGTGGAGGTAGTGTGTTTTGGCATGTTTCGCGCTAATAAATGATTATGTGATATTTTTGTATTATGTACGATGCGACAATGATTCAAGTAATCGAATAATATTCACGAAATTTAACCGTAAAACTATTTAAAACAATTATTTTGCTCCTTTGCACCTATAGTGGTGCATCAGTACCCATAGTGGAGGGTCCCATAAGAAATCAATGGTTTGCGCCACTAAAGGAACCATCCTTAAAATATACCTCCACTAAAGGAACAGTGTTCCTATTATTGGTGCAAGGCTTTTTGCAGGGAAATTTCAAATGAATCGTGATTTTTAAACATTTGAATGATAGAAGGATTTGAGATCTATCGAATGATACGTTAAAATCATATATTTCATGATCTTAACACCGTGTTTTAGGAGTTTTCCCTTAGGTGCACCACTAATGGTACACTTGCCCAAATTGTTTAAAGAATCTTTGAACGTAATCCTGAGGAGAGTTTTGAATGAATCACTAGACAAATTCCTGAAGATTTTCCACGAGGAATATATGAACCTTTGGAATAGTTGCGTAGGGGATGGTACACAAATTATGTCAATCTAAATTTGGGGTGTGACACAATTTGTGCATGACTTTCAAAATTTATATCATGGTTCATTGTAATGCGAGAAAAGAAAAAGAATACTTTAGATGTTGTTTGAGAAAAAAAGACTAGAGAATTTTGTTCGTATTTGTTCTAGCTCTGATACTTTTCAGGAATGTATAAAATTTTATGTGCAAACATTCATTTCGCCTTTTCGACTTGTTTCCAGATACAACTCATAATAAAATGTTTCCAAACCTGTTCCTGACTTTCTCATGCTCAAATTATAGAGAGCCCCCGGATGTTCGATGGCTAATGTAATAATTTGCTTTTGAATCTTAAAATCGATGTTCTGTTGAAAAAGTACTGTTCTATAACGTTGGAATAAACACTACCTTTCTCAATACACTGGGTGCTATAGGGGCTCTTACTCATTACCACTTTAGGTCCCATCCAAACCAATTCCTTGCCTGTATAAATTCTATTTTATTTTTTTCAAACTCAGTTTATACTGCTGTGAGAAATTCGATTATCTTTACAATTTCTTTAAAAAAAATTTAAGACTTCCTCATAAGGTGAGAAGCTTTTCGGAGATCCTTGGAAGAGTTCGTCATGTGTTTCTAAAAACGGTTCTACAGAGGTAACTAAAGTATTTGATTTAGAAAAACCTCCCGGATTTCAAACAAAATTCTTTAATAATGCCTAGATAAATATTCTTGATAATTCCCAGATACCACCCTGCAAAATGCATTGAGAATTTCATAAGGAAATTTCTTATTGACTTTCAGGAGAATGTTCTTAATGAAACTTCGGAAGAATCTCTTAGGCGATTTCTGAAGGGATATTACTTGCTGAAATCTTAGAGAAATTCTGATGGAATATTTAACTTAATCCATTGGAGAATTTCTTAACCTTCATCCAACCGTTAAGGCTGGAAGCGAGTCACTTATTAGTGACCCGGTCACTTTTTTTTAAGCCAGTCACTTGAAAGTCTCTTTTTTGAGCCATTTCACCGCTTTAAAATTTTACAAAATCTATAATAAAGGTATTTAATACCAAACGCGGTATTAAAGTATTTTTTTATTGCATAGTTTATTACAATTCTACCGGCTATAACTTCCAATGTCAAGTGAATCATGAAAGTTGTCAAGTAATTTTTATTGAAATATTAGAATCTTAGTGCTACTTTAACATCATTCCTCAGAATAACAGCCTATTAAACCTATTGTCTTTATACTAAGCATTCATTCGACCAAACGAACCTCCCATTAAACTTACTGATGGAAAATTTCAATGTCACTCAGACTTATGTCTACCATTTGCTCTCTCTTAGTCAACGTTCAAAGGAAGCGTCTATGATACATTGATTTGAAGCCGTATTTCAATTATATTCGATCTTCTATCATCGTTCCTAATTTGAAATATTGATTAATGCCCAAGTATTGCATTTTCCGTAATCTTGATCTAGCTTTGATTTCACAAATGTTCCAAATTCTTATTAACCTTCCAGTCGTCGCGCGGTTTGCCACCGTCATAACCACCACGCTGCTGTTGTGAACGAAAAGCGAAGTTTTTTCAACAGTGTTGTACAAAATACAACAGCGCGACGACTGATGTGTTAAAATTTAAAAAAAAAGAATACTTCGGAGAGACACAAAATTTTGAAAAGTTTGAAAATCTGCTAAAAAAAATGGTATTTGCGTAGAGAGACTTACGGCTTCGGCACCAGGGCTATGAATGGTAGTAGTAGTAGGCTTGAATTTCGCGAAAATCACGTGGCTCTCTCACTACAGTAGTTTAAAATCGTTAATCTCATCACGTAGCCTATGTTGGGTACATGAATTCCCCTAAATCGGTAGTGTCATTGAAGGCTGTAAATGCGGGAAATGCTGCTGGAAATAGAACATTTTTTTACAGTAGTTTTGGGTTGCCCTTAGCAACGAGTGTTTTGCTATTTTCAAGGCATTTTGCCTACAGCAGCGATAGGAGTGAGTTTCACTGGCTTTGCTGACTGTGATTGGTAACGCTTGCCTACTGTAGTGTGAATCTCATAACTTTTTCCAATCCTGTTCGGCACCATTCGACTATTATCGGCAACCAAATTTCAAACGCCAAATACAAAATATTTTTCTATAAAAAAAACTGAAAAACGAGACTGAACAAACAATATCGCCAGAGATGTCATCAATTCAAATAAACACGTCTCAAAATGCGACGGATTTGGAGCTGCCGAAGAGATTCCCTAGCACACGGCATAAAAATTTACAAGGCAGGCTCATTACTGATGTAAATATCAAGATTGATTGTAAATATATGACGTCACTCCTATCGTACCATATACCTTCCGGACCAAGATTATTTATTTTGCAAATTTGTTCGAGGTGGATAGGAATGACGTCGTCAAGTAGCTGTCAGATTTCGGAATATATCACCTTCTTAATTTTGTCCACCGTGCCCTAGCAGATCTTATGGGAAAGTTGCCGAAGAGAATGAGGCTGCCGACAATAGTCACACAGAGATGTTCGCAGCGTTGTAAGTTTTTTCTCAAAGCATTTTGACAAGTCGGGTGGTAAATGACTGGACAATGCGTACCATTGATACTTCGCGTACCTGCAGGTATAAAATAGACCCCATTTGTGATCCTTAGCCTCTTGTCCAGTAACTCCTATCCCTACCTCCCCGTGGTGCCGCCTGGGATACGAGTAACCGTAGGGAAGATCGGGTAACCAACCCTGGTGGAACCTTGGTCGTATGCTGACAGGGAAGGGGGGCTCCTCTCTTCTGAGGGTGTAGCTTATCAGAGCGTCTGTTCTCCATGTTAGGAGCGGCTGATCATCGTCCTAGTGCCAGCGTGGGATTCTAAACAGTGCTGTGCACGATGATCCTCCGGCGAGACAGGGGGTTGGTGCAGGCCTTACAAGCCAGCCGTAAAAATCATCAGTACAGGAAGCATACAATGTAAATTCGGACCGGAGCAATCGGCATAGACCCAGGCATCGAAAACGGACTAACGATTGGAAACTCGGATCATGGAACTGTAAGTCTCTCAATTTCTTGGGAAGTACCCGCATTCTTTCCGAATTATTGAGGGTCCGCAAGTTCGACATCGTAGCGCTGCAGGAGGTTTGCTGGAAAGGGTCGACGGTACATACGTATAGGGATGGTTATACCATCTACCAGAGCTGCGGCAATAGACATGAGCTGGGCACAGCTTTTATCGTGATGGGCGAAATGCAGAGGCGCGTGATTGGGTGGTGGCCAATCGACAACAGAATGTGCAAATTGAGGATCAAAGGCCGTTTCTTCAATATCAGCATAATCAACGTGCACAGCCCTCACCTAGCAAGTGACGATGACGATAAGGACGCTTTCTACGCGCAGCTGGAACGTGAATACGACGGCTGCCCAAGCCATGATGTCAAAATCGTTATCGGAGATCTCAACGCTCAGGTTGGCCAGGAGGAGGAATTTAGACCGATTATAGGGAAGTTCAGCGCTCACCAGCTTACGAACGAAAACGACTTTAGACTGATTGATTTCGCCGCCTCCAAAAACATGGCCATACGTAGTACCTACTTCCAGCACAGCCTCCCGCATCGGTACACCTGGAGATCACCCACGGTGTGTTTCGTAGAACAAGTTTATTCCAAAAAAATAGGTAAGTCTGAAACTTCTCCACAATAAAGTCTAGGTTTCTCGCGTTCATTTGCTGCAAAAACCAAAATAATCGGTCGGGGGGTCCAGAGTATTTTTTTTTTTTGATTTCGAGAGACTTGCACATATGTTTGAATTTGCCTATCTATGTGTTTATGTACATTAGGGCGGTTCATAATTAAAAAATGTTTGAGAATTCAATCTCGCATATGTTCCTTACTATCCTTTTTATAAAAATAGTGTTCTGTGCAATTCGCAGCTTTCTAGGTGGTGTTTTAAGGCGGCCCAAAGACAATGTAGGTTTATATGGAAATCACTATGAAGAAATTTTGAGGTATATTCCAAACACGCTTGTACTGTAATGTAAGTACAAACTTATTATCCCATTGTAAAAGCTCATTCTTCAAACCATAATAAAGAAATTTGCTGAAGATAGAAATTCAATTCGACAGATAGCAGAAGAGATATTCATGAGTATGTGTGCTATTATTTAGCTTAACCCCTCTACCGGCAGCTTCATTTTTTCAGCACAAAATATATTTGAATCGCGATAACTTTTTTGTTTCTCTTTATTTTTCCACCATTTTTTCACAATTTCTCAAAAAACTCTTCTACTTTTGGAATCTATGTCGGTATTGACCATTAGTCAACTGGTTTTAAAAATATTTCGGTGTTCCTTGGGGGACCGACACTTCCCATATAAAATTTCAATATGATGTTTTAAGAAGTTTTCAAGATCTCGTTACGGCTAGAGTGGTACCAAAAATATAAAAGCTCATTGCTCAAAAACAGTTACACCGATTTGTTTAATTTCTCCACAATAGACTTTCATCAAAGCGATGAAAAGCGAATAACCGAATATGAGAAAAAATCTGTAGCCAGAGATAATTACGAGAGTTATGGCTATGCGTCGGTCCCCCAAAGAATTTTTGAATATCTCCGAATATAGATGACCAATGCTCAAAACCGATACAGATTCAGAAAATAAGAGAGTTTTTTGAGATGTTGTGGATATTTTTTTCAAAAATATTAAGAAACAAAAAAGTTATCGCGATTTGAATATTTTGAAAAAATGAAGCTGCCGGTTGAGGGGTTAATATGGGGTTATAGTACTGCAAACAAGTACAAAAATCCCAAACCCATTTTAGCCTCATGATGTTAGTTTCTGATCTTTTCATAAGCACTGTGCCATTAAGAAAATAACATAAAAAATATAAGATTTGTAACTTCTCAAATACCATCCAAATTAGCGTATTTTTCAGCACCAGGGGGCAAGTATATTACATGCCTTATAACAAGGTTTATCTCATGCGAAGCCCTCTACTAGTTAATTCGAATAACTGAAATTGTGTTGTTTGAAAGGTGGATAAGTCACTTTTGTATCTATAGGGGTCATGCACAAATTACGTCACGCTTCAAGGGGGGTTAAGCCATGCGTGACAAGCCTTACAAAATTATCGGAGGACTCATACAAAAAGTGTGACAAAGTGGGGGAGGGATCGAAAAAATTGAAATTTAGCGTGACATAATTTGTGTACCATCCCCTACGAGTAAAAAGAGAAATCTCGCATAATTTATGATCTCGTCCTAAAAGCCATAGCTTGTTATTACTGAGCAAACGCATGGATTTACACTTTATTTCACAATGCTACGACGAAGAGAACATCCTCCTCTGTCTCCCAGCGGTGACAGTTTTTATTTTAGTTCGTTTATCTGCTTAATATCAACGAGCTACACACTCGGTTATCAATGGTTTAAGGGTGAATATACATAGAAGCCAAACCTCGAATTTTCAAAAGCACAAGTCTAGAGGAGCAGACAACCGGTAACTCACTGGTCACTCGCTGGTGGCGAATAATCAATAAAATGTTCAACGCAAAAGTTTGTCAGGTTCTCAAGATACAAATCTACAAACAAGCTCTTGAAAATTCGAGGTTTGATATCGATGCATCTTCACATATTAAAAATATTTCCTAATAACTTCTTACATCATTATGACCAATTTAAGTACGATTTTCAAGGTTTTTCGTAGACAATAACTGAAATGAAGTTTGAGACAGTTTTGCAATTATGCGTATATCATATGTCATATATGCTGATTACAGCTCTTTTGAGCAAGCCAAGCCGTTCAAATGGTTTCATCTTGCAGTTTGTCCCGTATCAACACACTCCGAAAAAATCATCAATACGTCTTTTGGATGCACATGAAAGAAGCGAGCCAAATGACGTGGATTTGGGTCACTTTTTAAATATGATGGTGATTCTGATTCGGGAAATGTTAATCATAATGGCATCGTTTTCATGTTATTCATCATGTAAAATTACATTTTTCGTTCAATATATCTTTCAGAACAATTTTTTCGATATTTCATCATGTGTCATTCAGTCATAATGTGAATTACGTCCGCAGTAATTTTCATTATTTTTAAGAGTGTATGTTCAACGCAATTTGTGTCGGTACAAAAACACATATCCATGAATACTTCACACAAAATAAAAAAAAATGTTCTGGACCCCCCGACCGATTATTTTGATTTTGGTCGCAAATGAAAGAGCAAAGTCTAATTGTTTTTAGTTCGAAATTTCAAACTTACCTATTTTTTTGTAATAAAGTCACTCCACAAAGACACCGTGACCACGTTTTGATTGATGGAAGGCACTTCTCGGACATTATCGACGTCAGAACCTATCGCGGCGCAAACATCGATTCGGACCACTACCTTGTGACGGTTAAAGTGCGCCAACGACTCTCCGTTGTGAACAACATTCGGTACCGACGCCCGCCCCGGTACAATCTGGAGCGACTCAAGCAACCCGAAGTCGCAACTGAATACGCGCAAATCCTTGAGGCAGCGTTACCGGAAGAGGGAGAGCTCACCGAAACCCCTCTTGAGGACTGCTGGAGTAGTCTCAAAGCAGCCATAAACAACGCAGCGGAAGGTGCCATTGGGTTCGTGGAAGCAAATCGACGGAACGGTTGGTTCGACGAGGAGTGTCAGACGGTTTTGGACGAGAAGAATGCAGCGCGGGCGATGATGCTGCAGCAAGGCACCCGCCAAAACGTGGAACGATACAAACAGAAGCGAAGACAGCAAACCCATCTATTCCGGGATAAAAAGCGCCGGAAGAGTTGGAGTGCGAAGAGATGGAGCAGTTGTATCGTTCTCAAGAAACACGTAAGTTCTACAAGAAACTAAATGCATCCCGCAAAGGCTTTGTGCCGCGAGCCGAAATGTGCCGGGATAAGGATGGAGGTATCTTGACGGACGAACGTGAGGTGATTGAAAGGTGGAAGCAGCACTACGATGAACACCTAAACGGCGCAGAGGAGGAAGATCAAGACAGCAGGAGGAATGGCTTCATCAGTACGGCGGATGAGGGAGACGTGCCAACTCCCACAATAGGTGAAGTTAAGGATGCTATCAAACAGCTCAAGAACAACAAAGCAGC
This sequence comes from Aedes aegypti, assembly GCF_002204515.2. Lineage (NCBI taxonomy): Eukaryota > Metazoa > Arthropoda > Insecta > Diptera > Culicidae > Aedes > Aedes aegypti. The sequence goes on from NC_035108.1 coordinate 247,758,027, forward strand.
TGGAAAGGATGGTATTGGAGCGGAACTTATTAAAATGGGCCCGGAAAGGTTGGCCACTTGTCTGCACCGATTGATAGCCAGGATCTGGGATACAGAACAGCTACCGGAGGAGTGGAAGGAGGGAATAATATACCCAATATACAAAAAGGGTGACAAGTTAGAATGTGAGAACTATCGAGCGATCACCATTCTTAATGCAGCCTATAAAGTGCTTTCCCTGATCATCTTCCGCCGTCTATCGCCACTGGCAAGCAGATTTGTTGGAAGTTATCAAGCCGGATTTGTGGACGGGCGATCGACGACAGACCAAATCTTTATGTTGCGGCAGATCCTCCAAAAGTGTCGCGAATATCAAGTCCCTACGCACCACCTATTCATCGATTTCAAAGCGGCCTATAATACCATCGACCGCGAAGAGCTGTGGAAGATTATGGACGAGAACGGTTTTCCCGGGAAACTGACTAGACTGATCAAAGCAACGATGGATAGTGTACAGTGCTGTGTGAAGATATCGGGTGCTTTATCGGACCCGTTTGAAACACGCAAAGGACTTCGACAAGGCGGTGGTCTTTCCTGCCTCCTGTTCAATATTGCGCTAGAAGGTGTTATGAAACGGGCGGGTTTCAACATGCGGGTCACGATCTTCAATAAATCCAGCCAGTTTATTTGTTTCGCTGACGACGTGGACATTGTCGGAAGAACGTTCCAGGTGGTTGCTGAACAGTATACCAGGCTGAAACGTGAAGCAGATCGGATTGGATTGAAGGTAAATACGTCGAAGAAAGAAATATCTGCTGGCTGGAGGAACCGAGCGCGATAGAGCTCGCATAGTCAGACGCGTGACGATCGACGGGGATGAGTTCGAGGTGGTGGACGAATTCGTCTACCTCGGATCATTGATAACGTCGGATAACAACTGCAGCAGAGAAATTCGAAGACGTATCATCGCCGGAAGTCGTGCTTACTATGGACTCCACAAGACCCTGCGGTCTGGTAAACTTCACTTCCGTACTAAGTGTACCATGTACAAGACGCTAATAAGACCGGTAGTCCTCTACGGGCATGAGACGTGGACAATGCTCGAAGAGGACCTGCAAGCGCTAGGAGTTTTTGAACGACGTGTGCTTCGGACGATCTTCGGCGGAGTATGTGAGAATGGCGTATGGAGGAGAAGAATGAACCACGAGCTTGCGCAACTCTACGGTGAACCCAGTATCACGAAAGTCGCCAAAGCTGGAAGGGTACGATGGGCGGGACACGTTGTGAGAATGCCGGACAACAATCCCGCAAAAATGGTGTTCAACTCAAATCCGGCCGGTACAAGACGAAGGGGAGCGCAACGAGCTAGGTGGTTTGACCAAGTGGAGCAGGATCTTGGAAATGTGGGGCGATCGAGGAATTGGAGGTTAGCAGCCATGGACCGAGTTAGTTGGCGTAACATTGTGACGCAGGTCATGTCTTGAAGGACGTAGAGCCAGCAAAAGTAAAGTAAAGTAAGTATTTTGACAAGTCTGTCAAAAACAAACACGGAATTTGTCTGCTGATGTCCGAGAAAATTACAAAAGACGGGCGCCATCGGCGTAGACTGCCGAGAATACGTAAGTTCCCCTAAATGTTATTTTTCCTGTTTGAAAAAAAATGAACCGTTTTGATTCAAATTCCGGACACGCAACTTTGTATGGGAAAGGTTTCACTTGAAATGTTTCAAATTTTTCCGTTTAAAGGTTCCAAACTTTCAGACGCATTTTAATAAGCATTTTACATAGCAAACCATGAAAATTTATAATTTGCAACTAGTTTTGACGTTGCTTTTACGGCTGGGAAGCCTTATCAATAATTTAATTATTTGAGTTTTGCTTTTCCTGAGCTGTCCGGAGTTCGAAACAAAGTGTCCATAATATGAAGCAAAAGTGAGGTTGCGTCCGGAATTAGAATAATGGATAGATCACTAATTTCTGTTTATTTTAGAAAATCCAAACAGTGGAATCCAAATATTCACCCACCATTCGAAAGTAAAGTGTTTTAGTAGCTTGGCAACGCACAGGTGTCATCCTAATCAGGGAGGCTAAATGTACAGAGAGCGAGCACGGATTGTCAGAAAGGCAGTTTCGATTACGGAAGGGAAGTTGCCGGTAGACGCAATTCGGACAGTCCTGGAGAGGACCGAGAAGAAGACATCGTTACTGCGCCGTTACGTTAAGAAGGCGTTCAATAGCGCCAGTTGGGAGGCCATCCAGAGCTACTTCGAGAATCGGGTGTTGGTGTATGCAAGTGTCGCCGGCCAAAATGAGTTGAGAGTTACGGCGGAAGTTCCGCAAGGGTCCATATTGGGTCCGACGGTGTGGAATGGGATATACGACGGGGTCCTATCACTGGAGTTACCCATGGGCGTTGAGATCGTCGGCTTTGCTGATGACGTCGTCCTAACAGTAATAGGCGAAACGCTGGAAAAAGTTGAAGTGCTTGTCACGGAGGCAATGGTAACGGTGGAGAACTGGCTGAATGGAGCCAAGCTGAAAATAGCCCACCATTAAACGGAGGTGCTACTAACTAGCAATCGCAAAGTAATTCAACACGCTGAGATTGCCTTCGGGGGACATGTCATAGCATCATAGTGGTCGCGCAGACACCTGAGCTTGGTGATAGACGATCGGCTAAGCTTCAATAGCCACGTCGACTATGCATGTGATAAGGCGGCAAAGCTAACCAACTGGCTAGCGTATCATCGTCAATACTGAGATTTGGAGTTCCGGCCTGGGGTACAGCACTATAAATCAGCTATAGCTATAAGCTCAACAACGCGTTCTGGCTCATGGCCATGAGAGTAGCAAGCGCATACAAAACAATATCGTCGGAGGCAGTATGCGTGATCACCGGGATGATTCCGATTTGCATCACCCATCGAGTGATATCAGCGGAGACACACTAGGCAGGTGATCCCCCGATGAAGTTGCCTGATGTAGTTCCGGGGAGATCGAGGCACAGGAGCAGTAGGGAAAGTTTTTTAGTGGTTAAGCACGCCTAACGTGAGTCCCACACCGTGCCAACACACAACAGGCCTGGCTTTTGAAGCTTTTTTGTACCCTACTATAAAAAAAAAAAAAATTCACAGACTCATCCCGAATGTGTAGACTTGGAAAAACAGGGAGCATGACGAAGTGAACTTCCACCTGACATAGTTCCTGTCAGGTTACGGTTGCTTCAAACAGTACTTGCATTGGTTTTGCCACGCGCTGTCACCGTTCTGTCTCGTGTGTAATGAGAGAGAGAGAATACGCCGCAACATGTTGTCTTTGATTGTCCGAGGTTCAACATGGAACAAAGCGCTGCGACGGCTACTTTTGGACAGGACTTTAATACAGACAGAATGGTAAGCAAAATGATAAGTGATCCTAACCTTTGGAATCTGACGAACGATATGGTGGTGGAGGTGAGTTTATCTTGCAGAGAAACTAGCGGGAAGAGCAGCGCAAAAAGAGGCGGAGAGCAGTGCCTGGCATCGGGTCGTCGGAGCTCTAATGAACCGCAAGTCAACCGCCAATCGGAATTGTTTGACTGACCTCGGCACTCGGTTCAGCCTGACGAAGAAAGAAAGCGAAGATCTCCCCTGCGATAGCCATCAGGTGTCGAGGCACCATCAGTGCGGACGATTCCCCAACCGGTACTGGTGACAACCTCCTACGCCGGGGAAGACAGAAGGAGAAGGAAGCAAGAAGCATCCACGACGGAAGGAAACAGAGAAGCGGAGGAAGATGGAAAGTCAGTCTGCTCAATATGCAAGAGCAAACCACTGGCAGACTGTGCAGAGTGCAAGAGCACAGAGCGGGAAAACTTCAAGAGCGTAATAGAAGTGCAGATGCACAGCACAAGAAGAAATCTCATCTAGTGGAATCCGGGGGGATCCAGGCTACCGCCGAAAGTGAGGACTACGCCGTGTCCAATATATTCTCATACACTTTTTCTTTTCTTTGGTATAACTTTACTGAATGTAGGATAATCCAATGTTGTAGTATTTCATTGTAGTCTGGTAATATTATACACTAAAACCTCAATTTACGAAGTCTTTTTTTACGCTACCTCAATTTAAGTCACTTTTTTTACGCAGTAAACTCAATTTAAGTCACTTTTTTTACGCAGTGCGTAAATTGAGTTTTGTCAATTCTGTGGAAAATGATTGACCTCTGTTTGGGTAAAACCGTTGGAAACCCATACAATATGGGTATTTTCGGAACGGGCACGATGAGGGGATGACGAAAATCAATGTCCGACCCCATTTTGTAATTCAAGATGGCGACCTCTGGTTTGGGAAAACCGTTGGAAACCCATACAATATGGGTATTTTCTGAACGGGCACGACGAGGGGATAACGAAAATCGATGTCCGACGCCATTTTGGAATCCAAGATGGCGACCTCTGGTTTGGGAAAACCGTTGGAAACCCATACAATATGGGTATTTTCGGAACGGGCACGATGAGGGGATGACTAAAATCAATGTCCGACGCCATTTTGGAATCCAAGATGGCGACCTCTGGTTTGGGAAAACCGTTGGAAACCCATACAATATGGGTATTTTCGGAACGGGCACGATGAGGGGATGACGAAAATCAATGTCCGACCCCATTTTGTAATTCAAGATGGCGACCTCTTGTTTGGGAACCTCTAATCTCTTATTACGGCCGTAGATCCCAAGGTCTATATTCAATGGGATCCTTGGAGGACTTGGGACATCCGCACAAATTATTACAATACACCGTTTACTCACATGAATGTTTAGGGGCCTGTGGAGCAATTGAAAACTAACCACTAATCTCTTATTACGGTCGTAGATCCCAAGGCCTATATTCAATGGAGTCCTTGGAGGACCTAGGACATCGGCACAAATTATAAAAATATTTATTATACTACTATGAATAGATAAGGGCCTGTGCCATATCAAAAAAACATCAAAGGATCGCTAAATATGTCAGATCATTGCAGGTATATATTCCAGGAAGTTTTTGGATGAACTAGAAAACCTGTTGTACTCACTTAATTACCAAAACTTGGATCTGACAATACAAACGCTTCCTTTAAATATAACAATCTTCTACGGTCCAGAATTGTGAGACATTCTTCTACATAGAAATGATAAATTGATCTCCGTTAACTCATGTAGAACCATATGCCCAAACTCCAAAGAGTTCTTGGAAAACCTTAACTTGCACACATTCTAGCCTGATTAAGAATTCAAGGTATTAATAATATGTTAATGGTGCTAAAAGAGCATATTTTTTTCTAAATAATATAAATTAATTTCGTACCAGTAGACTCCAAACGGCAAAACCTCGTTTTACGAACTGAGCTCCCTCGTTTTACGCACTGATTCAATTTACGCACCAACTCAATTTACGCACCCCCGATCTAGTTCGTAAATTGAGGTTATAGTGTACCAACGTAGAATAGCTTGTTTTATGAATAAGAAAAAAATAATTGCTATGATAAGTGATGAAATGTCCATTGAAGTCGTGTTTTGCACTTAAAATGAATTTTTGTTCATATTGGTCTGGTTTACAAAGTGAAAATCAGAGCATTCACAAAAAAGTTTCAGAAACTTTAAATTAATCATATTGCGTTTTGAATAGATAAATATTGATAAAATTTGATAAATATATGTGCGATAACTGCAGATTGAAATTGGGCTCTACCTATGAGCGTGCCGCTGGAAATATTTTTCGTAAATTCTTAAGTTGATAAAATAAGTTTATAATTGAAATATTTCCAAAATATTTCCTGTAGTGAATCAGTATTATAACCACTTTCAAAAAATATTATCACCAATGATGTCAGTTAGACAAGCGCTAAGTAATGTTATCTCGAATTTGTATGAGAATATACTGGACACGGTGTAGTGTTTAGTGGATAGGCATGCAAGTGAATTCCACACAGTGTCAATTCTCTACAGGCCACATTTTTGAAACTTTTCGGTACCTTATTATAAAAAAACATGCGTAGATAACTCGCAATTGAAATACATTTAGTTATAGGAAACCTAGTATAGTACCAAGAGACCGAATGTAGTACTAGAAGTGCTATTCAGTATGAGTTCGACTAATATGTCTGTATTCGCTAAAGTAATCAAAGACAAATGTTACATCATGTTACATTGGTTCTCGTGAATCGTCATCAGGCAGGAGCGTAAGTTGGAATTTCGAGCGTAAAAAGATGGAGCGTAAATTAGAATTTGGAACGTAAGAAGAAGGGGCGTAAAAAGAGGGAGCGCAAAAAAAAGTGAGCATAAAAAGAGGTTTGGCTGTATCTATATATGTTTGAAAATAACTATCTGACAAAACTTTTTCACGGGTTCAGCATTTTGGCTTAAAATATTTACAATCAAAATACTTCTATTCTTTTGATTTATCCTATAAATCTTTTAACATAATTTCTTACAACAAACTTCAGGATTTGAATAAAACAAACGTATTTGATAAGATGTCTAGTTGAAATAATCGAATGGACGCGCGTCGCATGAGTCTCAACTAGTCAATCTCATCTCGAATGACGCGATACAATTATTGTTAATCAAATGGATGCGAATCGTCAATCGCCATTGTCAACTCATTCGACTTCTATAGTCAGCAGTGAAAGCATAACTTTACAACAACATTTCAAAACGGCTTAACTACTTTTGTAGAAACAACTTGCTTCAAAACTGAAGACCACATTTGACTCTTCCTGCGCAATCCAATCCCTCGGACGGAAAAAGGGCGATTTTATAATAGTTCAGACGGAGTGCATGGCTTGGCTAAAAGTAGCGCTCCATAACGACGTAAAAAAATGTTATTAACAAAAGCAGTTACACAATTTTCAAATATTGCAGCAGAGTTGCGTTCATGTGGATATGATTAATATAAAATGCCCTGTAAGTTATGCAGGTTTTCCAATGACGCCGTCAATAAACTACGTAACGCTTGATGGGAGGAGAGAGAAAGCTCAAGACGTAAAGATATATAAAAAAAAGTCATTCAAAAAATCGCTACGATGAGAGGAGGCATTTACAATTTAAGCGTTACGTAATAAATAGACGCTGTCAATGAAGCTTTATTCATTCCGTATATAGTTCAAATAATATATTTTTATAATATCTATATGAGAGTCCTGCATGTACTGCAATACGCCAAACGAATGCTTTCAATCCATATTATGTATGAGAAATATCGAAAATGATTGAAAATCTTATTTCCGCATAGAAAACCACTTTAGTAAATATACAGTTGTGTTCAGAATAATAGTAGTGATAGCCGATTTCCAAACAAAATGCTCAACTTTGACATGCCGTTACTTTGTTTCCTATAAACTATAAATATATTCAATTTCATTATAACAAATCCACACTACCGATAATAAAAATAAGCACCAGGTAATAATAGTAGTTTTCCTCTTATGAATTTTTGTTCAGCAACAATTTTGTAAACAAAAATGGCATGTTTATACGTTTATACCGTTTTGATTCATATTACGGACACTTTAGGTCTCAGTGAAGTTTAACTCATCATAGAGCATACAAAATAAATCATGATGTATGATTCCTTAGCGTTATCAAGCGTCGAAAGCCTTCAACTTTCGAATGGTGGGTAAAGAATACGCTTCCGCAACTTGAATAATTATAAATAAATCAAATTGTGTGGCCTTTTCATGATTCTTATTCCGGAAGCTTCCTTACTTTTGCCTCATATTCCGGACACTTTGATTCGAATTCCAGACAGCTCATGATAATCATTATGGAACAGTTAAACCATCAACACTGAAATCATCAAACCACTAGAAAGACATCTAAGGTAGTTGGGCATTATAAATTTTCAAAGATATTTATGGAAAAAACTTACTATAACAAGCCTTGAAATTGAGAACTTTTGAATGGCAAAAATTGAAACATTTCGTGTAAAATGTTTCCCATACAAAGTAGAGTGTCCGGAATTTGAAGCTGTCCGTAATATGAATCAAAACGGTAGCTTGAGTGGAAATTGTTTAAGTTATGAGTGATGAAAACAAAAACTCTGAATTATAGAGGTATTTTCCCTTATATTATTAAAACTACTATTATTTTGAAAGATTTCACCTGGTGCTTAGCTTTTCAACCGGAGGTTTTAAATGTTTCATATTTCGTGATAAAAATAAAAATAATTGTAATAATAATTGAGTAGATTTGTAGTTTTCAGCCAAAATTTCATACCGATTGCTCATAGGGCAACAAAGTTACATTTTGTCAAAGATGAGCATTTTGTATGAAAGTCAGCTATTATTCTGAAAACAACTGTAGACCATAAAATCTAGTTTCCGCCACATTTTCAAATAAGGTTTTTGAATTGGTCAATCACATTTATTTTTTATGAGAGTGGGCAAACAAGAAATACCCTGACCAAATTACGTATACATATGTTAAATTTACAAAGAATATTTTTTTTATCAATTAAGACAAATAAATTAATGTTGCTTTATAATGTGAATATGTTCTACTTAACAGGAAATGTTCCATGATCATTTGTCGTTTAAAACGGTATATAATCCACTATGGCTTCAACTGGAGTTATGGCCAAAATCGGAGCTAATACCCTATTTCATCACTTTCATGTTGAGTTTCTTAAGATAATAATTCGGATTGAAGTGCATTAAGATTAATTTTAAGTTGATTTCTAGTCGTTACATTAATATTTTGTTATCGGCTAAATTTAAATCTAGTAACAATGTCTGGGGCCAATAGAGCTGTAGCAGCGAACGCACAGCGGCGCAGCTATTGGGCAAGATTTCGGGGTCGCGGGTCCGAGTCTCGTCGGTAAAGAGGTTTATCGTAATGAAATATTTTCTCAACTTCCCAGGGAATAGAATACCTATGGGGTTGCCACACGATAAAAATATGCAAAAATGATCAATTGACAAAGAAAGCTCTCAGTTTATAACTCTGAATGTGCTCATAAGAACACTAGGCTGAGAAGTAGTCTCTGTCCCAGCCGGGACGTAATGCCAGAAAGAAGAAATATTACTACACAATACAATAGTGTCTGTCAGATTTTTCCAGACTTCCAATTTTGGGTTCGTCAACATCTTCCAAGTGTACTAACAAACCTGCCCATTGGTCCCACTGATATTGGATCCCACTTTAATTTGTCCATCTTACTCGCACTATCAGTGTGTGGTTGAGTGTTAGCCCAAAAGTCCATGGATAGAGTTTGAAAAATGTTTAAATTAATTTTTCCGTGTGGCTTCCAAAACTACGATGCCCAATTTTCCAACAGTGACATCGTCAATGAAATAAACATGATTTTCTTTTTGTAGATTTTGAAAGCAGCCTTCGAAAAACATCGGGTTAAAGATACGAAAGGAATAAAATCATTTCCACGCCGATACGCTACAATCAAGGGCCTGAAATTGCCCATCTCGTTTATCGGCGTCGAACTCGAATGAGCCCTTTGGAAGCCGATCAAGATTGAAGCGAACTGATAAAGATCAATCAGTCCACTCTCGGCTGCATTGGAAGCGATCATCGTTTATGGTTGGTTTGCGATCGGCAGATTTCAAGTTTTTGGCTCAATCAAAGTCTTACTACCGAGACGTTAGGATGCGGGCATTGATGGCAATTTTTGACATCGTCCGGAGGCGCCACAATAGCTCAGTGTGTGATTTGACGCTGAAAATATTGGTTTTATGAAATGATGAAATGTAATTGGATTACGATTCTTTAATGAATCCACATATAATTTTGAACATTTTAAACTGGAATTCTCATTTTTTGAATTGCGGAGGTTTAATTTCTAACATCTAATAACTTACATATAGCCACAGACAAACAGACGTCACACTCTCATTGATGCCCATCGACCTCCTTTTTAACGGTCGATTCAAATATATGGTGCAGGGGATAGACAAAATGCCTACTTGGATATGGTTCCAGTTTGAAATATACATGATTGGTAATATAAACGTGACTGATCATGTTTTCCGGAACAAGTTTTACGGAAATGGCCATATCTCGTAATAAGATTTCCAACGAATCTTATTGCGCCCACCTGCATTCAATCTTCGATTGGATCTAGTTTCTTGGAAAAATGGTAACATCTATAGAACGTCACACCGCACAAAATTACAAGCGACAGAAAAAGGTGTTTTGGACATGACCTCGGAAAATCCGGAACATCTGCGGTGTCTGGTGGCCAATATGCATGACCAAGCAAATTCCTGAAACTAGATCAAATTTGCTTCCAGATGCATCAAATTTTATCAACTTTTCAAAAAGTTATAAGCATTTGAATTTGGGCAAAATTTTTCCTATCTTAATCATTTTGCCTATCCCCAGTAGGTGGCCAATCCAGCACCCGCAGTGCTCGAATCGTTTTTGTTCGTGTTTGACGTTTACACACTACCGCCACCGCCCATCGGCCAAACACAGCAATTTTAGCATTGGGCGAACATGCTCTCGCGACTATGATATTGATCGTAAATTGTTCTAAGTGTTACGTTTGTTTGCCTGTGATTTAACCATTATTACTGAAATTAATTTGAAACCTGAATCCCAACTCAAAAGAGAACTTTTTTTGCTTCTGCTTCTTCTTACTGGCGTTACTCCCAAACTGGGACAGAGCCTGCTGCTCAGCTTGGTGTTCTTATGAGCACTTTTTACCAGATTACGCAGTTTTTACCTGAGAGTTTTCATTGCCATTTGACAATTTTTACATGTGTATATGGTGTGGCAAGTATGGAAAGTCTATGCCCTGGGAAGTCAAGAAAATATCCAACCCAAAAAGATTTTCGACTGGTGGGACACGAATCCACAACCGTCAGCTTGGACTAGCTGAATAGCTGCGCATTTACCGCCCCGTCTATCTTATCGATATGGTCGCCTGGATGGAGCATGTGGTGGAGTTGCAATCATCATTAAACATAATTTGGTTTCCGTATTAAAACCAAAGTTTTTGTAACTTTGGGTGTTACTGTTGAAACACAGCTTGATTAATATACATTCATAGCTGTCTATCAGTTTTATCAATTTCTTTTCCCTCTACTAAATACTATTCTACGATTGATTTTGAACCGACTCTTGTAATAACACGAAAATAGTTTGAATAAATAGAACGGCATCTCTTTATTACCATAATCTCTAAACTAAACTCAATATCCCAACTCAACGGTCATAACCGTTCCGATAATTTGCACCTTAATCCGATCCCAATGTGATCTCCATCGGGAATCAATTATGAATTTGAATAACTCAAAACGTGTCCATGTCGCCACCTTTCCAACTTTCAACGACTGTCGCCGTCCCATAAAGATGTTAATGTGTCCTCGACCGCACATGGCCAAATGGTGGACAAATTATTCCGCCCGCATAGTTCCGCTGACGAGCGACGAATTGAATGGTCATCTGGCCGCATCGACTTTATGGCCTGTAATCCGCAGTGACTAACGATCGATAGTCACCGCCGTCGCACAGTGGCCGCAATTCATACAAATGTTGGCCAGAAATACAAATCTTTCGCAAATCGTTCAAAAATTGATTGAAAATTGATTGAATTACTATAAGATGTACGATTTAGTTATAAGATGTGTACGATTTAGTTGAAGAGGACGAAAAAAAAAAATAAAACATATAAAAGAGATACTTATTCATTGAATATCAGAGGCATTTTTTGTAGTTTCTGAATTATTTAGTAGCTCATAACAAAAAATGCGACCATTAAACAAGTCTGTTGATCTGATAGTCTATTTTAATACTCCTCAAACTATTTTCTGCGGCATTCAGGTGCGCTCTAAAACATAGACCAATTGATCTGAAGCTTTGGGGAATTGCTTATCAATATTAAAAAAGTTAGAAAAAATATAAGGGAAAATATCTGCAATCTTCATTTTTTATGCTTTTGAACAGCTCTAGTAAACTGTGCGCTGCCACAGTTCAGTCGGTGAATCCTTCATTAGCCGGGAAATCCAACAATCTACGACCTCTATTATAGCGGGCGCGGGTCATTTAGGTACTTTTATTCGAGGCCGACCACTGACTGAAGTGGACCACACGGCGCGAGAAATTGACCGCCCGGAAGGTGCCATGACGTTTGTCATGGGATTGGGTCGGGAATTTATCACTCCTAAGGCAAACAAATTGCCACCGTCGCCGCGTCATGCAGCTGTTCAATTGGAGTAGAAATCTTTTCGCATGGCTTCGTGAATTGGTGACGTTTCTTTAATTTTATCATTTTTGCACTGCTCGCTAATGGATTACGCGTGTCGATATCGATACTAGTTGCCGAAGACTTTATACTTTACAATTGTAGTGGAGGAACTTTGCACATCCCAGCTAGCTGAAGATATCATAAATTTTATAACAATGGTTGTTATAAATTATAGGTGCAGAAATTTACAATTATGCACTGCAACATGACAAATTTGTAAAAAAAATTGTAACAAATACCGCTTTGTGTAAAAATCGATAAGGGTAAAAACTGTATATATTTTACTCATTTGTGGGTGAATATTCTATGTTTAGAAAATGACTGTAAGTCTTAACTTTACAATATGTTGTTTTAATTAATTATGATTCGTGGTTCACAGCTAGCCGAGTTGACAACTACCGAAAAAGTAAGAGGTTGTTTCCGAGATTCGACCGCCAAGTTGACGTTGGATAACGTTAGCTCCTTTTATTTCCTGGTTTGAGACCGTCACGAACTTATGAAAGATTTGTACTTTTAAAAATCTTATCAATTTTCACACTATTTGTTGTATGTTAATTATGACTTATTATTTATGGACATTGTGTGTTATTATTTGCTTGGTTCAGTTAACACTTCAACACCGATAGAATTGGTCGATGGAAGAAGAAGCATGAGCGGAAACTCTTGCTCTCCAAACAAATATTCCAGTTGAACGTTAGGTCCACAAATGATTCACTAAGATTGATTGCTTTAGTGGGTTCCAGTTTTAGGTTGAGGTATTTCTCCATGAAGTCCGCGAACTCCATGTTATTTTGTTTGCTCATATCGATGTTGAAGTTGCCGGTCACGATGATTGGCATGGTCTCCTTTTGATACTCGAAGTTCCACGCCATAAAGAACTTCTTCTGCTTCGTCGTGGTATCCGGGAAAATGTGCCTCTACATCTACCAGTAGTGCTCGACAATTCATTATAGTGATCTCAGCAGCGCATATATCACCATAATCATCTGACAAGCCCAGCTATACATCATAACAGGTGCAAATATTGATGCAACCTGCAGGGAATCAACGGTGTTTGTAGTAACTAATCTTGAATTGTGTTAAAGAATGTTTATTGCTATGAAAATACTGTAAAATTTAAAAATCAATACTACACTGACAAACATTCATAAACTTCTAGTTCTAAACAAGGATTTGATCATGGTATCAAACCTGAAAGTTTGTAAGGATGCTTAAAATATGTCCCCGAGCCCGATTTCATCTTCTAAACTCGTACCAATTAGCGCATACGGTTGAAATAATTTAATTTCTGTTAGATATCAGGGATTTTCTTAGGAAATTGCCTACATTTAGGCGTTTTCATTGCAATTCTTGAAATTAACTAGGGTGCCGGTACCAATGGTTGTAATGTACCAGTAGATTGGACTATGGAATAAAACGTACATTTTACGATAAAAACGACATGTGCTATTTTTGGTGGTTAGATCGCCTCTAGTTTAGTCGATTTGCCAATTTTCAGCTTTTTATTTTATCAAAAAGTCATATAAATAATTAAGTTTGTGCAAATAATTTGCTCCCTTGTACCAGTAGTTGCCGTCGTTTTCCAATAGTGGAACAATGAATGTAGAAAAGTTCCAAAGATGATCTTTATGCTTCATTCAAAAGATATTAGTTGCTGTTCCGAGGGAAAAATGTTAAACCTATGTAAAAATTTACCATTTTGTTTAAAATGCCTTGCATCATTCCCAAACGTCTACTACTGGAGCACTAGCGCAACTACTGGAACACGTGTACCAATAGTGGCTCAAGCGATTTTATGTTAAAAAAATAGTTTTATCACTCTTTTTATATTTTTCCCATATAGTAGAGGTTGAAATCTTTCTGTTGACGGCAAAAGATCTCTGTTAAGGCTTTTCGTTATGATTTTTACAGCAAAGGCAGTCCACTAATGGCAGCGGCACCTTATTAATTATTTCTTTAAATATTACATTACAGTCAAGCCTCCTTGAGTCGATATTGAAGGGACCATCGACTCATGGAAATATCGAGTCATGGAACAGCATTTTTTTGGAAAGCTGTTTGAAGAGACCATCATAGTAACCATGATTTTATGTTTTTAGTATGGTTCCATGAGTCGATATCGAGTGATGGAACATCGACTCATGGAGAGATGGCTGTATTAAGAACTTTGCAAGCATATTCAGATTCAGGGAGTTGATATTCATTATGTAGAGTCGTTACAAAAAAATAACAAAAATCGCATTGACAAGTGATCAATTTCACCCCGAAATGGGATTCCTCGATTTTTCATTTAAAGGATGATTTTCAGCAACACATTTGTTAGAAAATTTTGGCACATGAGCCAAAGAGGCTGACCGTCGTACTTGTTTTCCTGCATTCAGTCGTTTGGCATTTTCGACATCATTGAAAACAGACAAGAAAAACATGTACATGTAAACTTCAAAACGTCAAAACCTTATAAAAGCAAGAAAAATGTGCTTTTCTATGAAAAATAAGACATACCTCGATATATCCCAATTTTTCAATAGTTTAGTCATGAAAATCAATAGTTTTCATTATTGTAGTAGATTCGCAATTGGATTTAATGGACACATTGATGTGAAGTTTATTAGATATTTCTAGAACCCCCCTCTGTCACTCTTTTTTCAATACCTGATACACGCACTGTCACACTTTCGTAGAAAAAAAACGCAAAATCTTATCGCACAGTGCGAAAGCCGTTTAAGGAAAGAATTGTTTGGCATCGGTATGTATCAGCATCATTCACTGCAGTACTGAGAAAATTGCAGGTTTTCACTGATCAAAGCTTAACACGATGGATACAGTTGTATTCAGAATAATAGTAGTGATAGCCGATTTTCATACAAAATGCTTAACTTTGACATGCTGTAACTTTGTTTTCATATGAGCAATCGGTATGAAATTTTGGCAGTGAACTACAAATATACTCAATTTCATTATCACAAAATTTTGAACGATTTCACCTGGTGCTTAACTATTTAGCCGGTATTATGAAAATTTTCAAATCTTGTGATAATAAAATTGAGTATATTTGTAGTTCACTGCTAAAATTTCATGTCGATTGCTCATATGGAAACAAAGTTACAGCATGCCAAGGTAGAGTATTTCACTACTATTATTCTGAACACAACTGTACTAGCACATCACCCTACCCTATCACTCCAGATGAAAAAGACAATTTACACCGTCTTCAGCACATAGAGCTGCACAGACTGAACGATCACTAACATTAGGCAACGGACAACATGAAACACCCAGTAGCCGATGAATTTTTCGTTTGACGAAAAGTTTTCACCGACTGGAGTGGGAATCGAACCCACACCCCGTGGCACAATACGCCTAGACGACTAACGCCGCTAACTGCAAGGCCACGAAGCCCAAGAATAGTTTAAACACTTCATATTGCAAAATACGAAGATATTGAGGTTTCGAATACTTGAATACGATTCGTGACCAGGCCCGGATTGGGTGGGGGGTGGATGCCAAGGGGGCAAATGCCCCGGACCCCCGATCAAGGGGCCCCCCAAGAAATAAAAATGTGTTGTTTCACTTATTTTAAACTTTTTTCTATGATTTATTTTTTACTGTAATAATTTTAAATTTAAAATGCAAATCCGATACAATTTCCAACAAAGATATTATGACATGAGGTTATGATTTTTTAAAATTAGCATTAGCATTAAGGTGAAGATGAATCGAAATCAAACCTAATATTTTCAAGAGCACGAATCTGAAAACTTAATCGATTGGTAACTAGCTGGTGGTGACCAATCGATTTAGTTTTCAGCTTAAATGGGTGTTCGGTTCACCAGATTTGTGCTCTTGAAAATTTGAGGTTTGGCTTGGATTCATCTTTACCTTAAGCATCTCGCACAAATTCGTAGGTGGTAAAGTCCTAGACCATTGCATGAAGGTTGCCTCCTTCTCGTGCGTTACCAAAGTCAGAGATTTGGGACTAACCTCTAACTCTTAGACAAGATTGACGCAGCTTCCAACAGTCGAGAGCTGTCCTGGTCACGTCCTTGCGAAAGCTGGGGAATGGAAAAGGATGATTGATTGAACGCCTACTTAAGAAAGATGCATCTGCATCTCTAACTCTACGACCTCTTATATGTTACGGGATGTTCATGGAAAGGATAGTGCCATAGGATACGTTCGGTAGATGTTCTAATCGACAAATGGTTAATTTTTACGCATTGTGATAATGCACTGCTGATCAGAACAAACTCACCAAATTCCATTTTGGAAACTGCAATCCGTCACTCCTCTACAACGAAGAATAACATGAACCGTAAGGGCGGTACATAAATGACGTAAAATTTTTTCATTGATTTTTCAGACCCCCTTCTCCCCTTGTAGCATTTAGTCACAAATGCTGATACCCCCCCTGAAAAATACGTAGCATATCATGCACAACCCCCCCCCCATTTTTCAATTGTTTTACTCAGAGATTGAGATAAAACAAACAAAAAATAAATCCCGAAGTTTAAAACAAAGTTAGACATTTCTTACTAACTGAAACGTCAGGACAACCTGACAAATAACAATTTGATAAACAGTAGCGCTTGAAAGTGATTTGGAGAACAGTTTAAATAATCTTATTTCCTGTTTATGTTTCATAATACTGGTTTCCAGGTATACAGGTTAAATTGGACTTGTAGTAACTTTTGATGTTGTAATGTTTGATGATAATAAAAATCTAAAAATGTGCAAAAAGTAAAAAATCTTTAATTGCTTATAATAAAGCTAGCAATAATAAGTAAGGAGTCAAAATATTTTATAATGTATTGAACAAAGGATTTTTTTTTATTATTTTACGGATAAGGAACATATTTCAGTGACAATCCAAAACAAAATAAGGTACAGTGGGGGAAGTGTAGCAGTGGGGTAAGTGGATCATTTGTCCATATTAAGCATAAATACTTGAATATGTTGAATGTTTTCGCACCATTGCTTCGTTTTAGGTTATATTCTCACGTCCACACTAATACTATTGCAAACCTGGTAATACACGTACACTAACACAAACAAACTTATTAGCTGCAAAAATCAAATAATTTCAAAATTGTTTTCTATCATTCGAAAATCCATTGCATCACTGTCTAAAATCGAATACTATTAGTTTTTTCAACACATGGTGAGCATTTCAGTTCTAATTGAGTGAATCACAATGAAAAATATGTGATTTTTAACAATAAATACTGATATATTGGACATGGTACACTTCCCCCTACTATTTAATGGGGTGGGGTAAGTGGATCAAGCATTGTTATCGCATATTACCAGACTGCTAATGCGAATTTGAATTAGTTTGATTATACTCAAATGTTGTTTTCCTTCAACTTTTTTCATTCCTAGCTTAAATTTGTCAAAGTTCCATAGAAAATTTGAATTAATCCACCTAAAAGTATTTTGAATCTTTCTTTCTGGTATGAATAATATAAAAGAATAAATATTGCAAAATTCAAACAAAACTTTTCATGGATTATCTGAGCTGAATTGTGAAAGAGCAAAACAAACAAATTTTCCAATTTAAAGCATATTATCGTACCTTATTTGACGATATAAATTGTTCTAGACAGATGGTACAATTATATTCATGAATGGAATAAAAAGATTTCAGTTTGTTAAACAAAAGTAAATGTAACTAATATGTTTAAGGTACGAGTGTTTTTCGAAAACATCATTAGGAGTAATTATTTTATTTATTATAAAAAATAAATAATAATTCTACAATACTTCTGTATACCTTATGTGAATAAAACAGATGGATTTTCTCCAAATTATTCTAGTTACAATATTTCTTTTAGTGTGAATTAATGTATAAATATTTTTCATAATATTTTGATAAAATAAAAATAATTTTTAATTTCAAAAGTATCAAAATGTAATATAACTAGCACTAATAACAAGAACTGGAGTAATATCATTCTAACTATACATAATTACACCTCATTTGTTTTGAGAATAGTCTTTTTTATTGGTGATCCACTTACCCCACCATGGTGGGGCAAGTGGATCATTTGGCGTAAATTTTCAAGTCCTTCATACTCAATACATAAAAATTAGAAAAATCAAAATAATTGACGATTTGCAGTACATTAGTCCCTTATTTGTCATCCACAGAAAAAAGTTTGAATTACATTATTAACGTTAGCTGTACATAACAATGAAGTTGACTATTGATTTTTCTGTATCCACTTACCCCACGGTACCTTATCTTAATTGAGAATGGATCTTCGTCATTATTTTCTTAATCCAAATTTATTCAGCAAACAGTGATCAGATAGAGAAATAGTTAATTTGTAATATTTGGAATGTTTCTTAGCGATTTATTACACATTTATAAGGTTTAATCACCGCATGACTTTATTATTATTAAAATTCATTGGCTTTTTTCGGTGAATACAATATCTATACTCAGAGTGAAAGGGAGTAACGAAAGTAATGAAATGACAAGATGGATAGAATCGCAAGCGAGCGACGAGAGATTTCAGCGATTTATTAACAACCATCTTTATTATTATTTTTACTAAACTTTTATAGCGTTCCCCATTCTGGAAAATTCTTACACAACTGGTACTGAAACAATGGAATAATAAAAATGCTATTTCGTTGAATTACCGAATGAGATTTCTTCTGAATGAAAGGCCAATTTCGACAACACTCGAATTTAATGTCCTTATTATTATCCAGGCTGTTCCATCAAGAACATCGATATATCAAAATAAATTAATGAGTTGGTGGAGTAGAGGTCTCCTGCAACATTGAACGCATAATTTACTGAATAAATATCCTATTTTACTACAATAACTTTATTGCTTGCCTTAATTAACATTTTGTATTCTGTTAAAGAAACAAAGTTATATAAGTATACTATACAAAGTTATAACACTATACTTATATATCATATAAGTGTTTTAGAGCTGAATCATCATTACATAACTAAAGTTTTTTTTTAATTAAACGAAAAAGTCTGATAAGAAACTGTTTATATTTTTTTTCAGAGTCACTCTTTTTTACCGACAGAAATAAAATGCTACTTTCGCTCGTTTGGACCCCCCTCCCCCTCGTCACACATCGTCACAAATTCGCGAAGCATCCCCCCCCTCCCCTTAAATGCTACGTTATTTATGGACCACCCCCAACTTAGCACTGCCCATCAAAATACACACACCGCACGAAACATCGACAAAAAACTGCAGTTCATAATCAATCCCTAACCGAGTATCTAGGAATCACATTCAATTTTTGTATCAACACGTTTAACGCACATAGGAGATAAAAAAAAAAAACAAGTCGCGCGAAACGAATTAAATTGCTGCAATCATAGGAGTACTCTCGAGCAAAACGCAAGCAAATCGAATAACAGTAAAAAAACAAAACTCCACAAATAAGCATCAGATATAATCTCCAAAGAAAAAAAAAACACTTTTATCACATGTTTCCACAGAATATTTGCACGTGGCATAGCACCATCCGCCGAATCTAATTTTCACCAGCGGAATTGAAAAAAAAAAACGCGAATCGCATGGCTTGCTGCGATCTCATATCTAGATAACTATTACAGTGATACCTCCATGAGTCGATGTTTTATGACTCGATATCGACTCATGGAACCATACTAGAAACAAAATTTCATGGTTACTATGATGATCCCTTGAAACAGCTTTCCAAAGGATTGCTGTTCCATGACTCGATATTTCCATGAGTCGATGGTCCCTGCAATATCGACTCATGGAGGTTTCACTGTATAGCAATAGATAAATTAACGTAGCTTTCTTTATCGATCAAACTACTAAGATCGCTCTCTTTGGTTCCGACCGTTCACCAGAATGGACGCAAGTGTAACAAGTCTCCCTAATCAAAAGTTAATTAATAAAGTTAGTGCTCAAGTGAAACTCCAAGTTGTTTGAAGTGTTATTTCGTCCTCCGTCCCAATACTTTATTATAAACTTGTTATATTGTCCTAGTTGGGACCGTTGTATGCCATCGAACTCGTTTGTAGTTTGATTTTTGTGAGATCCAATCTTAGAGTAAAGTAAATCGTATTTAATGTTTGTAGCTACACAGATAAACCAGGAATTCCGTTAGAGATTCCGCTTGCAATTTGAAAATGAAATGAACGAAACAACAAAAACAAAGATTCTTTCTTGTATCCCAGAAGGGACCCTACGAGGCCTTTTGACCTGTTTTTTAAGGAATTACTTCAAGAATATACCAGAAATTTTTCCGAAGATTCTCAAAAGATTTTAACCATCAATTCCTTCCAGAATTCTTTGAAGAATTTTTTTTCGAGGAATCCTTTAGGAATTACCTTGGTGAATCCCTTAGGAATTGCTTCAGGGATGAATTCAAAAGTTTTTCCAGAGATATATTAAGGAATGCCTCCAGGGAATTCTATAAGAATTTCTCCATTGATTTCTTTACTGATTCTTCCAAGGATTTCACAATAAATTGTTCCATGATTTTTTCCGGAAATTTTCCAAACAATCCTTCCAGGGATTCAGCCTGAAGACCATCAGAGAAATGCTTTATTTAATCCTCTGAGTAAATACCAATGGAATCTTTTGAGGAATAATCTTTTTAATTTTGTGTATGCCTTCCTAATGGAACATCTAGAGTATAGAAAGGAAGAATTTCAAGTTCAATCTCTCGCGGAATTCCTAGTCGATTCTGTCGTGAAAATATTGGTGAAATTTCTAATGGAATCCCTAGAGTAAGTCTTGGTAGAATTTCTAAAGAAATTCCTTCAAAAACTTTTGATATTCTTGAAGGAACTCCTGATGAAATCATTGGAGAAGCTCCTGATAAAATACCTAGAAGGACTCCTAATGGAATCACAAGCGGAACTCCTGTAGTAATTCCTAGAAAAACTTCTGATGTAATCCCTAGAGAAACCTCTAATGGAATACCTGAAAGAACTCCTGACAGCATTCTTATGGAAACTCCTGATGAAATCTCTGGAGGAATTACTGATAATATGCCTGGTGGAACTCCACATAAAATCCCTAGAAGAAATCCTGATGGAATGTTTCGAGGAATTCCTGACATAATCTCTAGAGAAACTCGAGGGGCAATAGGAACTCCTGATGGAATCCCCGTGAAGAACTCTGATGGGAACCCTTAAACAGGCCTGCCCAACTTTTTTAGATCTTTTTTGACTCAAATAGTTACCGCGTTCACAATAATAATCCGATCTGAGATTTTTTTTTCCTCAAATGAAAGCTTGGTATTATATTTGACTAATCCTTGTATAAAAATTCGACTTTAAACCAAACTCTTCCTTACATATGCAGTTAAGTCGAAAAATTGGGTTGATTTTCGCCTTTGTCAGCGTCGCTAGCAAATAGTTTAATATAAATTTGAATTTTTAAGCAGGGATCAATCAGATATAATACCAAGCACCAATATCTGAAATCGGACTGTTATTACGAACGTGGCAACCATTTAAGTCAAAAAAGATCTAAAAATGTTGGGAAGGCCTGCCCTAAATGTACTCTTGATAGAATCCCTATAGGATGGAATTCCTACAGAAACTTTAGGTAGAATCCCTGGAGAAATTCCAGGTGAAATATCTAACTTTTAATTAAATCCTTGAAGGAACTCCTGATGTAATCCCAAGAAGAACTTGTGATGTAATCCCTGGAGGAGATCAAGGTGGAATCTCTGAAGCAATTTTTGATGGATCTCTAGAGTCTAGAAGAACTCCTGCAGGAATGTCTATAGAAACTCCTGATAAAATTCCTGATGGAAATCCTGATAGAATAACTAGAGGAACTACTTATGATATCCCTAGAAGAAATCTTAATGGAATTTCTCGAGGAACTCTTGATATAATCTCTGAAGGAACTACTGATTGAATCTCCGGATGAATTCCAGATGGAATCTCTGAAGGAACTATTGATGGAATCACTGGAGGAATTCCTGATGAAATCCCCAGAAGAACTCTGATGTAAGTTCTAAATGTATTCTTGATAGAATCCCTATAGGAACTCCTGGTGGAATTCCTGGAGAAACTCTCGATGGAATCCTTGGAGGAATTCCTAAAGATGTTCTTGAAGGAACTCTTGATGGAATCATTAGAGGAACTTTTGATGTAATCTCTAAAGGAACTCGTAAAAAAATCTCTACAGGAAATCCTGATGAAATCCCTTGAGGAATTTGTGATAATATTCCTGATAGAACTCTTGATAGAATCCTTAGAGCAACTACTTATGATGTCCCTAGAAATAATCCTGATGCAATTCCTCGAGGAACTCCTGATGTACTCTCTGGAGGAACTTCTGATAGAATTTGTGGAAAAATTCCAGATGGAATCTCTGAAGGAACTCTCAACCCCCAGGAGGAATTCCTGATGAAATCCCTAAACGAACACTGATGTAAGCCCTAAAGATACTCTTAATGAAACCCCCAAAAGAACTTCTGATGGAATCCCTGAAGGGATTCCTGATGGAATTCTTGGAGGATTTCCTAAAGATATAATTGAAGAAACTCCAGATGAAATTATTGGAGGAAATCCTGATGAAATCCCTGCAGGATTTCCTGACAAGATTTCTGATGGAACTCCTAATAGAATTGCTAGAAGAATTCCTTATGATATTGCCTAGGAGAAATCATGATAGAATTCCTCGAGGAACTCCTGATATAATCTCTGGAGGAATTCCTGATGGAATCTCTGGAGGAACTTTTGATGGAATCCCTGGAGGAACTCCTGATGAAATCCTCAGAATGACTCTCAGAAGTGCTCCTGATAGAATCCCTTTACGATTTCCTGATGGAATCCCTGGAGAAACTTCTGATAAGATTGCTGGTGGAACTCCAGATAGTAAATAGTAAATTATGATGGAATCTTTAGAGAAACTCCTGCTGGAATCCTCGAAGGAATTCGTTAAGATATTCTTGAAGGGACTCCGGATGAATTCCCTAGAAAAACTCCTGATGAAATCCCTGGAGGAATTCTTGATAAGATTTCTGATGGAACTCCTGATAGAATCCCTAGAGCATCTCCTTATGATATCCCTAGAACAAATCCTGATGAAAATCCTCAATGAACTCCTGATATGATCTCTTGAGGAACTCCTGATGAAATGGGCGGTATGAACAAAATGTATTAAAGTTGAGTTTAATACATCTCGGTAGTAAACGCTACATGTGGAACTCGAGTGGAACATGTTAGTGTCATTTTCCTTTCTACAACTTTCGTACATATACTACAAACATCGCATTGCGATGAATAAAGGTAGCATTCACTACAAAGCTACTGGTAGTTAGCTTCAGAGGTTGCTTTGAGATTGCGGAATTGAATGGAATAATTTAGTTTTGAGTAAATGGGCAAACGATATAAGTTTTGATATTTCGGAATGTATTTTGAGTTTTGCTTAGGAATTCTGAGGTTACAAAAATATTAGCCTCGCTAAGTCTGAGATTACCGGTCGTAGCAATTTCTAATATCCGTGTAAATTCTGGCATTACGATAATTATGTTATTTTCTAGGAATTTTGGGATGTCGGTAGGAATACAGATATTTATAAAGTAATTCTGAATTTTACGTGCAAATTTTGACATCTCAGATATCAGAATTCCGGAATTCCTGTAGAAACTTTGAGATTCCGATAGGCATGTTGAATTTTCATTGATAATTCTGGAATTATTAAAATCATTCTAGGAATATTGCGGAAATATTAGTAGTCTGGTAAACACTCTAGAATTTGGGCGAGAATCGGAATCCGGTTATTAATCTCTTGGAATTCTTTGGGTATCTATGAGACGGTATTTTTTGAAGATCTATGAGATTTCGGTGGAATTCCTGCGAGTTATTGTGTGAATATTTGGAATTCTGAAAAACAATTTTTGGAATTATTGTAAAAACCTTTAAGATTCCGTTTATCTCCAGTTCCGTTGAAATTTCAAAGCAAAGCTTTAATATAATCCTTTTGAATGTCAGTAAATATTTTCTAGATTCCAATGGGATTTTTTGTAAAATCGATAACAGTTTTAATAATTTCAAAGGGATCCCTGGTGTTTTAGGGGAGATCCTCATTGAATTCCAATGACTTCCGTCGAGTCACTACAATTTCCATAAAAATCTCTACATTCAACATTCTAGAAATTCCAAGGATATCTTCAAGAACCCCACCGAAATAACCAGAATATCACAGAAACACTTAGAATATCCGGAATTCAACATATTGTTAAGAAAACACAGAAAACATTCTACCGCAATTCCACCACAATCTCAGTACTGGTGCTAAGAAATATGTAATTCCTAGTTTGATAGCTGTAATCTCAAGATCTTTTCATAGATTTTAAGCTAAAATTCAAAAATTCGTCAAACACTGGCGTTGGCGAAGACCGAAAACCACCCACAAAATTCTTTGATGTACCATCATCATAAAATCATTCACATAAAGAGAATACCAGATTAATCGAAAAATTACACTATAAATTTTGTCAAATTACAGCACCTTCATGAATTTGTGCAAATTGTCGCGTAATTGATTAGATTCCATACATGATTGTATGAATTTCAAGTGTCACTCTGAATAGATTTTTCACTCTGCACTCTGAATGAATTTTTCTTAACGCTTGACAATTGCCAAATCCTCGGTTCGATTTTGGTCTGTTGTATGTTTTTAACTATAATATAGTAATTTTTACTGTCCAAATGGTGCCATGGTGAAATTGAATGCACAAAATATTCGAAATAAATGCGAATTTAGTCTGCACAAATCAAGTGGCGTTGTGTGTTTAATTTAACCCTCTGATATAGCATTTTCAACTGTTACGCTGTTCACAGTGTGGAGGAACTCCTGATGAAATCCCCAAGGTTTATTTGGGGAGGTTTTATTGAGATATCCGAAACAAAATCTTGAAGGAGCTCCTTAGGAAAATTCTGCAAGGAATCCCACGGGAAATAAGCACTTAATGAACTCCTGAAGAAGTATTCGGAATTATTTCTGAATGTTTGGAAAAATACTCACAAAATGCATAGAGAAAATCATAAAAAAATATATTCAGTAATACCAGCAGTGTTACTGTCCTAATGTAATGAGGAATTATATAAAAGATAAGTGTATGATGAAGGATCAAACTCTTATCTTCTAGTCCCTTTTACGTTTTGTTTTTCTGTCTGGTCCCTCTTTTTTTATTCCTGGCTGGTTTCTTTTTTCAAGCTAGAGGTCTCTAAAGTTCTTATATTGAAGGTACTCAAACACTACCAACCCTACAGTGTGATCGAGAGTCATTTTCAAAACAAATATTTAAATAATTGAGTCCTATTACTTGATCTGCAGATATACAAATTGCATTCGAACCTTGTCTCAAACTTCTATGAGAAAGCTTCCGTTACAGTTGGAAAAATCACGTCAGAAAATCGGTAGGAACTTAAGTTAAAAGATTGTCATCTACTTGTTTATCTTAATCGTTTTTTAATCTTTTTGTTATTTGAGAAGTCAACAAAATTCTATTCTGAATTATCTAATGTTTTTTCAGTATTTTTTTGAGTTTATTTTCGGAAATTTCGCCCATTATTACGGGTTTATTGAAAGAAATTGAATCTTTAATATCATATGGTACGATTTCAAAAACTATGTACTGTTGAATTGAATCCAGTGTGTACCAGTTATGAATATAGTTTTTCCCTATTAGGCCATATGTGAAATCTCGGAAATTTTCTCACTTGAAATACTTTTGAACGTTTTAACATCAAGATCCATTCAAATTACCTAACCACACAAAATGATTGAAATTTTTATAACAATTAAATTATCAAGTGTTATGAAATAGGGAACTGTGGGGTTTAGAATTGATTTGGGCAAACGGGAGCGCTACCGAAAGCTCGACGCTTTGTTTTTGACGTCACTGGAAGAGTGAGGTGTTGATTTGTTCGCAATGCCTACTTGATTGCCTGATTAACAGTCGGGTGGCATCTTCACATTCTTTGGCTACTGGGATGCCGCTGAGAGTAATCAGAATGCCACTGTAACATAGGATTTTAATAATGTGGATTCAATACCACACAGGATCCATTATATATAATTGGGACACCTACCCTATACGATTATTAAATTTGAACGACATATTCATTGTATTTATTAACTGTAACAAAATTTCTAGATTTCTAGAGCAAATCGTTTATGAAAAAAAAAGTTATGATAATAGCAAGTAAAAACAGTCTTAAAAAAACTTCAAATTGTCACTTTTAAGGAGACACACTCAATTTTAGGGGGTTTAGTACTAAATTGCAACATATTTTAAAATCTCACATTCATTTCTATTATATGAATTGTCATTGGAAAGCTGTAGGAAAGTTGATTGAGAAAAAACAAGTTTAAAAAACAATTTAACAATAATTTAATTTGTTTGTCACCCTCTCTAAGAGGCGAGATTGCAGCAATTTCCGTACGATTCAATTCAATGTAAATTAAACGAATTTCATATATTTGTTCATAAGCGTATTTTAAATGAGCCTGAGCTTGAGCCATTTTCCAACAAATTTCCCCGTTTAATCCAAAAGATCAACTCAATACACAAGCCTTTTGGGAGATAGAAATGTTACACACTTTCATCAACCATTTGTACATAGAAAATCAATTTGATTCAATCGGTCCATCCACACAACCGTTACAACACGTTTCACGCAGACATTGAAGCTGTCCAAAATTTTGCAAAATGGAACAAAAACTATTTTTAAATATCTGGATCAAAACGCAGAAATTCTTTCCGTTTTCCATTATAAATCGATTGATTAAATTGTGCGCGAACATATTAAACCAACAGTTTCTTTGACTTAGCCTCCAATCAGATGAAACAGACAGACCGGACTAGAGGTTATTTTGACGTTCAAAAGAAACGTTAAGGACTCCATCAATTCTGATTTTTTCGTTGCCGTTTTGATACAGATGTATCATCAAATAGATAAGTTCCCTTATTACAGCATATAATGCCAATATTTTGATATTTCGATCGCCTGGAGTACGTTTTGCTGAAACCATGAAAAAGCACTTAGTCCATTTTGTCTGAACACCGACCATATGATCGTGTGAGCATCGATATTTTACAAAGAAAGCTTTTCTCTACATTTTGGCATGTTCATTGATTTGACGTTGTGAAAATAAAGAATTCATACAAAAATAAAAAATCACTTCCTTAGGGGGTCCAAAATACAACAGTAACCCTACAATATTGCATATGCCTTTCGGTTGCAATAAGTTTTCACTCAGTTGTCGTATTACATTTAAGTTTTCGTGGAGTTTCAATAATTTGTCTTATTCACTATAAGGTGAAGAAACATCTCTAACATAACAACATAAATCTAGCAACTGGTTTCATTCAAAACTTGCGGACTTTTGATTGGAATTTAAGAATATTGAACTGAATTATTAGATAATTAGTTAGTTTTTTTTGTAGCTTATGTTATTTTCCATAAACCGTGGTCCACACGCGCTCAATTTTTACTTCGATGGTTGTTCAAAAACACATTCCTCGATTAAACTCCTCGTTGATTCATGGTGGTTTCAAGTTTCCACCCGTAGTCAAATTCGATAGAAATTTGTCATATTTGCCCCGCTTGCTGTCATTCCGCCCCATATTAATCGCATGTGATCAGTCGGCGTATCGAACTACGCTTCAGAAGCCGGTTTATTTTTCAACGCCATACCCGTCTTCGAAGCATCTTCGAGTCGAAGTCCACACGTTCCGAATGATGAGCTAATTATAAAAAGGATCCAGCGAATAAAATGCTTCTGTTTTGTTCGTGAAATATCTGATATCGTAAAATATTAATTAATGACATACCGTTTAGGACCGCAGCCGGAGGCATTGATTTTTTGGGGTTTGGACAGCAATAACACTGCGGAACACGTTTTTGTCTCCAGCATCAAAATACCTCTGTTTACTTAATAAAGGGTTGCTGAATCCATTTCCGTTTACAGAAATATCATAGCACGTCTAGTTTTTGAGATATTGGTTGTTGAAAATGCGAAAATTGACTATTTCAGCCAACTTGCATGCAAGTTTTCCAGCTTGTAAGGCAATTTATTTACTTAATTTGCCACAGAATTCAAACTTTATGTGTATAACAATACTTATCATCAAAGTTTGTAATACTTTTGAACCGAAAAAGTTATTTTTTGATGGTTTAGAAAAGTATTGTATTTTGCCATATGAGAGAAACGAAGAATTTAGTATGGAGACTACAAGTATATTGAAAAAATCGGTTTAATCTAAATTTAATCGTGCATTTTCAATCAAAATACATCTAAAATGAAAGTTTAAGTCCTCTTTTGTATGCTAGATGGATAAGATGCCAAAAAATTTTGATAAAATATACTTTAAATTTTAGGTAAACATCGATAAAATCAATGTTTTATACAACTTTGGCGACCTGTAGCTAAAAATTGTGACGTGCTGGGAGATTTCTGAGAACGGCATCAGATTCAGCAACCCCAAATCTACTAGAGACACATAATTTGATCCTTGAGACACGCAAAAATGTCATTTTTGTTGCGCTGTGTAATCGGTTGACGGCAACAGTCGGTGGCGGTTGGCGATGACACTGGTTCAAAGCCATTTATCAATATGGTTATGGCTTTGTTTTCGGAAAACCTGTTCTGATTTTTTGATCATGGAATGCTCAATATTCTCATGTCAGGGCCTTTTTATTTGGTCATCCGAAGAGCTGAGTGGCGCCCGGTGTTCATCGAAGTTGGATGACCTTGTCTAGCTTGTGAGACAGACTTGCAAGTGCATAATATGCAGTCTAGAAATAAATACTTGATTGACAAATCATATTGACTCGAATTTCTCGATCGCTTCCAAAACAGGAAGATGTCCGATATCACCTGAAAATTATTGTTTTTATATATTGGTTTAGTGAACGATATCGAACGCATTACAATTATGAATTGTGAGGAAAATAGACAAGGTAAAAAAGGTAACTTTCTAATTCATGATCGTCCAACTCATGTTCTCTTCTTGGAATATAGGTCTTTAGTATTATTAGGGAGCAAAAATGATAATGCTCATAACATCATTTGGAGCAGCCCAGATATTAAGATTCAGGTTGATGGAATACCTAAGTACTACAGATCTTGTATTACTTAATATAGGCAATCGCCCAACCTTTATGATATTTATTAGAGAGCGAGAAATAGGTGGCAGCGTCTTATAGGAGATCTGACTGCATTTGCTCTTATTTCGATGAAGAGTTATCCCTTTGCAAGGGACCGAATCCATCAGGTAGGTGGTGAAATAGGCTCAAATACACTACCCGTCATAAATACGGACTCACTAAAATAAGTATTGCAACACTCAGCTGAATATTGAATCACCCTGAAAAGTTTAGCATCACCTCAAAACAGGTAATTTCACATTGCTATATCTCGAGATCCTTACGACTTGC
The DNA here is from genome assembly GCF_002204515.2 of Aedes aegypti. Classification (NCBI taxonomy): domain Eukaryota; kingdom Metazoa; phylum Arthropoda; class Insecta; order Diptera; family Culicidae; genus Aedes; species Aedes aegypti. The sequence goes on from NC_035108.1 coordinate 247,787,647, forward strand.
AAAGAAGCGATCTTCAGCAAAGTTCAAGGGTTTAAGGACATCCGGAAAGCAAACAGTTTAGTTCGCGATTTTGCCGCTAGGTGGCGCTAGTGAGAATGTAAAATTGAGCATTTTAAACTAGTTCTAGCTTGTGATCCATAAGAGATAGAAAGTTCGGGTCTTCGGCAAAGTTTCTCAGGGGTTCTAGGACATCCGGAAAGCAAACAGTTTAGCTCGTGATTTTGCCGCTAGGTGGCGCTAGTGAGCATTTCAAACTAGTACTAGCTTATGATTCACAAGAGATAGAAAGTTCGAGTCTTCAGCAAAGTTGCTCAGGGTATCAAGGACATCCGGAAAGCAAATAGTTTAGTTCGTGATTTTGCCGGTAGGTGGCGTAAAATCTAAAATTGAGCATTTCAAACTAGTTCTAGCTTTTGATCCACAAGAGACAGTAAGTTTGAGTCTTCGGCAAAGTTGTTCAGAAGGTCAAGGACATCCGGAAGACGAACAGTTTTGATGAAGATTTCACCGCTAGGTGGCGCTAGTGAGCATGTAAAACTGAGCATTTTAAACAAGTTCTAGCTTGTGATCCAAAAGAGATAGAAAGTTCGAGTCTTCGGCAAAGTTGTTCAGAAGGTAAAGGACATCCGAAAGACAAACAGTTTGGTTTGGTGCTAGTCAGAATTTCAAACTAGTTCAACATTAAGTGAATCAGACCTGAATCACTTGAATATTAAGTGAACCAAACCTGAAATACTTGAATATAAAAAGAAAAAGACATGAACCGCTTTAAAATGAGTAAATAAGCTCTGAAGTACTGAGACGTGAATTAAAATAAACCTTAATAATTTAATAACGAGACGAAACAAACCGGAATAATTGTAGTCTGGGTGTATGAATTTGACATGATTTTTGTTTACTCCATATTCAAGTCAAACCTGAATTTCTTGAATATAGAGTGAATCAAACCCGGAAGACATGAATATAAAGAGAATCAGACATCAATCACTTTGATATAAAGTCAATCAAACTTGAACCATGAAGAGATTCTGACTTGAATAATTTGAATATGATGAATATGAGTCCTGACTGAGTCACTCGCACATGGAGTAAGTCGTACCAGAATCACTAGAATATAAATCAGATATGATACACTTGAATATACATTTGATCAAACCTGCATCACTTTAATTTAATATGATTCCGTCCCTAATCACTTCAACTTCCAAATGCCAAAGGATTTCTGAACAGCATTCTGGAAATTCTATCTTATCAAATTCATAATGTTTAGGTACAGTCATCCCTCCAGAGTAAACTGTTTCCTGGATGCCCTTGACTTCCCAGACAACCAAAATGTACGTATAACGAAATCACCTGGAGGCTTTGTATGTGCAAAATTTCACTTATAAGATGTCGCGAAAAGGCCTTCTACGTACAAAAGTGGAGGCGATATGTGATGAATAATAACATACAATGCGAGTATAGAAATATTCTATCGAACAAACCTGTGATCTTTTTTTTTTTTTTTTTTTTTTTTTTTTTTTTTTTTTTTTTTTTTTTTTTTTTTTTTTTTAGTATCATTCCAAACATTACATTCATTATTTCTTATATCTAGGTGTTCTGTGTTATTAGACAACACTATCATCCTAATTTGGTAAAACAAATCTAAGATTTTATTAACATTTTGTTAACAACATATTACATTTCATTTGCCGTAGCAGTTCAGATTTTTTACAGGTGAGTTGATTTCACCTGCTTATAAGAGAAAAAAAAACGTTTTTAATATACTTAACCTAACTTAACCTAATCATATAACGCATTAATCGTGGCAATAGAAGATTGTAACGATTTTTGCCTGAAATTATTGATTATTTTATTTGACATTTGTTCCAATGTTTCAACATTGGATATCCTATGTAACTCATTGGTACTATACCAGGGAGGAAGCCTCAGAATCATTTTCAAAATTTTATTTTGAATTCTCTGCAGAGCTTTCTTCCTGGTATTACAACAGCTAGTCCATATTGGTACAGCATACAACATGGCTGGCCTGAAAATTTGTTTGAATATCAAAAGCTTGTTCTTAAGACAAAGTTTTGATTTTCTATTAATAAGGGGATAGAGACATTTTACATACTTGTTACATTTGGCTTGAATGCCCTCAATGTGATTTTTGAAAGTTAAATTCTTATCTAGCATGAGTCCTAGATACTTAACTTCATCTGACCAATTTATTGGAACCCCTCTCATCGTGACAACATGTCTACTTGAAGGTTTCAAATAAAGAGCTTTTGGTTTATGTGGGAATATTATTAGTTGAGTTTTGGAAGCATTAGGAGAAATCTTCCATTTTTGCAAGTATGAAGAAAAAATATCCAAACTTTTTTGCAATCGACTACAGATGACACGCAGGCTTCGTCCTTTGGCGGAGAGGCCTGTGTCATCCGCAAACAAAGATTTTTGACATCCCTGAGGTAACTCAGGTAAGTCAGATGTGAAAATATTGTATAATATTGGTCCCAAAATGCTGCCTTGGGGAACACCAGCTCTTACAGGAAGTCTTTCAGATCTGGAGTTCTGATAATTAACCTGAAGTGTACGATTTGACAGATAACTTTGAATTATTCTAACAATGTATGTTGGAAAATTAAAATTTTTTAATTTTACAATCAAACCTTCATGCCAAACACTGTCGAATGCTTTTTCTATGTCTAGAAGAGCAAGACCAGTAGAGTAGCCTTCAGATTTGTTGGAACGGATCAAATTTGTTACACGTAAAAGTTGATGAGTGGTCGAATGTCCATGGCGGAATCCGAACTGTTCATTGGCAAAAATTGAATTTTCGTTGATGTGGGCCATCATTCTGTTCAAAATAACCTTTTCAAAAAGTTTACTGATGGAGGAAAGCAAACTGATTGGACGATAGCTAGAAGCTTCTGCAGGATTTTTGTCTGGTTTTAAAATTGGAACAACCTTAGCATTTTTCCATTTGTCAGGAAAATATGCTAATTGAAAACATTTGTTAAATATATCAACTAAAAATGATAAGCTACTTTCTGGAAGTTTCTTGATGAGGATGTAGAAAATTCCATCATCGCCAGGAGCTTTCATATTTTTGAATTTTTTAATAATAGTTCTCACTTCTTCCAAATCAGTCTCCCAGGCATTTTCGAAAACGTTCTCTTGATTGAGAATATTTTCGAACTCCTGAGTAACTTCATTTTCAATTGGACTAGTAAGTCCTAAATTAAAATTGTGAGCACTTTCAAACTGCATAGCAAGTTTTTGAGCTTTTTCGCAATTAGTTAGTAATAATTTGTTTTCCTCTTTCAATGCCGGTATAGGCTTCTGAGGTTTTTTCAAGATTTTAGATAATTTCCAAAAGGGCTTAGAGCCGGGGTCCAATTGAGAAATTTTATTTTCAAAATTTTTGTTTCTTAAATCTGCAAAACGTTTCTTGATTTCTTTCTGCAAATCCTGCCATATAATTTTCATAGCAGGATCACGAGTGCGTTGAAATTGCCTTCTCCTCACGTTTTTAAGACGGATCAAGAGTTTAAGATCATCGTCTATAATCACGGATTCAAATTTTACTTCACATTTTGGAATTGCAATGTTCCTGGCTTCAACAATGGAATTTGTTAAAGTTTCAAGAGCATTGTCAATATCAATTTTAGTTTCTAAAGAAATGTTAACATCAAGATTAGAGTCAACATACGTTTCATATATATTCCAGTCGGCTCGTAAATAATTGAAAGTGGAGCTGATAGGATTGAGAATCGCTTCATGCGATATTTGAAATGTAACAGGGACATGATCAGAATCAAAATCAGCATGAGTAACTAATTGGCTACAAAGATGACTAGAGTCGGTTAAGACCAAGTCAATCGTAGATGGATTTCTAGAAGAGGAAAAACATGTAGGGCTATCAGGGTATTGAATTGAGAAATATCCTGAAGAGCACTCATCAAATAAAATTCTGCCGTTGGAATTACTTTGAGAATTATTCCATAACCGATGTTTGGCATTAAAGTCACCAATGACAAAAAATTTTGACTTATTGCGAGTCAATTTTCGCAAGTCAGTTTGAAGCCAATTAACTTGCTGTCCAGAGCATTGAAAAGGCAAATAGGCAGCTATGAAAGTATATTTACCAAACTGTGTTTCAACAGAAACACCTAAAGTTTCAAAAACTTTAGTTTCAAATGACGAAAACAGTTGATGTTTTATACGCCTATGAATGATGATTGCAACTCCCCCACATGCCCCATCAAGTCGATCATTACGATAAACACAAAAGTTAGGATCTTTTTTAAATTTGGATCCAGGTTTTAAATAAGTTTCGGTAATAACTGCTATATGCACGTTATTAGCTGTAAGAAAATTAAACAGCTCGTCCTCTTTACCATTCACAGAACGAGCATTCCAATTTAAAATATTTAAATTATTATTTGGATCCATTAGAAAAACGTAATCCAATAACAATTTTATTTGTAAATTTTACACCTACTTGGACTGCTTCAGTCATAGTGGTGGCTTTGAACATTGCATCAATCATTAGATTCAATTGTTCAGTTAGAAAATTAAAATCAGAGGCAGACATATCATCTGATGATTTCCCATTGGAATTTTCGGTAGACGAAGAAGCGGGGTAGGAGTTACCTGTGGCGGTAGGGTTTTTTCCATTTGATTTGAAACAAGTAGAATGGGTACTCATGGAACGAACAGGGGAAGAGTTCAAATTACCTGCTACGATATCGGCAAAGGATTTACCGTGGGTAGATACATTCGAAATTGAAAGATTCGAACGGCTACCCGACGGATTAAAATTAGTTTGTGAATGAGCATGATTATGATCTTCCTGGTGGGTATGATTCCTAATCAAGCGATCGTTAACTGAAAAATGAGCATTGTTCGATACTCTACCAAGTAAATTCCGGAAACGACCGTTATCGTAACGGATATTATCCTTCATCTGCTTGGCACGAGCCTCAACGACTCTTTTGCGTGAAATGCATTCCCAAAAGTTAGCTTTGTGAGGGCCCTTGCAATTGGCGCATTGAAATTTTCTGGTATCTTCTTTCACAGGACAGTCGTCCTTAGCGTGAGAAGAACCTCCGCAAATCATGCATTTAGCATCCATGCGACAATTTTTTGTACCATGACCCCACTTTTGGCACCGACGGCACTGAGTGGGGTTCTGGTAATTTCCTCCAGGTTTCTGGAAATGTTCCCACGTCACACGGACATCGAACATAAGTTTAGCTTTTTCTAAAGCTTTAATATTATTTAGTTCTTTTTTGTTTAAGTGAACTAAATAATATTCTTGAGAAAGCCCTTTCCGAACAATGCCAGATTGGGTTCTCTTTTTCATAATGATTACTTGGACTGGTGAAAATCCAAGTAAATCATTTATTCCATTTTTGATCTCTTCAGGTGACTTATAGTCACTTGAGAGACCTTTCAAGACGACTTTGAACAAACGTTCAGTTTTGTCGTCATAAGTAAAAAATTTGTGCTTCTTCTCTTCAAGATATCTGAGAAGAAGTTCGCGATCTTTAAGAGTTTCCGGCAAAACGCGACAGTCTCCTTTCTTTGCGATTTGGAAGGAAACCTTGATTCCCCTAATGGAGTTCAAGATCTCCTGCCTAAATCCCCCAAATTCGGAACAACTGACCACGATAGGCGGCACTCTTTGCTTCCTCACTTGAATCAAAGAGCCTGGGCTAGAGGCTGCTTCGATTTGGTGTTCGGAAAATTTGTCTAGAGCATCGAACTGATTGCTCATTTCAATACAATTATTCATTTCACCCTTGGAAGAAACTTCGCATTCCGGGGAAGCGTCCTTTCTTCCATTCTTGCCACGTGTAGTGACAGTTTTAAAACCCACTTTTTTGGAAGGAAGTAGTGAATTCAGAGATTCACCCTTCCTTTTGTTAGTTGTTGATACCATGTTTAGTTAATAAACGAGAAAGACGTGACCTTCGAGAGGTTTTTTCCCTAGACGGTGTCCAAGAAGGATTACCACCGCTAGCTTTCGCCAACGGGTCCAACGAAAAATCGAAGGCACGGGTCCAAACAAGGATCGTAAAGGGATCAATAGTAGAAAAAATAGTACTGAAAAGTACTGTTTAAGTAGCACTGAAAAGTACCGTTTTTAATTTTAGCACTGAAAAGTACTGTTTTATTGCTTTAGGTAGTTTTTAAGAAAACTTCCAAGAGCAGAGAGAATTCGTGTACGCACAGCACGAAGGTACGATGCGCACCAAACCTGTGATCTTATGCGACTTAACTTATGATAACAAATGTTGATTTGACAGCTGCACCGGATTGATTCGATTTTGTACGAGTGTACGGGACGAAACAAAATGTACGAATGAACTCAGAAAAGAAGTGTTTTATGCGAGGAAACTCAACAATCTGACGAGTTTATCCACGGTGTTTTGCGGGTTTGATGTAATTAGAATGAATAAACGAGTTGTAACGTGAACTTTCATGCAATTCCAGGTTGTCTGGGTTTCCGAACAACTTTGCCGAAGACTCAAACTTTCTATCTCATCTGGCTCAAAAGATAGAATTTGTTTCATATATTTAATTAAATGAGCGTACTAGTGCAACCTAGTGGCAAAATTAGGAACCAAAAAATTTGATATTTGGATGTCCTTTACTTTATTTCTGTTCTTTACTTGCCGAAGACTCGAACTTTCTATCTCTTGTGAATCACAAGCTAGAACTAGTTCAAAATGCTCAGTTTTACATGCTCGTGTGACGTTCAAAACTAGCGCCACCTAGCGGCAATATCGCGAACTTAACTGTTCACTATCCGGATGTCCTTAAACCCCTGAGCAACTTTGCCGAAGACCCGAACTTTTTATCTCTTATGGATCACAAGCTAGAACTAGTTTAAAATTTACAATTTTACATGCTCACTAGCGCTACCTAGCAGCAAAATCGCGAACCAAACTGTTTGCTATCCGGATGTCCTTGATCTCCTGAACAACTTTGCCGAAGACCCGAACTTTCTATCTGTTTTGGATCACAAGCTAGAACTAGTTTAAAATGCTCAGCTTTACATGCTCACTAGCGCTACCTAGCGGCAAAATCGCGAACCAAACTGTTTGCTTTCCGGATGTCCTTGATCCCTTGAACAACTTTGCTGAAGATCGCTTCTTTGCAAGTCGGAAGGATCTCGAGATATAGCAATGTGAATTAACCTGTTTTGAGGTGATGCTAAACTTTTTGGGGGTGATTCATTATTCAGCTGAGTGTTGCAATACTTATTTTAGTGAGTCCGTATTTATGACGGGTAGTGTATATCGATGGCACAAATCTTCCAATTGGCGGGGGACATGCCTCTGAAGCAGGCTTTCTGATAGCTGATACGGCGATGGATATTCGGGCCATATTGTGAAATATATTCCTAACAGATGTTGTGCGGAAAGTCGGGTTTAGTAGCCAAGGAACGATTTTTAAAACACCAGTCAACTTGTTTGCTTCGCGGATGATGTGAACATTGTCGGCCAAACATTTAAAAAGGTGACAGACTTAGTGACTCTCCTGAAACGTGAGGCAGCAGTAATATGAAAATACATTTTAGTCATCAAGGGCGTCATCAACTCTAAAAAGAAGAGGTTCAAAACTTGATTGCAAGTCAAAATATTTAAACCTATGAGAGTGTTTTGGTTTTGCTATATCTATTTCAAACAAATAAGAAGCGTAGAAAATTAACAAATAAGTGTTCGTCATGAAACTGTGGTGATACATACAAAAGGCCTCCATTATTGGCAATGTCTGAAAGGTGCATCGCAGGTCCCAAAGGTGATTAAGAATTTTTAACGCGTTCGTCAATGGTGCAAAGTGCGGTAGTCCCAATCTGATTGACGGTTTAAATTTACTCTTTTCGTGCATTGTCAATAGGGAACCGGTGCAATTTTCCGGTAGGGGACCTTTTCTCCACAGAGCTTCAGAACTAATGAAAACGACATTATTTTGTCAATACAAGAGTCAATGCTCACACATGCTCGGAGATGTAAACAGTTATATCTGCAACTAAATTATTGGAAAATTGTTTTAAGATTGTCGATAATATGAGTCAATACCCTATCCCGTAATCGAAACAAAACGATTAAAATATGACTTTTCGGCGACCACCAAGGGTGCTGTATGAAATTCACGCAGGGCATTGCTTCACGTTCTTCAAGCCATCTTTTCGGCGCAAAAGAAAGTGCAAAGTGGTAGAGAAGGACATTTTTGCACGTCAGCAGGGATCATCGTGCCTCTCCCTACTTCCCCATTCAACCAATCCCGGTGAGGTGAGCTAATCAATATTCCGGTGTCACTTGAGAAACGAAACCATTATTCACTTTATGATGACGATGATGCTGCCCAAAATGGTAATCAGTATGAGGAGCTCCCGCCAAGCTATTGTTTCCAGCTTGAATTGATTTTGGTTTCAATCATGCAGGATGTTTGCCATTTCTGAAACAGGTGATGAAAGCGATTAACGATAATCAGTGGGCACATATGGAAACAAAGAAGAAATGGAACGCCACTTACATTAATTTCATTTAATGAGGTGGTCTGAAGAGGTTTCATTGGGAGCCGAACATCTGAGGCATATAGTTCCATTTTAACTCTCTTACACGTAGATCTCAATTTTCGATCTAAACATCATTTATCTTTATCTAAAATTTCGTGTCCTTTACCACCCCCTTCTTCTCTGCAACGCGTTATTTAAAAAAAAACAACTCTTTCTTTTCTTTAAGCGTTAATTAATTTGGGGACTACGTTGATTATGGAGAAAATGCGAAATGTACCGTTTTGTGTATCACTTTTTTCATAAGATTATCAACTATTCTTTGATTTAAGTTCTCTACATTGCGTATAACAAAATCAGCAATTTCGTAAAACGTTAGTTGAGCAATTTCAGGAAAATGTAACTTTAAAACGTTGTGTAATAAAAAACGTTGCGTGGTAAGTCATTACGTTACATTGCGTGATAAAGTAACAGTACCTGGATTTGTTTTATTGGGTTTGTATAAATGGTAATCAGGTAATGCTTTATGAAAAGGTATATAAATCGCTTGTCAACAAGGTTTAAACAAGGTTTTAAGAACATTAAGCAGAGATGCAGGCTTTATCCCAGTGGGACGTAACGCTAGAAAGAAGAAGAATGGTAAAGCTATGTATTCGCAGTGGGTGGCATGTGCTTAGAATGAGAGACTCCTGTATGTCCTCCGGAAGGGCACAACACACCGAAAGCGCGAAGACCTGCCATAGACGAGATGCAAAAAAAAAAAACACGCCACTATGGTTATACCTACACACATTAGGGTGGAACTGCTTGGTATCCATATGCAATATTGCACCAAAACTTCAGTGGCCCTAATTTCACAGAAAGAACATCAGTGCAATTTCATTTCTAGCTTTGTGCACTAGCAGAAAGCTTAACCCACCGTCGGTCGCCCTAGTGTACTGAGTACACGCACTTTGCGAAAAGTCGAAAAACACATTGAAAATCCCTTCAAATTGATCCGGGTGTTGGTCCTATTCCAAGATCTACTCTTCTTCTTGCTTGTAGAGAAGAAATTTTTCGAAAAAATCAACGAAAAGTATTCGAAAACATCGGGTTTTTAACCTAAGTTTTAAGGCGTGTACTCAGTACACCAGTGCGACCGCTCGTGTAACTTTTTTTTACCAGGTCCGTCACACGAGCGGTCGCATCGTGTACTGAGTACACGCGGAGCAATTTTGATTGTACATCCAAAGCTAGACAAGATAGAATGTGGATGTCTTCGACAAATTTCTTCAGTCCAACGGTACCAATTGGTCAGTGGACAGAAAACACTTTGGAAACATCCTCATCTTCCTGTGGCCATCGGATTGTGCCCCGGGGGAACCGATGTAGTGGACATTTCGCAATGCAACATCTCGTACACAAATATCTCAGGATCTAGATTTTTTAGCAAGATGGTGTCTTCGGCAAAGTTGTTCAGTAGGTCAAGGACTAACATTTGATAGGCTGCTTGTTTAGAAATTCTGCCACCAGGTGGTGCTAGTGAGCATTTAATTTTTCAAACACCGATATCTCAAGATCCTGATTACCTAGAAAGATGATGTCTTCGACAAAGTTGTTTAGTAGGTCAAGGACTAACATAAGATAAGCTACCTAACAAGAAAAACTGCCACAAGATGGCGCTAGTGAGCATGCAATATTTCAATCACGAATATCTCAGGATCCCGATTTTTTAGAAAGATGGTGTATTCAGCAAAGTTGTTCAGTAGTTCAAGGGCTACCATGTGATGATTTTCTTGATTCGGAATTCTTTCAATAGATGGCGCTAGTGAGCATGATATTTTGTGAACACAGATATCTCAGGATCCTGGTTACCTATAAAGTTGACGTCTTCGACAAAAGTGTTGAATATATCAAGGTCTAGCATGTAATAAGCCACCCAACTTGAAATTCTACCAACAGATGGCGTATTTGGATCGCGAATATCTCAGGATAACGATATTTTAGCAAGATGGTGTTTTCAGCAAAGATGTTAAGCAGATTAAGGACTAAACCTGTGATGTGCCGTTTGATTCGGATTTCTTCCACAAAACGACGCTGAAGATGCAATTTTTCGAACGCAGATATATTTGGATCCTGATCGCTTAGAAAAATGATCCTGAGATATTTTCATTACTAATAAATATTACCCCTTCGGCAAGGTTGTTTTAAGATGAAGGCCTAAATGCAAGGAACCTCAAGTTTTAAAATTCTTTCAACTGGTGGCGCTATTCAGCATGCATATTTTGATTGCTAATATCTGAGGATCCCGATTACATCCAAATATAAACTTCTCTGCTCAAAAGTTCAGTAAGTAAAGTACAAACTTGTGATGGGCCACACTTGTTTGGGAATTCTTCCACTAGATGGTGCCACTGAGTATGCTAAATTTTCAACCCAAATATCTAGGATCATGATTGCTTAGTCTTCAACTTAGTTGTTTATCCTGTCCAAGACTGATGCATGTTTACCATGTAATAAATCGTCTGGTTCGAAAACGGTGCTCTTCAGCATGAAAATCCCATCAGAATATACTTCAGAATTTCATGGACAGTCAAATTTCCAGTCGATACTCAAAAGATCATCGACACATGGAACAGATATTCGTTAGAAAGCTGATAAAAGGGAGCATTATAGTAATTATGATTTTTTTTGTTTTAAGTATGGTTTCATGAGTCGATATCGAACTATGGAACATCGACTAATACAGGTTTGACTATATTTAAAAATATGACGATCAAAATCATTGCAGCCTGCAGTTGGTCGCATATATACGAGTCGGTCGTTAAAAAAATGATCGATGGACACCTATGAGAGTGTGACGCCTTTTTGTCTGTACTGAAATCAAAGAACTGTCAATGATGGTTACATTTGAGCAATAGGCCTTTTCACGAGACGTCTCAAATCAGCTGATTCGGAAGGTTTTTGACAGTTCTTCTATACAAATGCCGAACGTGTCGGTGGTTCTAAAAGGTAAACAATAATGCAAAATAACGATCAAATAATTATGAAGGCGTAATCGGTTTTCTTAAACACATCTATTCTGTGAATTCAACTGAATTTTCTGATAAAATTATCAATAGCATACTGCAGTAGCACGTGATATTTTTCTGCTATCAAACAGTATATTTCAAGCACATTGATTGGTTCAAATAATGCGAATAATAGCCTTAAAACTGGTGCTAGACTTAGTACACGATGCTTTTCATTTTTACTTCCATTTGAAAAAAAAAATGAAAAGGCCTATCAAATATCTAATGAGCCTTTGTACGTGCCATAAATTCTTTTATTCTCATGACTTTTACAGTGCGCCGTGTGTTGGTGGTGTCTCGCTTTCTCTAACGGGCAACTTGAAAACAGAGCGCACAGTAAAAGTCAAACGTTTTATAGCATGCATAGGCTCATGAGTTAAAAGAACAAAAGAATTTATGGCACGTACAGAGGCTCATGGGCGGTAGAAAGCTGTTACACAAAAACAAAGATGGATGTGTTAGTGCAAAGTGATATGAGAAACTCGGTCTCTCATGGCGACTCACGGGATGGCACGCACACTACAACATTGTTCGAATCACCTCGAATGTGATAGATATTGCCTGTGTTGTTTACAAATCAATTCAAAGTGCTCTTTGTGCTAGTATAACCATATTATGATTATACTAGCACAAAGAGCACTTTGAATTTATTTATAAACAACCAGTAAGTGAAATTATCGGTCACGGCGATAATCATAAGCCTATCTCTCAAGCTGATTTTCCGGAGGAAAAAGACGTGCCATAATATCAAACCCGACCAGTACTGCGAGAGTGTGCTCTCACGAGAGGTGCAGCAACAAATTTAGATTATCACCAGCAACGAGAAGTTTGCGTCCTACTTTTCTACTAAATATAAAAATAATATTGTTCAATTTGAATCTAGAATTTGAAGTAGAATGAACCCTATATGTTTAATTTTATTTTGTGCTTATCTATTAATTTACTGGCAGCGAAATGTTTTAACATTTGACAAAACGTGTATTGATGAGCCCAAATGATCAGTATCATAAGATGTTCAGCAAATTGAATGCTCACTGGCGCAGGATTACTCAAAATATAATTACCAATAACATGTGAGCATTTTCTTTACCTAATAAATTTGATGAAGACGTCAAGTTTTAAAATAATCGAGAACTTGAGATTCTGTATTTGAAAAAAATTAAACCAGGAGCTCTTTCTCTAGCCTGATGGAATTATTTGAAATCTAACGGCCCATAGGTATATTTTACACTTGACACGTTGGTCCATGATATTCAGAACAACTTCATCAAAGACACCATCTTTGTAATCTAATTTTATTTTCCTAACCAGGATCCTGAAATAATTCAATTCGAAAATTTCGTTTTGTGGAAGAATTCTGCATATTACATGAAATCAAACTGCATATTACATGTTTAGTCCTTGACCTACTAAACATCTTTGCTGAAAACACCATCTTGCTAAAATATCATTATCTTAAGATATTCGCGATCAAAATGCAGCATGATCACTAGTGCCATATGGTGGTAGAATTTCAAGTTGGGTGGCATATTACATACTAGACCTTGACCTATTTAACACTTTTGTCGAAGACGTCAACTTTATAGGTAGCCTGGATCCTGAGATATCTGTGTTCACAAAATATCATGCTCACTAGCGCCATCTATTGAAAGAATTCCGAATCTAGAAGATCATCACAAGGTAGCCCTTGAACTACTGAACAACTTTGCTGAATACACCATCTTTCTAAAAAATCGGGATCCTGAGATATTCGTGATTGAAATATTGCATGCTCACTAGCGCCATCTTGTGGTAGTTTTTCTTGTTAGGTAGCTTATCATATGTTAGTCCTTGACCTACTAAACAACTTTGTCGAAGACATCATCTTTCTAGGTAATCAGGATCATGAGATATCGGTGATTGAAAAATTAAATGCTCACTAGCACCATCTGGTGGCAGAATTTCTAAACAAGCAGCCTATCAAATGTTAGTCCTTGACCTACTGAACAACTTTGCCGAAGACACCATCTTACTAAAAAATCTAGATCCTGAGATATTTGTGTACGTCGGTTCCCCCGGGGCACAATCCGATGGCCACAGGAAGATGAGGATGTTTCCAAAGTGTTTTCTGTCCACTGACCAATTGGTACCGTTGGACTGAAGAAATTTGTCGAAGACATCCACATTCTATCTTGCCTAGCTTTGGATGTACAATCGAAATTGCTCCGCGTGTACTCAGTACACGATGCGACCGCTGGTGTAACTTTTTTTTGAGCGACTGACGGAAGGTTAACATAAGAAGACCATGAACGTTGGTTTACTTTTCTGGAAAACATGAATTCCGAAATGTTTCACCTTAACAACCGAGCTAACCCATATGAAGCGTGAGTACAACGACATGGGACAGAAAGTGCACTCTGTCACATCTAATTACAGCTGGACACGACAGACACAGCCAGAGGAACATCACTGCCTCAGCGCCGGAGCTTAACTTTTACCGCATGCAATTGATGGGCGACGGGGGTGACGGACATCGACTAATCAGAGGCACACTACGACGGCGATCGGGATGTAGAATTGAGCAGGCGGACAGTTACTGTAGTCGTCGTTGACACCGTTCGTGAATTTCATCCAATCATCCTCCGTCCGTGGCCACCTTCTTCGATCTGCTGCTGTTCTGGTGGCAAGTGGCTCTCTGTGGAAGATTCAATCTTGGCACACTTTGGTGGCGTTTATAAAGTGCCTGTTAGAATTATGAGGATAGGACTTAATACTAGTTTACGCAACAAGTTGCAGAATGATGATTTTTACAGCACGAGTAACAAATTTATCCAACGAGGCTTGTAGAGTTGGTTAATTATGACGAGTACTGTGAAAATAGAGTTCTGCAAAAACCACTTGAGAGTATCATAAATAATATCGGAATGCATTCATCATTATTTTGTAATTTGGAGAAATTGTTGTGTAGAGATTTGATACTAAACTCAAAAAAGTTTCATAATAAAAGAGCGTTCTGAAAAAGTTACCACGCAACTGATTTTAGTTACATAATGACTATCACGACGCAATTCATTCGTTTCATAACAGATTTGTGTGATAAAAAAAACAGCCTATCAGGATGAGAAATTGCATAATAGTAGTTTACGGAACAAGTTGCAGAATGATGATTTTTACAGCACGAGTCGTAAATAATTACGACGAGTGCTGTGAAAATCGAGATCTGCAACAAGATACGTACAACATTTTTTTTTGCAATTTCGTAGAAGACCACTTGAGGGTATCAGATATAATATCGGAAGGCATTCACCATCATTTTACAATTTCTGAGAAATGGTTTTGTAATGATCCATTACGCAACTCAAAACAGTTGCGTAATGAGAAAGCGTTGCTTAATGAACCATTACAACACTGGTTTCAGTTGCGTAATGACTATTCCCGCACTGAATACTTCAGTGCAGGAAAGTAGGCCGTTTTATGACAGATTGGTGTGATGAAAATCAGCCTATTACGATGAGAAATTGCAGAAAATATGTTTTGCAATTTCTGATGTAAAAGGCTGTTTCTCATCACGCCAATTTGTCATGAAACGTCCTACTTGCCTGTACCGAATAAAATGTGTTGTAAGATTACATTAGGCAGCTGAAGATCGCATCACGAAGCAGCTCACGAGTGTATATCAACGCATAAAAACGTCACAGTCTCCCGAACTGGCTAGGTGTGAGTAAGTCCGCACCCGCCTGCTCGGGAGAACATGTCAAAAGAAGTAGCAACAAGCTCGGGAACGTTTACTCGTGAGTAACCGAGCAAGTTGTGATTTATTATGGTTCTGACAGACATATTAATTGCATAACCATCAAGTTGACAGTAAACTACTAGTTTTTAGTCAATAACCCTTGGAAACTAAAATTCTTGGAGGGGAAGCAGCTTTTTTCCACAAACACAAAATTTGACTCTGAACAGCTCCGAACACGTTCGCGAATCACTTTTCGCTTCGTTACTCGGGAGCACGATGGATGCGAGTAAACCAGCGCTCTGACGCCGAGCGTTTGGTTTTGTTTTTGTTCCAGTTCAGCAGAAATGTTAGCCACTTTCCATCACTGCACGCCATTTCCGGACGTATTGCAGAGCTACATCCCAGACAACCAAAATGTACGCATAACGAAATCACCTGGAGGCTTTGTATGTGCAAAATTTCACTTATAAGATGTCGCGAAACGGCTTTCTACGTACAAAAGTGGAGGCGATATGCGTGCATATATTATGTGATGAATAATAACATACAATACGAGTGTTTAAATATTCCACCGAACTAACCTGTGATCTTATGCGACTTAACTTATGATAACAAATGTTGATTTGACAGCTGCTACGAATTGATTCGACTTACTTTGTACGAGTGTACGAGGCGAAACAAAATGTGCAAATGAACTCAGAAAAGAAGTGTTTTATGCGAGGAAACTCATCAATTTGACGAGTTTATCCACGGTGTTTTGCGAGTTTGATATAATTAGTATGAATAAACGAGTTATAACGTGAACTTTCATGCGATTTCTGGTTGTCTGGGATGTTCGTCGGTCTTGGGCGATACTCCTCCAGTTACCCCAATCGTTTAGAGTCGTCACCCAGTCAACATTTTGGTTGGTATAACTTTTGTTATACATCATTCTATATGAGCCAATTCAATCGTATAGAATGCACAAAAAGGCTATATACCTACCAAAGTGGAGGCTATATGCGTACTTGGCACGACTTTTTAAGACTTTCTGCGATCGGATATACGATGCCACAAAATTTGGATGAAAATAAAAAAAAAGTTTCCAGCGAGTCTCGAAAGCGGGACCTCTGGATCAGTAATCGGACAATTTCCAACGTACCACCAAGGGTTCCATATCCAAAGGGTGATTATTTGCCAATATTAATACATGTTTCATGTACAGCGACACATACTTTGTTGTTCTTTGAGGCCCATCGTCAGCAGATACAAAGTTTGGGTGGCAATTTTTACTAAGTTATTGCGATTTCATACGATGCTTTCTGGATTGATATATGATCTATCAGTTTATATAACATAACGCGATTCTATGTTGTACTATTTACGACATGTATTGTTATCAACACAGATTGTCGTTTATGAATCGTATTGGGGATTTATATACAACTTGTATTAACATTGATAACGCTTAATTTGGCATATTGTGCGATTCTGATTTTGGACGCATGAATATGTGATTTTAGATGCATATTCTTATACGATACGTGGTTCACTGGGCAGGCACTCTTCTACTGCGTACAGCCAGGGTATTCGTGGTCTTCCATGATAGTCGCCTACCTGTACCTGTTGAATATTGGTTTAGTCATTCTTTTTTCCTATATTTGCAGTAGGTGACCAGTCCACTGAAGTATGTCCTATTTCATGCTTAATAATATTTGCATCTGTATGCACTTGATAAAATTCGTGATTCATGCGTCTATGCCAAACACTATTTTCTAGATTCCCATCCAGTATTGTTGGCAGCACTTAACGCTCCAATTACCTACGTAATTGACCCCAACTAAGCCCAATTAAGAGCTAAGAGCGAATCAAAGTACTGCCAAAAAATCGACCAACTGTTAACTAAATGAAATGAACTTTTCAAAAATATGGATGAAAAAAGTGTGCGCAAATTAATTAACTGTATTCCGGGAAAAGTCCGACAATTTCTTGTAAAAGGTGATGAATATTTTATTTATTATTTTTCCTTTGAAGCTTACAAGCAATGCAACATTTGAGTTAAAACAGAATTCATTTTCGTTGAATTATATCTAAATTATTCCAATTTGTGTATGTTCCAATTCTAAATGGGCCACACCTTAAGCATCATTGACCGTACAATTCATAATTACTACTCCGTGGTAAAATCCAAATTGCAACAGGGAATCAACAGATGTAGCTTGGAAGTAGCATACCATCCTCAATGTACAATTTCGAGAACTTTAAACTTATCAATTTCAATACCGGAGCCAGCCACGCCTTTACAGTCATCTAAGAAGAGAAGGAAATTTTCTCGACTTCCTCAGGGCATAGAGTATCTTCGTACCTGCCACACGATATACGCATGCAAAAATGATCATTGGCATAGTAAGCTCTCAGTTAATAACTGTGGAAGTGCTCATAAGACACTAAGCTGAGAAGCTGGCTCTGTCCCAGTGGGGACGTGACGCCAGAAAGAAGGAGAAGACACTACTAATTTGGAACAGCGCTTAATCTTTTCATGTACTGGGATGGTCTAAGTTTTAAATTTGTTTATTACCATACATACACAATCTTTTGATCTATACTGTAACAGCGTCTAATATTTCCACCCAGCAGCGATCATCCGACAGCATGAACAACTGAAAAAGCAAAACCGCTGGACAAGCTTCAAAAACTACATCTCGCGGGTGGCAAACCTGCATGTTGGTAATTGAATTGATAGCACCAATTTATAATCCAACGTCGTCGGGCATGTGAATTTTCCGTACGCCATCATCCCAGCCAGTTTAGATCTCTTCTTCCTGCACATGCCATTCAGAGGAGAACACGCCGTGCAACGTGTTCGGTCAATAGTTTAACTCACTGCCAGAAATATAGCTCACGCGTGTAGAGCCACGAGGACATCGTCGATTAATTATCGATACGATTAGGGTGCGATTTTTTTTATAAAGCTATTTCGTGTCATGTGATCATAGTCGACGGTATGCTAAAGATGCTATATTAGGGCGCTGCAAATTAAAACCAAAAGTTTGAAAATCTCCCATAACTTCTCCATAATGTGTATGATGAGAATGTTTCAATCACATTAGTACTGATATTCAATTACAAATTTATCCTCCAAAATATAATAAACGAGTTTGATTTTCAAATTGGCTGAATACATGACAGAACTCTATTTGTATAATAAGAAGTGTATAAAAAATAAGGGAAATGTTTTTTTTTTATTTGAACCGCCCTTACTACAAACGACTAAATGTCGCTACTTTGGTGTGGTTATTTGGGAACATATTATCACTAATGAAAAAATGGCATACAGCACACTTCAAGAGCAAAATGACGAACATGTCTGCACCAACAAAGTTTCATATTATCCATTTAGTATTCCCAGGACAATTAAAAATCGTTCACATTCATTCCACTGGTTGCAGAATTCTTCGATACGCTCAATTCTAGGAAATATACATACGAAAACGATGTCTGATCAGAGTCGTCTTCAAACTAACCTTATGTGTCATTTACCACATGAAATTCGCATACAATGACAGCACCATACCCAGCAATTCGAGTCGCGCCATGAAGGTGCAAGTACTCGAGAGCAAAGTGAAATTCCGAGGAAAAGAACCAGATTTACTGACTAAAACGCTCGTTTTCGCGTTCAAAATCGAGAGATTTCCTGGAAAAATCGGTTGTGCCGAGCCATGTTTGCGCGTTCGGTACACTTGGTAGGCGCCTGAGATGTTGTTAGGCACACTTACAGACAGTGAATTGGTCATGCTATTTTTTTGGATGAGGAATTTTCACTTAATTCTAATTCTTTGCATGTTTGGGAATTGATTTCAGATCTGTTTACTCTTTTTAATATATTCGACTCCTCTGAGCAGAATCTCGATAGAGAATCTTAATAGTAGATTTAAGTACCTTGTACCTTTTAATTCATCCTTAACTGCTTATCTTTGATAGATTCGTGTATTTCGACTAGGGTAGATGGGGTACTAAACGCCTTAATTCAAGAAGCGCAATTAATGCACATATTGATATTATAACGGGAAGTAACGACCATTGACTTTATGAGAGAAATGATTCCATCGCAGTAATCCACGGCATGTCAGTGAAAAATAATACCTCCACTATTGGTACACTGTTCCTTTAGTTGCGGTATATTTTTTATTTGTGTTCCTATAGTTGCGGTCTGAGAGAGACTCGCGAAGAGGAAAAATATCAACGTCATATGCAGCCCAGATTCCCCTCTCACGAAACGTCAAATGCAGCCCACCGTTTTTATGGCTGACAAAGTGAAAAGTATTGTATTCAAAGTAAATTGTTATTGAAACCCTCAGTCAGCGGAGCAGTTTTTTCCAAAGTTGCTGATAAATCTAAGCAGAAGATTAATTATTTCTAATGTCTGCTACGTTTGCTGGCATGAAATTTCACTCAAACGGCTATTTATGATTCGATGTGATGCAAACTCAATCATTTTTTGCTGCGAGGTTCATGTGAGGATTTGAACGGCTTGCGCATAATTGGTATAAACACAAAGTGGAATAAGAAAAAAACTCAGCAATCACAGAAAAAGAAGACCGTCTTCGCGAGTCTCGTCTCAGGTTGCGGTATCCGTTGTTTTTTTTATGGGATCTTCCACTATCCAACTTTCTACGCTAGCTTGCCATAATATCGGAATCACCCCCTTTTGACATTTCTTACACACACTATAATTTTTTTTATAGCTCAATCGAAGCAAGCTTTGAGGAGATGAAAATTTTTGATGTTGACAATGAGTTTTACCATTTTTGTTCTCTGAATATCTGAAATAGAATAAGTAGGTATTTGCTAATTTTTCTAATGTGATTTCCTTATATTTTAGGTTTATGAGGTACGGTGATAAGCTGCTAATTGATGATGGTATTATTAGCTACGAATCTATACCGAAAGAAATTTGGTTAAAATGGTTTTAATTAAAGATGTCGTCAGGGAATGGACCGCTGAACACGTCGCTCTGCAACCTAACGGCTGAGAAAATCATTGGATCAACACTTTTGAATGAAATGTTCATATTAAAACATAAGTCAAGCTACTACTAAAATAAATACATTTCCAATAGTTTATATGACATTACAATTTTATTCCAATGTATTGTATAGTGTTGGGCTTTGCGACCACCGTTTCAGTAAGAAGGTCTAATTAATTCTTTTGTTTTTATGTATAATCTAGAATTGTATAAAAGTTATAGTCTGTAAGGTACTTGAGTCGAATGCTGTAGGTTGTGTTGCTACTCAATGGAAATATTTCCAAGTATTATCGAAGTATCTTGTTTAGGGTTTCATGAGAATACCGTTCATTTTGTTTCGTAAAAATCTTGTAACGAATCAAGAAACTGCGATAGCAAGAACCCTGCCAAGGATCCTAAGTGAATTTCCACCAGGACATTCATGCACATAATGGACCAAAGCATGAGTTCACTTATTTGACGTTTGAGCGGTGCCGAATTCACTCGTTGCCATGGTCACGTAAATAATGGACCGATGCACGAGTTCACTATCTGACGTTCGAGCGGGGCCGAGAAACATTTGTTACGAAAAGTTTCTATGGCTGACGCGGAGATCAAACCCACACCCCATGACAAGATGCGATCACTGCCTGGTGATACTAACCGCACGGCCACGAAGCCCACAATTTTGAAGAAATCTTTTTTTTATTGAATATAGAAGATAACAATTTTATGGATTGAAAATAGCAGATAGGGATAAACGCTTGGCCTTGCTTAGTATGTTTTGAAAAATGTGTAACTTAATTTGTTGATGAATATTCAACAACAAATTATGTGGCATGTAAAACAATTCATAAATACTATGCGAAAATACCTCCAAAATAAATAATATTGACTAGTTTAACCAATTAACGGTCATTTATTTGGGGAGCGGGGTGTGGTCTTGGGAAAGGGTAGTACTAATTTTCTTCGATTATCGTTTCTTTGAATGTCATTTTCTCGAATGTCGTTTGCTCAAATGCCGTTTCCCCGAAATTCAGTTCCCCAAAAACCCCGTTCTCACGAACATCCCATTTTCCCGAAAATTGTTTGGAAATTAAAATTGCTATGACTTCATGCATTTAAGGGTGGTAAATGTACCGGTTAACTGATATGCACCCTTTTTGATTTGATTTTTTTTCGAGTTTCACTGTTCTCTGCAACTTTGATAATACAGTCGCCTCTCCACATCTCGATATCGAAGAGATCATCGAGATCGGGAGAAATCGAGACAAAGAACAAATTTTTAATGATAACTAGATTGAAAAACACTCCGTTACCAAGAAAATAATAAACAATCAGACGTCATTGCACGATCCTAAGTAACCTTTTATATTGTTCATATCGACATACAGAGAGAAAATTGGGAAGGAAAAATTAACAGGCACCCATCGAAATACGGAGATATCGAGATAAGGAGGATATGGAGATGTGGAGAGAGAGAGAGATTGTATGCAGAATGAAGGGACCTACGAAATCATCGACATATGGAGAGATATCGATATATAGAACATCGAGATGTGGAGAATCGACTGTATTTGTTTAGTCGTGAACGACCAAATATCTCCTTCTTTCGACTGTTTATCGTTTTTTTCTAGTTTTCACCATGACTATTCTGGTATATTTTTGAACTGCATCATTTTTAGGAAAACGAACCATTCGGAGAAATGGCATTCGAGGAAAAGGGTTATTCATGGATAGCGTACGCTAGTATGCTTGAACCAACAGATTACAAAAATCGAATGCGCATCGGATTTTTTTCGTTAGAGACTAGTATTTGAGTTGTATTTTCAAATTTGGAGGGTTTTAAGAGAAAAATTCGAGATTCGATTTTAATAATCTGCTGACTCAGCGGCATTCGGAGAAATGAAATTCGAGAAACCATCATTCAGAGAGAAGTACTACAATCTTTCCAAACGACTCAAATAATATAAAAAAAAAACTTCATGGCCAAAGGGCAAACAGAAGGAAGGTGGTGGTAAGTAAACCCATTTCCTCGAGGATTCCATCAGAAGTTCCATCAGATATTCCACCTAGAATTCCTCCAGGGAATATATCAGTAGTTCTCTCAGGAATTTCATCGGGAGTTTCTCAAAAGAATCCATTAAGACAGACATTCTATCAAAAGTTCCACCAGGGATAGCGTCATGAGTTCCTTCAGGAATAGCATCAGGAATCACTTCAAGAATTTCATCAGAAGTTCTGTTAGAGATTCCATCAGAAGTTCCTCTAAGGATTTAATATTTATTAATTTCTCCAGGGCTTATAGCAAAAGCTTATCTATGGATTTCATAAGGATTTCCTTTAGAGATTGAATCAGAAGTTTTTCAAATGATATCGATTTCATTAGGAGTTTCTGCAGGGATTCCATCATAAATGAATGGCAATGAAAATGGATTTCCATTGGAAAAAAAAACTTCTAAGGTTACATCAGGAAATTCTCCAGGTATTCCATCAAGATTACCTTCTGGGATTCCATCAGACATTCTGTATGGGATTCTATCAAAAATTCTTCTAGAAAATCCATCAGTTTTTTTGAAGAGTTATTCTTTGTTCCAGCCCTGTCGACCTGTTTAGTCGCGCTAAGTCGTCGACAAAGAAGCTTTTTTTTCGTAAAAAAAGGTTTCTGAAATCAGCAACAATTTAACGCAATATAAGGCATCAATCGAAATTTCCAAACCCTTATCAAAGAACTTTGCGAGATCAGGAACATATTAATGCCCTGTACGTCAACAATCAAATATGTATAGCTGTATCAACGCCCTGGAGTAATTTGGCTCTTTTTCATCAATAAAACATTCCCAGCTGTATCGAAGCCTTTAAGTAATTTGAACATGCGTCATATAGAGCAGCTGCATCTTGACACCCTATAGGACATCAATTGAAAATTCCTAGGTGTATCAACGCCCTTGAGTAATATTTTGTTATCCTATTAAGATTAAGTGCACCTTAATGTTCAACGCTCCGTCATCGTAATCATCGTCATCATCGTAACTTCAAATGATCTTTTTCTGTTCAAAACTAAAAATAATTCGATGAAAATGTGTTTACTGTGTTTTTGTTGGAGAAAAGAATGCAATGAATGCATTTTCCTGTAAATTTTCTCGATTTTGAACGAAAAAACCTCTTTTGAAAATTATGAAATAAATGACGGATTTTGGCTCCTTAACGCCCTTATGACATCATTTTACTTTATCGTACGTAGATCTGGTAATCTTAACGCCCTTTAGGACATCGATTCAAAACTCCCAGCTGCATCAACGCCCTGTATAAATCAGACCTTGTCCTATTTAGATCTGATCTTCTTAACGTCCTGAATGACATCAATAGAAATCATCAAGCTGTATCAATTTTTTTGGAGAATTTTACCTTGTACCATGTAGATCAGCTGCATCTTGACGCCCTGACGAACAAACATTGAAAATTTCAAGCTATATCATCGCCCTTGAGTATTTTTTTTCTTGTTTTAGTAATAAGATCAAGTGCATCTTAACATCCTGTATAGCGTCAAGTTATTTGGCCTTGTCTAGTGTTGATCAGGTCATCCAAACGCCCTTTAGGATCAATTTAAAACACTAAGCTGTATCAACGCCCTGATTACATTAGACCTTATCCTTTTAATATCAGGTGCATCCTTACGCCCTGTATGACATCAATTGTCAAGATATATCAATTTCCAGGTGTAATTTGACCATTTCTCACGTAGACCATGTCATCTCAACGCCCTGTATGACATCAATAGAAATTCTCATGATAAATAAATGCTCTGGAATAGTATGACCTTGTCTCACATACATCAGATCATCTCAACGCCCTTTAGGACATCAATTCTCCAAGCTGTATCAACGCCCTAAAAGTTGTATCAACGCCCTAAAAAAATGACCTTGTCCTATTTAGATCAGCTGCATCCTCACGCCCTGCATGACATCAATAAAAATTGCTTAGATATATCAACGCCCTTCTGTAATCTGACCTTTTCCCACGTAGATCAGGTCATTATAATGCCCTTAAGGATATCAATTGGAAATTACAAGCTGTATAAACACCCTGAAGATTTTTTTTCTTCATCCTATTTAGATCAGGTGAATCTCAGGTGAAACGTCTTGCTTGACATCAATATAAATTGTCAATATGTATCAACGTCCTGGAGTAAATCGAACTCGTCTAACGTAGATCAACTGCATCTTAACACCCTCTAAGACATCAATTGAAAATTTTAAGCTGTATCAACTTCCTGAGGCAATTTTACCTTGTCCCATGTAGATCAATTGCATCTTGAGTTCTTTTGAACGTACGTTGGAAATTCCAAGCTGTTTGAACGCCCTGGTGTAATTTTCGTTATCCTAATTAGATCAGGCGAACCAGGAAATTTGGAGTTTCCCAAGTAATACCCTTTTTAACCCGACATGACCCAGTGACCCACTCTGGACACAGGTACATTCCAGAAAAAAATCTTCAACTTATATGGTCTTGAGACATTCAATTCATTTTCTTGTTCATTTTGGGCCAATTTTTATGAGATAACATCAACAATTCATTATCAACTTTTTATAGACAGTAACATTTTCATTATTTCGCATAAATTAGTTTGAAAATTTGAAAAATTAGATATGAATGTTTGGAAATTGTTAGATCCACTGATACATCTAACGCAAATGTAGCGAAATATACAGCAATCGTCAACTATTATTTGACCTTCAAATTTCTTCAAGCTTGACATATTTTTAAATAAGGCGCTATGTTTGCCTGCAGACCAGGGTTGTTAACGTTAATCAACGGTTAACGCCGTTTCGTTGATTCGTTGACGTTAACCTGTAACGGTTGACGAAGCTTACGTTGATTGCGTTGAAAAACAATTAAACGATAACGTTAACGTACAGCGTTGATTCAACGTCAACTACTTCGTTATTTCTAACGTTTACGATTTGAAGTTTCTAATATCTAAAAAAATAATAATAATTAGATACTGAAACATACCATGTTCAGAAACGATCATTTAGAAGAAGAAGAAGAAATAAGCTTGATCTCATAGCAGGTTTTATGTTTTTTTTTTCTTTTTTTATTTTAGTGTTTTTTAACTTAAAGCTAGTTCAACACTCGTCAGAAGAGGTCACCGAAATGGTGCCTCAAAAAAGAAGAAGAGGACCCTTAAGGGGTGCCTCTTTCGAGCCCAACCAAGGGGTCTCGCCAAACACAGAGTAATGCTATTGTAGATGTTACGCTGAACAGTCGACCTGTCGTTGTTTTACATGTAACACCCACAACAGTCTTGATTCAAAATATCCTAATTGTAAATGCGCACCGCATAATGCGAAACTTCTTTATTTTTAAAAATTAATAATAATTTTTTGCTTATAGCCGCCGACTTTGTCGGTGGACATCTACTTAACCGGACTAAGATGGCTTGTAGTGTTGGGTCATATTTGTCCGTACAGGTTGATAGCTTTCAGGAACCCTATGAAAGTTGACACGGTGGCCGCATCGTTTCCTAGGGCGCTGCGGATACTTCCCGAAATTCCGAAGGATCTCCGGGCTGATTCGTATTGCGGACATGTACATATAAAGTGCACGACGGAGTTCTGAACGCCGCAGATTGAGCACATCCGTCTGAAAGGACCACGTCAATCCATGTTATGAGAAACCCGCGTATGCCCGGTTCTTAAACGGGGGATGACTCGTTGATCGTGGAGAAGAGGACAATCGATCCAGTTTTCGGTTGAGAGTTTGATTTTTCGCAGGTGCGGGGAGTAAGACTGAGCCCATTCAGTACCCCATACGTTCTTGAAGGTTTTCGAAATCCATCTTTTCACATCATCGAAAGGAACCGATTCTTCGAAACGAGGAGAAGAATGGCCGGTCCCGGCAAGGTTATCGGCAGCTACATTTCCGGGTATCCCACAATGTCCGGGAATCCATGCGTAGGTTGTGTTCGGCAGAGCATTCTCCAGCGTCCCCTGAATCCATGGATATGTGGGCCTTTCAGATTGCAAGGCAGAAACCACGCTTGCTGAATCTGTAAGGATTAATACTGGTCGGTCGGATGGTATGGTGGCTGCTATGAAAATAGCAGCGGCTTTCGCGGAAAAAACGGAGCATGTAGGAGGAAGACTAAGGCTTAGTGAAATGTCGGAGGCCGAAACTCCCAAACCGACGCCAAGGTTCGATAGTGACCCATCGGTGTAGCGTTTTTCGTGATTGGGATACTTGTTATGTAGCCAATCGAGGACGGTAGCTCTAAGAAACGATGAATTGTCACCTGCGCGAAACTGATTTGCAATTGCGTTGTCTATGTTTGGTTTCGATGAGTGCCAACAAGTATCTCCGTACCAGTGAACCTTGGCCACTGGGGGGAGGTCCACGTTGGCGGCCGACTGGAGGATTCTGCACCCTTCAGATAGGATAAAAATCCTGTCGTCTCCGGATGTTTTTTTGGTAATAGCGGCAGCTTTTCTGCAGACGGCCGTGTAAATGAAAATACGGAAGGGTAGAAGACCTGCTTCGACGCAGCTTGAGTCCGCCGGAGTTGAAGGGAGCAACCCTGATATTATGCGTATATACCCGTGGTATACGGGAGCGAGAGTGCTAACGAGTCGGTCTAACGCTATACAGGTGAGTTCTAACCCGTATGTTAGCCTGCTATCGACTATGGCTTGCGCAACTCGGAAGCGCACTGCCCGATTGTTCGTCCGGTGGGGGCGTGAGATCGTTCGAATTTAGGCGGGTTTGACAACTCTGCTTCACCGAGTCAAAGTGATGCCGGAAGGTGAACCCATGGTCAACAGTGACTCCAAGCACCTTGACGGTTTTTTTGTTAGGAATAACTGCCCCATTGACCATAATTGGGACGGGGTTACGATGATTAGATGGGCACACATGACATCTAACGCTTTTCGATGCAGACAGCTCGAAGCCGACTGCAGAGGCCCACTTATATACCGCGTTGACAGCTGCTTGGGTTTTAATTCTGACACGAACTGGTGTTTTACCGCTAACGACATGAAGGATGTCGTCAGCGTATACAAATACATATATGCCACTGGGAAGGTAGCTAAACACTCCGTTCATTGCCACCAGAAATAAGGTGACTGCTATCACGGAACCCTGTGGAACGCCGGTCTTTTCCCGATATGAGTCGGATAGGAAGTCACCAACAAGGCCCCGATAGATTCCATTGAACTAGTTGACGGAGAACTAATGGACCCCATGTCCGGTTAAACGCCTTCGAGAGATCTAGGGAAACGATCTCGGTATGCAAGCCACTGGAGTAAGCCGTATGTAGGACATCACCGAGTTGGGAAAAATAGGTTGAAGTCCCGTGCCCTGCTCTAAAGGCGTGTTGTCTATGGTCCAAGAGGTCATGAGATTCCAGGAACTGTGTCAGTCGATGGCTCACCATCCCCTCCATCACCTTTGACATACAGCACGTGAGTGCTACTGGCCGGAATTTGGATGGGCCACGAGAGTCACTGTTAGTCTTCGGTATGGGGATGATAAGGCTTTCGCTCCATTCTGACGGAAAACTGTCCGTGAGCCATGTTTTGTTGATGAGATCCAAGAGTTGTAGTTTGCCGGAAGGAGGAAGATTTTTCATGAGAGGATAACCGATGCCATCTGGGCCAGCAGATTTACCGGTACTACATTTGATTGCGAATATTAGCTCACTGAAAGTGAATGGATTGTTGATTGGCGCGTTATCATGATCACCAGGAACGTAAAAATCAGCCACAGAACTGAGAGTTGGTTGAATACGGCGTTTAAAGAAAACGCTGTAGCTGTCGATGGCTGCTAGCTTTGCGAAATATTCGCCTAGAGCCATTGCTACTGCTGAAGGATCCGAAATATCAGAGCCTTGAATTAGAAGTGTAAGTGGTGTTGCTTTACGTTTTCCACTGAGAGCATTTATCTTGCTCCAGAGGTCAAAGGAAGTTTGTGTTGGATTGATGCTGTCCAAGAAATTTTCCCAGCTGGCACGCTTGGCGTCCGCGATTATCCTTTTGCATTCCATATGTCGCCGCCGATATAGGTTCAGTGCATTCTCCTTGTTATTGTGACCAAATGGAATACGCTTGACCGTGCGTAGTGCTTTCCTCCTAGATTTGACTGCTTTTCTGGTGTCATCCGTCCACCAGTGTAGAGCCTTCCTGCCCGGTCGATTGCTAGTACGAGGTATGGATGATTCCGCGGCATTGTGGATTACTTTGGCCAAATCAATTAAATTGGTGGGTGCGTGATTTCGGGAAAGATAGCGAAAGCTTTGAGTGTATTCGTTCCAGTCTGCCTTCTCGTACATCCATCTAGGCCGACGGGCCAAAGCCGGCGGAGAGGCAAATGAGCCTATTCGAATAGGATGGTGATCGCTGCCGTACATATCGGAGTCCACACTCCACTGAAAACGGTTAACGAAGGAGCGACTTACTGCAGCTACGTCGATGGCTGAGGAGGTATGCCCGTTAAAGAAGGTATTTGCACCGTTGTTAAGGACAATAAGGTCATGTTCCTCGAAAATATTTTGGAGGGCGATTCCTCTGGCATCAGAGCGGTGCCCGCCCCAACTAGGGTGATGAGCGTTCATGTCGCCAACGAAAAGGGTAGGTCCGGGTATCACCTCAAGGATTCGATCAATCCGCTCACGCAGGTTGGGTAAGGTTCCGCAGAGGAGATAGACGTTTAAAAACGTGTCCATGTAGGTTTTATGGAATGTTAACTGACTTTCTCTTGGTCGGACTTGGTGGAAAATGCTGTTAATATTAGAGCTCCAAAATCTCGGAAGTGAGAAAATCTGCTCTAAGAGCATTGCCACTTTCGATTGCAATGAAAACTTTTGTCTCCTATTGTGTGTTAGAAAATTATAGCAACATGTATTTGGAAATGGAAATTCGGGTCTTCCTGGGGGCGGTCACTCAGAAACATATGGTTGTTGGATGGGTTTAAAAAAACGCCGTTTGCAGGCTGGAGGCAGAGGAAATCGCTTTCTGGTAACGATCAGCCCATTTTCGTGGGTTACTGGAACGGGAAGAAGTCTAAGGACGGATACAATATTGCTAGGAAAGTCTTTGTAATTTGTAAAAGTTCTCCTAAGTAATCACAAACTGACGTTCAAAGAGGCTGACTGTTGGGTACCCGAAAATCATTTTTCATGGATACGGGGTATCAGCATAGAAACGTGTTGTTTATTGAAGTTTCGAAACACTCTCGAAGAACCTGTACGAAACATAAAATCAACACTTGGATTAGCGATGATCGTTGACGTTGATTCAATACAAACAACGTTGACGCTAACAACCATGAAAATTAACGCAACGACGTTGACGTTGATCCAGAGTACAATCAACGTTAACGGAGTTTATCGTTGATAAACGTTAACAACCCTGCTGCAGACCTGCTTTCCAAGGATCAAAAAACCATGAAACCTTCTACATGTCCTGCTTTCTAAAACCTCAAAAATAGTTTAGGAAGATTAATTTTTCGATTTATTTTTTTCTTTGAAAATATATCATAAATTTCTCCAAGCCAGCTAAGTATCCACAAACACTAACTTAGTAAACGCAAAATAAATGGTGCAATATATCGTTAAACAAAAAAAAGATTATCGCTATTTTGTCACATTTTTGCGGTCAAAAACTTAAACTGCAAATAAAGGGGTTAGCTAAAAAAGTTTTTAACCAACTTCTAGAAAATTTTGCAAAATTTGCAAGAGAAATCCCTACACAGACCCCGTTCAGAAATTTTCTTGAATCACTAATCATGCTTGTAAATGATGAAGTCTTGAAACCTCAACTAATAATGTATCGTAATGATACTTGAATTAGGAAAAAATGTTCAGAGATGTGAGATAAACAAGTATTTCTTTATTCATTTTTTGATTGTCGAATTCTGTTCCATAAGATCTAGATTGGGATGTATTATAGGGTGTCCCAGAAAGTATGGGCACGACTTTAATAACTTGAATAACAATATTTATTCAAACAAATAAATATTTTTATATATTGTTTTTTTCTATGGGGCATTTGCTGTTTGTGAAATTTGTTTTGAATAAATAAACTTATACATTGAAATTTTTGATCTTAGAAAATCAATTATTATCTAGCCAACACAGACCCTATGTTTGTGCTTTGTAGGAACCTAACTGGTAATAAATGTTTTTATCGAAATTATTTGAGTTCAAGTACATTGTATCGAAGACGTTCCACAAAAATTTTGGTTTTAAATTTTATTTGGCTCTGCTATAAAACCTATGGCAAAATGGTAAAATTCTGAAAAATCGCAAGTTTTTCTCTCCACATACGACAACTTCACGAAATCATAGCTTTTCAGGTATTTTCAAATTGAATAAAATTATTTCATTTCATATTTACGTGGCAACACCAATTTTAGGTTTTTACATGTTTTATTGGGTATACACGGACTTGGTTTTGTCCGTTTCAAAAATCGACGACAGCTAAAATCGATGTTTTTGTTTCGATTCACATTTCATATACCGTCGTGCGGGGTGACATTGGTCCATACGGGTGACTTTGGGCCAAAATTTTTACAGCAAGCTAATGCCAGTATAATTATTTATTATTTATTATTTATTTTCCTAATTCATCTGACATAAGTCTCAATGAATGTTACTGTACTAATTTAAACAAATCTAGCTCTCTTCGAATCTAAAATTTTTCGTCTGAACACTGTTGACGACATTCCAAAGTCAAATAGGTACGCTACATCGTTGAATGCTCTCATTACGGAAGACAATGGTTCGTTGTACCCGAAAAGCGAACGGTGGAACTGTGGAGCAAGCATCCTTTCCAGACTCCTGCGTTGAATCCTGTTTGGAGCGTTCAGAGTTAGTTTTGCAAGGAGATTCGGACAGTCTATCTCTCCGTTCAATACCTTGGCGGCTGTAACAGCTTGTTGGGTGATTCGACGTTGTTCAAGGGTTTCCAACCCAAGCAAGCAACACCGGTCAGCGTATGGTGGAAGATTTGAACGGTCCCTCCACGGAAGCAACCGTAGAGCATAGCGCACGAACCGTTTTTGAATACGTTCAATCCTGTCAATCCAGTTCGCCTGATACGGACACCATACAATGGAAGAGGATTCCAAGATTGAACGAACAAGCGAGGTGTAGAGTGCTTTCAAACAATGGACATTAGTAAAATTTTTGGTCGTCCGCATAACAAACCCCAGCTGTCGATTTGCTCGATCAATGATTTCCGAACGATGATCGTTGAAGGTGAGTCTAGAGTCGAGTAATACACCCTTAAATCTCTTATGTGGCTAACACGCTGAATTGTTGTATCGCCAATTGTGTAGTCCATACGAAGTGGTACTGCGGAGCGGTGGAAGGTGATCACGGAACACTTATTGATACTGAGCGTCATGCGATTTAGTTCACACCAACGGACGAAAGTGTTCAGTAACGACTGCAGCCGTTCGCAGTCTGCTAGGCTTTCAACGACGACATATATTTTCAGGTCATCGGCATATATCAACTTACACCCGACACCCAGTAGAGCCGCAACATCGTTGAAGTAGAGTGCGAAGAGAAGCGGTCCAAGATTACTCCCTTGCGGTACGCCAGATAAGTTTTTAAACCAAGCGGAAGTATACGATCCAATCTTGACGCAGAGCTTCCTGTCGCAGAGGTACGATTCCAACCACTCTACCATAGCGGTCGACGCACCCATCCTAGCTAATTTGTGCAATAGGATACGATGATCGATTTTGTCAAAGGCGGCCTTCAAATCGGTGTAAACGGCATCTACTTGTTTCCCATCCTCTAGCTGGTTGATGCAACTTGAGGTAAAACGAAGAAGATTTGTTGTTACTGACCTGCCAGGGTAAAAACCATGCTGGTCGCTGGAGATGAACGCTTTTGTTTTGGCAAAAAGGTAATCATTGATGACTGTCTCAAACAGTTTGGAGCCAGCGCATAATGAAGTTATTCCTCGGTAGTTCCGAACATCGCTTTTGTCACCGGTTTTGTAGACTGGGAACATGAAGGATTTTTTCCACTTAGCAGGAAATTGCTTTTGCTGTAGCGAGAGGTTGAAGATGTAACACAACGGAACGGTTAGGACGTCGATGCATTTCTTGAAGACGATAACAGGAATCCCATCGGGCCCAGGAGTGATAGACGATTTCATTTTCTTCGCAGCTTTTCGTAGGACTTGATCAGTAACGAGTGGCAAACCAATGTCGCATACGTTTTCTGGCACTGTGGAGCTAGCACGCATCGCATCATTAACAGTTGCACAATCAGCATTAAAAACACTTGAAAAATGCTTAGCGTAGAGTTCGCATTTTTCCGGTGCAGTCGATGCTACTTCATCGACAAAAGATACCGAGGCAGGGACACCATCGGTTTGCTTGCGCTTAGAGTTAACGAAATTCCAAAAACGTTTTGGATATCGACGGAGGCCGTCTTGCATTCTATCAACATACTGCGCGTAAAGATGTTCGTTGAGCGATTTGTATGCATCACTTGCATCTTGAAAACGCCGCTTATGAAGTGGCGTCCGCTGCTTGCGGTAGTGGCGTTGACATGAGTTTTTCGCGCGCTTTAGCAAACGGAGTCGAGCATTCCCCCATGGTGGCTTTGCAGGTGTACGCATCTTTGGAACGTTTGACGAAAGCCAATTCATCACAATATCGGAAAAAATTCTTACAGCATCGTTCACATCAGAGCAGGTGAGAATTTCGGTCCAGTCTAGACGCGCTAAAAAGCCGTGTAGCAATGTAAAGTCGATGCGTTTGAAGTCCAATTGAGGAACATCTTCGTGATTGAATAAGGGCTCGCTATCAGTAGAAAAAAGCGCAATTTCTAATGGAGGATGCGGGCGATCAATTTTGACCAGAGCGACAGCGGCTTCAGTTACAACGCATGAGTCGTCGTTGGCGAAAACTAAATCCAGGGTATGATTCCAGGGATTTGATACTCGGCAATACTGCTGCAAGTTTAACATTGCCATGTTGTCAAGTAAACCTGCACTCGCCGGTCCAACACTGCTGGGTTCAACAGTAACATAGAACGGCTCACTTTGTTCCCACACCAGGTTAGCTTGATTAAAATCGCCACAAACAATAATTGAATCATCATCGCATGCGCAGTCAAGGCTGTCCCTGATAGCATCGGAGAAGTATTTTACAAACACAATGTTTGAACGCATTTCTGGAGGAATGTATCCAGCGCAGATGAACAGAGACGATTCTGCTGTTCGGATACGGGCCAGTACGAGCTCAAGATCATCCACGACACACTGAACTGAAGAAGAGTGAAGTTTGCGATGAATAGCGATAAGGACACCTCCTCCGGACTTCTTGTGGCTGCTATTTGTATTGCGATCATTCCTGTAGACAGCATAGTTTTCACCAAACAGTTGGGCAGACGTCACAGTTGCATCGAGATTGGTCTCCACAAGAACAATGACATCGTAGTCGCATCTATTAACTGCTGCTAATGAAAACAATGTGCCAAGCTTCAAGAATACATTATAAATAGCTAATAGATTATCATAGATTAGTTTTTTGCCGTTCCTACAAATCATGAAATGCATCGAAAGATACGGTCAAAGTCACCCCCTAGGCCCAATATCACCCCGCATGGCGGTACTTAAGTTTATAATTTCTAAAAAAAAGTGATAAGTAGTCTGATTTATCGTATGGGCAAGGATAAATACATTTTTTAGATTTTTATTTTACATACTTTTCGACCCAGCAAAAATTTCGTACAACAAAGTCGTTTAAAAATAGTGCGATTTGTGCAAAACTGATAAGAAGAGCTTCCAGAAATGTAACACCATCAACAAACAGGTAGCGAAAAAAAATTGTCAAAAATTCAAAATCTACACTTAATAAGGAAAAGAATGAAATGTGTGAAAATCATATTTTCACCTGCATTAGTCTCGACATGGCAGTATGGTAAAATCGTGCCCATACTTTCTGGGACACCCTACATTTATCATCACTCTGAGGTGAAGTTGATCAATTACTGGGATAGCTTTTCAGAACTAAAGAGATATGCTACTCGCTTGATTTGGGTTCGTTGAATCTGAATCAACTTTCGAAAATCTTACAACTTGTTAATAAATCGGTCAATTTTTTAAATGTATTATAGAATGAACCACACTAAAGCCTAAAAGTTGTCTATTGTCAAATGTCAAGAAAATCAATACTAGCTATCAGATAAGACGACATCATAGAAATATTGATCATTCACACTGAATTATGGCTTTCTTGCCACTTTGTACATCTGGGTACGAGTAACTTCTCCAAACTGATCAACTTCTTCTTCTTCTGTCGGGTGTGGGATCACTGCGTCCATTT
The DNA here is from genome assembly GCF_002204515.2 of Aedes aegypti. Lineage (NCBI taxonomy): Eukaryota > Metazoa > Arthropoda > Insecta > Diptera > Culicidae > Aedes > Aedes aegypti. Next base: position 247,822,257 of record NC_035108.1, read on the forward strand.
TTTAGGACTATTGTGATATACCCTATTACTCTATGTACACAATGTTTTCCAGTAGCAAATGTGCCTCCGGAATACTTTGCGCATTTGACTGAACTTTGAACCATCTGCCATTGATGGGCAGAAGTCCTAGGTTGCAGTGTTGTAGTTCCCCCAATCTGGCGTGATCAGCCTAATAAAGCTAACCACCTCCCTGGGGGATGCGTTCCAAATATCAGCTGGCTGTAAGTAGTGCTTGCCAAATATTTTGAACCTACGATGGATGTGTGCACTGCAAGAGCAGAGAAGGTGTTGTGAGGTTTCGTCCGTCTCGTCACAGAAACGGCAATTTGTGTTTTGGACGACACCGATCTTGTATAAGTGGTATCTGCTTGGGCAGTGACCAGTTATTAGACCGATGTATGTTCTGAGATCCCTTTTGTTGAGACCTATAAGTTTTTGTGTTTGTGTCGTGTTTATTGTTACGAACCTTTTGGACTGATTCGCATTGGAAACTGTATTCCAATTTGATTGAATTTGACCGAACAACCAGTTGTTCAATTCCGTGTTTAGTGCAGAGTTTGAAATGCCAAGGAATGGCTCTGGACCAATGAACATATTGGTTGATCCATTCCTTGCTAGCTGATCGGCAATTTCGTTACCCTCTAGACCCGTATGTCCTGGGATCCAATATAGTTTAACTCGATTGCGTTCAGCTAGGGATTTCAGTGCAAGAATGCATTCCCACACAAGTTTTGAGTTACAAGTGAAAGCCTTCAAAGATTGAAGCGCTGCTTGACTATCAGAGAAAATACAGATGGTGGCATGTCTGTAATTTCTTTTCAGACACAGCTGCGCACATTCCTTGATTGCATAGACTTCTGCTTGAAATACTGTAGGCCACTGTCCAAGAGAGACAGAGATTTTGGTTTTCGGTCCGTATACTCCAGACCCTGTCAAATTATTCATTTTTGAACCATCTGTGTAGAATTTAATAGATCCCGGTGAAATGGTGGGTCCACCTCCTTCCCATTCCTCACGAGAAGGAAAGACCACCGTGAATGGCGAGTCATAGTTTACCACTTTTTCCATCCAGTCACTACATTTTTCAACAATAGGATTTATCGAAAATTCGTTTAATATACTGAGGTGACCTGTTAAGTCCCCTGACAGTAAGACTGTTGATCGTTTTAGCCGAAGAGCACTTTTCTCAGCATCCAGCTTTATGAATTGATCCAGCCGGGGCAGATTGAGTATAGCATCTAGGGCAAACGAGGGGGTACTACGAACTGCACCGGTTATGGCAATACATGCAGTACGTTGAATTTTGTTCAGCTTAGCTCTAGCCGTAGCTTCCTTTGTCTTAGGCCACCAAACAAGGGACGCATAGGATATTCTAGGCCGAACGATTGTTTTATAGATCCACATGATCATACTGGGTTTTAGACCCCATGTTTTACCACAGGTCTTTGAGCAAACCCAGAGTGAATTGAGACCTTTATTTGTGATTGTTTGAAGATGGGTGTTCCAATTTAGTTTTGCGTCAAGTGTGATGCCAAGATACTTGACCTCATTTGAGTAAACTAATTGTATTTGGTTCAAGAAAAGAGGGTGGAGTTGTACCTTTCGTCTTTTTGTGAACGGTACAATTGTTGTTTTTGAAGGGTTTATTCCTAGTTTCTCTTTTTGACACCAGGAGAGTGTGTGATTGAGAGCAATTTGCATCCTTGATGAAATAACGCTGTCAAATTTGCCTCGTACAATAATGACTACGTCATCTGCGTATCCAACAACTTCAAAACCCCTTCTTTCTAAGCTATCTAGCAGTTCGTCCACTACTAATGACCACAATAAGGGAGAGAGTACTCCCCCTTGAGGGCATCCCCTTGTAGCCATTACAGTAATGCGCGAATCACTCAGCTCAGATGAGATCTGTCGATTTGCTAGCATAGCATGTACCCAGGTTGCAATGCATGGGTCGAAGTTTCTCCTCAACATTGCCGAACCTATAGACGAATAAGAAGCGTTATCGAACGCGCCCTCAATATCAAGAAATGCTATAAGAGCGATTTCTTTTGCATTAAAGGTTTTCTCGATCTTGTTCACTAGCGTGTGCAGTGCTGAGACCGTTGATTTTCCGCTTTGATAAGCAAATTGGGATTTAGAAAGAGGCATAGTTTTCATAAATTTAGAATCTATATACTCGCATAATACCTTCTCCATGATTTTAAGCATTACCGAGGATAGGCTTATCGGTCGGAATGCTTTAGGGTTGGTTTTGTCCTTTTTTCCTGATTTTGGAATAAAGACAACTCGAACTTGACGCCAATCATTTGGAATGTGTCCCAGAACTAAACTTGCCTTAAAAATCTCTACCATGTGTGGAATCAGTGTCTCTTCCTCTTTTTGGATAAGCGCTGGGAAGATTCCATCCATGCCAGCAGATTTGAATGGCTCGAAAGATCTCACTGCCCTAACAACCCTATCGCGAGTAAAAGCTTCTTTGGCAACCTTTATTGCGTCCCTTTTTGCTCCTGAGTCCCCTGATAGGAACCCGTGTGGAACTGAGACGTCAAGTCTGGCACCTTCAGCATTTAGACTCGTTTGTGGGATTGAATCAGGAAAGTGAACTCTTAGCATTTCACTCAGTGTTTCACGAGGTTCCACAGTGAGTGAACCGTCAGTCCTTTGAAGACTTCCCAAACCATTGGAGTGATCCTTCGAAAGAGTTTTATGAAGTCGAGCAGCTACGGGAGTTTTCTCAATGCTTTCACACATGAGAACCCATGATTTCCGTTTTGCTCGTCTCATTTCTTTGTTATACTCTGTCAGAGCCTTTCGGTATAGACTCCAATCAGAAGTGCGTTTGGCTCGGTTGAATTCCTTCCGAGCAGTTTTTCTGAGTTTATCAAGGTTGAAATTCCACCATGGAACATCTCTGTTCGAACTTACTGTTTTGATCGGACAGCTCTCTTGATAAGCATTTAGAATTTTGTTTTTAATAGAATCCGAAGCTGCTTCTAACTGTATAATAGTCTGAATATTCGGCTCTATTATATAGTCTTCAGAACGGAGAATAGCTGAGTAGGTTTCCCAATCAGTTTTCTTGGGATCTTTAAACGACTTTTGAATCATTAGACCCCCTTCCCACTCGAAGACTATATGTTTATGGTCTGACATAGATATTTCATTAGAAACATGCCAGTTTTTTATGTTATCCGAGATGGATTGACTGCATAAAGTCAGATCAAGGACTTCTTGTCGTAAAATGTTTTCAAATGTAGGCTTATCACCGACATTGCATATGTCAATATTTTTGGAGGAAAGAAACTGCAAAAGATGCTCACCTCTGATATTTGAGTTTGTACTTCCCCATACAAGGTGATGAGCATTGGCGTCACAACCGATGACGAAGGGGATGTTGTGTTTTTGACTGTAAGAGACAAGAGCAGCCATCTCTGGAGGAGGAATGTCTTCTGCGTCGCCAGGGAAATACGCTGAAACCATAATGATCTCAGTACTGCCCCTAGCAGTAGAAACCTCCATCCTGACCGCCACGATGTCCCTTTTGATGAATTCTGTAATTGGAAAACATTTAGTATCATTGCGTATTAGAATAGCTGCTCTGGGAGAGAGCTGGCTGTCATCATATACCAACCTATACGAGTTTAGTTGAATACCTTGTATTCGAGTTTTGTTGACCCATGGCTCTTGAATCAGTGCCACGGAAAGGTGTTCTTTTGTGAATCTCCTGCAAAGCACATCTGTTGCGCACTGAGCATGATGGAGATTCACTTGGAGGATTTTAATCATTGCTGAGGCATTCCGCATTTTCCGGACGTTTGCCGTCCTTCTTTGGATGTTGCGGATCATCAACTTTTGATTTTGGGGGATGTCTTAGATTTTGGTTTATGTCCTTTCCCTTACCTAGGCCTGCTGGCTTATCCCCTGTGGTCAATTTTACACTTTTGACATTTCCACTGCCCTTATTGGGAGCCATTGATGTGACACCGCTTGGGCCAGGAAGTGAGATCAAACATGCATCTTTTCCATCAGAGGAAGACAAGCTAGCCTGTATGGTGGGAGTTGGTTGTGGGATGCTACTAGAGGCCTCCTCAGATTTCTCTTGGGTCGGCTGTCCAGTTGGATTGTCATTGGAGTTTGGGGTTGTGCTCTTTACTTTCCTCAACTGTATTTCTCCAAAGCGGTAGTTGAGGATGAACTTGGATTGAATGAGTTTTTCCATGGACGGTCCATCTACATTAAAGACCCACACCACATGCTTGTTGTTAGGAGTGAGCCGTTGCATGACACGCCAGTTGTTGGTAATCAGATCGTTCTGACTCTCGATGAGAGCTTTGATACGATCATCGGTGTATTGTGCGCTTTGAGGGAAGAAGGCTCGAATCAGTTCTGGACGTTGAATCTTATCCTCATCCATTGCAACCAACTCAACGCCTTCCAGGGGATTTAATGCAGGTGTTATCTCCTTTACCCATTCCGCAGTCTCCTGATCCTTACAAATAAGAACCATATGGCCAGACTTGTAGATAAGGTTAGAGAACTTGGGCTTCATTGTCGCGTTCCGTTGTTGTTCAATCCGAAGCAGCAGTGCCTCCTGGAGAACGTCCAGCTGAGTCGTTGAAAGTTGGGTCGTGGGGAAGTCTTTTGGGATTATTCCGACTCTCCTGCGACTGGTAATTCCACCGTAGCTTAGACTAGTCTGTTTTTTATCTTCTGGTGGGGGTTTGTTGATCGTCGAGGCTGTTGAGCTGTTGGTTTCCTGTTGCCCAACGCGCTTTCTCGGATTCAGGTGTTGTTTCATCCGTTTCTGCTTATGTTCTTCTTCAGCATTTGTAGACTTGTCAAGGTCCTGCCGAGTGCGTTTCGAAGGAGTTGACACCATAGCCTCACCCCCCGTGATTCTGGATAGGACCTCAGGGCGGCTTAAGCCACTTTGTCGGAGTGCTTTTAGCTGCTTCCTTTGGCTCCGAGTGATCTTTTTGGTGCCAGTAGGTTTTTGTTTGTTCGCGTCATCTGTTGGATGTTGATCGGTCTTCCCATCAATAGGACCCGAGGTGACGTTCGATCCTGTGATTGATGGCTGCGATCCTGTCAAGTTTATTGTGACTGTAATTCCATCCTCTTCGTCGTCCATTGGTTCAACCGAAGGATGGAGTCCTGGGTCGTTCGGGAGTGTCAGAGGGAGGTCGGTTTTCATGTTTTCATGCGAACTACTGAGAAGCTCATCTTCGGTCAGTCCAAGCTTACCAAAAGCATTCTCTGTTTCCGTTTCGTCCGACTGGGAGAGGCCTTTTTCGAACTGAGGGAGGCAGTCGACACCTTTTATTTTGGTTTGCTTATTTGCACTCATTTTTGGTCCCACGAGTCGCTGGGGAAAGACGGTCCGCTGCATCATTGCCCCGCCCTAATGCAGTAAGAGCTACATACTGGAGAGTTCGCCCTGGTGCTCTCCAGGCTCCGTTAGCGATTGAGCATATTTTAAACCCCCTCAACCATTCATCCATCAGCACGGGTCGCATCACACCTTGGGATTGGGGTTACCTGATTAGTAGATTTTTACTACAGGATCAGGCAATCCGTAGTGTTATTCTTAGCCAGTTGAGACACCCACTACCGACACTACACGGCTATCTAGGCTGCTTGGAAAAGAAGATAACATTGAATATTAACTTCTATGAACGACCAAGCAGCCGGTGAACTCAACTTAAGGACGTTCCGATACTGCGAAGTATCGATATTTAATTCGATACGATTATCGAAACAAAGTATCGATACCACCGATATATTGATTCAAAATATCGATATATCGGAATATCATATGATATATTTGAATGGAGCAAGATTCCCATACCAGTTAGTGACCTGCCATTTAGTTTCTTTAAATTCGACAAAAAAAACCTTGTAATACTCAAAATTATTGCTGTTTTGACTGGCATTTACATAAATATATTCTCTTAACATACATTCTAGTACAATTCGAAAGGAAACTGCTTTGGTTTTTCTCCAAATCTAATTTATTTCTTATATTTTAACAAGAAATACTTGATATTTAGAGAAAACCCTACATTTTTTTCACTTTGAGCTTGAAGGGTTCTCTGTAACTTTCGTCCACGCTTTCAGAGAATGTCAGATCGTTAAATAATTTTTATGTTCACAGATTTTAAGAAACATTCCGGCGATTTTTCTGCTGGGTGTAAGTGGGTATCCGGTCAATTATCATTTCCTATCCCTCAGCTTTCAGAAGTACATGGCTAAGACAATTCCCGACTGCTGAAGGATGCGTCAAATTTTTCTAAGAGACAGATTTATCTCAAATATTTGTCTATGGTAACTGAAAAGAAGGAGGCAACCCTCATATAGCGGTCTGGGGCTGTACCACCTTCAAATGCTTAACGTTTTTGCTAGTGCTAATGCTAAAACGCTACAATTGTTTTCTATATATTGGTTTACGATATATCGGAAGGAAATATCGATATCACCGATATATTGAATAGAAAATATCGATACCAAAATATCGAATATCGAAAGCAAAATATCGATATTTCGATATATCGGAAGTATCGGAACGTCTCTAGATCAACTACACCCCGAATTATATTACAAGATGCGGTACACTCTCAGAACAAATATTTGAACTTGAACTTTTCGTTCCATATTTTAATTGAATTGGAATACAAACTGAACTCGTGCAAATGCATATTGGTTCTTGTGTGTTAAAGTATTGATGGAAATTTTCTTATGAGACTACCTTATTAACTCTCTTCAAAAAATCATAGCTTAGCCAGTTATGGACCGATTTTAGATCTTTTGGTCTCAAACGTACCGCATACTCTTCAAGATTTATTATGTTCTGGACGAAATGGGATTGACCACTTGGTTCCGGAGTTATTCCGGATTCAAATGGGGTATATGCGTTCCGGAAGTGATGGTTCACGTAGTTTTTTTTTTTCAAGATTAGCGGTGAAAAATTATTCATTGTACTTTCTATGAATAAAAAGATGCCAGAAGGTGTTTAAACAATCTTTCACAAATACTTCTTACGATTTCTAAATTATTTATTAGCCAGAAGTGTCTCTTTGATTTATCGATATGGATCCAAAGCTATTCTACAAAGATAGTTTCCATAGTAAAACCTTCATGAGTCGATAACGTATCCTACAAAGGGTACATATGAAGCCTTGCCAAAACCATTTCTGGAGTAATCGCATGTTACCAGTACCTTATATTGATCCATGCCATTATAGGAATGATGTGCAGTATAAAAAATTATGAATATTGAGCCGATATGAGCAAGAAGGATTACAAAAGTATCTCTCTGAGCCTTGTCGGAAAAGATTCCGGGGTATCCGGATGTGGACAGAACATCATACTAGTCATTGGCATTATAGCTATGATGTTCAGGATAAAAAATCATGAACTTTGAGCGGTCGCACGACATGAGTGAATAAGATTCCAAAGTGTCCCTCTGAGGCCCTGCCGGAACCGATTCCAGGGTATCCGGATGTGGCCAGAACCTCAAACTGGTCATTGATATTATAGCTATGGTGATCAGGATAAAAATTCATGAGTTTTGAGCCGTCGCACGGTACTATTCTTTAAGTTTAAGAAAATGTCCTCTTAGGGTACACTCAGGAACCGGTGCCAAGTACCCGGGTATCCGAAAAGGCCAGAATCAATGAGAACCAATGGTATTCGACCTTCTGGTATCTTTTAATTCATAGAAAGTAAACAATGAATATTTTTTCATCGCTAATTTTGAATAAACTACGTGAATAATCACTACAGGAACGAATATACCCCATTTGAATCAGGAATAATTCTGGAACCAAGTGGCCAATCTCATTTCTTCCAAAACATAATAAATCTTGGAGAGTATGCGGTTTTTTTTGAGACCAAAAGATCTAAAATCAGTCCATAAATGGCTAAGCTATGATTTTTTGAAGTTCATTTTTTATGAAAAGTCAGACGTTGGGGGTTTGAGAGTTAACGCCTGGGAGTAGAAGCACCCTCTGGGTTAGTAAAGCCTCTCTCAAAAATGGACGACTAAGAAGCTCAAATTTGACGACAGGGCTACTTGCTTCCAATAGGTTATTTACTAAGGAATCTTCTCGGAATTCATTAAGGGATTCTTCCAGAATTTTCTTCCAATTCCAACTCTTCCAATTCTCTAAAGAATATTTTGCGGAAGTCCTCCCAGAATTCCACAAAGGATTCTTCTCGAAATTTCTGGAGGGATTCCTCCCAAAATTTCCCAGGGAATCCTGGAATTCTTCATAAGATTCCTCCCGGATTTTCTCAATGGAATCCTCTAGATATATCTGCAGGAATTCTCGAAGGGTTATCAGAAATTTTTCCAAGGATTTTACTGGTATTTTTTAAAAGGAATTCCTTAGGAATTTCAGTAATTTCTGAGAGAAATCCTCCTGATGTATATTTCCTCCAGTAACCCTATCAGGAGTTCCTGCAGGGATTCAGAAAGCGATTCTTGAGAGATTTCAACACAAATTTGTTACCCGGCCGGTCGGAGGGACCTGGCTCAAATACAGAAACTCTTTTGTCGGCGTAAGCTCGTCAAGGGTTCAAGTAAAACGCACTAAATTTCTTTTTCTGTTTTATTTAACTTACTGGGTGTGGTGTGGGTGTGAGGTGTGTCGATGCGGCCGGCCGGAAGTGGAGCACGTGGGGGTTGATCGGCACGTTCTATGCTGAACGTGGAGTCTACGGGTCTTGGATGACTTGGTGTGGCCCAACGGTCTCCGCGTTGGAGTTGATACCGATACCTTAACGGGTTGCGCCAGCTTCCTAGGGCGTCGGGGTTTCCAATGGTCGGCTTCAAGTATCCATGGTGTGATCCTTGGACCTTAGGCGGGTCTTCAGGGCCTCCTGTAGCTGCCACGGGTTTAGACGGGTCGTGGAACCCTTTGCCAAAATCTTCAGGCAAACGATAACGGGTCCTGGTAGTATGGTTATGGGTAGGGCGTTAGGATGGCTATTGGGTATTCTGGATACCGTATATATTGGCAGTACTCATACCTGATTCGAACAGTATATGCACTTATGCAATTATGCATTTGACACTTTCCTCTAATAACGGTCACTTTAATTTAGGAATATTTCCGTGTGGGCTCGCTGAGATCTAGATTGGAATAAACCTTTTGCTTAGCGCTTTTCAACCCAGTAGCCTGCTCACCCTGTTCTTTTTTCCGTACCCTTTCTGTTATTCCCTTTTTGACGTGGCATACCTTATGGCTGACCGGGTTCCCCTTTTTGGCTCACTACGTGCATGATTTGTGTTAGACGTGTTCAAAGTGTTTCGTGCGTTAACAAATTTTGTTCCTCATATCTAATTCTGGAGTACTACATTTAATTAACAATTATTACCAACATAATAACAACCATATAACAAATTGACTAACATATTTTCATAATTCAAATAATTGATTTAATTTTACTAAACAACAAACTAACAATAAATACTAACAATTATTCTGAAAAAAAAAAAAAATAAACAAATTAAGATCTACACCACGGTAACAAATTCCTTTAAGAATTTCACTAACTAGAATTGCCTCACATAATTTCTGCAGGGATTCCTTCAAGGATTCCACCAGAGGATCCTCCATGGATTTCATCTGAAGTTCGCCTAAATAATCCTTCAAAATTTCCATCCGAAAAAAACTCGCAAAGTTTCATCTGAAATTTTTGATGTGATTCCACTCAAAATTCTTTCAGAGACTCCACCAAGATTTTACCGGTGATTTTATCAGGAACACAAAACTTCCAGCAGCAGGTCTTCCAAAAAAAAAACATAAAAATCATCATCATGATTTTTTTTTCGGGTTAAACACTGGGAGTACCACCAGAGCTTCATCAGAAAACCTTCAAAGGTTTTACCATGATTTTCTTCTTAGAAAAAAATACCTCCATGAAATTAACCAAAAATTTTTCCACTTGGTCCATCTCACTTCTTTTTCAAAATTTCCGCAAAAGATACTTTCAGGAATTATACAAAGCATTTCTCAAGATGCATCCAGGTAGAATCATTAAAGTAACATCTGGAAGAATATTTTGGGAAAATTTCTGGAAAAAATGCATAAAACACTGGATAAATTTCTGGAAGATTTTGTTAAAAATTTCCTAGTAGAATCCCCGAAGGATTTCCTGGAGGAATCTCTCAAATAATTGCAAGCGAAATCTCTAAAGAAATTCCTGGTGCAATCCCGGGGAGGAAGTTTGAGTGAATTCTTTTGCAGATGTTGTTGTGGAATCCTAGTTGGATCTCTGCAGGAATGCTTAGTGGAATATCTGCATAAATTCCTTGGTGAATGCTTCTAGGTATCGATAGAAATATCGAAGATGTTTAAAAAATGTATTTCCGCAAATTGTTCAGCTTGCCTGCTTACGAGGGGACCTCTATTTTGAGTTAATCAAAATAATTATCGTCTAGTTATAGTGTATTCTAGCAAACAGTGATAAAAAATTGATTACAAACAATCTGTGCCCGTGGCGATCTGTCTTCAATGAGAATTATTCATCTACAGTCTCTGTTGACTGTTTTTCTCGGGATCATGCATTAAAAATTGTCAAACCTTTCAACAATTCACCGCGAAAACACTGGATGGTTAAAAAAAAGTTTGGAGCACTGGGATATGACAATAATATAATTTATGAAACAAAATTTCATGTCCAGTCTCGTCAAAATTGTTCTCAGTCGGCATTGTGACCGATATGAAGATCACGATCCATGCTATGCACTGAGCCAGTTATTGAGGTGGTGGGGACAGTCCCGAGGATAAATGATGCGCCAAGTATGTGATACGTACAAATATGTATATATCTGACTGGTTCAGACCAATTTGGATCCCAGTGCTGCTGGTAGAAGGTGCCTGGAGTTAGGGGTGCTCTAATTACTTACATAGAAATGAGAAATGGTCTGATTTTGGTATCTGGGAAAATAGTAAAACTGCATTTTTAATAGTTTTCGATGTATTGTTCTCTTGAATTGTTATTATTTGTATCTATTCGATTTCAACATGCTCATCCCTACTTCGAGCGAAAACTGAATCTTGAAAAGTCCTTCGCAGGGGTGGAACAGAAGGGCGCAGATTTTTGTATAATAAAACCATTTATCATTCGACAAGGTTTCTCTCTGTTTATGAACCTCTCCAGTACTCATTGTTGCAGAAATCCATCGATTCCGATGATGCAAGTTTCGATTTCACTTGACAACGGACTCATAATTGCATGGAGCCAAGGCATGGCAAGGATGCTGGCCGACCGGTGCGCTTCCAGAAAAATGTTACGACCATCACCAGTGGGATGTTATGATAATAAATTATGATTTTTAGTCGTTCAACTGGCACTTTTTCGCCTTTGCTGCGGTATGGCATTGCCATCTCTTGTAAAACATGAAGTTGGCTTGTCCGAGTTGAATGTTACGCGTGTTCTTTGACTTCTAGTTTTTGTTCCGACGGCACAAAGAATCCATATCGCATACTTTGGGCTTCATATTTCAATCATGCACTGGCGTCTGTGACCAAATTGGAATCGACCGGATCCGAATTCACCTTCGAATAATTTGTTGAACACAATGTTGTAAGTGATAAACGGTTGGTTCAACCATCACTTAATAGAATAATCCGATGTATTTCCCCAAACTTGACACCGACAGTTTTATGTTACACCGTACGAAATACGACTAAACAGAATTCTCCCCTGAAGAAGACTCGGATTAGAGTCGAAACGTCGGGAAAAATCTAAAACAGTCGTTTTGATTACCCAAGACTGCAGCGCCGAAACTAGTAGCTTAAATTTTAATAATTGTCGTTTGTTTGTTTAGTTCTTAATCAGCCCAGAATACATTAACTTTGCATGGAGCAATAAATTCTTTGTCCAAATCCGAGATAACCGAGTTTTTTTTAACGTTGAGATTTGTTGACTTATATGAATGATTAAGGGCCTAGGCCGTGTAAAAAAGGTCTCAATTGGGCACTGGTTATAGTTGTAAATCTTAAGCCCAATATTCCAAGAAGTCATCCGTTAAAATGTACAGCTAGCACAAACCAATAAGTTGGCAATTTTACTTATCATCCCAAAATAAAAAGTTTGAACAAAAAATGTGATTAAAACGTGAATCTCCAGGAGGTTACACATGCCACGAGATTGGTGTCAAATCCTGGTTCACATTTTTTTTTGTTTAGGCTGATTGCCAAGAAGCTAGACATAAACATTTTTTTATTGGTACATCTGGCATATGTCGCGATAAGAGCTGCTGTCGACCACACAGTATGGCAAACATGTTTTTTTTACAGACAGAAGCATTCGCTTCCCTAGCAGCACGAGGCATGTTCACAGCTCTAAAATGTGCAAATCCCAAATTGAGTAATCTTGACACATTTCCGCATGTTTGCAATTGGTGGAAACTGACCTATCGTTTTTTTTTTATTCCATCCTACTGTCTGATGGTACTTCACTTTGTACTTTGAAACTGTGGATTCGTCTGGAATGGATTGATTGTTTGCGTTTGCTTTTCTTATCATTATGAAAGCAAATGCTTTAAGCAAAGTACCGCTTACCCTGATCTACCGGGATTTGTAGAAATGTGAATGGCTCATAATTGGTAGATGAACTGGCGTCATAAATATACAAGGTCACCAGTAGCGTAGCAAGGGGGGTGCGGTGGGTGCGGTCCGCACCGGGCCCCGAGTTCATAGGTAATTCATAGTAATCGTGGTAAGTGTTTTATTTACTATAAAGAATTTGATTTCTAGAAAACTAACAGGTTACAAGCAGATGAAAACTCAGTTTGACGGTGACCTTGATCGGAAATGTGTAGGGCCCCATAATCAATGATATTAGTGATTAGAAAAGCTTAAATACCTCTAAATTCATTCTCGATAACTCGGTTTAATTTTGAAATTCATACGAATCTACCTAAATGTGCGGGGCCCATAACCGTATCTGAAACTGATTTGTAGGTATGTTAAAGACCTCACCGTATTTCATTTCAATTATAATTTAAAATAGAAATCAGTAACCATCTTCGGGACATGGTTTGTACATATTCAAGGCTGGTAGAAGACCTCTTTTTAGAGGTTTAGCCTCTATTTTAATGCAAGGCTTTATTTCTAAAGGCTCTACTTTTAAGAGATCTTAAAAATAGAGCCTTTTTTAAAGAAATTTTTTTCACTGGTTCTTTAGGAATTTCTTTTCAGATTCCTCGAGAAAAAACTTCATAAATTCTTATAGTGAATTTATTTCCATAGATTTTATACAAATTTACAATACCCAATTGTCTCAGACGTCTATTCAATGGTTTGTCGATTTAAATTGATGATTTTACCTTTCTAACTACGATTTCCATGAGCTGTCCGGAATTCGAATCAAAGTGCCCGGAATACGAGGCAAAAGCGAAGAGGCGTCCGGAATAAGAATCATGAAAAGGTCACACATTTCCATTTATTTAAAATTATTCCTGTTGCGGAATCAAAATCTTCACCCAACATTCGAAAGTTAAGTGTTAAGAGCCAGTTCGCGAGAGCCGCAACCCCTTCTTGTATTGATGTTCTTCGATCAGGCTGAAATTTTCAGGGATTGTTCTTCTATATAAAAGATGATGTTTTGCAAAATATTAGATTTTTATATTAGGGGGAAGTGGGACAAAATGACCCCCAATGTTTTCATGTCACTAAACATGCAAAATCACAAAAAATGATATAACTATAGTAAAACTGCACCGATTACGTTGAAATTTGGCTTGATTACTCTACGTTATATAAACTTTGAGATAAGCATGGTATATGAATTTTAAAAGTACTTCAAATCGAAAAAAATGAGTTTTTCATAAAAAAAAATAGTGATTTTCAAATCGATATTTTTCTTACCAACCGAACTAGGTCAAAAAACTAAATATGACGTTTTGTAGGGTAACTTATGGGCTTTCATTTGAGGTGTAATCCAGATATGCCGTTTCAAAAAATTTCGAAAAAAATTTTTTTTTTTCGGGGTAGTGTTTGAACTTGAGCCATTTTGCGAGTCACCGCAACCGCCTTGTCTAGAGAGGTTGTATTGATGTTCTCCGATCGAGCTGAAATTTACAGGAGTTGTTTTCCTATATAAAAGAATGTTTTCCGCAAAATTTCAGATTTTTATATTAGGGAGAAGTGGTACAAAATGACCACTAATGATTTAAAATACAAAACCATACAGAATCAATTAAAGTGCTATAATAGCAATAGAAAAAATGCACGAATTTGCATGAAATTTGGCATGTTTACCTAACGTTACATGAACTTCAAAATAAACATGGTATTTGGATTAGAAAAATGTTTCAAATTGATAAAAAATCTGTTTAATTTTTTTTTAACAATATTTTTTTTTTTTAATCGACTTATATTTTTGTCAACCGAACTAGGTCAAAAAACTAAATATGAAGTTTTATAGGGAAACTCAGGAGCTTTCATTCGCAGTGTACCGTAGTGAATCGAAATTTGGACGGTACCTATACCCGGACACTCAGATAATATTTACCAATAAAATGCTAAATTGAAAACATTTATACAATTATATTGAATGAAAAAATAGCTGTTTTTGTAGTTATTACGACGTATTGGCCTTTCGGAGGTCTGTTCAACAAACTCATCAATGTCCCCGATGAGATCAGCTCAAAGGTATACATTTATTGGTTAGAGATAATCGTATAGCATATTTTTATTACTTACATTTGGTCTCTTACTAGGCAAACAAATTCAAATTTTTAAATTTAATATAAGATAATTCAGGGCTCTATCTGTAATTATTTAGTTTTAATAAGCATATAGTAATCATATATAAATAATAATTCACTTAATAAACGATTTTGCATTCACATCGATCAATCAATAATGAGAAGGTATTTTTTCAATTCTCATTACCCCACTTGACATTTCCCCCACTCATTCGCATGGATGGTGTTAGCTGACCCTATTGGACAGCACGCGCCCTTTACAAAACCAGCGAAGTCTATCCATTGAACCTTTTGACGACCCTGGATTGGAGTGACAGCTATCGCTGTCACAAAGCGTGAGTAGCAAATAGTGGAGAGAGAAAACAGATGTGTCCATGCAGTATAAAGCGTATTCAGTGAACTTATTACTATTTCTAAATTAATTAACTAATAACAATTGTGTGAATTTATATGAAATACTAGGTAACTTATTTACTATTGAATTAATACCTAAAATTACCTAGAACTCTTTGAACAGTTTGATAGTTATCGAGATCGTGTGCAATTGTCGGTGGAACTTCGTTTAACCTTAAATGATTGCATAGTTGGTGAGCTGCTAATATGCCTATGAACAATGACTAGAATGTCTTCTAAACTAAGATCCCTAAACCATTTACAGCCGACTCACCAAACGACATTAGACTAGACGAACTTACGGACGTATGACTTAAAGGGGTAGTAAACGTAAGTGACAGACAAATACTTAGAAACTAGACTGATAAGACTAGACTTAGGCTACGAAATTTACATATTATTTCACTTCATTTATCTCCAACAATCCCATGTAGGAAATTTGTAATCTCCCAATATAGAGCTCAATCGTATTTGCTCTGGAGGTTATTTAAACGAAAGAAATTCCCCCGCGGTCCGGTCGTCTAGCAACAGCTTACAAATTTCGTTTATCACGATGTCTAGCCGTAGCAATCTCAGGCCGGAGCTGAGAACCGGTGCAACGAAAACGCGTTCGGTTGCAAGACTCGGTGGTAGTGGTGGTCATAGTGAGAACCAGGAAGAAGATGGTGCTTATGGTGGTGTTGTGCCAGTGGTGGTCACAGGGGTTCCCTCGCTAGAGCAACCAGAGGGTAACACTTTGCCGGGGCGAGCTTGCAAAGTGTGTGGTGGTCCAGATACAGATGAAATGGTTCAGTGCGACGTATGCAACAAGTGGCATCACTTCGTCTGCGTGGGAGTTACCAAGGAGATCGAAGACAAGAGTTGGAGCTGTGCTGTTTGTCATACAGTGACCAGAGCTCTGCCAATCCTTTCATTCTCCAACAAAACTCCGAAGCAAGCGGAAAATGCAGCCGAAAGCAAGTCGTCGAAGCCAATCATCCAGTCAGAAAATCAGCATACACTGCATCTCCCGAAAGGATCATCCAACAATGGTACCGCGAGGAAATCTTCGCAGTCGAAATCCGTGCCAGAGTGCCCTTCAAAGGGGACTTTTTCAATGGTGTCACATGGTTCCTCTAGAAGCTCGTTGCTGAAATTGGAACTCCAAAAACTAGAAGAGGAACGTGCTCTGGAACAGAAAGAAGCGGAAAAACAGCGTAGTTATCTCAACAAAAAGTACGATATCCTTAAGCAGCTAACTAACCAATCGGATGTATCATCAGTGGCGGATAGCATGGGTCGAGTGAATGCATGGGTCGACGATGTTAACGGCTGCGAACGCCGGGAATCGGTTGCTGAACCACCCATCGAAAACTTCTCTCCCCGTGGATGTTCAACACCGAATCGCTCAAACGTGGACAGAGGTTCCCAAGCTGCGTACGAGCAATCTATGTTGATTAACCCTACCAACCAGCATATCAGAGGTACTAGGCGATCTATTCACGTGCAGAACCGCGGTGATCCATCGTTTCTACAGCCGTCTAGGGTTCATACGGTTCCACCAAACTGCGACGCAGCATCATCTATAAGTCAGTTTTCGTCATCTCGCCATCGCAACGTTCAACGAGATCCAAATTCTATTGGACCCACTCGTGCGCAATTGGCTGCACGCCAGGCAATCTCAAAAGATCTGCCGATTTTCTCCGGAAATCCAGAAGACTGGCCGATTTTTCTGTCATCGTTCAACAGTACTACATCGATGTGCGGCTTTACGAATGATGAAAACATTATTAGATTGCAGAGGAGCTTGAAAGGTCGAGCGTACGAAGCAGTGAAGAGTCAGCTGATGCATCCAGCGAATGTGCCTGGGGTGATGAACATTCTAAAGATGATGTTTGGCCAGCCTGAGGCCATTGTGCATTGCCTTGTAGCCAAGATCAACGCCTTACCAGCCCTAAGAGAGGACAAGCTAGAGACACTTGTAGATTTTGCAGTAAACGTCAAGAACTTTTGTGCGACGGTAGATGCCTGCGGCTTAGAGGATCATTTATACAATGTGTCGCTCTTACAGCAACTAGTAGCCAAGCTTCCCTCAACATTGAAACTGGATTGGGCGTGTTACCGTTTATCTATGCCTCGAGTGAACTTAGCGACATTCGGGAATTTCCTCTATTCTCTTGCTGAGGCCGCCAGTACAGTTGTTATGCCTACGATCGTCGCGGATCATAAACAGACACGCAATGATTCTCGCCCATCGAAAACAGGAAATGCCTTCTTGAATGCGCACTTAGAGTCTCCAAGCGAAATATCCGCATCGAAACCGTTTACACCGAGTAGTGTCGTCAGCCTCGGTGCACCTAAGGACCGTGCCAACAGTGAGTGTCCGATATGTAGAAGTAGTTGCAAAGCGGCAGATAAGTGCAAACAGTTTCTTGAACTTTCCCGTGATGCGCGCTGGGCTACCGTGCACGAACTTGGTTTGTGTCGTAGATGCCTCCGGCGTCATAATGGAAATTGTAACACAAAAGAATGCGGTCAAGATGGTTGCACCTTCAAGCATCATGCGCTGCTACACAACTATCAGCAAAAAGCTCAACAAGCTACTTCAAGTACCGTACCGCAAACCTCGACCCCTGATGTTTCCCAGCTGGAAGCTAACCGAGTCCACGGATGTAATACTCACCGCACAAAAACTACGGCTGTTCTTTTTCGATACCTACCCGTGGTGCTGAAAGGCCGTAACAAAACGGTCCAAACATATGCCTTTTTTGATGAAGGTTCAGAACTTAGCTTGCTTGATGAAAGTCTGGCGAAGATGTTGGAGCTGGATGGTGAGGTCAGCCCGCTATGCCTAAGATGGACAGGTGGGAAAGAGCGCAACGAAGAAAACTCCAGGATGGTAAGCGTAGAGATAGAAGGACTGCACAATCAAGCCAAATCGTTCAACTTAAACGACGTGAGGACAGTTAATGAATTACTTCTTCCACATCAAACAGTCGATATGAAGGAACTGTCTCAGCTGTACCCACACCTTCGAGGGCTTCCAATCGATTCCTACCAATCGGCACAACCACGTATACTAATAGGCTTAAAACACGCGTATGTTGGCTTAATTTTGCAAAGCAGAGAGGGTCAAATGAATCAACCAATTGCCTCGAAGACCCGATTGGGATGGACAGTGTATGGGGGCTGTGGGGATGGCATACCCAACGTAGTACAATGTGCATTCCATGTACAACAGTGTGATGACAAGTCGGATGAAGTTCTGCATCTCGCCATGAAAGAATACTTCAGCTTGGACAGTCTCGGAGTCATGCAGCCAGCGAATTTGATTCTATCTGCCGAAGACCAACGCGCCGAGATTCTCTTACGAACTCTCACGAAATTCAAGGATGGCCGATATGAAACTGGACTACTCTGGCGCTACGACAACGCGCGCCTTCCCGAAAATAGTTCTATGGCTCTACGCCGACATCATTCCCTTGTAAGGCGTATGGCGAAAGATCCTCAGTTGGCGAATATACTAAATAAGAAAATAGCTGAGTATTTGGAGAAGGGTTACATCCGTATGCTCACCAAAGACGAGCTAAACCAAAGGGTGCCACGTATTTGGTATCTGCCGATCTTTCCGGTTACGAATCCAAATAAACCCGGGAAGATAAGGATTGTGTGGGACGCTGCTGCGACCGCTTTCGGAAAATCCCTGAACTCCGCACTTCTGAAGGGTCCGGACCAGTTGTGTTCTTTGATCTCTATCCTTCTCCAGTTCCGCGAGCATCGTGTTGGCCTAACAGGGGACATCCGAGAGATGTTCCACCAGGTGAATATCCGCGATGAAGACCAGCATTGCCAACGCTTCTTCTGGACGGACGAAAATGGGAACATCCAAACATTCGTGATGTGCGTGATGACTTTCGGAGCCTGCTGTTCACCGAGCTGCGCTCAATATGTTAAAAACGTTAACGCAGAGCGCCACTCCCAGGAATACCCTAGAGCAACAGAAGTGATCATCAAGAAGCATTATGTGGATGACATGCTAGTGAGTGTGGAGAATGAACAGGAGGCTATTCAACTAGCGAATGAAGTGAAATTGGTACACGATAACGGTGGTTTTGAGATACGCAACTGGATCAGTAACTCCAGCCACGTTTTAAAGGCGCTACAAGGGACAAGTGTTCAAGAGAAGAATCTAGCTCTATCGTCGGAATTAGCCACTGAAAAAGTACTGGGAATGTGGTGGTCCACTTCCACGGACACTTTCTGCTTCAAGGTTGGGTGGAACCGACACGACAAGGAACTTTTGAATGGACAGCGTTGTCCGACGAAAAGAGAAATCCTTCGAGTACTAATGACGATCTTCGACCCTTTAGGATTGATCGCCCACTTCCTCATGTTCCTAAAGATTCTGCTCCAGGAAGTATGGCGCTCTGGAGTCCAATGGGACGATCCGATCCAAGCTGCATCGTACGATAAATGGAAGCAATGGCTGCAAGTTCTTCCTCAAGTTGAGCAAACGAGTATTCCTAGGTGTTTTCGAATCCACACGTCTCTCGACTTTGTCTATGATGCGCAATTGCATGTATTTGTCGACGCGAGCGAAAATGGGTTCTCTGCTGCTGTATATCTACGGTTTCTTCAGGCTAGCGTTGTCGAATGCACCCTTGTTGCGGCTAAAACGCGAGTGGCTCCGTTAAAATTCACGTCTATCCCAAAACTTGAGCTTCAAGCAGCTGTTGTCGGCACTAGATTGGCCAAGACTATTTCCGACTCTCTGTCAGTTCCAATCTCCAGGCGTGTGTTTTGGTCTGATTCCCGGGACGTGATATGTTGGATCAACTCCGACCATAGGCGATACAGCCAGTTTGTGGCCTTTAGAGTGAGCGAGATCCTCGAAACAACCGAAATCAACGATTGGCGCTGGGTACCCACCAAACATAATGTAGCAGACGATGCTACCAAGTGGGTCGGCTGGCCAGACCTGAGCTCAGATAGCAGATGGTTCAGAGGGCCGGCTTTCCTGTGGCACCCTGAGGCGGAATGGCCACAAGCTGCTTTGAAAGGTTCTTCAACGTCTACAGAGCTTCGACCAAATCTGCTGACACACTTTGCGGTTTCAGAGCCAATGATGAACGTGTCTAACTACTCAAATTGGAAGCGACTTCTCCATGTGACAGCTTTCATATTCCGGTTTACTGCAAACTGCCAACGCAAGCTACAGAAACAACCATCCACTGTTGGTTCGCTCACCAGTAATGAACTTATAACGGCTGAAGCTTATTTGCTGCGCCTTGCGCAAGCTGATTCATTTCCTGAAGAGATTTCCATTCTACGTAGAGTACAAAGTGTTTCAAATGAACCATCAACACCAATGCCCAAGAGAAGCGCCCTGTATCAGCTATCTCCCTTCCTGGATGCCCAAGGCATCCTCAGGATGCGGGGCAGAACGCGGCTGTGTGAATATGCTACCGAAAACTCAAAAAATCCCATTATACTGCAGCGTGACCACCACATAACCACTTTAATTATTGCACATTACCACGAAAGATACCACCATCGCAACCATGAAACCATCATTAATGAGTTGCGACAAAAATATTGCATATCACGACTTCGTGTATGCTACGCAAAAATCAGACGGCGATGCCAAAGATGCCAAAACGAACGTGCTATTCCCCGTCCACCAATCATGGCCGATTTACCACCAGCACGATTAGCAGCGTTTTCACGGCCCTTCACACATGTTGGAGTTGATTACTTTGGCCCCATCAACGTATTAGTCGGACGCAGAATTGAAAAGCGCTGGGGAATGCTTGCTACGTGCTTAACGATTCGAGCGATCCACATCGAAACCGTCCATACCCTCAACACAGCTTCGTGTATCATGGCATTACGGAACTTCATCGCTCGCCGTGGCACACCAAGAGTAATGTATAGTGACCGTGGCACAAATTTCGTCGGAGCGAGTCGTGAGCTGCGCGATGTAGAAACAGCTATCAACGAGCCGGAGATCATGAAGGAATTTGTCAGCACTGAAACGGAATGGGTGTTTAATCCGCCTGCAGCCCCGCATATGGGGGGAAGTTGGGAAAGGCTGATTCGTACGGTTAAGAATAATCTGATGTCGATTAACCCGTCACGCACCCTAAGAGATGAAGAACTCAAGAACTTTCTAATCGAGGTCGAGAATACTATCAATTCTCGTCCGCTAACTCATGTACCGATCGACAACGAATCCGAACCAGCTCTCACTCCGAACCACTTCTTACTCGGTTCATCTAACGGCACGAAGCCCCTCACTCTCATCGATGATAGTGGAATAGCGCTGAAGAAAGCTTATACCACGTCGCAGATCTTAGCAAACCAGTACTGGAAGCGCTGGATAACTGAATATCTTCCAGAAATCACCAGAAGAACGAAGTGGTTCACCTATACAAAGCCGATATCCATCGGCGATGTTGTAATCATCGTGGATCCCCAGTTACCGCGCAACTGTTGGCCAAAAGGTAAAGTAATCGGGGTCAGAACAGCAAAAGACGGTCAAGTTAGGTCTGCAACGGTGCGTACATCATCTGGCGTATACGAGCGAGCTACGGCCAAGCTAGCAGTCCTAGACGTAAGGCGCGATGGTGAGTAAGCCTAATACGACGTCGGCGTACCCGGGGGGAGTGTTAGCTGACCCTATTGGACAGCACGCGCCCTTTACAAAACCAGCGAAGTCTATCCATTGAACCTTTTGACGACCCTGGATTGGAGTGACAGCTATCGCTGTCACAAAGCGTGAGTAGCAAATAGTGGAGAGAGAAAACAGATGTGTCCATGCAGTATAAAGCGTATTCAGTGAACTTATTACTATTTCTAAATTAATTAACTAATAACAATTGTGTGAATTTATATGAAATACTAGGTAACTTATTTACTATTGAATTAATACCTAAAATTACCTAGAACTCTTTGAACAGTTTGATAGTTATCGAGATCGTGTGCAATTGTCGGTGGAACTTCGTTTAACCTTAAATGATTGCATAGTTGGTGAGCTGCTAATATGCCTATGAACAATGACTAGAATGTCTTCTAAACTAAGATCCCTAAACCATTTACAGCCGACTCACCAAACGACATTAGACTAGACGAACTTACGGACGTATGACTTAAAGGGGTAGTAAACGTAAGTGACAGACAAATACTTAGAAACTAGACTGATAAGACTAGACTTAGGCTACGAAATTTACATATTATTTCACTTCATTTATCTCCAACAATCCCATGTAGGAAATTTGTAATCTCCCAATATAGAGCTCAATCGTATTTGCTCTGGAGGTTATTTAAACGAAAGAAATTCCCCCGCGGTCCGGTCGTCTAGCAACAGATGGTATCTACGCGTTCGAGGAGGGCTTAGATGGAGGCAATCGTCGCAGCAGTAGTGATTGTAACATAAAGTTATAGTTTAAAAGTTTAGTGACACCATATTGAAAAAAATATGCTGTAAATATAGTTTAAAATAGTAAAAAGAGGCTGTCCGGAATTGGAGCCCAATGTTTTTGAATCCGGACATTGTATTGGAATTGTATGTTTCGATGCCGTAAGTACACAATTTTCAAATAAAACTGGAATAATACTTTGAACATCATCAACACATGAGTAATATGTAATAAGAACAATACTGTGCGTCGTGCATTGAACCAATCAGTGATGATGGCAGTTTAAACCACCAACATGTCTGTCCAAACAACTTAATCACAAACATTGCTTACACAATATGTGTTCATTACTATTCAAAAAGAAACCCATTTGGCAGAACTACACTTTTTATAAGGGAAAAGTGGGTCAAAATGACCCCCAATATTTTTGTGTCGAAAAACACACAAAATCACAAGATTTACAGTAACGTTCAAACGGATTGTACTGAAAAATATGTTTTTTTTTTTTTGTAAAAACACACATTTTTCCGTGGAAAAATGCAATTTTTAACAATCTTCGTCTCTCTTTTACTCATTCGAGAAATTTGCAAACATCAAGGCTAGTAATAGTCAAAATTCCATTCAAGATATAAACAGTACAGTGTCTCATAGCAGCCATATGTGCAGTCAGTCTAAACTAAGCTAAACTCAATTATTTACAAATTGATCTCTAGCAAACATACCATCATACACAATACATGCGACCCTCCTAATCAAACCCATCAAAAATTATCAAAATTAAAAAAAATGCGGTAGTTGATTCACATCCAAACAGCGTGAGAAGAAACAACGCTTACTACTGAACCGCCGAAGCTGCTAACGAAAACATTGGTGCAATGACTTATTGTTATCCACATCATCACTTTTGCATCACTGGCGTAACGTCCCAACTGGGACACAAACTGCTTCTCAGCTGTTCTTATGAGCACTTCCAAAGTTTTTAACTGAAAGCTTTCTATGCCAATGACGATTTTTGCATATGTATATCGTGTGGCAGGTACGTAGATAAAAATTTCTAACCCGAAAAGATCCTCGACCGGTGGGATTCGAACCCACGACTCTCAGCTTGGTCTTGCTGAATAGCTGCGCGTTTACCGCTACGGCTATCTGGGCCCCTACTATCGCTCTTATAGCAGTTTGATAAATTTTGTATTATTTTACATATTAAATCATTAGTGGTTATTTTGCACCACTTCTCCCTAATATAAAAATCTGAAATTTTGCGAAATATCTTCTTTTATATAGGAAAACAACTCCTGTAAATTTCAGCTCGATCGGAGAACATCAATACAACTTCTCTAGACAAGGCGGTTGCGGTGACTCTCAAAATGGCTCAAGTTCAAACACTACCCCGAAAAAAATTTTTTTTTCGAAAATTTTTGAAACGGCATATCTGGATTAGACCTCAAATGAAAGCCCATGAGTTACCCTACAGAACGTCATATTTAGTTTTTTGACCTAGTTCGGTTGGTAAGAAAAATATCGATTTGAAAATCGCTAAATTTTGTATGAAAAACTCATTTTTTTCGATTTGAAGTACTTTCAAAATCCATATACAGGTCGGACTCGATTATCCGGAGTATCGATTTTTTTTTTTCACTCCGGATAGACGAATCCTCCGGATAATCGAATCACTAAGAAAAAAGTTGAAATCTTTGATAAAAGAACTTAAATATTATCTTTTTTATTTATTTTATTTATATGATGCGGGGGCGTAGCCAGAAATTATTTCTAGGAACAGTAGGGGTCTTTACAAGAACATTTTTTTTTTGGCCAGCATACACAAAAAATCACTTTTTCAAGCCACCCTTTTCAAATACTCTCAAATACGTTCTAAACTGCAAAACCAGTCATATTGTATATTGCAATACCGAATTATCTCAGATTTATGCATAAAAATTGAACAACAAGAACATCAAAAAACAAATTCCGGATAATCGAGTCTAAAATTCCGGATAATCGAATCCCGGATAATCGAGTCCCCGGATAATCGAGTCTCCGGATAATCGAGTCCGACCTGTACTATGCCAACCTCAAAGTTTATATAACGTAGAGTATTCA
This sequence comes from Aedes aegypti, assembly GCF_002204515.2. Lineage (NCBI taxonomy): Eukaryota > Metazoa > Arthropoda > Insecta > Diptera > Culicidae > Aedes > Aedes aegypti. The sequence continues at coordinate 247,846,872 of NC_035108.1, forward strand.
TGCCAAATTTCAACATAATCCGTGCAGTTTTACTATAGTTATATCAATTTTTGTGATTTTGCATGTTTAGTGACATGAAATCATTGGGGGTCATTTTGTCCCACTTCCCCCTAATATAAAAATCTAATATTTTGCAAAACATCATCTTTTATATAAAAGAACAATCCCTGAAAATTTCAGCCTGATCGGAGAACATCAATACAACTTCCCTTGGAAAGGGGGTTGCGGTTCTCGCGAACTGGCTCTTAAGTGTTCGATAACGCAGAAGAATTATACATAATAATTTATTTTATATGGTTTCTGATGAGATCTTCCCTAGCTTCATAAAGGAGCTCTTTAAAAAATACTACCGTTTTGATTCATATTACGGACAGCTTCAAATTCCGGACACTGTACTTTGTATGGGAAACATTTCACACGAAATGTTTCAATTTTTGCCGTTCAAAAATTCTCACTTTCGAGGCTCGTTTTAGTCAACATATTGCATAGATATCTATGAAAAATTATAATGCTCAACTGCCTTAGACGTTTCTTTAGTGGTCTGCTGATCTCAATTAATTATTTGACTTTTCTATCTATGATTTTCACGAGCCGTCCGGAATTCGAATCAAAGCGTCCGGAGTATGAGGCAAACGTAAGTAGGACGTGAGTAGGACGAAGACGCCCTTTGGTCGAAGATGAAAGTTAGAAGATAATGCTAAAGCAAGGAAACAAAACACTCAGAATGCTGGCAATCTCTATCACAATTATATTAACTAGCCAAACACTACATTGAACCTAATACTTAAACGGCAAAACAAAACAAAACCCAGAAGGATACGTTGAGCAGGGTATGTTACAAGAATGCCGGACAGCAAACCCGCAAAGGTGGTATTCATTTCACCACAGGTTATTACAAGAAGACCTGGAGTGCAGTGAGTATGGTGGGCGGATCAAGTAAGGGGCACTGCACTGTTTAGATTTCGTCTGGGAGTTTTACTTTTACTGGCCTTGTTGTTTACAAGTTTTATGAAAGAGTTGAAAAGAGAGTAAGAGTAGATGAAATAAAAATACTTACTTATAGGTATTCCACTAAACAGCTCGTAGATTTATTATCAAGAGAGTAAGAGTTTTGTGCAAAGACACATACAACGTTTCGGCGAGTGTTGGGCACAACCGTGGATAGAGAGATGCAGCCATGAACAGAGCACTACACTGTAGCGTAAAATCGTTGATTCAGTGTTATCTGTTTAGATGTTAACTAAATACATGCAAAGAATCAAACCCTCTTCAATGCAATCAGTTTTGCATGGGTTAAACCCATAGTGTCTTGTGTGATACCTGCGCGTTTAACAGCTGAGCTAATGAATATCCCCTTTTCTTACATGGCAGCAATGCTCTGAAATGCTCGCAAATTAAAAATTATCGATTCTTTTTTGCTGTGCAAATTGAAGAGGGTATGCCGTTTGTCTGCGTTCGTTATTAAATTGCATACTGCATGCACATAACTCTTAGCATTCTTATCATGTCAAACATTTGCGCGTCACCGACTCACTCCTGCTCCTGAAACAATGGCCCATTATCATAACGCTTGCCCATATAGCATGCAACCGCCATTTGGATCAAAGATCGATGCACTTTCCACTTGGTCAGGATTTGTTTCCCATGACAGCAGCAGGGCGTCCGACTTCAGAAATGTGGCGCCCGGATGGCCATCAGCGATCCCTCTCGAATCCCGGCTTCTTCGGTCTTAACAACATCATTACCAGCAGTGTCGGGGTAGTTAAATCATCGTTCACCGACGTGCAAAAGTTTGCCTTTGGGCCATTACCGCTGAAGTCACGATCATAATTAAATGCTCAAAAACCACACGCTGCACAACGGGCCAAAATCGAATAATAAAATGTCTTGGCCATGAAACTTTTACTTTTTCATGGATTAATGGTGGCCTCAGGAATGTAGAAACCACAATTTTTCAAAGTTGTTACTCACGTTAACTTTGTTATCATGTTAAATTTCAAATATCTAACGAAGCGATTCTCAAAACATGCAATATATATTGCATATACAATTCATATAAGCATATATATAATAACCACTTCGTAGAACAAATAGAACCGCTGTGCGTTGCAGTCTTTGCCAGCCGACATTCAATCGGTCGATCCCAGCAGAGATCAATCGAAATGCGGACAGCACCGATTTACCTTATGATGGGACAACCCCACAGACGACTCATGCAGTGTTTCGATTTCGGAACTTCCACGCAAAAGGATACAAATTTTGCGGCAATTGTGCGGCGGCTCTTCTCTTGTTTAATTTTTATCAATTGAAATTTTGGACACGTTGCGCTCGTTTCTTAATAAGCTGCGATGGACAAAGGTTTTTTTTGGACTTGAAAATGCCGCCACCGGTCAACTTGTGACTTGCAGTGATCGCAAGTCGATTTGTCATTTTGGTAAATCCATGAAATCTCACTTGTTGTGGTTAATTCGTTCATGACACAAATGTACATGATTCAATTAATGAAAAGTCCTTCGAGGCGAGGGTGCACCAAGAAGATCTGATGGTTTCAATGGGTTTCCCTTGTCTCTGTAACCACACGAACAGTGGGCTGCAACAGAGTTGTTACAGATTCTTTTACTCAGTAAGCATATTTATTTCTACAAAACATGAAATGATTTTGTCTGGTTAGTAGTTTAAAATAACAAAAGTTTAAGCTAAATTAGCTCAACATTGAACAAAATTGAAACAAAACCTATTATAATTCAAACAAAAATAAAGCTCACTATGTCTTAAATTGAACAAAGCTATAACTCATTGTGATTTTTATAATTCAATTAAAACAAAATTTGATATTTTCCAAACGTTAAAAATAACTACCCGTGTATGAACCCAGAGAGCCGTAACGGTGGACGCGCTGCTATTCGGCAAAAACAAGCTGACGGTTGTGGCTTCGAATCGCGTGGTCGAGAATCTTTTATTAAAGAATTTTTGTCGACTTCCCTAAGCATAGAGTATCTACGTACCTGCCATACGATATACAAATGGGTTGCAAAATGATGAGTCGACAAGCAGTAAAGAGCGTCCAACATAGCTCTGATCCTCACAAGCCCGTACCTCACGCTTCCACGGGTCTAACGATGACCGCCAGCTAAGGGTTGCGTATTTAACTGGTAGTGCAACCTGGGCACTGTTGTCCTTCTGACATCAGCTGCAGTGAGGGGGTGCCAGGTGGGAGCTTGAGATTCTTACCCTTTCCAAGCGAAACTCGTACATACAGCCGTATGGAATACCACCTTTAGTACTTTTTTCGTGAGGTGGCCGAGCGTCTGGTCCATCTGACCAGGGGCTCAAGCATGGTCTACCTAAGATGTGGCGGGGTTCATCAGTGGGCTCTGGTGAATCTCTTCAAAAAAATCACATATCTGCAAGTAACCCTGAACAAGCGACCTGGTACCGCTTTCAAAGTACCTTAGCCATCTGGAGTGCCAACCGGCACATCAGGATGGATGCCAGTAAAATCCTGATTATGGTATACTGGTAACAACGCAGAACAACGGATTACGGATTGGATACGTCGACTAACAGTCGTGGGCTGGCAGCGTACTCTACTGTTCCCTGAGTAAGGAAGGGTGACACCAACTTGAAACGGCGAATAGGACTATAAGGAAACTGCCGCCGTCCTGATAAAACCTTGGCAGGCCTTCGTGTACGTTCGAAACTCGTCACCTACCTCGGTGAGTAGTAGGCTCAGATGTAACAGTCCTGACTTACGCCGATCTAGCTCTGAACACAATCCCCATGAAGGATTGTGTCAACCCTAGCATGGCCTCCCTGCTTGCATAGACTACCATGGGATCACGAGAGGCGACTATATACAACGATTGGAGATATAGCGGCCTGAAGAGGGGACCCAATCGAATGGAGCAAGTAATCGATTTGGATGGAGAATCTAGTGGAGGAAACGAAGACGCGATAGTATTCGCATGGAGCGGAAAGATGCAGAGATCGCCAGTGATACCACAGACGGTAGCAGCACACCGAGTGAGCCACCGGGAAACCAACGGGATGCAGGCTTTCTGAGTCAAGTGTTCACACCAAAGTCGGGGAGTAACACCGCTCAAGACGACCGACAGCATGAGAAGTCCGAGCTGTCGGAGGTAAAGAGGAAGGCCAATGAACTCTATGAGTTCGTCAAGACGAAAAACAACGTCCACCTCAGAATCAAACAGCTGATCACGAGCATCAAGTCTGCCGTTACAGCCGCAGAACGCAGTCAGAAGGAATTGCGGAGTAGAGCGGAAAATCCTAAAAAGTATTAATTTCGGTGTATGCAACAGCCGTTGCACAGGAGACGCCTAGAAGCAATCCGACCATCCGCTCGGAAAAAGAACAAGGGATACACCAGGAGAACAAGAAGATCCCAAAAAGCAGAGAAGCGACAATGAGTGCGTCAGCGAGCAGAACGTTAGTGAATGGCGCACCGTGAAAGGTCAAAAGGAGAAGAATACAGCACGTAAGGAGAGGAATAGGAAAAAATAAGGAACCGAAGAAGAAAGAAAAGCGACGGTCATCTCGTGAGAGGTTCTGGAGCGATGCTCTTGTCATTGAGGCAAGTGGCAAGACAAGCTACGCGACGATTCACAGGAGAGTGAGGGAGGATCCAGAGCAGAAGAAGTTGGGTGAAAACGTGGTGAGAACCTGGCACACCCAAAAAGGTGACATGCTCTTTGAGCTCAAAAAAGATCCGTCGATCAAGAATTCGGCCTGCCAGGAGCTCGTCGCAAAGTCGCTGGGCAACGAGGTAAGCGTGAGAGCCGGAGGCCGTGATCAAACAATAAGGATGCAGGAGAGCTGACAGAAGCGTTGGCGAGAGCGTGTGACGCAACTATGCCGCTGAGCCAAGGAATCAGTGGCGTCCTGCATACTGGCGGACCGACAGACTTAACACTGCTTAAGAGCCAGAAGACGCGTGCAGTGAGCTAGATTGGAAGCCAGTAAGCAAGAGCGTAAGGTGACCTACCGGCTGGTCAGAGCTGCGTTCCAACGGGAGATAGCGACGAGTAAATCGAACTGCTACAAGGAGTTGTGCCGGGAAGCTGAGGCAACGCCTATTGGGTAGTGAAGGCGAATATTAAGGGTCCAGTAACACCAGCTTGGGGCCCAGATAGCCGTAGCGGTAAACGCGCAGCTATTCAGCATGACCAAGCTGAGGGTCGTGGGTTCGAATCCCACCGGTCGAGGATCTTTTCGGGTTGGAAATTTTCTCGACTTCCCAGGGCATAGAGTATCTTCGTACCTGCCACACGATATACACATGCAAAAATGGTCATTGGCATAGTAAGCTCTCAGTTAATAACTGTGGAAGTGCTCATAAGAACACTAAGCTGAGAAGCAGGCTCTGTCCCAGTGGGGACGTAACGCCATAAAGAAGAAGAAGAACACCAGCTGAAATATGCCTCGAAAAACTGAAATCGATAGTGAACGGTCTCTTTCCTACGCATGCTTCCACTGAATGGCCGCCCATACCGTGAGCTAAAGTAGACGAAGAAAATTCCGGTATCCAAGTTCCTAACGCCGAACTAATAGCGGTTGTGAAAGCTCCCAGTCCAGATGGTATCCTTAACGTAGCGCTAAGGGCAGCAATCTGGGCGTTCCCAGACATATTTAGGATAGCGGAAGGCTGCATCCCAGACAGGTGGAAGATGCAGAAGCTGGTGTTGCTGCCAAAACCGGTAAAACCGCCAGGAGATCCTGCTTTATGTAGACCAATATACTTGCTACATACTCTTTGTAAACTTCTGTTGAAGGCCATTCTCGACAGGCTGACGATCTACATGAAAGGCGAGAACGGATTGTCCAAAATGCAGTTCGGATTCCGTAAAGAGACTTCGACGGTGGATGCTATTCGGACAGTCATCGCGTGCGCGGAGAAAGCGTCCAAGCAGAAGAGGAGAGGCAATCGATACTGCTCAGTGATAACAATAAACGTTAGGAACGCGTGCACCAGTTGGAGGCCATCGGGGAAGCCCTACACAGAATGCGGGTTCCCGAATATCTGTGTAAAGTTCTGCAAAGCTACTTCCAGAACCGAGTACTGGTTTACGACACAAACTAGGCACGGATGTCAACCAAAGTAACGGCGGGTATTGCACAGGGATACATACTTGGGCCAACGCTGTGGATTGTGATGAACGATGGAGTACTAACCTTGTCATTGCCGAATAGAGTCGAAATAGTCGGGTTCGCGGATGATGCCATTCTTGCGATAACTGGCGAGGCTGCGGAGGAGATAGAGATGCTAACGGCGGAATCACTAGACACCACTGATTCGTGGATGACTGGAGTCAAGCTGCAGTTGGCTCATCACAAAATTGAGGTGATGCTGGTCAACAATTGCAAGGTGGTTCAGCTGTTTGAGATCAACGTCGGAGGACACGTAATCCCATCGAAGCGCTCTCTAAAGCACCTTGGAGTTAGATCGAAGACAGGCTAAACTGCAACAGCCACGTTGACTATGCCTGAGAAAAGGCAGCGAAAGTAGCCAACACTGTAGCTAGGATCATGCCCAACATTGGAGGAACAGGAACGTCTTCTGGCGATCGTATCATCGTCCATATTGAGATACGGAGTTCCGGCTTAGGTTGCAGCGTTGGAACCAAATGTAGTGCAGATCCGTTCCGGCTCATGGCTATACGGGTGACGAGTGCCTACCGCACAATATCGTCGGAGGCAGTGTGCGTTATCGCAGGAGTGGAATAACTCGGAGGTAGGAAGGTGTACCCACAGGCTCATTCCTAACGTGTCGGTGTGGACGACCAGAAAACATGGAAAAGTTGACTTCTTCCTGACCCAGTTTTTGACAGGCCATGGATGCTTCCGGAAATATTTGCACAGATTCGGACACGCAGAGTCTCCGCATTGTCCAGTCTGTCCAAATATCGACGAGACCCCGGAGCATGTTGTATTCGACTACTCTCGATTCAGGGATACACGAAGCGAGATGATGTCATAAACCGCAAGCGTCCTAAATCCGGCCAGTAATTGCTTTCATCTTGGAATGCGGTCAACAGAGGGATAACGCAAAATATGTCGTAGCTGCAAAGGAAATGGCGTGAATACCAGAGAGAGCTCCGGGCCGCGATTGGAGTAGGCTAGATCCTCCGTCGGGGACTAGACGAGTAGAGCGGGCGTAGCGTAGTATCGGTAATAAGTCGTCGGGGCGCCAGCGAACCGGAAGTCATCCTCCAATCGCAATAGCAGAACCGAACACTTGGCCGTTCAACGTCGAATCGGTGTAGGCTGAGTCCTCCGCCGGGCCAACCGGAATTGCTGGACCGGCTTCGGCACTCCACCGGCCAGTATCGAGACATGGAGAAACGCGTTGCCAGAGTACACTAGCTCCACCGTCGGGGACCAGGCCGAGTAGCATTGTTCGTCACAAACCAGTTTTGGGTCGTCGGGGTGCCAGTGAACTGGAAGTCACTCTCCAACCGGAATCGCTGGACCGACCTCGGCATACAGCTGGCCAACCAGGAGAACTTGTACAGCTGCAGCGGAGAACGAGTCGTCGTAGAGCAACGAAATGCACAAGAGCGTCCAGTAGAAGTTCAACAGGGCTCTGACGCAAGGTAAGCCCAAGGGAAGTATGCGTCGTCGCACAGAAAGTACCGGTGAGATCTTCAACCACCAATTGAGCAAAACGAGTAGTCACAGAGACAACGTAGAAATTTCGTAGTGAGTAGCGTTTTTGACAACATTAAGCTCCAACAGTGAACTGCCAGAACAGCTAGAGGTTGAGACTGACGACGTGCATGAGGACAGCCTTCCCCCGATGAAGTTGCGAGATGTAGTTCCGGGGGAGATCCTGTATCTCCGAAGTAGGCTGTCATTGAAATTTGTACGCGTCGTTGATGATTGTTGCTAATTCATCTCACGATTTCGAATCAAAGAAAATCAGTTGGTTTTGCACTGACACAGCTGAAAAAGTATCAGCATACTTTATGCATGTTAGCGCGTACAGTGATACTTTTTCAAGTCAATAAAAAATATCAAGGCTCACGCTCAAAAAAGAGTTCTGGAAAACGTGAACTGTCAAAAAAACACAATGAACTACCATCATGTTTACGCATAAACATGATCTAGTTCACGGTGTATGTTGACGAGTTCACGTCTGCTGTTCATGGATACAAGAACGGATTTTTTTTTCTGTGCTGAAATTTATCATTTTAAAATTCAAGCTGAAAAGTCATCATTGTTGCCAAATTGAATGACGGGCTACTTAGCCTTAAGCCTTTTGAAGCTTTTTTACCCTACGACAAAAATATGATATACACATGTTGAGAAGCATGCTCTGTTCCTCTGTCTGTCTGAGACGTAATGCCAAGAAGAAGGAAAAGAGAAATGTATAACAATTGCTCTCAAAATATTCATACCATATTGTGTAATAGGTAAACTTCCAATAAAAACAGCTTTCGTTGTTATACATGACTTTGTTTTAATTGAGTTAAACTATCGTCCTACGCATATTTATCCCATGTTCTAAGTAAACCTTATGGACCGCGGGAAAAATATGCATACAAGGCAGTTTAACTTTCTACAGTGAGACTAAGTAGTCCTTCATTCATTTTGACAGCCATGTTAACTTTGCAATTTCAAAGTTAAAAAAACCTTTCTCATAGCAAACAGCGACATGGAAATGCATCACTCTAAACGCTCACATTTAAAAAGTATGCTGATACTTGAGAAATCGTGAGAAAAATTATCAACAATCATCAACGCCACGTATAAATTTCAGTGATGGCCTACTTGGCCTTGAGTCAGATTACATCTCAAGCGTGTGCTAGAATAAGGGCGTAAGTCGCATGATCGATTTCTCTTCGTCGATCCTCTCTTCTGTGAATAAAGGTGACAAGACGCGGGTTTGTCAGCATTTTTTCACCTCAGGACGCAAGATTGCATCGCTGCCTAGCGTCCTGGAGTGAAAAAATGCTAACAAACTAGCATTTTGTCACCTTTATTCACAAAAGAGAGGATCGATGAAGAGAAATCGATCATGCGACTTACGCCATTATTCTAGCACACGCTTGATCTAACAAAAGTGAAACAAAATAAATGTTTGTGGGCAATTTTACGAATATTCATTCACTGGTTGGGTAACAACGAACGATTTCCTAATCAATCCTAATCCAATCCAAATCCAATTCAAATCCTATTTAAATCGAATCTAAATCCTACTTAAAACAAATCCACATTCAATCAAATATTCGACTTGAAGTTTTTCCATCGAATCGATGAATAACAGCAACTTTTATTGTTGGGGGGAAAGCTCAACGTTCAGGGTGCAAATTCTGCTACGGCAAATCCCAACGCGCTTATTGACGGAACAAATTTATGCCACTGGTGTCGATACCAGCTGATATTTGCCAATACGTCACAAAGTCAACAAACTTCCGAGATTGTGTCTGTCCATCCGTATCGCTCCGCTTCGCTCTCATGAGGTAGTGTCGTTTTATCGATTATCAACTGCGCTCCGGCTTCGATTATTAGTTTTGTTGACCGTATTTCGTCATCAAATTGATTGGGCAAACAGCACGAGCGTCGAAAAAATACCGTCCCAAACAGCTTATCCAGTTTAACGAATCGATTTGTAATGGTATTCTCCACTGCACTGGGACAAGCTATTTGCGTTGTAGTAAAAGAGAGCACAATCGCCAGAAGGTGGATTAAAATAGTCAATATTTTACCGTCACATGAACGCGAAAACGTAGCCAAAGCCAAACAGGGCATCCGTTTGCGCTAACGAGTTACGGTTTGGGGTTCGAAAATAAATTGAAGTGTTAAGTAAAAATTAGCGCCCACGGCGAAGGTGTTTTATCACATTCGCAGAGTCATCCAATCTATGGGATTTTTGTGTTTTCATGACAAAAACAATCAACAAGATTGACTACTAAACAAAGAATACTGTAATATTTGTATAATATTCGCCAGAATCATCATAGAAGATCTAAAGCCAGGAAGAGGTACTTGCGGCCGCCCCGATATGACCTAGAGTGTCGCAGCGGCAAACCGGAAGAGGGTGAGCTGGATGAAGCCACTCTTGAGGACTGTTGGAGAACAGTAAAAACAGCCATCAACAATGTAGCTGAGAGCAACGTCGGGTACGTGGGACGGAGACGACGGAACGATTGGTTCGACGAGGAATGTAGGCAGATTCTGGAGGAGAAGAACGCAGCGCGGGCGGTCATGCTGCAGGAAGGGACCCGGCAGAACGTGAAGCGTTATAGACGGAAACGGCAACAGCAAACCTGCCTTTTTCGGGATAAAAGAGGCCGCCTGAAGGAGACGGAGTGCGAGGAGATGGAACAACTGTGCTGGCCTCAAGAAACACGTAAGTTCTATCAGAAGCTCATCGCATCCCGCAAGGGCTTCGTGTCGCGAGTCGAGATGTGCAGGGATAAGGATGGGAGCATTCTGACGGACGAGCGTGAGGTGATCGAAAGGTGGAAGCAGTACCTGAATGGCGCTGAAAGCACAGGCAATGAAGGACGGGACAACAGAGGAAATGGCTTCGTCAGCACTGCGGACGATGGGAACCAACCAGCCCCACTTTGAGGAAGGTTAAGGATGCCATTCACCAGCTTAAGATCAATAAAGCTGCTGGTAAGGATGATATCGGAGCTGAACTCATCAAGAAGGGCCCAAAGAGGCTGGCCATTTGTCTGCACCGGCTGATGGGCAGAATCTGGTAACCAAAACAGGGTGATATGCCTTATCTACAAAAAGGGCGACAAGTTAGAATGTGCGAACTATCGAGCGTTCACTATTCTAAATGCCGCATACAAAGTTTTATCCCAGATCATCTTCTGTCGTGTATCACCAATAGCAAATGATTTCGTGGGAAGTTATCAAGCCGGTTTCGTGAACAGGCGCTCGACGACAGATCAAATCTTTAAAGTACGGTAAATCCTCCAAAAATGCCGAGAATATCAGGTCCCTACGCATCACCTGTTCATTGATTTTAAAGCGGCATACGACAGTATCGACCACAAAGAGCTATGGAGAATCATGGACGAGACCAGCTTTCCCGGGAAGCTCACAAGACTGATTTGAGCGTCGATGGACAGTGTGCAAAACTGCTAGAAGATCTCGGGCGAACACTCCAGTTCGTTCGAGCCCCGCCGGGGGCTAAGACAAGGTGATGGACTTTCGTGCCTGTTGTTAAACATTGCGCTACCCGGTGCGGATAGCCGGGTTTAACAGCTGAGGCAGGATTTTCACAAAGTCCAGGCAATTTGCTTGCTTTGCTGGTGACATGGATATAACCGGAAGAACATTTGAAACGGTGGCATAAATGTACACCCGCTTGAAACGCGAAACAACAAGTGTCAGACTGGTGGTGAATGCGTCCTAAACAAAATAGGGTCAAATGGTCCAAAATGCCACTTTAAGGATTTGTGTCGTTTACTCCTAATGAGATCCACATTTTAACGCCATTCTAAGTCCTAACAGTAATTTTACAATATTTGATAGCTACCATAATGAAAACATCATCCAAATTTGAGTTTTTTACGGGTTTAAATCATGTAGAAAAGTTGGTTAAAAATGGGGGTGGTTCAAAATGACCAAATGGATGGGAATGCCTTTTAGTATGGAGAACTAGTAGTTAGCAACCAAGTTTCTCCATGAGTTTGCTCTGTGGTATGGAAACGCTTATTCCTTAATGAAATCATCGGAAAACCCTAATATTTAGGCAAAACAGTGAAAAATGTTGAATTTCACCTTACATGCTGATGGGCGGGACCGAACGCGACAGGGCTCACCTAAAAACCAGAGTTATGATTGACGGGGATACCTGTGAGCTGGTAGATGAATTCATTTTCCTCGGATCCTTGCTGACGGCGGACAACAATGTTAGCCATGAAATACGGAGACGCATTATCTGCAGAAGTTTTGCCTGTTATGGGCTCCAGAAGAACATGCGGTCAAAAAAGATTCGTCCTCGAACCAAATGTACCATGTACAAAACGCTGATTAGACCGGCCCAAACAACCAAAATGTACGTATAACGAAATCATCTGGAGGCTTTGTATGTGCAAAAATTCACTTATAAGATGTCGCGAAAAGCCCTTCAACGTACAAAAGTGGAGGCGGTATGCGTGCATATATTATGTGATGAATAATAACATACAATGCGAATGTATAAATATTCTACCGAACTAAACTGTGGTCTTATGCGACTTAACTAATGATAACAAATGTTGATTTGACAACTGTTACGGATTGATTCGACTTACTTTGTACGAGTGTACGGAACGAAACAAAATGAACAAATAACCTCAATTTGGCCCCAATATGCGTCGCTTTGAAGTGCTTCTTATAGCAAAGTTTCAGACAATTCGGCCGAGAAAAACCTCCCATGCCAAAGTCAATCATGGAAGTTCCCAAGTGGTTCTGCACCCTACAAGGTGCAAAATAGATTGGATTCGACAATAATTGATCCATAACTGTGGGGTGATGCTACGCTAAGGGTAAAAAATAGTGCACAGGGGTTCGGAGTTCTATTTAGTTTTGACTAACTAAATGAACAATTCTTTTCAGATCCAGACCAATCAGGGTTACAATTTTGTCATACTACTTTGTTCAAAGATAGCGATCACCAGCGGTTCAAACGAATTGGTATCGATCTCTAATCGTCGACTGGCTGACCGGGCTACATAATATTTGATCTAGTTTGCCTCTGTCTACAATCGTGCGCTTTTCCCCGGGGGTTTTTGGCAGGTTCTTTTATTGTATTCAACCAGTCAGTGGTTGCACAGCCTGATCTAAAATATGCAATGTCATTATACGAAACGTCCAGAGAAGCAGCGTAAAAAAAAATTACAATTTCTCATCGTAATGGACCTGTGCACGAGTTCACGAATTTGACGTTTGAGCGGTGCCGAATTCACTTGTTGCCATGGTCACGTAAATAACAAGGCACCGCTCAATCGTCAGATAGTGAACTCGTGCATCGGTCCATTGGTCCATAGGCTGTTTTTCATCACGCCAATCTGTCATGAAACGGCCTTCTTGGAAAACATTGAGAACTACTGGCAGTTCATATTTGCTCAGCTTCTGTCTGGTCCCCGGTTCAAATTGGTTGCGCAAATAAATTGAAGACCGGTGGTCTACAATGGAGCTGCAGCGAGCCTCCGTTCGAGTCCATCGAAGCATGTGCGGGTTTGATCCAGCGTCTCCGAGGACTGAGGTATCAGTTCAGCGTGAAAAGAATGCTCAATCTCTTGCTTGGCTGAAGGTGCTAAGTTGCAACGTCACACTGTCAACAATTTCGTTTCAAGAGCTACAGAAAACAGCCTAATTAGCGTTCGGCGTTGGCTGATTGCAGAATGATGCAGCACGGCAAAAAAGCTCCGCTCGAAGTCTCGGATGCTCCATTTGCTACGCGGACATGCGAATTCACAGATGTTTCGTGACTCACTGAAAATTGCACGACCAAACATGTGACGTCACAGACGTTAAATTATTGTAAAAACATTAAACACTGGGGGTTGACGATTGGATTATATAGTTCAGCAACCGTTCCAGATCGGATCAAATGGCAAACTGTTCATTCGTATTCCAGCTGCTGAACTGAACCTCGGCTTCCGATTCGGTGCATATGGCCTTAGATAATGATTAAGTACATGTGTATCGGAGGCGCTCGCTTCACATGGAGAGGCATGGAGGACATTTGCACTAACTACCCTTCCTAGCTCGGGCAGAAGATTTAGTACAATGTGCACTGGAAATCATTCATCGTCAGTGCGTAGGAACTCTTGACGAACGCTTTCTGTATTTTATGCCGTTAGTCGCACCTGGCCATTCGTGGGTGAAGTTTTGCACTTATGGGCTTTATCTGGCGTGAGGTCGATATAATAAAGAGAGTAAACATCTGGCGTACAAACAGGTGTGTCAAATATATGGTTCGAGTGCGCTTGCAGTGTCGGATCAGTTTGTTAGCATTGTAAAGATCATTGATATGCTTGCCAAAAATCATCTAGGGAAGAAAAGTGACGTGGAAACTTTTCCATCGTTTATTTCGCGTTACTATATGCGTGTAATATTGGACTACTAAAGGTTAATTGATTGCATTACTTTTGATAGCATATTTCGACATTATGGTAATTTGAACGTAAAGCCAATAGCCAAATTACATCTCAATTCGTTCCTAGTAACTATTTTGAAAGTTCATGAATGAAAGCTTACTGTGACTGTTGCAAATATGACAAGTCATTGTGTGTTAAAGAAGATTCATATTAAATTGTACATTAATAATGATAGCATGATAAATTGAGCAAAAGTTTGAGATCACTAGAACTTACTTCTAACATGAAAATTCCGTAAAATCTAATACTAATTGTATATGCCCTATTATTTCGTGTGACCACAAACTTTGGCACGATACATACATCCTACTGAGGGGTGGACCCAAACTTTTTTAGGATGATTTGAACAACTGTTTTAATGATTTTGAATAGTTTCCAATCTGTTTCGCCAAAATTTTGCATGTGCTTTTCAAAGATTATAAGATTAGGGTTCTAATGCCCTACCGGTTAAAATTATAGTCGATCCAATGCTGACGATGTTAGGTCATTTGGTATAAAATCGTTTGGCATGATGTAATAAATTGGCATAAGTCAGGGGTCATCCTTAGTCGTGCGGTTGGAGTTCGCGGCTATAAAGCAAAGCCAAGCTGGAGGTGTCTGGGTTCGATTCCCGGTCGGTCCAGGATCTTTTCGTAATGGAAATTTTCTTAACTTGCCTGGGCATAGAGTATCATCGTACTTGCCACACGATATACGAATGCGAAAATGGAAACTTTGGCAAATAAAGCTCTCAGTTAATAACTGTGGAACACTAACTGAGACGCAGGCTATATCCCAGTGATGACGAAATACCAAGAAGAAGAAGAGGAAGAAGTCATCTGGCATAAAATCGTTTAGCATAATAGTAGTTTGGAGCAATGAGTCTAGAACTAGGAATTTCTCAAGGTGATATTTGTTCCCATGTTTTATCTAGAATTTATCTGACTATTTCAGTTATGTTTCGAAATAAACTGATGAAAAAAAAGTCCCTTATCTAATCCTTCCATTTATCTGAATAAACTAAGATAGGCCGCTTATGAAGTACAGCGGGGATTCGCGGGTGAAAATGCTCCAGACTCAATGTTACGGTACTCAAATGTCAAAGTCAGTTTGACAACTTCTCTTGACCCCCAACGAGCGAATCCTCACTGTATATAGTGTGATTATCGACATTGATGAGAATGTTGTTTTAATATTTGACCAGAGAATACTCTTCGTTATTTCTTCATGTTACAACCAATATTTGCACCTAAGCTTTTGATGCAAATATTACTAATTTACTAATTTAGTTGAACTTTCGAGCTATGCAAGTACAGTAGTTAAAGGTGTTGAAGCTGTCATATTAAAATTATAAACTTTATCTTCTTTTAAGCATAAGATGTTCTCAGTAGCTATACTCCATGGTTGTGCTACTTTTCCCCGAATGTCGTTTCCCCGAACACCAGTTCCCCGAATGCCAGTTCCCCGAATATCCCGTTTCCCCGAATAGTCCACTTCCCCGAAATGTTTTTGGCACTCATATTTGTCATGACTTCATACATTTCAGGGGGTGAACGTACTAGCTATCTGATATGCACCCTTCTTTATTTAATTGGCGGTTCTAACGAATATTACCGTCCTCAGCATTTTAGGCAACATGCCTATAGTCGAGAATGACCAAATACCTCCTTCTTTGATTGCTTATCGTTCTTTCTAATTCACCAACCTGCCGCTGCAAACTATTATAGCACTTATTTGAACTGCTGCACTTTTCGGGGAAATGGCATTCGGGGGAACGGGTCATTCGGGAAACTGGCGTTCGGGGAACCGACATTCGGGGAAACGACATTCGGGAAAAAGTAGCACAATCATTCTCCATACTCCATAGAACCACAAGCTTTTATTTGTACTGTTTCAATAATTGATTTTGAAAATTGCATCATTACTCAATAATAATATTTACCTTTTTGTAATTTAATTTAATGAGTTTTAAATTTTTTAAGATTTTATTTATTTTTGCTGTTTTTAGGCTCCAATATTCAAATCATATTTTTTATCGGCCTTTGAAGAAAGGCTACTCTTACGAGCCATGCTGATATAAGAATCATTGCTTTACAACGTGGATTATTGCAATCATACATTTTACTTAAATGTGTTTTAAGGTTCTTGTTTTGAGTTATAGTTGTTATCACTGTTATAGTAGTTTACGGAACAAGGTGCAAAATGAAGATTTTTACAGCATGAGTCGTACGTTTATCCAGCGAGACTTGCCGAGTTGGAAGGAATGTTACTCCATATCAAGTGAATCAAAAAATCGCTTAAAACATTTGTTTAAACATCTTTCGAAAAACAAAATAAAGTATATAGTCACGAGCGGTGGGTGCCAGTACTAAAATATAAATTTAAGATATATTCAAAAGTAATGATCAATCTAACCCCGAATAACGGTACCGTCAAGCTACCGTTCACCGTGCATTTAAGAAAAAATCTTCACTTCAAAGAACTATACACACATATATACATTTTTTTTCAGTTAATTTAAAGCAAATTACAATACCACTACGGATTGTGCAACTACCGTTTTGTTTCATATTCTGCACAGAATCATATTCCGAACACTCGGTTTTTGTATGGTCATTTGGTCGAATTGTTTCGCTGAAATATGTCATCAAATTACAAGGAAATGGTAGTCAAATGCAATTCAATTTTAACGTCTTCCAATCTTTTATATACCTTGAGAATAATTAATTCGCGGGTTCGATACCACTCCAGTAATCACAAGCATTATAGCATGGCACGTATTCTACTACATATCAACAATTATAATGCGACATCGCTTTTATTCGACAAGTTTCAAGAGCTGTCAGGCAATAGAGCATTAACGTTACATTTTAAATGTATCAATGCACTAATTATACTTTATGAATTGCTTGGTTCGCGGGTTCGATACCACTCCAGTAATCACAAGCATTATAGCATGGCACGTATTCTACTACATATCAACAATTATAATGCGACATCGCTTTTATTCGACAAGTTTCAAGAGCTGTCAGGCAATAGAGCATTAACGTTACATTTTTAATGTATCAATGCACTAATTATACTTTATGAATTGCTTGGTTGCATTATTAACATTCTTGCCATAGTTCGAATGTATGTGGGCCCTTTTCCACTTTTAAACAACTTCAATGGTGGACTAACGGCAATGCAACTGCTTTATATAAGCAACGATATAATGCTCCATGGTTACTTGGGCAGTACCACTGTTCGGAATTTGAATCGAGGTGTTCGGAATATGACCCATTTTTCGGCTAAAAGTCAGACTTCACAAAGAAATAAAAATTTTCACAAATATCAGCTATATTATTAATATCAGATACATTTCAAATCACTGTTGGCCTTTAGTATTCGGAATATAAGTCAAAACGGTACATATACCATAATTCAAGTAAAAATCTAAAACAGGACAGAGCCTGCTTCTCAGCTTAGTGTTCTTATGAGCACTTCCATAGTTTTTCACTGAGAGCTTACTATCCCAATGACCATTTTTGCATGTGTATATCGTGTGGCAGGTACGAAGATACTCTATGCCCTGGGAAGTCGAGAAAATTTCCAACCCGAAAAGATCCTCGACCGGTGGGATTCGAATCCACGACCCTCAGCTTGGTCATGCTGAATAGCTGCGCGTTTACCGCTACGGCTATCTGGGCCCCCTCCTCGTACCGTTATATGGGGTAATTTACCGTACTCGTTAGTGCACCATTTACCACGCGTCTAGTTTTCGTCATGATGTAATTTCGTATCTTGAAAATTCGTTGTTGGTGAAGCAATTACGTTACTAGTAGTTTTTTTTTATTATTAGTGACACTTTACACTAGATGGGTGCATTCTTGTAAGAGAAATATACGTAACCTATTTACTAATTTATAACATTTTACAATACACACTCATAATGTAACATACAGTCTTGTATCATGTAAATACTTCAACAATTTTTCGTTTCTGTCTACTGTTGTCCAGTGCTTTTCTCAAGGTAAGAGTATCGATGGTGTATCGTTTTCTTTGACCCTCATATTTCCTGCAATGTAAGATGAGATGTCCTACATCCAGAGTTTCTTGCTGTCACTATCAACGCTTGAAATTTGCTGATTTATACAGGCCGACTGCGATACAATTCGGATCATTCCATATCACATCAACATCATGCTCTCCACTCCATCACCAGTGCATTGATGGCGATACACTATGGATATCACTGATAGCTCAAGTTTAGCCTTAAATTAAGCAAATAAAATGGCAATTTATCAGTACGATATTCTTGATGATGCTGCAGACGGTTTGAAACTGTGTGTTGGTCACTGAAAAACATTAATAGCGTGGGTAATTACCACGTGATCACTCATTCTGCAGTGATTGTGATCTAGAGTGTCGATCTAGAGTGATCTATCTAGAGTGAGTGTCTAGAGTCTAAAGTGCGATGTCGCATCACAGCTGTTGGTTGTCAGATCTAAGTGATATTGATAGTTCGCAACTGATATTGATAGTTTTAGTCCATCAGCCATCAGCTGATATAACCGATATTGTGCAACTCTGCCTACATCCAGCGTGATTCCGCAACTTCCGGAGTTCGTTTTTTAAGAGGAAAGTATGCGTGAGCCGCGTGGGGCCGATTCTCAGCCTGGTTAACACGCGTTAGTCGGCCGAATTGCCAAATTCTGTCCACCTTTTGGTATCGTGCTTAATCTTTCTCAGCTTGTTGTTGACAGTCGAGTTGTGGAAACGAGTGGATAGAAGTTTTTGGACGACTGGCGGACTTTGTCCGATGGGTCACCGGCTCGAATATTCCTTTTCACGTCCCATACAATCGAGGGTTTCCACTCGTTCCACGTACAAAATAACCTTGTCTCACATGATGGCCAACAGCAGGGAGTGCCGTGCCTGTGAGCTCCTCCAAACGACCCGAAACGCGCCTAATCAAGGGAAGAGAGTTGTTTCGACTGTTCGTAGCTAGAATACGGATGGCTGTCCTCGCAATGCACTGAACCGTCAGCAGTTCAAACGGTAAGGTGCCTGCTACGGCCATGACCGAAATTATCGGGCTGAGGACAAACGCTCCAGAAGCATACCTGACCATTTTATTATATGCTGAAGCGAGGATCTGCAATGTTGTTGATCCTTCTCGGCTCACCAATCCAATACCGTATGTCAGTTTGGCTGTTACTAACGCCTGTCCAACTTGCAGTAGACTTATCCTATTGCCTCGCGGTAGTTTAGCACCGATCATATGGAGTATCACTCACATGCTTTCGTCACTACATTGCAATGGTTTGAACGTCAAGGTACGATCCAGAGTGACACCTAGAACCCTCAGCCGATTGGTTTTCGGGACGGAAACTTGGTCAACGATGATGTTCCGCGCTGGCTCCCGACGTGCATATAGCGCTACAGTAGAACGCATGCGACTTGGCAGCAGACATTGCGATGTCGACATTCTTCGTCTACTTCATAGCGGCCTGCAATTTCAGGTGTAGCCCATTACTTTTAACACTTTTAACGATGAGAAGGATGTCGTCAGCGTATAAGAGTATGTCGATTCCATCCGGCAGTATAAAGATTGGCTGCATCGCCACTAGGAACAGTGCACATTGGGGAAATCCGAACCCAAAGGTGGAAAAAATTGATAACTTTCACAATAGAAAGATAGAAAATAAGTTTTATAGCTCATTCGAAAGGAAATTTTCTCAGGAATCTATTGGTGATGGTTTCATGAATGTGGGGCCACTCTGGGATAAGAGGTTTTGAGAAAAACTGTTTTATTGTGGGAATTATTTCCCATGAAATCCATCATTTCTAGTCCATTCAACAATGTTTCACAGAGAAAGTTATAAAAAGATGGAAATTTAGGGGATTATGGGGCCAAATGTACAATGAACTATTTTTGAAGAGGATTTTTTGTTTTAAATTTTTTCAAAGTGTTTTAATATTGAAATAAATTTTAAAATAGTCTAATAATCATGAATATAGCTTGCAGAAATAAGTTGTATTAAAATTTTTAGAATATGTATGATCATTATTTATGCTCTATGCAAAATATTGTGAATAATTTACCTTCTTATATCACAAATTCCAAACATTTCCAAACGATGTGCGATAGTTGGAGTAAACGATATTGATCTAAATGATCGATTGCCGTTAGCCTCATTGATAGGAGATGGTGGGAGCATATAGTTTTTTGGCTATTTTTGCCCCGATTCCCCTAAAAACGATTTTTTTCATAATTAATTGAACAGATATCTCCGAATTGAATTTGTTATGTACTAAATTGTTTATTCAGTTGTTGATACAGTATTTTAATCCTAAAACAAAGGAGATTATGGGGATCTTTTACACATCAATAAAAAAAAAACAAATAAAAACACTCAAAAATGGATCCATTAAGTAACCATCTGCAGTTTTTTTTTTCTGATTGAAACAAATCACTCAGAATTAAATTAGTTACACAATCATACCTGAAGAAATTTCATAAGAATAAAATTGCATTTTGAGAATAAAATTGCGTGGAAGTGCCCAAGTAGCTCTGCCTTCTCCCTACTACTGAAAAAGTGATCATAAACAAACATAGTCTTCCATATATTTCAATATGGCACATTTTGATTGAAGATGTAGTAGTTAATAATGCTTAATTCAAAATAAATTGACGCTTATATTGAGCTGTTCGGTAATCCAATTCGCATGGTTATTAAATTAATTAACTCATTACGCGTGGTAAAGATGGACAAATTATGGGTGAAATTATGAAAAGAATCCACGTGCTCGGCTGGGATTTGAACCCAGGACTCTTGTATGCTAGACGAGTGTTTTACCAACTAAGCTACCGAGCCCGTAAAGCGCTCGTCTAGCATACAAGAGTCCTGGGTTCAAATCCCAGCCGAGCTCGTGGATTTTTTCATATTTTCACCCATAATTTGTCCATCTTTACCACGCGTAATGAGTTAATTAATTTAAATTTCTTCATGTTATGCATTTTAGAAGGCTCTTGCTTGAAATTCAGTCAATTAGATGTAACCATAATTACTGTTTACAATATTAACAAAGTATCGTTCACCAGGAGGAACATTGATGTCAACCAACAAGCAATCTGTTAACAGCAAATGTAGAGGCAACATAACAAACATAATAACTATCAATTATTATAATGAAAGGAATGATCGATTTTGGAAAAATCTAGAATTGAGCATTATTAACAACTGCATTATCACTTTTATGATAACTTTTTCTGTAGTGTATAATAGCAATTTGAATATTGAATACCAAATATCCATAAAAAGACAAAATTATTTCCCGAATAATTTCTTGTAAAATGCAATTTGACTCTCACGAAATTGCTACAGTAATGATTGTGTAACTGACCAGATCCTGAGTTATTTGTTGCAATCAGAAAAAAACGGCTAATGATTTCTTGATAGATTTATTTTTGATTTTTTTATTTGGTTATTTTTTTGTTTATGTGTAAAAGATCCCCAAAATCTTCTATGTTTTATGATTTAAATATTGTATCAGATACAGAACAAACAATTCAGTACACCATAAATTTGATTTGGGAGAAAAAGTCGAATTGATTACGAAAGAAATCGTTTTTAGGGGAATTGGGGCAAAAATAGCCAAAAAACTATATGCTCCCACTATCTCCTATCAATGAGGCTAACGGCAATCGATCATTTAGATCAATATCGTTTACCCAAACTATCGCACATCGTTTGGAAATGTTTGGAATTTGTGATATAAGAAGGTAAATTATTCACAATATGTTGCATAGAGCATAAATAATTATCATACATATTCTACAAATTTTACTACAACTTATTTCTGCAAGCTATATTCATGATTATTTGACTATTTTAGAATTTATTTCAAAAAAAACACGTTGAAAAATTTTAAAACAAAAATTCCTCTTCAAAAATATTTCATTGTACATTTGGCCCCATAATCCCCTAAATTTCCATCTTTTTATAACGTTCTCTGTGAAACATTGTTGAATGGACTAGAAATGATGGATTTCATGGGAAATAATCTCCACAATAAAATAGTTTTACTCAAAACAACATGTAAATCTAAAATTTTTAAGGAATTGGGGCAAAACGGGCATCATAGCTAAATTCCAGAGTAGCCCCACATTCATGAAACCATCACCAATCGATTCCTGAGAAAATTTCCTTTCGAATGAGCTTTAAAACTTATTTTTTATCTTTCTATTGTGAAATTTATCAATTTTTTCCACCTTTGGGTTCGGAATTCCCCAATGTGCAGTGTTACGGACAACACTGATCCCTGCTCACTGGATGTGTAACCCCCCAACGACACCTGAAACGTTCGCTCCGAAAGAAAGCTTTGCAGTAGATTCATCATCCGACCACGTATCCGCCATGATTTCAGGGTGCGAAGTATGCCGTGCCGTCAGGGTGTATCGTATGCTTTTGACAGATCCAGAGACGTTATCAAACAGTGCTCGTCGTCATTTGGTATTTGACCTGTGGGACGTCTTGCCACACAGTGTTAGCTATTGCCGAAACAACTACACGACTGATTCCAGAAACACCGGAAATAGCACTGGGAAACAACTTTGTGTAGTATCGTCGGCGGGTTGGTTGTTGGATGCGATGCTAGTGCTTGAGGTTGGTAGCGACTGAGTTTGCGGTGTCGTGGTATAATCGATGGATCCGTCGGCTACGGAGGTGAACTCATCAACGGGCTGGGGTAAGACGTCCCAGATGACTCCTTCAGCCTGCCGTACTTGCATCGGAAGAGGTACTACACTGTCCCTACTTCTGAGCCGAAATTTATCATTATCTGTGTTCGTGTGAAGGTCGTCGTTGTTTTCCGAAAGTTGTCCGAGAATTGGGTTATTGAAGACGCTACCCAGACAACCAGAAATCGCATCAAAGTTCACGTAATAACTCGTTTATTCATACAAATTACATCAAACCCGCAAAACACGGTGGATAAAATCGTCAGATTGATGAGTTTCTTCGCATAAAACGCTTTTCTTCTGAGTTCATTTGTACATTATGTTTCGTCCCGTACACTCGTACAAAGTATGTCGAATTATTCCGTAGCAGCTGTCAAATCAACATTTGTTATTACACGATAAGTCGCATAAGATCACAGGTTAGTTCGGTAGAAGATTTATACACTCGCATTGTATGCTATTATTCATCACATAATATATGCCTGGATATCACCTCGACTTTTGTACGTAGAAGGCCTTTTCGCGACATTTTATTTCGTTATACGTACATTTTGGTTGTCTGGGTAGTTAGGGAGTGCCTCCGATACCTCAGACTCTTCACCGGAATACTCTAAGGACTGTTCATTTAAGAAAGTGGACACCTAAATATTAGCATTTTGGTGTAAAAAGTCCATAAAAACAAATAAAATTTTGTTTCAGTGTGATCTCAAGTGTTTATTTTGACAGCAGACAAAAGTTGACATAAAAAAAATATAAATTCTAAACGATGGGTCGAATTGACATGGCGACTCTCAATTTTTTTCAGCACAAATGGTGTACAGAAAAACTGCCGTTCCGAGATTTGGCTTAAATCGCGAAGTGTCCAAATTGAATTTTTTCAACACTGTGGCCAAAACAGATATTCCTGACATCCCAACAGAAAAATTTGGGAAAAATGATTTGGTATGGCAAGCAATTTGCTCCTGCGGTATGAAAGTACTACATATTTCACGACGGGTTCAATCAACGGCGAAAATTACAGAACTGAATGCATTAAAAAATGGCTTCTGCCCATCTACTGAAAGCATACCATGCCTCCATTGTTTTTGCCAGACCTAGCATCGGCTCACTATGCTTCAGCTACTTTGGAGATGCTCAAGAAGGAATAAGTCGAATTTGTAGAAAAATGATCGAATCCATCAAATTGCTCAGAACTACGCCTCATTGAAACATATTGGGCAATAATCAAACGGCATCTTAAGAAGGATGGAAGAGAAGCAAGCTCCATCGATTTTTTCAAGAAAATGTGGTCAGAAGTTCAAAAAGCAGTTCGAAAAGTTCCGAAAAAAGTTGTGCAGAATTTTATGGGAGGTATCAAAAGAAAAGTAAGAGCATTCTCCAGCAATGCTCAATAAATGTTCAAATTTATGTGAATTTGATCAAAATTATGTTGATTTCCATGTATTTTAGGTAAACTCATGAATTTGTTCGAAAATAAACAGTTTACTGTAAAAAACACGTGTCCACTTTCTTAAATGAACAGTCCTTATCTGAGTCAGATCGTGGATGCTGGGTACGGTCTTCTTCGGGGGTGGGGTAATATCTGGCGAGGTGACTGGTTTGGGGTAGACGAATTTCGGAGGTTTTCCGCGCCTTGTCTCCTGAACGGCCGGGGAGTTGACCGCGCCATTGGGCCAGCCGTCGAGTGGGCCACTCGTTGCTCTCGACTGTGTCGGGGCTTCTCTGCGACGACGGTTTCACTTATATGGTGCACACTTTCCGGGTTAGACTGCTGACGTGTTTAATGAAAGCTATCATCAGCTCGATCCTCTCGTCTTTCGTTTTGTAACCTTCCTGTAACCTGGCGATTTCTTTGTCTTTTTGTAGCATGTCCGCTCACATAATGTCTAAACCAGCAGATTATGGAAATCGAATGTACCTCGGATTTTTTCTGCTAGTGTTTAGTAATTGGGTTATATTTTATGCTCGCTGTTCCACGGTCCCGGGTATCGAACTAGCAGATTGTAATTCGTACCTTGCGTTTCGGACTTCGCACTATCCGTCCAATCGGCGCATGCGATTTCCCGGTAATGTGCGAGTTGATCGGTAGCGTTTTTTCGGTCAGTTGGAGGAACGTCAACTCGCCAAATTGGTTAGTTGGATCCATAAATTCCGGCACTCTACGTTTAACAGACCCACCTAGGTCGTCGTAGCTAGCGGCCGCCATCTTGTATGACGTTGAAAATATTCCACTGGCAACAGTCAAGAAGAAGACGTGGTGGTTGTGTGCGAGCCCCCCGGCGAGGGTGGTGTTGAACGGGCGATTGATGCTTAGTTGTTGGGTCAGCGGCCGACGGTTATCTTGATGGCCAAATCATTGTCGTTAAAAAAGCTGGATTGGGCCACGCTGGTATGTACCCAATGGGGATGCTTGATATTACCCCTACAGACTACGGCAGAGCTTAGCCGCAGTACAGGGATGACGATCGCCTGGAGTCTTGCTCACTACCCAAGTAACCATGGAGCATTATATCATTGCATATATAATGCAGTTGCATTGCCGTAAGCCTACCATTAAAGTAGTTTAAAAGTGGAAAAAGGCCCTTTTACAGTTGCACTAATGCAAAAACGACGATAAAGCAATGAATCAATTCATAGAGTAACATTAGTGCAGTTGTGCAATTTATTAAGTGATGTTAGTGCATTGATACATTTGTAATGTAGAGTTAATGCTATATTGCTTGACAGCTCTTGAAATATGTCAAATAAAAGCAATGTTACATCAATGTTGTTGATATGCAGTAGAATACGTGCAATGTTATAATGCTTGTGATTACTTGGGTAGCCACGGTAGTCGGATAAACGGATCCGAAAACCGCAGTTGCACAGTGAACTGTAGCCGATTTCCAGGCGATGGCGAATCGAGCGCTCAGCCACATTTCACTGTGGTTGCCCTCCGCCAGCTTTGCGTTGCAAAAGTCACCCACCTCCGATTCAAATTCACCGTTGTTCAAACTAAACTTTTTAATCATTTTCCCTACTAGTTCACGTTCATTTTAGAGCCATTTTTTTTTCTCAACGGTAATCCAAGTTTCGAAATCAAAGATTGTTTACGGCTATCCAAAAACTTCTCTAATGGAGGCCTCCGTATCTACAGACGAATATTTGCTTTAAGAGATCAGCATGTTTTTATGGGGCTATCTTATTCACTTATACACCTTTGAGCGGTCGTTGAAATGAAAACTTTACGGATGTGTGTTCATGAGCCAGTGAGGCATACATTACACTCTGAGAGAGACTCGCGAAGACGAAAAAAAACAACGTCATATGCAGCCTAGATTCCGCTGTCACGTCAAATGCAGCCCACCGTTTTAATGGCTGCAAAAGTGAAAAGTATTGTATTCAAAATAAACTGTTAGTAAAAACCTCAGTCGGTGGTGCAGTTTTTTCGAAAGTTGCTGATAATCCTAAACACAAGATTAGTTATTTCTAATGTCTGCTACGTTTGCTGGCATGACATTTCACTCAAAAGGCTATTTATGATTCGGTGTGATGCAAACGTAATCATTTTTTGCTGGGAGGTTCATGTAAAGGTTTGAACGGTTTGCGCATGATTGGTATAAACACTGATAAAAATCCACACGCTCGATCTGTGTGTTTAAAATTATGGATCGATTCATGAACGTCCATATCGATTTGCTATGATTTTCTTGTAAACTTCGTGTGTGTTACACATTAAATTCCTGTGTATTACTTCATGGATTGATTCATCAACCGACAACAGGGATTTCATATTAGTTCCACATAAGTTCCCGAAACTTTCTCTTCAGATTCGTATGTGTCAACCTATGGACGCATAGATCATCACTCCAACACGGATTCAGTGTGTTTTGCTTATGGTTATCTTGTGTCATAATCATCATGTACAAGTTGGTCGATTCATTGATTTGCGCAATGAGATTGTTATGATGAAATCCATGCATAGCTCATCGATTTCTATGTTCAAAGCTTCTAAATTGTTTGTGATCAACCCATGGGATACATAGTGAACTGAATTGCGGTTGGACCTAGTGTCGAACGACAGTCATCATTATGCTTCCAAAGAGAAGAAGCAAATTTTGAAGCTGAAAGTGTTAGATGAAAATTTGTGAATTCGATTTTTCTTTTATTAGTGAAGTTGACCGATATACGAGAGTTCTACCTTTCTATAAAAAAACATTGATTATAATGTACAGTTTAGTAGAAAATCCCTAGCTTCCCAAATTATGGATTTGTGGCGCCCCGCTTGTTGCTGGCTCACGGGTTTGAAAAAAAAAATCAAGAGAGCTTGCGACAAGCAGAGGAGCCTCGGATCCATATTTTGGGGAGCAAAAATTTTTCTACTAAATTTCTTTTTTCAGTCTTTTGACATTTATGTTCTATCACACATGACTATCTAAAGCTATCACATTTCGAATTCAATAAGCAAATCAGTGATTTAATATTTGGAAATTCATATTTGTTTCACATGACAACCTAATGTTGATACACATGTTATTATACCGTGAAATCAATGATGAAATCCATATGGCTACCACACTAAAATCATTTGGTTTTCCTCATTGCGCAAATCTATAAGTAAAACACACGACCTTGACGTGTAGATTTTTCTCAGTGAACACAAAGTGGAATAAGAAAAAACTCAGCAATCACAGAAAAAGAAGACCGTCTTCGCGAGTCTCGTCTCAGATTACACTGTGTTGGGTAGTGGCAATATAATTGATCGCAGCAAGCGGTCTGGTGCATTGAGTATATTCTTTCTGGTACTTGCGAACTGTCACTTGTCTGGGTCTGAACTTGAAACTTGATAATCCTTACTATAAGAAGCTGTGTGGATATTATCCTAAATTGCAATAGCCTTGAAAGATCACTCGTTGCGCTTGTATATATGATGACCTTTACCCAAGTAGTTCTAGGGTTACTTTAAGGTCAAGTAGCCCGTCATTCGTTTTGGCAACAATGATGACTTTTCAGCTTGCCTTTCAAAGTGATACAACTCAGTCTTGATAGTTTATATTGACTTGAAAAATTATCACTGTACGCGCTAACATGCATAAAATATGCTGATACTTTTTCAGCTGAGTCAGTGAAAAACCAACTGGTTTTCGAAATCGTGAGATAAATTAGCAACAATCATCTACGACGCGTACAAACTTCAATGACGGCCTACTTCGCCTTAAGCAGTCGTTCAACTCAAATATTGGTAGAGAAAAATTATATAAGCTCGTAAAGATAGGTATTCATCACGTTCTAAATCCTCCGAAAGACCTGGTCAGACTTGTTGGTCTGAAGGCCTGTACTCAATGAAGCTCTTGTATGACATTGAACTCTAAACTTAGAGGAATATATTTTCGTGAGATCTCTAGCTACGCTTGTAGATTTGAATGCCTAGTTCCCACGTAGCTCTTGGCTGATCTAGATCACCAAGGCAAATAAGCATATAGCTTACATAGCAGACAGATTTCGCCAAGCAAGTCTTTTTGTTTTAAATTTCATACAAATTAATTGCGCGGACTTCAATTCTATTTACGTAGGGAAAATGTTCCAATAGTGGAGGTACTAAGCACGGTTCAACTTCATTTTACCCCTCAAAATTCAAGTAGCGCAATGAATGTACATATTATTGTTTCAATGGGAAGCAACGACCATTAACTTAATGAAAAAAAATGATTGCATCGCAGTAACCATCGGCATGTCAGTGAGAAATAATACATCCACTATTGGTACACTTTTCCTTCAGATGAGGTAAATTTTTAATTTGTGTTCCTATAGTTGCGGTATCCGTTGTTTTCTTATGAGATCCTCCATTATAGGAACACTTCACCGCATCTATTGGTACAAGTGTGAAAAGTTTAAGCAGTTTTTGCAGTATTTCATCAACTTTGAAGCAATTTGAACGAGTTTTCAGCTATTTCGTGTATCAATAAGCCAATACGTCGATTGGCGGTGTGGGATCTGCAGCTAATCCAATTAAATCAGTGTAAATGGCACTACCACAACCAGTGTTGATAGACTCGCACTCAAAATGTCAATCAATACGCTCTCCCGAGAGAGCAAACTCATTAGAGATCTGCTTCGCAAATCTCACGCTTGATATTTTGATGCAAAATCAACTCAATCAACTCAAACCGTAAAAAATGATTCAGTCGCAAAACCCGGCCAAAACTCGTGAAACCCGAATATTGTTGTTTACGTTAGAAAGGATTACTATAATTTTACCAGACTAACAAGAAATTATTGCCGTGTGTGAGTAAACTGTGGAAATACGAGACAATGAGTCATAAAGGTGAGCCAACTCATCCATGATTTTTTGACTGCTGAGTTGCGTGATTGACAACTCACGCATGAAAAATCTCAAGCGTGAGTTGTGAGAAATTGAGTTTTTCACAACACTGACCGCAACTACACGCAAATAAAACCGTTCCTAAAAATGAGCACTATCAGTCATGAACTCTGGAACAAGCTGATTTTCGCTTTACGAAAATACACCATGAATAGAAATTACGAATCCGGGAACTAAGTTCCACAAATCGTGCGTAACGCCTGCTCACTGATCACTGACAGCTCAGAGAAATCATGGAAACGTGATATTTGTTCTGGTTAACGAGAACTCCTTTCACGTATACAAGAACACTGTTCTGGATCGCGTTCTGTATATCTGTGATTATAATGACAACTTTAAAAACCCCATCATTTGGTTCACTTTCTCAAGAAAAGTTTTGAGGAATTTTCTTCCGAAATAAGAGAAGCTATTGTATGTTTTCATTACGGCAACATAGCAGTAAATTCACAAGTTGCACATCTGAAAACCTCCCCGAAAACTGCAAAATTTGGTTGAGTTTCAAAAGAAAAACTACCATCGTTCGCCCCGTTGTAGAAAAATATCGGCTATCAGTTGCATATTTAGTCCATTTAAGCAGCAGGCTTCATTTTTAGCAGAAGCAACGTCGGGATAGGCGACCAATTCAATTAAAATTCACTTGCAACTAAACAATCTGCTGGAAAACAAAAAGATTTTGGTTGAAAATGAATGGCATCTTCGCTCTCGAGTCTGTTTTGTTGAGTGCTACTGCGCATGCGTTATTATTATTGACAGTGCGCGTGAACAGAGTTCGCGCTAGCTGGAACCAAATCACAAATACGAATTTAGAGGTTTTCAATATCGTGATTTCAGAATCATGGTATTGGAAGCGTTACGATCCGAAGATGCCAGTTTGGAGCCAAGAAGTTTGTTCTCAAATCAGTGAAAAAGTTCATGGAAATGAGATGTGCTAAATCACGCTTACGGGAACTAAATCACGAATCGGCATACGTAGTCCGTTCCGTTTCCTATGACATTTTGTTCACGTATATCGGAACGGATTTATTTGCGTGTATAGGAACACCCACAACTAATGGATCACTTACCCTAACAAAAATTGTATCTGCGTAATGATTCAATTTATGTAAAATTATTTTTCCGTACCCTCGACCTATTACGTAAAATGAGGTTTGGGTTTAAATGGTAAAATTCAAATTTTGAGGCTTGCTTCGCGCAATCAGTGAAAAAAAATCGCTCAATTAAGAGATCATATGTACTCTGATCGGGCATCTGAGCTGAGCAGCAATCTTAACATCCAAACAGCTGTGGTATTCACTTTTGAACTTGTTTTAGAAATGCAGTCTAGCGCTAAATAAAGAAAGTACGCGCAGCATCAGGTCGTGTAGCCAGATGATCACCACTGCGATGGCACGAGTTGATAAAATTCTTCAGATTCTTGACGATGGAAAAGTACTGAGTGAAACATTAAAATTAGATGCTTTCTAGTTGAAGTGCTCAGTGAATGTCTACCCTTTCTTTATGATGATTATGGTGGCCAACTAACAAACCAGTCTCTTAAATTTGATACAATAAATGAAAGTTATCGAACAGTTACAAAAACAATGCCTTCCTAAAGCTTTTATTACATTAACAGTAATAACAGGATACACTCGAGAATTAGATCAATCGTTAATAAAATCATTGTGCGTTTCATGGTTATCACAATACTGTTAAACCTATTATGGGCACATAATTTAGAATGCTTACTATTAGCATTTTGATGTATACATGATTAAATTAACAAATCTGTTTGCAATAAAAAACCTTTAACTTAGACGTTTGAGTGCCTCATTGAAAACGACAGCTCAATTCACAAAACGTAAAATGGTATCAAACCATTTGATAGCAATCTTGTGTTTTCCTCCTTCGGTTTCGTCTCTAATCGGATTCTTGTAATTCGTGCTTTATCGAACATCCATCGTTGAAGGTTTCCATTTCGATACTCTACACAGCAATGAGACAGCCAACATCTGACCAACTGCATGCATCAAGCTGGCGCCATTCTATTTGCGAATAGTGTTTGCTGGCTACTAGTGCTAAATCGATAGACGTAAAGTCAGACAGTGCTCATCGACAATGAATAAGCTATGGGTTGTGGGACTTTTTGAGTAACGAACATTTTGAAGTGCAAACAAAGATGGTTGACACCCCTGAGGTAATTCAAGTAAGTCAGATGTGACAATATTGCATTATATTGGTCCCAAAATGCTGCCTTGAGGAACACCAGCTCTTACAGGAAGTATTTCAGACTTGGAGTACTGATAATTAATCTGAAGTGTACGATTTGACAGATAACTTTGAATTATTCTAACAAGGTATGTTGGAGAATGAAATATTTTTAATTTTACAATCAAGCCTACATGCCAAACACTGTCGAATGCTTTTCCTATGTCAAGAAAAGCAAGACCAGTAGAATAGCCTTCAGATTTGTTGGAACGAATTAAATTTGTTATACGTAAAAGTTGTTGAGTTTGTCAAATGTCTATGTTGGAATCCGAACTGTTTATTGGCAAAACAATATTTTTCGATTATGTGGACCATTAGACTGATGCTAATTTTGAAGTTTTTGCTCCCCTATGCTTAAACGATGTCAATTATGATGAAAATCATTCTCCCAAAATTTGAACTGATTTGGAAGAAATTTGGTTGTGCACACGCCATTTGAAGTTAATATGGGAATTACTATGGAAAAGACAAACCTTTTGTGTTCAGTCCTCTAACTGCTCGTCGTAAAAATCTATAGTAAAGTGAACAAACTCTGCTTATGTGGAAATTTTCCCAGCTACAACTTTGCCGAAGTGAATATTTTGATGGGACGTAAGGATAATTTGTAATTATCGATTCCAAAGTGTAGATCATGCTGAGATGATCATTCAATTACTTTCAGAGCAACACTGCTTTTTGCTGTAGAACATAGTAGCCTGGATTACTTTGATCTATTCTTCCCGCCAGGAGCTCCATTTTTGCCTGCCGAGCAGTTGGTAAAGCATGCAAAATGTGAACCCACTTTATAATTATGAATAGCAATTTATCCTGACGTCCAATCAAAATGTGGTCTTCGACAAAGTTATAGCTGGGAAGATTTCACATGAGCAGAGTTCGTTCACTTTCCCATAAAATATTATGGCAAAGAGATAGAGGGCTGAACTCAAAAGGTTGGCGTTTTCCATAGTAATCTCCATATAAACTTCAAATGGCGTGTGCACAGTCAAATTTCTTCAAAATCATTTCAAACTTTGTGAGGATGCTATTTACCATGATAAAAAACCGTTTAAGCATAGGGGAGCACAAATTTCAAAATATGCATCACTATAGTGGACCATCATTCTGTTCAAAATTACCTTTTCAAAAAGTTTACTGATGGAAAAAAGCAAGCTGATTGGACAATAGCTGGAAGCTTCAGCAAGATTTTTGTCTTATCTATAGAGTTTGTGTAAAACAAACCACATACTAATTTAAAAATGTCCCTATAATCAGCTACCCTTTGTTACAATGTGGAAGATTTCCAGTTTTGTCCTAAGAAAAATGTGCAATTCCATAAAATTTTAAAATATCCCCATCGTTATCGTTCACCTGCTCATCCAAACCGCGACAAGTAAATACCATCTCCTTAGGCATTCAGTTCACTGTCCACAAATGATGATAAACTGACTGCACATGGCGGCATTCGTCAAGACCAAAGTACCCATTCTTCTGCCGGTTTTGTATCTTTTTGTTTTCGAATTGAATAGCGATAAATCGGTTAATAAACAGTGGAATAGCTTTACCTCGGACCAATTGTATCGCAAGTCGCAAGTCCACTCCCAAGAGTTTATCACAACTCGCACCACGATGATCTCCAGACGACAACGTGCTTCAAAAATTATGATACGGCATGAAAAAGTGGCGTCCGCCCA
Source organism: Aedes aegypti (assembly GCF_002204515.2). Taxonomy (NCBI): domain Eukaryota; kingdom Metazoa; phylum Arthropoda; class Insecta; order Diptera; family Culicidae; genus Aedes; species Aedes aegypti. The sequence goes on from NC_035108.1 coordinate 247,879,977, forward strand.
TTCCGCACTCCCATCAGTTCTGGTTCTGGTACGCCGCGAAGTGACCAAATGCGCCACCAAAATCACAATAATAGGGAGTTCGGGCGACGCGGCCAGAAAGCCACTCTGACAAGCCAGATGAAAAGGAAACAAGAAGCTGTCGCATATAAATAGCCATAAATATAAAAATTCATGACGAGCTTCATCATAAAACAGCGAAAGCTCGCATGAAAAAAAAAAACCGCACCGCCAAATGTTGCCACTACTGAATTGGTTTAACCAATAACTTTAGGTAAGGTGGGGCCAAAGTTCGACTTTAGTAGAATGATCATTGTTTCATGATAAACTATAACTATTAATGAGAGAGCCGATAAAACGTCAGAAAGAATAATATTTTATTTTTATTTTGTTTCATGAAGTGTAAATTCGATCGAAAATTATAACTATTAAGTTTAAAAAGAACAAGTAGTAGGAATTTTTACATTTTTGGAGTGGTAGTTTTTCACTTGAATATCAATTCAAACCATCATGATATTTACATCATTTGTTTTGAATAGAGTTAGAAATCTTATTAAAAAAAATTGCCACACAAGAACACTCACCCCATTTTACTCTACTTGAATTGGACTCGATTCTCAAGTGACGACGGAGACGAATGGTTTGCCGGCCATACCTTTCGAAGGTTCCAATGTGCCATGTTGATAGCACGGACTGCTGATAGAAGTTGCCTCCGAGAAATATCCAACCAAGGGCCGTGGTAAAGAAGACAACTCCCGAGACTCCTGAAAAGAACAAAAGAGCTGCATCATGACATGGGAAGAAAAAAACTAATGTTTAACAACATGAAACATAACAAACGATCCAATAAGATGCCCAAGTCAACACGAATGGATGGTGGGCTGCGCATAGCCATGAGCGACATATCTGCGCGGTACGATCGGTGCCAGCCAAACAAGATCGATTACAAATGTTTTGGAGCCATCCTTCGTCAATCTGAGCTGCCCGAACCATTCGTTTTCCATCGCGGGATGGATAGGATACACATTTTTAGGTGTAGCATTGTTCGATTGACAGTTCCCCAACTGGCTCAACTTCTTCAGCGTTAAATGCATTTCAAATTGCATGATTTTATTTGTGTTTTAACCAATATTTAAAATCAGCGAACTAAGCAGCAAAGTTAGGCATAATTAGCTGCAAGGAGACAGTGCGCATCGTATCTTCGTGTTGAGCGTACACGAATTCTCTCTGCTCTTGGAAGTGTTTAAAAACTACCTAAAAGCAATAAAACAGTACCTACTACATAAACAGTACTTTTCAGTACCGTAAAACGGAGTATCTTTGATAATGCGGGTAACATTGATAGTGCGTTACCCAACGAAATATCATTATTTCTGTTAATCGATTAAGCAAAAAGAATGCAAAACTTAAGAATATTAGTATGGCACTTCATGTAAGATCTGTTTTCATTTGAACCGATAACATTTAAGGTGATTATAGAACGAAACCAAACCTAAAATTTTCAAGAGCACAAGACTTGAGAACCAAACAGCGCTCCGCGTTGAAAATTTATCCCATTGATCACCACCAGCAAGCAAATAATTCGATTGATTTTCAACGCGAACTGTTGTCAGATTCTCCAGTCTTGTGCTCTTGAAAATTCGAAGTTTGGCTTCGTTTTATAATCACCTTAAGGCTTTTAATACGAATATAAAAAATTGATGCGATTTTAGCATTTTCGAAACGCATACAAACAATCTGTTCTACGATCACTATCTGATGTAGTTTTGAATAGTTGGCAACTTATCTTTGACAGCCTAGTTATCATAGAACTTGAATACGGTCTCAAATCTCTTAGCGAAAAGCATTTTCACAAACTGGGAGCATTTTTGTAATCTAAGTCAGAAATTTCCATGTAACCCTACAAATGTTCGTTATTCATTCAATTGTTCGATTCATAATCCATTATCAAAGTTATCCCATAACAGAAAACCAACTTTTGATTATACGAAAAATTATATATGCATTCAAAATAAATCTTTTGGCAATCAATCGATAGCTAGGATGTCAGTACTCAGTCAGTATTTTCCCTTTCTTATCAAGTAATTATCATTAAGTGTTAAGTCCAAACTGGACAAAGCTTGATCTGCAGCGAAATATTCTATGAGCGTTCTCTTTATTAATAACTGCGAACTTTCCTTGCCAATTTACTATTTTGTGGTGTCGTGATATACAACAAGCTAGAAAAAACACTCTATATTCTAGGATGTAAAAAATATTATTATTCCGAAAAGAACCGTCACGAGTTTTATTTAGTAATGCTCTCTAATGTCACAACAATTTTGGAAAATCTCTGAACGAACACCACACTTCTTGAGAACCCACCAAAAATTTTTGCTCTGGGCTCAATGGTGTTGCTTCAAAAATTCCGATATTAATTCTAATCATTATGCCAAACGGCCATTATGCCAAATGACCATTATGCCAAACGACCGTTATGCCAAACGACCATTATGCCAAATGACTTTATGCCAAACGGCTTTATGCCAAACGACCTTATGCCAAACGACTTTATGCCAAATGGTGTACAATCGATAGTGTTGTCTAATAACACAGAACACCTAGATATAAAAAATGAATGTAATGTTTGGAATGATACTAATAAAGAATTAAAAAAATATATATTTGTATATATATTGCTAATGGTAATTGCTAAAAAATATATATATATTGCTAATTTGTGATCAACCCATAAGCCAACCATCTCCATTGACAATCTCGTACTCACTTCAGAGCGAAGATCACACATCCTTACATCGCCAGATCCGCGTGTTCAGCGTGAGTGGCCCTTGGCTGCACAATGATGATGGTGAGAGGACATGGCAAAAAAACAAAAACCGGCAGATAAAATAAATGGTTTCATTCTTCTCGTTCCAGAGCGTGGTCAAATGGGCTGGAATTCAGAATTTATTAGCGTGATGCATTGTTTGCTTTGGTTGCGGAAGGGACATCTTTCGATCACTAGCGGGGGCCATTTTTTCTGTATCAACCGAAATTTAAAGAATAAGGGAACGAGATGGGTTTCGATGTCACTGAATCTTGATTTGTGTGATGAGTGAGCAAGCAAGACCAAAAGACCTTGACAGTGAAAAGTAAGCACGATGATTGGAACATTTAGCGATTAGATTCCTATGAATCAGTTGCCTATGTATTGAAAGCGGTGTTTCATTCAAGAACTTATTCCAGGGAAATAAACTGATTTTATATGCAGTTACGCTCTGCCCTTCCACTATCATTGTACAATAACTTTAGAGGTTCGGATCGGGTTCTGAAGAATGTAGTCTGCCTCGAGTCGGTGGCGTGGCACTCGATTGCTGATAATACTACAATTTATTTATAAAACAGTCAATTACGTCTTTCCGACGTAGAAATATTCGCGCGGGTGGTTTTAATAGTAAGAGTGCATGTTGCATTCGTCACCACCTTTTCGTTACACGCTTGTCGCAATGAGGCTATGGTAAAACTATAAAGCTGAATAATAGACCACGCCTTACTTGGTAAGAAGTAGAACCCTTTGGAGTCTACTACGTACTAGGGTGGCTCAAAATTTATTTTCTGGTTTACGACGCTTCTTTGTTTCTACGACAAATTCTGAGTGTCCATCCAAATTTTGAGCTCATTTGGATACAAATTGAGGCTGCACAAGACGTTCAAAGTTATATGAGAATCATTATGAGGATAACTAAAACAAATCGTTCAATAACATATAGTGTTTGTTCATTAGGGTTAGTACTATGCTGATAATGTTAGATACACTTATCAACTACAAGATTGTCAAAGATCGTTTTCACATCGTACGCCATTGATTTGGGTCTGTCACGTGATAATTTTCCTTAGATTTCCAGCCCCCCTCTCCCTCGGGGTCATTAGCCCAAACAAAATTTTTAATTGTTTTATGGACCGTGATCATTGACCAGACCCCCAAAATTGAACACGTTGAACTAATTATTAGAACGTCCGATTTGACAATGGTCTTCGACTAAGTTGTACCCAATTAATTTATCCAACAGTATTAGCTTAGTACAAATGTTTAAGGGCCATGGGCAAATGCAAGAGATGATTGAACGATTTACTTGGTTTTCTCATAGTAATGCCCATTAGACTGGCCCAGCTCAGTATAGAAGACAAATGGAGTTGTATAATTCCACGGGGCCACCCCCCAGGATTAGGGGCCCAGATAGCCGTAGCGGTAAACGCGCAGCTATTCAGCAAGACCAAGCTGAGGGTCGTGGGTTCGAATCCCACCGGTCGAGGATCTTTTCGGGTTGGAAATTTTCTCGACTTCCCAGGGCATAAAGTATCATCGTACCTGCCACACGATATACGCATGCAAAAATGGTCATTGGCATAGTAAGCTCTCAGTTAATAACTGTGGAAGTGCTCACAAGAACACTAAGCTGAGAAGCAGGCTCTGTCCCAGTGGGGACGTAATGCCAGAAAGAAGAAGAACCCCCCAGGATTATTTCTTAGGGTAAAATGAAGACTTCCTGAAAATTTCAGCTCATTTGGTAGTTCCATGAGCTGGCGCATTTGAACTGAAGTTAATATGGGATTTCAAGCTCAAACTTATGGGAAACAGCCCATCATCTACAGTTTGGTTCAGGAAAATTGTTAATCGCGTTCAATTGAACCCAGAATGTCAAAAACACTACTTGATACCATGGCGAACAATATTGTAGAAGGTTGTAGCATGATTAAAATTGATACATGTAGTTGGTGTTTTAACTATCTGAATAAGATTTGTTAAGCTCGCGCAATACTGCTTTGTATTTCTTCAACACAGCTTGATGGTAGCCACCTGGGAGGGAGGCACAAATACTACACACGAAATCTGACACATTTTTTTTAAACTGCAAGATAACTCCAGTTTTCGATTTTTGCTACTTTTGATGAAATGCAAAAATATGCTTTTGCTAATTACGCGCTTTTATCATGTTTGTCCATTGTTCAAGACCCGGGCTCACAGTGACAGTTCGTGACAGCAAAATCTCGGCTCACTGTGACGTAGAGAAATTTTGTATTGGTTTCTCCGTCCCAGGTAGACACTAAACGCATCATAGCCACCTATACGCTGGGCGAGCTGCTGCAAAGCGCATGGATTTATGTGATTGTACAGGTTTGCTGATCTGAGCCTAACCTTCAACAACTAAAATGTTACTGAAAATAAGCTTATATCCAAATACAACCTTTTGATATTATGTTCATTTGGGTATCAATTAGAGTATTTGTCATTCTGGGCGCATTTGAACGCTATTGACTAGCATACGGAACGAATCAGTGACGTAGGGCCATTTTCAATATATTTGAAACAAATATTCCATACAAACTTTGAATTGAATGTGCCAGCTCGTGGAGCAACCAATCGAGTTGAAATTTTGAGAAAGCTTTTCTCTCACCCTAAGGCACATATATCGTTGATTTTTTCATTTTTTTTTTGTTTAAGGGCCAGTTCAATGCCCATTTAACTTGGACTTGTGCAGTCTCAGTTTACATACAAATGAGCTTTAATCAAAATCAATCAAAAGAGTAGTGTGGATCAAAAACGATATTTTGAACCACCCTACTACGTATTGCTGTTATTATTGAAATCAACTTAAATGGTAAAACAGTTGAGTCAGCACTGCTTGATTTGGTTATGGCTAGGTTCACATGTAAACAAACAACTAGAACAACTGTTTGCTGATTGGAATTCTGGTTTTGCTGATGCATTCGCAGCATCCCTTGTCCAGACGATGCAATAACCCCAATGCATTTCATCATCGATGCAATTTCACTTTTAAAACGCACTTCGCTTTTCAAAAAGAAATGGAAGCATTCTATGTAGAACGCGAACCGGCATAATTAAGGTTGTTGAATTTTTGTTCTTATATTTCAGGCTTTCCGGTACTCATATCCAAGATTTTAGGAAGCCATACACTGCTCCCCATAATCCGTTCCAGCGAAACCAGTTCAGTCAAGCTCTAGTTTGATAATAAATTCATCAATGCAAATGTGCACTGATTAGTAAACAGTCTATTAATCAGAACTGCTATCACGCAGTTGTGTGAAGTCCGAGCCGCAGCTGTTCTGCATGCAACAGGTGCTGAGTATTGCATCATGCAAACAATGAGTGCAACTACAGCTTGCAACTATTTACGGTTCAATGGAAATTTGAAGGAGAAAGCATCTGCTGACGTCTCACGATAAGGGTCAATGAACAAATGATGAGAGCATGCTTACAATCTAAACAGACCTATTTGAAAGCACTGGATTGCTTCAATTTTAAAAACCAATTTACCCCATCTTTGGTTAAGATCCCTTTGACATAATGTCTCCTCACCAAATAGAAAAAGGAGAACAAATTTCAAAAATGAAAAATGTACGAACTAAAACATTTATACGTCAAATTCTTCATTAAAACCATAAATGTCAATTAAATAACGAGGACACATCAAGTGCATTTAAGGTGGCTTTATTTTTCGTTGATTTTCAAAATTATTCTCAACCATTAAACAGAAATTTGAAATTGATAGAATTGCAACCAAGAAACGGAGATTTTAAGTTTAGAATCCATGTACAGCGATAAATCCTAAATTGTCATTCAATTCTAGTCCGCACACGGTATACACAACAAGGTAGGCTATTCCCACGTGTAAACAACGGTTTTCAATCAAAACATGTGTCGTCATTCCTATCGTCAAGCATGAGGCTTACAGGATAGAAAAAGAGAGCAAGCCTTGCTTTCTTTTTCACTCGTTCGAGTTTGCGATAGGAATGACGTCACTGCCGAATGTCATTTTTCGGAGTATAATACCTTGCTTCTTTTTACCGTGAGTCCGCACATAATTACCACCGAAAGTTTATATTCTTTCCTCAACAAACAATTGAAAACCTAAGAAAAAACATACTGACACAACAGACGTGGCCTATCACCCTCCCAAAATCTTTTTTATGACGTTTGTGGGCATGAATCAATTCCGATGTCGCATCAGACACGGTTAGCTGGCATTAGAAATGAAGCAATGAAAACAGGCTACGGACAATGAAGTGAGAATGGGGTGGTATCCTGGCTCAAACGATCGCGCGATACCTCAGGTAGAAAGGTAGGGTATGGGCACCAGTATTCGCCACCCAAAAAATTCAGAATCAATCAAATAGCCATTAAATACTGTCAATTCGTAAAACGAAAGCTTTTAATCCAATTTTAGTAGGAAAAACATCCCAAGACACATTTTTGGTTTTTTTCACTTACCACAAGCTATTAACTTACTTGAAAACTGATCGAATGATTATTCGCTGTTGTAGACCAATCGACAAGTTTTCATCTTAATCCAGGGTAACATTGATCAAAATGTGCCTCCTTGTAATAAGTTCGCATCATCGTTTATCGATGGAACATTTTAAGTACCGTAAAATCGGGTGTAATTGATCAGAAGGGTGAAATTGATCATCGTATCACACGATTTTATTTATTCGTAACTAGTGGTCCCGGCAAACTTCGTCTTGCCATCAAGTAGGCTGTTGTAAAACGTCATGAACCGTTCCGTACAAAATGACTGTTTTTTTCACTCCCGTTTTTCTGACTTTTCCGTTCAATATCCTTAGCTTTTTATGTACACAAACACGTCGGAACACTTAAGGAACGTAACTATGGAAGAATTTTCAATATCCGACAGCTCGTTCTCAAGCCATTTCGTGACATACAAACACCATTCCATTTTTATTTATATAGATTATTCGTAATGGAGCACAAATATCAATGTAAGCTGCAGGGCATTTTTTTAAATTATCGGACAGGTTTGGGCCGTAGGTTCTCCGATTTGCATGAAATTTTCACCAGAGGTAGAGCTCGTGGATACATGACCAAAAGTGAAATTCAAAAAAAATATAGTGGCCTATTTTCCCGGAAAAATCTAGATGAATTTTCACGATTTCTCTATATACCTCAAACTTTGAAAATTCATATCTCCTAAACTATGCATCGTAGAACAAAAGTTTTTTACTGAAATCGAAAGGAAATTTTCAATCTATTAAAAATATAAAAAGAAAAACATTTCTCGGAAAATTTTTCACCATGGAGAAAATTGTCGGAAAATAGCGAAAAAACTATCGTCTGTATCATGAAAAATTTTCAAAAACATATTTTTTGTTTCATCAATCCATACTCTTACTTTCGTCCATAGACGCCAAAGTGGTATCTTTTACCGTTTAGGCGACAGAACTGAAAAACCGATGACCACCCGCACGCTTCCCATAGGAAAATGTGTTCTATTGTAACACAGTAAACCATCCTTTCCTTTCCAGTCAGAAGAAGCTTTTCGTCAATCGGAGCACTCTCCTTTGGTCAGTTGGGTGTTTTGTGTGCCTTTCATCAGCAACGTTATTTAGTATTGAAGCTAACAGCCTCTATGAAAGCCGCACGGGAAGTTCTTGTTACAATCAATCATTATGGTAACGTTTGAAGGATCACATCTCAAGATCCACTTTCTTTGAAAACTTAGGAATATATTGTTAATATGTTGTTTCGGCCAGGACGTTTTTCCTACGTTGTGTTTTTTACGATACAACGGACGGCAAATCAAGCGAACGGCTTCACTTTAACAGATTTATTACCACTGAGAGGCAGCATGCCTACTCGGTGGAAAAACGAAAGAAACTACATTCTTACAAATTCAATGGGTGCGCCTTATATAGGCGCACGATACGGCCAGACAAAACATACAATAATTATTCATTACGCGCGTACGCTTCTCAATACAGTTTGGCGCGCTGTTGGGTTGGCGCCAACTGTAGAGGCTGCAGGCTGGCTGGCAGTAGAATATTCCACAGCAGCCATCAATGGAACAATAGATAGCGTCCCTGAGTGTTATACAGTTGATTGATATTATATACTATAGTATATTCTTCCAAAGAACAATCAGAATTTATATCAAATATATCACTTTGTATAGAAAACAAAACTGAAAATTTATTCGCGCGCTTTTAGTTAATTATCTAATCATTTGATAAATTGAACAAAATTTGAAAAAAGCAAGAAAATTACAAATAGCACTTTATGTATGCATAAATATACTTTTTGCTTGGCAACTATATGATACTGAGGGTCAAGCATGGGAAACACTCACTCAGTTATTGTGTTTCCCTCACTCGCTTCCACGCACAGTCAGGAGCGAGAAAGCCGTTTTTTAACCAAGCCAAACGTTTCAATTTCCAGTCACGGTGCTCCCCTGACCGTTATTATCAGAAAAAAATCTCCATCAAATCTGTGCTCACCAGTCGATTTCTATAGCTAAGCTGCATGTCTAAGCAAAATTCCAAAAAAAATCGTAGGGCCCGTTTTGCAGTAACGCCCTTTTTATTGTATAAGTCTACTAATTTAAAGGAAATCTGAGATATTTGAATGGATTTTCATTGGCCGTGATTACCAGAAGAAATATACCATCAAAATTTGGTTCAAAGCTGGTTTGTTTAGTTATTTGTAACCTCTTGGTGGAGTATTGAATGAGAAAATAGGCGAAATTGGAAGTTACGCCCTTTTTAAGGTGTAACCATTGAAAACACTAATTTTAAAAAGAATAATTAGGCATTCTAATACTGTTGAGCATGTTCAAATGTTTTCAATGACACATTGCACTCACATGCCACAAAAGTCTTTCACTATCAACTGATTTTCCATAGGCTCAAGTGCTTTAAGGCATTACGGAGCTGATTTCATCATGTAACCAAATTAGTTCTTGTAGCACAATATTCTGGATTGGTTGGTGAACCAATGTACTCACGATTCAGATTATTTTAAATTCTACTGATTGCTACCTGTTGTATATCAAATTCGAAGCATACGTCAAGAAGCACTTAAAGAGTTAAGTTTTTCGTAATGGGTAGCAGTGTATGGACTAAAATCAACTTTGCAGAAAGCAGTGATTTAAAATGGAAGAATGTAATGCAAAGTTTAGAACACCCGTTATTATTTTGTTTGATTGATGATTCTTTTCGTTTGTAAAGGGTCATAGCAGCTGGTGTGTATTTAGTTCACAAGCCCAGCTAGCAATCAAAAAAATAAAGTTTACATATAAATCTTCAGTTTGTGTAGGATTCAAACCATATTATGGTAGGTAGACCTGCAGGTAATCAATAGGGCCAAAGAACAATTTACAATTTCCCGGTAACCAAAACTGGAATTTACGTAGAATCCATGAACAACTATATGTTTATCATATTAAATCATATCAAATACCTGAAGACCATCACCGTGAGTTCCAGTTCCAAGAATATCATTACTTCGAATTTCATTATCACGGGATAATATAGTTCAAGGTAATAATATATTCGGGACAATAGCATTTACCGTAACCGTGCGTTCAGTGTGATGAAACTCGGGATAAATAAATTCCGAGAAATGAAACTCGGGGTTAATGTTTAGAATATTCTAAAGAGAGTTTTGATACGTAAGGAAGATATGTAACATTAAGCTCTGCAAGTGTTATGATTTTGAAATCAATGAAACCAAATAATAACGCATGTTTCTTACTTCTCTTAAGCGTATTTCAAGTATTGATGCTTTCTCTTCGCGAGTAAATTGATGTATACATCTCTTTCACTATTGTATTTATCCTGGGCTCTTATCGGTTTGTGTAATCGAAAAGACCGGGAAACCCAAAGGAAATATTGTAGATTCGTGCAAAATCTAAATGTAGTAATGTATGCTACAAATTATCACAAAAGTATTGACAGTGGTCTAGAGTTCCATAGTTTACCCAATAATCCATTACTAAGCGATTGAAGTTCAAGTTCTAGAGCAGTATAATGTTAGCCGGAACAGCCAAAGGGGTGGCTAGTTGGGCTATAACAATATTTTTTGACTAATAATAAAAATTGCTCCGTAATGCCTTATAGCGCTTGAGCCTATGAAAAATTGATCAATTGTGAAATACTTTGGCGACATTTAGTTGCAATATGCCATTGAAAACATTTGAACATGCTCATGCTCAACAGTATTAGAATGCCTAATTATTCTTTTAAAAATTGGTGTTTTCAATGGTTACACCTCAAAAAGGGCGTAACTTCCAATTTCACCTATTTTCTCATTCAATACTCCACCAAGAGTTGACAAATAACTAAACAAACCAACTTTGAACCAAATTTTGATGGTATATTTTTTCTGGTAATCACGGCCAATGAAAATCCATTCAAATATCTCAGATTTCCTTTGAATTAGTAGACTTATACAATAAAAAGGGCGTAACCGCAAAACGGGCCCTACGATTTTTTTGAAATTTTGCCCAGACATGCAGCTTAGCTATAGAAAACGACTGGTGAGCACAGATTTTATGGAGATTTTTTTCTGATAATAACGGTCAGGGGAGCACCGTGCCAGTGTCTGCTTCTTCGGCGAGCACTAAGCGAAACAAAAAAACGGCATCTGATCAGTCGAATGCAGTACCAAAATTCGGACAAAGGACAAACATTTGAAAAGGGCCCAAGAGGTCTTGAGCCTTTTTTCAGAAACGTTGCTGTTGAGCCCTTTTTAGCCCGCCCACGCAAACTAACCCCACTATCAGAAAGATTGGTGTTAGCTCTTCCTGATAGTGGTATTGGTGAGCGTGATCGAGTTGAATTGGGTTCAACAGTGGCTAGCAAAGCCAATGTTTACCAATGTCGATGTGCCCTTTTAAAATGTTTGTCCAGGAATGATTGTTTACATTCTGATTCCGTTCGAATGGCATTCGGGTGCTAATGAGCGTTCACTGACTGGCAGTCCACACCACGGAATGATTCAGTGAGTAGGAATCCTCTCAGTCAGTTCAATGCATTCGGCGAATGGATGCTAAGTGCATTAAATCGTGCCTCGCAGATACAAGTGTATTTGTGTTCACTTCTCTTCGCGTTCCTGCCGATTGTCGCTTTTACACAATCGGTTTCGACGCTTTCATGCTACACTCCGCCTAGGACGGTTCAGCTATCACTGAATGTTCGATAGCAGCAGATTTTTTTGCTATTTTTCATCGGTGGCGTTCGGGTGAGTGAGTGAATGTTCCCATGCTTGCAGAGGGTCAGTTCCTATTACCTATGTTATTAAATGTTTGGATCATTTTCAATTAAAGACTGTTGGTCTCAATAGTAAAGGAGAGTGCTCCGATTGACGAAAAGCTTCTTCTGACTGCAAAGGAAAGGATGGTTTACTGTGTTACACTTACAATGCGTGTAAATTACTGCCGCCGTTAGCGCACGGTTATGAGGCCCACAATAGAACACATTTTCCTATGGGAAGCGTGCGGGTGGTCATCGGTTTTTCAGTTCTGTCGCCTAAACGGTAAAAGATACCACTTTGGCGTCTATGGACGAAAGTTAGAGTATGGATTGATGAAACAAAAAATATTTTTTTGAAAATTTTTCATGATACAGACGATAGTTTTTTCGCTATTTTTCCGACAATTTTCTCCATGGTGAAAAATTTTCCGAGAAATGTTTTTCTTTTTATATTTTCAATAGATTGCTGAGAAAATTTCCTTTCGATTTCAGTAAAAAATATTTTGTTCTACGATGCATTGTTCAGGAGATATGAATTTTCAAAGTTTGAGGTATATAGAGAAATCGTGAAAATTCATCTAGATTTTTCCGGGAAAATAGGCCACTATATTTTTTTTGAATTTCACTTTTGGTCATGTATCCACGAGCTCTACCTCTGGTGAAAATTTCATGCAAATCAGAGAACCTCCGGCCCAAATTGTCCGATAATAAAAAAATATCCCCTGCAGTAAATGAACGTTGCTTCTCGTAACTATTGTCGAATTGTATATTGAGAAATTTTTTGCATTAAAGAATGTTTATTACTATGAAAATAACGTAAAATTTCAAAATCATACACGGTACAGTATTGACAAACACCTATGAACTTCTATTTATAAGCAAGGATTTGAACATGGTCTAAACCTGAAAGTTTGTGAGGATGCTTGAGATATATCCCCAAACCAGATTTCATCACCAAAACTCGTACCAATTAGCTCATATGGTCGAAATAATTGAATTTCTGTTTGATATCATTGAATTCCTTAGGAAATTGCATACATTTAGGCGTTTTCCGCGTAATTCTTGAAATTTAACTATTCGTTATTTATATAAATATTGCATTGTTAAGAATTTTACTAGCATATTCGGATTCAGGGAGCTCAAATTTATCATATAGAGTTGTTTTGGAAACTAGCAATAATGGCATTGACAAGTAATCAATTTCACCCCGAAATGAGATCCTCTGATTTTTTATTTTAGAGGGATTTGTTAACACTAAAATGACATTTGTTAGAAAATTTCGGTACATGAGTCGATGAAGCTCACCTTCGTACTTGTTTTCCTGCATTTAGTTGTTTGGCATTGTTAACATTATAGAAAACAGACTTGAAAAACCATGAAAAATGATCAATTTCATCCGAAATTACGGTACATGCATGATGCTTCTCTTTCATATATTCATAAGCTATAAAATTAAGCTTTTTGTAAAAAAAAAATCACCTCTTTGAATCAATGGTTTCCATTACTATGGATGACACTACCCAAAATTCATGTCTCACATTAGTTCTTTAAATGATGCAAGCAAGATAAATGTGGTTTTTATCAATTATGGCATCGCCAAAAACCGTTGTCAAAATAATCATAAGTATTTTAAAATCAGCAACATTGACGAATTACTATGAAAAATCCAGAATTTCTTTAGGGAAAAACCTACCTGTAGGAATATACCGCGGTTTATGATGTTATTATTTTTTAAATAACTTTAAAAGTAAATTACTTGTAACAGTTTGGACTTCATATTTGGCATTAAGGACCATAATTTTAGTAAGTAATGTCATTCTCAATTGTACCGATCATTGTTTACTTGGTTATTGTTTACAGTGTTGCCCAATATCAGCTAAATAAAAAAAAAATCACGAAAAAAATTTTAAAACATGCTTGATTCTTTCAAAAAACAAAAGCAGAATATAGTCATGAGCGATGGGTGACAGTACTTGTTTAAAAAGATAAAACTTGCAACATTTGCGTTTTCAAATGAAATTTTTAATAAATATAAAAAACTAATCAATGGTACCCCGTATTACGGTACTTGGGTCTCCAAATGTTTGCTCTCAAAAATTTAAGCATACAAAGGTATCGACCGTGATAATTATATTTTTGAATTTGTTTATCGGCATATCGGTCTATTTTGCTCGAAGTAAGAGGGAGTATGGAGAAGAAAGCAATGAATACTAGATGGATAGGTACCGTAAGGGAACGGCGAGAGAAATTTGATTAGATGTTGAATAGAGCATACCATATGAAACAGTATTACTTGAAACGTCCTTCCTTGTGGCTAACGTCCCCTATGGGAACGGCTTGGGTGTGTTTTGAGAATGACGGGCTGTTTTGGTAGTGTCATTCTCAAAACACACCCAAGCCGCGACATTCGGGATAAAACCCATCAAACAGTTGAGATTTGAGTTGAGAAGACTTCAACGGAACTTAGTGCAATCTTAGGAATTTTGTCATCGCCTTCGTAAGACAAGAAAACTGTGGTTTTAAGTTTGGGTTTTTAAATGACACTACACAGCTCATTCAAAACACTATTTATTATCGACATATTGGGCCAGCAAATAAGTTTTAACAAAACCACTGATATGTATCTACAATGCATTTTAAAATGGTTTTGACTAAAAGACCTGTTCCCGCGAAATAATTTCACGAAAAGAAATGCGTTGAAATTTACGGTTTACTTCAGACTGATTTCGTACAATTGATGGTGTCCTATTTATTTGCCACTCTACCCTATAGTACTTGCATAGTATATTCTCGAAGTGCATTGTTGTATACGATAATGAGTTGTGCCTAAACTGTTAGGGATCGTTCAAATATTACGTAATGCAACAAGGGGGAGGGGGGGTCTTACATAGTGTTACGATTCATACAAAAAGATAAAATTTTCCATACAAAAGCTGTTACGTGGGGGAGGGAGGGGGTCTAAAATTGGCAAATTTTGCGTTACGTTTTATTTGTATGATCCCTTATATAAATGACTAATTGAACATTCTCGAACTGTCAGACAATGAGCCTATGCATGCTATAAAACGTTTGAATTTTACTGTGCGCCCTGTTTTCAAATCACCCGTGAGAGAGAGAGCGAGACAGCACCAACACACGGCGCACAGTAAAAGTCAAAAGAACAAAAGAATTTATGGCACGTACAGAGGCTCATGGAAAGATTGCAATGTAAATAAACAATCGATGGATTTGTAAAGACCGAAAGATAAGTGATTGAGTTAGAAGCAGTGAATAAATTGTCACCCAACACGCAGCAACAAAGACATTGTCACCCCCTATTCTTGTTGCAACAATTTTATTCCGCAACATGAGTTTGTCATCACCTGAACAGAATATGACAAAGATCGATCACCACGTGCGCGGCGATTTTCTGGGCTTCGCATTGCAATTTTCGAGAACTTTCTCCGTGTTGGTAAACATTGACACATTATCAAACAGCATCCATAAAACAAATTTGGTTTTGTGTTTAAAATTACTGATAAATCGCTAGTTGAAAAGGTTGCAACAATATTGCGCTCTGTGATTGTCATGACAATTCTGCATTTAAATGTGTCCTTATCCGCAACAGTTGTGACAAACGGTTGTGAGCGAGCTTGCTTTGTTGTTTGTTTTTCGTCTGTTTTGATGATAATTTGATTCACTGGTTAGAAGTGTTGCTGGTTTGGTGATTTTTGAAGAGTTAGGGCCAGCACCATGAAGAATGCTGCATCTACTAGTGTAGCACTGAAATGAAGCTCCCAGATGCTTGTTGCTGGCTTGAACAAGACCGTTGAGCCATAAGGTACCCCGGGGCAAGTGAGAATACGGGGTAAGTGGGGCGTTTCGTCATAGCTCACTTATGAAAAGTTTTTCATGGGGGTATTCTTCTAGAAAGTTGAAGATACAATGACAAGGAATGTATTTAGTTCTAAACATATTGTTATTTTTATTACCATGTGGTTCATGTAACAGTTGGCAGTTCAGCGCCATTTTCAACTTGCAAGATAAATTGTGACACGTTTCACGACTCGCAAAAAATAATATAAATCGAATATTCATCTGTAAGCTACAATTTTAAGTATTATTACATTCTGCTAACGATAAACCAGTATTTTGTTTTCATTTCATATGAAATTTTTTATGGTCTATCTTTCCCCAAAATATGTTTGTACACAGGTAAGTGGGACCTATCAAAACAAAAACCAGAATCAAAACTTTTCGTATACGTTTCATACATTTTCCAGGAGAGTAGCACTAAAACATTCAAACAAATGATTTTTATCAAAAAAGATCAATCTCAAATTACGTAATTTCATAAGAGGGAGAAGAAAAGTGTAATTATTCTTTATTATTTTTTTTTTATTTTTGAAATACGACTTCAAAATTGAACAAGCACAAAGATGAAATTTGAAATGCATCATGAGAACGATTACTTTTCTATTTTATTTGAACTTTATTTGTTATTTCTACCAAATTAAGTAGTGATGGAAAACAATTCCACCCCATTGAGTGGTTTTCTGTCATGCATATAAATAATAACAAAATATATTTATAATTTCGTCAATTATTGATTGTTTATGTGCTACATTTTAATTAACAACTTATAAATGATATATTTTACGCTTTTATTGAGGAATGTTCAGTTAATATTAAATGTGAGATGACATACTATTAAATAAAGATTTTCTTCATAAAACGTAACGTATTTTATGGTTGATCCCTTATGTACATCAAATATGTACTTAAAATTTAAAATCTATGATTAATCAATCCTATTATTGTAATGGATGACTTACTGATGTGGATTGACGCATGAAACTGGATTGGTCCCACTTGCCCCGTTTAGCGAGGTAACTGCGTCCAATGGCTCATTCTAAAACTTTCTTCCAAGGTTTTAACAATTTCGAAATTGTTCGATCAGTTTTATGCACACACCAGCAAATATGTTGCCAAAATGTGATTGCGTTGTTGGATTTGAAAAATATTGACATTTGACAATTTTATTGAACAATTTGTTTGAACTATCGTTTTTTTCGTTCCCACTTGCCCCGCGGTACCTTATTCAATGCTACGTTGAATCTGTTTTGATTATATGCACCTCTCATAAAATCTCTATATACAGTAAGGACTCGATTTTGTCAGCCCCTCGATGAATTTTAGGCTGACAAAAAGGGGAACCTGACAAAATCGGGAGATTTATTGAACCCTTATCGATTGAGGAAAATGTTGTATGCCCTTGAAAATGTAGACCCATTACTAGTTTACCAAAATAAACAACTTATAAAATAATTGGGATTAAACAATAATTGGGTACCGTAATCCGGGGTAACATTGATCAGCGGGGCAACATTGATCGGATTGATTCATCTCGTAAAGACATCGAATCAACAATTGTTGATGGAACATTTTCGAATCATAAATGGTGTTTCTCTCTCTCATATTCATAAGCTAATTAAAATAAAGGTTTTTACGACAATTGCGTTGAGTTCATGCGTTAATTTGTCAACTTTTCGAAACAATGATTTATGTTATTATGGCTGACGCTACCGAAGATTCATGCCTTACATGATTTCTGCAAACGATATTAGCAGGGAAAATACGATAGTTATTAAAAAGTACATCGCCGGACACGATTCCGTCGTTAAAATTTTCATAATTATTTTCAATTAGGCAACATTAACAAGGAATGTAGAATTCCCTTAGGAAATTGCCTACCTTTATGCGGATTTCGCGGTTCAAGGTGTTTTTAATTTTAAAATAACTCAAAAACTGAATGACTTGTGAGAGTTTGACCTTCACATTCGGCTTCAGGGGCCATGATTTAAGTAAGTAACGATATTTTCAATATTCCCGAACGTTATTTAAATGAGTGATCAATGTTACCCCATATCAGCAAAATCAAAAAATCACTTTAAACGTTTTTCTAAACATGCTTAAATTTTTCAAAACGTAAAATATAGTATATAGTCATGAGCGGTAGGTGCCAGTACTAGTTTAAAAAAAAACTTGCAACTTTCGCATTTCCAAGCGAAACATATAAGAAATATTCATAAAACAGATCGATGTTAACCCGGATTACGGTAAAAATGAGCAACAAAACATTATAAAATAGCACAAAGGATTTTTTTATCGAAAAAAAAAAAAAAGAAAATATAGCATAGCATAGCATAGACTGACTGTACATGGCAATGGTTGATACTCCGTTATTAATCGGAATTAGGGATGGGTTTTCCGCTATTTCTCAAACTGTAATTTTACCAGCTCTCACATTATTGATCAATAACGCGCCGGCCAAGGCCTTACAGTCAGTTGGGATGGGGGAGGAATGTTAGTGTGTAATGATTGTTGCTTCTAGAGACCGAGTTTATATCTGCATCTCCACTATCATTATGGGAAGGGTATTTATTGGTGAAGGAGAAAACAGATCTGTGAGTCACCTTTGGTCGGTAATTCAATCCATGGATGATGAGAAAGAATACGACTCTTGCTTAGAACTAGTTTTATATTTTTGTCTCGTGGTGAAAATATGTTTTTAGATATTGGTAGAAGATTTGAAATGTACGTAGACTTTTGTAATGTTGAACTTTTCAAAAGGTTGTTTGATAATGACCAGGGATGGGAAAAGTACTGTAGCAAACATTTACCACCACTACATTCAGATGTTTGTGCTCTTGTTGTTAGCTGTAATATATTTCAAATAGTGGAAAACACAAACGAAATGTAAGCGATTGATTTTTTAACATTTTTTTCAATCATTTACATCGGGATGGCTGCCCGAAAACGATTATAGTGGAGATACAAAAACATTCAAGCAGTGTGTGAACCATTGGCAGCGCAACGCCTGGTGGTATTGATGCTGCTGTTGCTTTGTGTTTTGGTTGACTGGCAGAATCGATGAACTGTGGTGAATTGTGGTCACAGTTCCCAAGCCTGATAATGACGATAAAATAAAGGTAAATAAAATTAAAATTATATAAAATAGGAATAAGGGTTTCTGTCGACACTTGTAGTGACGAACCATCCTTAGTTTGTTCGAAAATTACATAAACTTGACATTCTTACGATTAAAATGTCTTATCATAAGCATCATCATAAGCTCACCACTTGGTAGTTCTTTGAATGGTTGTTCTTCTTCGTCTTAGGGGCTATCTGTTTCACTGGTCTGCTCGAAAGGTAGATGGTTTGACAGTTCAATAGGTAGATTTGGTTTCATTCTTGCAACTCTTCATTTCAAGACTTCAAAAGTCCACAAGGTACTCGCTCATGTCTAATTTTGGCTACTTTTAGATAAACTGTTCCTCTTATTTAAACGCTTGTCAATTATAGAGGCTTTCCATAAACCAAGTGGTAATTGATAGGGGAGGGTGGTGTTGGCCAAATGTTTGTTTAGCAAGACCAACCACGTGGTTTTATACAAGGAAATGTTGTTTTGGCACATAAATGTTTTGAGCTGAGTATTTATGAGCTGTGCCTTTTAATCAATTAGTTTTTAAAGAAATCCTCCACACAAAATTAGTTGATAAATGATCATGACATTTCCAATATTTCTAAAAGATCTTTATTTTGTCAAAAAATGTTTTGTCAGAAGTTCCTAATAATGTTCGAAATTCCCTTTTTTATTCTAGCTGTCTGGTTTCGGTTATCATAGTTTCACGAAGATCTTTAGAAAAATATCTCATTTTTCAAAATACACCGAGGTTGTAATTGAAAATATAGTGGAGGCGTGTCTCAAGTATCATATCAAGAATATATTCTAGAATGATGTCTGTATAATTCTCTCCAAAAAAAATGTGATAGAATTTTGATAGGCACCTGTAAATAAAGTGAGTAAAGCTATAGCCTTCCAATAATTATCACAATTCGGCATAGTTCTCAGAGATCTGGAAAAGGAAAAACCTCCATAAGAAACATGGTCGATATTTGTGAATGAATCACCGAAAATGTGTGTATAGATTGAAGAGGATCTATCCGTGAGTATTTAGATACCTACCGAAAAAACTAATCATTACATATACTTTGCAATTGGTTTAAAGGGACAAATGGATATAAAGTTTGCGAAAAAGTTACACGTCTTCTTCGAATTGCGATTCTCACCGAGAAGACGTGTAACCTTTTCGCAAACGTCACATCAATTTGTCCATTTAATCCAATTAATTTTTAGTTTTTCGGTTGTTGTCAAACTTCCACTCAACTGGATAGCCGTAAACTAGGAAACATAATTAATCAAAACAAGTATATTTAGACATTTGTTCAGAAATTACAACAAGTGTCAAGAAAGCAACGGACCTGATGTAGAGGTTAACTCACGCCTCTCACGCCGAGGACGTGGGATCGAATCCCATCCCCAAGATAGTCATTTATAAAGTAAAAAGCTGTAATGGCGACATCCTTCGGAAGGGAAGTAAAGCCGTTGGTCCAAGATCAACTCTAGCCCAGGACTAAAAATCTTGTTAATAAAGATAGGAAAAAAAGTGTTAACAAGTAATAAACTGAATGATTGTTGTATATTTTAAGTCGATTGCAGAGTCCGACAGAAGTTTGTGGTAGTTATATGGTGTTGGGATGAAACACCCTAGAATCCGCTTCTTGGGCAAGTATATTTTGGCTAGTTCTCAAAATTTTTACTTTGTCCTCTATGATTGAACGCATATTTGCATATTTCTGGTCTTCTTTGCCGTCAAACAACAAAATTTTAGTTTTCAAGCTATCGTTATTTCACTGACTTCGGAATGAAACATATGGATTCTTGAAGAATTTACGATTCTAATGTCGAGGGATGTAGATTATTTGTTTATCTTTATTAACTTTGTTTGATCATGCAAGCATTAAATGATTGTTATTTTCCAAGAAATGGTTTAGTCAGAGTGATTTTAAGCCCATTTTTCTTATTATATGAAAAATGCCACTTAGTCCACTCTGACTTAACGCCGACAAATTCCCATGTTCATAACAAAAATTCCCATTTTGCTAACATTCTAGAGGAGGAAGTGTATTGGTCAAAACCACGCACAGGGAGAAGGGGGTGTAGAAAAGTCAGCAAAAAATGACCACGTGGTTTATGGACGACCCCTTACTGCACTTAACGATGTTTGTCCATTTGCATCATAAAACGGTATACGATCTGGGGTGACCAATACCGGAGCATCTACCCTAGGTAGAGGCTAGAAACTTTCCAGATTGAGCCAATCGGACGACGCTATAAAGAAATTAGTAACTGGATATTTTGTGGGAACTGTACGAGGACTTGAATTTAATTTGTGCCCGAAGCGGACAACAAGTGTGTGCGAGAGGAAATCTCCCGACCACCTGGTTCAGTCTTGTGAGAATCTGGTGGCTGGCTTTGCTCTGAGAATCATTTACACAATGCAACCTTTTTCACCGTTTCATGAGTAATTATGATTCTATCCTTCTTCTAACTCCTAGATCGCTTCCACGACCCCCTGCCATTTGGAAGCAACGAATTTTTCGGCGGTCCTCACATTCGATGATGCTTGTTCCGAGAGTTACACCTGCGCAAAGTTCTCATGTCATGTTGATTGATGAAGCATAGAAACACAACAACAAAATCTAAACCCGGTAAGAAAACACCTCGAAAGGACGGATCCCGGTGCACCAGTTGGGCTACGGTATTATGTTATTTTTGATCCTTCTACTTTGCTGTTATTACATCACCAAAGACCGGAGTGAAGAAAAAAAAAAGAAGTGCATAAAGGATTTGGTTTTCTCAGGTGGGACGGATTTGTTTTAGATAGGAATTTAATTGCTGCCTCCTACGCTTCGGTAGAGATTATACCCAAGTTGTGGAATCAAGATGACATGGAGTCACATGCTGTTGAAGACAATGAGTTCTAGGAAGAGAACCATTTTTATGAAGAAAGTAGCTTTTTAATATTCAAGGTAACACATTTCACTGAAGGAGGAAGATTATACTGCACTGATATCGTATCAGTGTATAAAAAGCAAGTTGATTCAGTAAGCCAGACGTTACAGGGCATTACAAAGTTCAAGTTATAATTATCAGTAGTACACAAATTCCATAGGGCCTAGATAGCAACAGCGATAAATGCGCAGCTATTCTGCAAGATTAAGCTGAAGGTGGTGGGTTCGAATCCCGCCTTTCGAGGATCTTTACGTAAAGGAAATTTTCTGGATTTTCCACAGAGTATCCTCGTACCATCAAGCTACCATTCACCGTGCATTTGAAAAAATCTGCACTATACATTTTTTTTTTTTAAATCATTTAAAGCGAACTATAATACCACTACGAAGCGTGCAATTATACCATAATTCAGGGAAAAAATTTAAAAGTAGTGATGCATAACAAAACTTACTCAAAAATGGTGTTTACAAATGTCATTTTAAGGTCGCCTCGTACCGTTCTATGTCACCATTTACCGTGCACGCTGGTGCACCATCACCGTGCGTATAGTTTTCGTCATGATTTAATTTCGTATCTTGAAGAAACGTTCTTGATGGAGCAACTATGTTGCTAGCAGTGTATGTACTCATTTTTAAGGGTATTTAAATCTTATTTTACACTGAAAGCCGTAGAAAGTTGAAAAAAGGCGTCATCATATTTTTTTTTCATTAAGAGCCAGTTCGCGAGAACCGCAAGTTTTTCATACAAAAATTAGTGATTTTCAAATCGATTTTTTTCTTACCAACCGAACTAGGTCAAAAAACTAAATATGACGTTTTGTAGGGCAACTCATGGGCTTTCATTTGAGGTATAATCCAAATATGCCGTTTCAAAAATTTTCGAAAAAAATTTTTTTTTCGGGGTAGTGTTTGAACTTGAGCCATTTTGCGAGTACCACAACCGCCTTGTCTAGAGAGGTTGTATTGATGTTCTCCGATAGAGCTGAAATTTAGAGGAGTTGTTTTACTATATGAAAGAAGATATTTCGCAAAATTTCAGATTTTTGTATTAGGGGGAAGTGGTACAAAATAACCTCTAAAGATTTAATAAATAAAAAATATACAAAATCAATTAAACTGCTATAGCTATAGTAAAAATGCACGAATTTGTATGAAATTTGGCATGTTTACTTTACGTTACATAAAATTCAAAATGAACATGGTATTTGGATTAAAAAAAATGTTTCAAATCGGGAGGTATCGAGTTACAGAACACAAAACCAGTGCAACTGCGTTTCAAGGGACCATCGAGTTAGCCATGAAACCCATCTCTCAGTATGGTTCTCTAACTCGATATTGAAATACGGAATATCGAGATAGGGAGAGTTAACTGTATTTGGATAAAAAAATGTTTCAAATCGAGAGAAACCTGTTTTTTATGTAATAAGTTTTTTTTTCAAATCGACTAATTTGTTGTCAACCGAACTAGGTGAAAAAAATAAATATGAAGTTTTGTAGGGCAACTTAGTTCGCGGTGTACCGTAGTGAATCAAAATTTGGACGGTGACAATATTCGGACACTCTGGTAATATTAACCAATAAAATGCTAAATTGAAGATTAATATGTTTATTTTAATTCTTTTTTTTTTTTTTGTTTTAAACATAATTGATCGCTTTACACGCATTTATAATTCAGTTAACTTTGATAAATAATTAACAAACAAAAAAAAGTTACTCCAGACGAACTTCTTTTCTCAGTGGTGAACTTATATTTGTGATAGTGCCGACGAATACACCCACAACATTTATACAACTATATTGAATAAAAATATGCTGTTTTTGTAGTTGTTTCGACGTATTAGCCTTTCTGAGGTCTTTTCAGAGAACATATCAATGTCCCCGATAAGATCAGCTCAAAGCTATAAATTGAATGGTTAGAGATACATCATATTTTTATTACTTACATTTAGTTTCTTACTAGGTAAACAAATTCATTTTTTAAAATTTATTATAGGGTGATTCAGGGCGCTATCTGTAATTATTTAGTTTTAATAAGGATAAGGATATATTCCATGAAAAACCGATCTAGTGAGTCACCAAATTCCACGAAAATTTGCTATTTTGTTCCTTATCCGAAATAAGGTTACACGTGTTTTTGCAATTTTTTAATAAGGGTGACCAGAAAAATCGCGATTTTGCATTTTTCTTATTTAAAAAAAAAAACAAACTTTTGAACCACTCAACAGATTGCTCATACCGTCCGGATTTTGATTCACCACGGTACACAAATGAAAGCCCTTGAGTTGCCCTACAAAACTTCATATTTAGTTTCTTGACCTAGTTCGGTTGACCAAAAGTAAGTCAATTTAAAAAAAAAACTAATTTTACAAAAAAAAACAGATTTTTCTCGATTTGAAACATTTTTTTATCCAAATACAGTTAACTCTCCCTAACTCGATATTCCGTATCTCGATATCGAGTTAGAGAACCATACTGAAAGATGGTTTTCATGGCTAACTCGATGGTCCCTTGAATCGCAGTTGTACTGATTTTGTGTTCTGTAACTCGATACCTCCCTAACTCGATGGTCCCTTGAATATCGAGTTATGGATAGTTGACTGTACCATGTTCATTTTGAATTTCATGTAACGTAAAGTAAACATGCCAAATTTCATACAAATTCGTGCATTTTTACTATAGCTATAGCAGTTTAATTGATTTTGTATATTTTTTATTTATTAAATCTTTAGAGGTTATTTTGTACCACTTCCCCCTAATACAAAAATCTGAAATTTTGCGAAATATCTTCTTCCATATAGTAAAACAACTCCTCTAAATTTCAGCTCTATCGGAGAACATCAATACAACCTCTCTAGACAAGGCGGTTGTGGTACTCGCAAAATGGCTCAAGTTCAAACACTACCCCGAAAAAAATTTTTTTTTCGAAAATTTTTGAAACGGCATATTTGGATTATACCTCAAATGAAAGCCCATGAGTTGCCCTACAAAACGTCATATTTAGTTTTTTGACCTAGTTTGGTTGGTAAGAAAAAAATCGATTTGAAAATCACTAATTTTTTATGAAAAACTTGTTTTTCTCGATTTGAAGTACTTTCAAAATTCATATACCATGCTGATCTTAAAGTTTATATAACGTAGAGTAATCATGCCAAATTTCAACATAATCCGTGCAGTTTTACTATAGTTATATCAGTTTTAGTGATTTTGCATGTTTAGTGACATGAAATCATTGGGGGTCATTTTGTCCCATTTCCCCCTAATATAAAAATCTAAAACTTTGCAAAACGTCTTCTTTTATATAGTAGAACAATCCCTGAAAATTTCAGCCCGATCGGAGAACATCGATACAAGAAGGGGTTGCGGCTCTCGCGAACTGGCTCTTAAAATCGTTATAGGAGGTTTGACTATATTGTCCAAACCATTTCATATTCGCTCAAAAACTAAATATGGAGTAGTTTAATCGCGTTATAACAATAAATCCAATATTACCCAATAATTCAAGCCTTTAACACTAATGCACGGTAATAGCAACCATATATATTGAAAAGGGTCCATTCACCGTGCATTTCTGTTTCGACTGAAACACAGTAAAAAATCTAATTTGCATAAAATCTCATGGTTCGAACGATGAAATACATCTTACTAGAAGTAATTATAGCGAAAACTTATTGAAATTATGAAAATTTTGATACTTAAAATTATAATTAAAAATGTGAATTTTCAGCGTTTTTACTAATAGTTTTAAAAAATCCCATTATTAAACAGAACTCACCAGACGTTTACTATATATACTGCCCATAAACGCATAATTGTCCCATATGAAAAGGAAACCCAGCAAACGTGAGACTGACATGCATTTATGGACAGTATAGTAGGTTTTTCAAAATGCTTTATGACAAGAACAGCTTCATTTCATCAGTTTTATCTTATTTTGCTGACAAAAGAATAATTTGTGAAAATTGTATGAATAATCTGTAGGAATTTGTATATGTGCACGGTGAATGAAGGCCGCTCGGTGACAGGTGACTTAACGGTATATACCACACAATGAACGTATGCAAAAATGATCAATAGCACTGCGGAACACGGTCTTGTCTCAAGCACCAAAATACCGCTGTTTACTAAATTAAGGGTTGCTGAGTCCATTGCCGTTTTCAGAAATATCATGACACGTCTAGTTTTTGAGATATTGACTGTTGAAAATACAAAATTTGACTGTTTCAGCCAACTTGCATGCAAGTTTGCCAACTTGTACGGCAATTGATTTGCTCAATTTGTCACAGAATGCAAACTTCATGTATAAGACAATAATTACCAACAAAGTTCATAATATTTTCGATGGTAAAATGTTATTTTTTGGTGGTTCAGGAAAGTATTGTATTATGCCATATTAGAGAAACGAAGAATTTTATATGAAGACTGCAAGCATGTTGAAAAAAATCGGTTTAAACTAAATTTTATCGTGAAATTTCGACTGATTTGTATCAGAATTGAAATTTCAAATCCTATTTAGCATGTTTGGTAGATTATATCACAAAGAAGTTTGATAAATCATACTTTAAATTCCATGTAAACATCAATAAAACCAGTGTTTTATACAACTTTGGCGACATGTAGCTAAAAATTGTGACGTGCTGGAACATTTTTGAGAACGGCATCCGATTCAGCGGCCCAAAATCTACAAGAGACACATAATTTGATCCTTGAGACACGCAAAAGTGTCATTTTTGTTACGTTGTGTAGACAAAGAAAGCTATCAAAAGCTTTGTCCCAATTGGGACGTCACACCAGAATAAGAATTACAGCCATAATGAGTAGAAATTTTCAAAAATCATGCTCAATATTCAATCTTTGATTTGTATGAAACTTAACCCATGTTTCGCATACATGAAGTGACCATATTGATTCAAAAGTAACTCAAAAGTAGAAAGGGCTTATAAATTTATGCAAGCAGTGGCTTTGGAAACCTATAGGTTCAAAACTGTTGGATTTAGTAAAAAAAAGGATCAATGAAGTTGTACGTAACCAATTGGGGTAAGTGATAGGTTTTCACTGATAAACGATTTTTTTCTTTAAATTGTTCTTTATTAGTATCATTCCAAACATTGCATTCATTATTTCTTATATCTAGGAGTTCTGTGTTATTTGACAACACTATCATCCTTATTTGGTAAAACAAATCAAAGATTTTATTAACATTTGGTTAACAACATATTACATTTCATTTGCCGTAGCAGTTCAGAATTTTTACAGGTGAGTTGATTTCACCTGCTTATAAGAGAAAAAAAACGTTTTTAATATACTTAACCTAACTTAACCTAAACATATAACGCATTAATCGTGGCAATAGAAGATTGTAACGATTTTTGCCTGAAATTATTGATTATTTTATTTGACATTTGTTCCAATGTTTCAACATTGGATATTCTATGTAACTTATTGGTACTATACCAGGGAGGAAGCTTCAGAATCATTTTCAAAATTTTATTTTGAATTCTCTGCAGAACTTTCTTCCTGGTATTACCACAGCTAGTCCATATTGGTACAGCATACATCATTGCTGGCCTGAAAATTTGTTTGAATATCAAAAGCTTGTTCTTAAGACAAAGTTTTGATTTTCTGTTAATAAGGGGATAGAGACATTTTACATATTTATTACATTTGGCTTGAATGCCCTCAATGTGATTTTTGAAAGTCAAATTCTTATCTAGCATGAGCCCTAGATACTTAACTTCATCTGACCAATTTATTGGAACCCCTCTCATCGTGACAACATGTCTACTTGAAGGTTTCAAATAAAGAGCTTTTGGTTTATGTGGGGATATTATTAGTTGAGTTTTGGAAACATTAGGAGAAATCTTCCATTTCTGCCAGTATGAAGAAAAAATTTTTTTGCAATCGACTATAGATGACACGCAGGCTTCGTCCTTTGGAGGAGAGGCCTGTGTCATCTGCAAACAGGGATTTTTGACATCCCTGAGGTAACTCAGGTAAGTCAGATGTGAAAATATTATAAAATATTGGTCCCAAAATGCTGCCTTGAGGAACACCAGCTCTTACAGGAAGTCTTTCAGATCTGGAGTTCTGATAATTAATCTGAAGTGTACGATTTGACAGATAACTTTGAATTATTCTAACAATGTATGTTGGAAAATTAAAGTTTTTTAATTTTACAATCAAAACCTTCATGCAACACTGTCGAATGCTTTTTCTATGTCTAGAAGAGCAAGACCAGTAGAATAGCCTTCAGATTTGTTGGAACGGATCAAATTTGTTACTCGTAAAAGTTGATGAGTGGTCGAATGTCCATGGCGGAATCCGAACTGTTCATTGGCAAAAATTGAATTTTCGTTGATGTGAGCCATCATTCTGTTCAAAATAACCTTTTCAAAAAGTTTACTGATGGAGGAAAGCAAACAGATTGGACGATAGCTAGAAGCTTCTGCAGGATTTTTGTCTGGTTTTAAAATTGGAACAACCATAACATTTTTCCATTTGTCAGGAAAATATGCTAATTGAAAATTTGTTGAATATATCAACTAAAAATGATAAGCTACTTTCTGGAAGTTTCTTGATGAGGATGTAGAAAATTCCATGATCGCCAGGAGCTTTCATATTTTTGAATTTTTTAATAATAGTTCTCACTTCATCCAAATCAGTCTCTCTGGAATTTTCGAAAACGTTCTCTTGATTGAGAATATTTTCGAACACCTGAGTAACTTGATTTTCAATTGGACTAGTAAGTCCTAAATTAAAATTGTGCGCACTTTAAAACTGCATAGCAAGTTTTTGGGCTTTTTCGCAATTAGTTACTAATAATTTGTTATCCTCTTTCAATGCCGCTATTGGCTTCTGAGATTTTTTCAAAATTTTAGATAATTTCCAAAAGGGCTTAGAGCCAGGGTCCAATTGAGAAATTTTATTTTCGAAATTTTTGTTTCTTAAATCTGCAAAACGTGTTTTAATTTCTTTCTGCAAATCCTGCCATATAATTTTCATAGCAGGATCACGAGTGCGTTGAAATTGCCTTCTCCTCACGTTTTTATGGCGGATCAAGAGTTTAAGATCATCGTCTATAATCATGGATTCAAATTTTACTTCACATTTTGGAATTGCAATGCTCCTGGCTTCAACAATGGAATTTGTAAAAGTTTCAAGAGCATTGTCAATATCAAGTTTAGTTTGTAATTAAATGTTAACATCAAGATTACAGTCAACATACGTTTTGTATATATTCCAGTCAGCTCGTAAATAATTGAAAGTGGAGCTGATAGGATTTAGAATCGCTTCTTGGGATATTTGAAATGTAACAGGGACATGATCAGAATCAAAATCAGCATGAGTAACTAATTGGCTACAAAGATGACTAGAGTCGGTTAAGACCAAGTCAATCGTTGATTGGATTTTTTGAAGAGGAAAACATGTAGGGCTATCAGGGTATTGAATTAATTGAAATATCATGAAGAGCACTCATCAAATAAAATTCTGCCATTGGAATTAATTTGAGAATTATTCCATGACCGATGTTTGGCATTAAAGTCACCAATGACAAAAAAAATTGACTTATTGCGAGTCAATTTTCGCAAGTCAGTTTGGAGCAAATTAACTTGCTGTCCAGAGCATTGAAAAGGCAAATAGGCAACTATGAAAGTATATTTACCAAGCTGTATTTCAACAGAAACACCTAAAGTTTCAAAAACTTTAGTTTTAAATGACGAAAACAGTTGATGTTTCATACGCCTATGGATGATGATTGCAACTCCCCCACATGCCCCATCAAGTCGATCATTACGAAAAACAAAAAAGTTAGGATCTCTTTTGAGTTTAGATCCAGGTTTTAAATAAGTTTCGGTAATAACTGCTATATGCACGTTATTAACTGTAAGAAAATTAAACAGCTCGTCCTCTTTACCATTCAGAGAACGAGCATTCCAATTTAAAATATTTAAATTATTATTTGGATCCATTAGAAAAACGTAATCCAATAACAATTTTATTCGTAAATTTTACACCTACTTGGACTGCTTCAGTCATAGTGGTGGCTTTGAACATTGCATCAATCATTAGATTCAATTGTTCAGTTAGAAAATTAAAATCAGAGGCAAACATATCACTTGAAGTGGGTACATCCGATGATTTCCCATTAGAATTTTCGGTAGACGAAGAAGCGGAGTAGGAGTTACCTGTGGCGGTGGGGTTTTTTCCATTTGATTTGAAACAAGTAGAATGGGTACTCATAGTACGAATAGGGGAGGAGCTCAAATTACCTGCTACTATATCGGCAAAGGATTTACCGTGGGTAGATACATTCGAAATTGAAAGATTCGAATGGCTACCCGACGGAATAAAATAAGTTTGTGAATGAGCATGATTATGATCTTCCTGGTGGGTATGATTCATGATCAAGCGATCGTTAACTGAAAAATGAGCATTGTTCGATACTCTACCAGGCAAATTCCGGAAACGACCGTTATCGTAACGGATATTATCTTTCATCTGCCTGGCACGAGCCTCAATTACTCTTTTGCGTGAAGGGCAATTCCAAAAATTTGACTTATGATTAGCCCCGCAATTAGAGCATATGAACTTGGTGGTATCTTCCTTCACTGGACAGAGGACCTTGGCATGAGAAGAACCTCCACAAATCATGCATTTAGCATCCATGCGACAATTTTTTGTACCATTACCCCACTTTTGGCACCGACGGCACTGAGTGGGGTTCTGGAAATTTCCTCCAGGTTTCTGGAAATGTTCCCACGTCACACGGACATCGAACATAAGTTTTGCTTTTTCTAAAGCTTTAATATTATTTAGTTCTTTTTTATTAAAGTGAACTTAATAAAATTCTTGAGAAAGCGCTTTCCGAACAATGCCAGCTTGGGTTCTCTTTTTCATAATGATTACTTGGACTGGGGAAAATCCAAGTAAATCATTTATTCCATTTTTGATCTCTTCGGGTGATCATTCGGGTAGTCACTTGAGAGACCTTTCAAGACAACTTTGAACAAACGTTCAGTTTTGTCGTCATAAGTAAAAAAATTGTGCTTCTTCTCTTCAAGATGTTTGAGAAGAAGTTCGCAATCTTTAAGAGTTTCCGGCAAAACGCGACAGTCTCCTTTCTTTGTGATTTGGAAGGAAACCTTGATTCCCCTAATAGAATTCAAGAACTCCTGCCTAAATCCCACAAATTCGGAACGACTGACCACGATAGGCGGCACTCTTTGCTTCCTCATTTGAATCAAAGAACCTGGGCTAGAGGCTGCTTCGATTTGGTGTTCGGAAAATTTGTCTAGAGCATCGAACTGATTGCTCATCTCGATACAATTATTCATTTCACCCTTGGATGAAAGTTCACATTCCGAAGAAACGTCCTTTCTTCCATTCTTGCCACGTATAGTGACAGTTTTAAATCCCACTTTTTTGGAAGGAAGTTGTGAATTCAGAGATTCACCCTTCCTTTTGTTTGTTGTTGATACCATGTTTAGTGAATAAACGAAAGAAGACGTGACCTTCGAGAGGTTTTTTTTCCCGAAACGGTGCCCAAGAAGGATTACCACCGCTAGCTTTCGCCAACGGGTCCAACGAAAAATCGAATGCACGGGTCCAAACAAGGATCGTAAAGGGATCAATAGTAGAAAAACTAGTACCGAAAAGTACTGTTTTAGTAGCACTGAAAAGTACCGTTTTTAATTTTAGCACTGAAAAGTACTGTTTATGTAGCACTGAAAAGTACTGTTTTATTGCTTTAGGTAGTTTTTAAGAAAACTTCCAAGAGCAGAGAGAATTCGTGTACGCACAGCACGAAGGTACGATACGCACTGTGATAAAACGATTTATTTATTAACATTTACCAACTTCATTTTAATATTTTTCAAGGCTTCACAGGAGAAAGGTGTTCAGACGACTTATTTATCATAAAAGTTTTTCTAAGAGCCACTTGTGCTTGATTTCCAAAATAATTTTGTAGAGGAAACACAAAAGTTTTGATGATAAAATATAAATCTCGAAGATATTTCGTGTAATAATGATTATCAACTCTCTAAAAGGTACCACTCACAGAATATTTTAAAGTATAGTGCATTTTTGTGTAAAATGTATAAAATTATAAAATAGTCTTCTTTAATTAATCGATCCTGATTCTCCGTCAAAAACAATAAGTTTTCAAGAATATAGATGATGTATCCCACAACTGACCTTTGCATACATTGAGAATTTGACGAAGTTCTTTGAATGTGAATGGAAGTGTATTAATAATAAATCCGTTTTATAGCCACAAAAATAGTAAGCTGTCGTCATGCCTGTCACAATACCCGTCTTTTTAATCTTATCTTTACATTCATTTACTATCACTAAACATGTTTTAACAGTTCTTCATTCTTGTTGTTTCAGCCATGGAAATACATCCAAAACAAAGCTTTAGGCAAGACTTTTAAGTTGTTAATGTAGAACTAATGAAATTTTGTAGCCGCTGGTAGGTACATAGCTTATAGAAATGCAAATTTTGAAAGCTGTCATTGGTAAAATGATATGCAATCAGCTGCTGCAGTAGCGCAACCAGGATTTGGTACTGGAGGTTTAGTAAAGTTGGAGAAATCCATCTTGGGAAAACAAAATAGTAATAACAAAATTGGAGTTGAAGAATTTAAATAAATTTAATCTTCTGAATGCAGTAAACGGGGTATCTTTGATAATTAACAATTATGATAATGCGATTTATTATGATAGTGAGGTACACACAACACACTAAACAAAATAACATAATTAGCTTGTATAGGGATATCCTGTTTTTTTTTTTTCATATTCTACGTTAAAAACTAAGCCAGAATACAAAGTTTCATAATTTCCCGTGCCCTGAAACTATTTTGAAAATACGTTTGAAGTTAGTATGGAAATCGCGTTTCAATCACCCTCGGTAAATTTTACTTCGGAACGAGGTGTCATTATGTCATTGAGTCGACGAAATGTAATCTTTTTTAACCATTTACTATATAAAAATTAGGATATTAAAGCGCAATAAAATCATGTTACACTTATAAAAAAAATGCTTTTTTGATTAAGCTACAAAAAACTGTGAATTTTTCATCACTAAACAACCCAATTTCTGTACTACTGAATCGAGAGTATTTAATGCTTCTTATGCGAATATTAAAAATTGATAGAATTGTGTTTGATCCTTCGACCTTGACACTTGCTCCTGCGAGGGTGAGCGATGAGGGCAGGATCAAACATGTCGCGCGTCGTTCGCGGTAGAGTGGAAAATTGCCTCGAGCGTCAGTAGTGTTTGATCTATTGATCGTGTCGCTTGCTCTTGCGGGGGCGAGTAATGCACACTTCTTCGGCGTATAGTGCCATTATCGAATAATATCGCGAATCCGGTTTGGCGTGATTATATTATGGATCGCATCACCTAACATTGGTGACTCCCAGATCTATACCTTATCCCACTAACCCAATATCCTTTCCATGACAACTGTGGAGATGCAGAGGTGATCTCGGTCTCTAGTAACAACGGTTGTCGAACTAACATTCCTTCCCTTCCCCGATGACCGTAAGGACGTGGCCGGCGGTGGTATTGACTTTTCATATTTGAGCTCTCGATTTGTGCATATCGAAGAATGGTAAGCTAATCCCAAGCCCCATTCATTTATTCCCTGTGCAACTTCAATTGTTCTGGTCATTCTAATTGTACGGTCATCTATGCTCATGCTTATGTGAATATTAAAAATTGATGAGGAAAATAAACGCAGTAAGCCACGCTGGGAGTGGTGTTTGTAACTGCCTGTCACTTTCTGTGTGGTTCGGCTGGTGCTATGCCACCCAGATAGTTTTTCTATCCGTTGTGATACGTGTGATTCTGATGAGAAATTACAGCAGTAATAAAGTTATTACATTTCATAGAGACAGTTAGTGCTTTTTTGGTTGGAAGAATACATTTTGAGTTGTGGAATCCGTTTCGCATATATTACGGTTGATAAGATTTTTTTCCCGTTTACGGTAGCCGCAGAGTTCCAACGCAGCTATCAAAGTTCTACCGCAGACCTCGAAATCATACTATCATTCATAATTCAATCATAGTGTGCCTGAAAGAAAAAACGCTTTGGAAAATGGCAACAAACAACAATCATCAAGATGGTATCCAAGGTATCAGTGAAGCCTACTGATGATTTGCCAGTCCTAATCATTGATGTGAACCTACGAAGCCACGAACTACTACAGCCATGCTCTTTCCTCCAAAGATAGAAAAGCAGATGGTTAAGCTTGAGTACTGCACACAAAATCGATCAATTTTGATCCCGGAGAGCCACAATTCAAGTTTCGGTGAAATGAAATGAGTGAGTGAGTGAGTGCTAATCATTTCACCGAAACTTGAATTGCGGCCCGCCGAGATCGAAACTGTCGGATCCCATGTGCAACACTCAAGCCCAACCACCTCCCCCTCCATCTCAGGAATACAACGCACAGTTATAACAGTTCATGGCTTCACAATTAGAATTTCGGGGAAATGAGTCTGGTCAACACTGATGTGAAAGCTGCGGTTGCTTTTCGTTCAACATTAAAACGGAATTTTTTCTCTAAAATTGCAATAATCGTTGTGCTAGGTGTAGGAGTGATTATTTTAATCAAGAATGAATTGTCCAGTTTTACTATTTTCGTCCAAAGTGAAAATTCAATACAATGCAAAATTGTCACATATTAGTTTAAATTTTAAGTTCTTCGAAAATGTTTATTTTCATTTTTTCTGTAAAATCTTTATAAATCTGTATAGTTTTGGCGAAATTCTTTATACAGAATCTGTATATCTGTATTTTTCCTAAAAATCTGTAATCTATATATAGAGATTCTTGGTCACAAAATATTCGAGAAAATCTGTAAAATACAGATAAATCTGTATGTGTGGCAACCCTGAACATCAGTGCGCTGCTTTTGGCGATGATCAATCGCATGACAAACGAAATCATTTGCTTAGACCGGAAACGATGAATTTGTTCCAATTTAAGTTCCAATTTTTTCAATGAAACTAGAGCTATTTCAGAGGGTTTAAAAAGCGAGCAATGGCGCTTAAACCAAAGCTCTTTAGCTAGGGCACAAAGTGGAAATATCACTGTCCCAACCCTGGAAAACACGCGAGTGATGTGACAAATTTCTTAGCTACGTCACTCCTAACAACTTAAATCCGGTCATATCACTCGCTTAAACTGAATCCTTGACCATTCCCTCCCTCATCGAACTCCTTGACATCTATGAGAGCATCGGTGAGTCACTGGCCTCTCTTTAAGCAGGTGTCGTACCATCATTATCCTTCCCTTTCCTAGTAACGGAGAAAATGAGCGTAACCGGCAATGGAAATTGTCATGTCTTTTAATCTCTGAGCTTATATAAAGTTGTCGTATCGCCTTAAATTTGAACTTATTCAATAATGATTTTGAATAAGGAAAAATAAGTGCTTCGTGAAGCCCAAGCAGGACAGTTCGGTTTTGCGTCGTCCGATAGATTTAGCTCACGTTTTCGTCGCCGGAGATTTTTTTTCCTGTTTTGGAGCGTCTTGCTGGGTAGTGTTTCATGAAGCCCAAGCAGGACAGTTCGGTTTTGCGTCGTCCGATAGATTTAGCTCACGTTTTCGCGCATGTTTTCGTCGCCGGAGATTTTTTTTTTCTGTTTTGGAGCGTCTTGCTGGGTAGTGCTTCGTGAAGCCCAAGCAGGACAGTTTTTACATTCAGAAATGGAATAGTGAAAAGTGAAAAATGAAAAAGTGATTTGTTTGATTTGTGTCCTCAGTACTGTTGGTTTTTGGCTGCTCTAAGTTCACCGAACCATCCGGAGGTGACAGGCAGCACATACATTTAGAGAATCAATCCGGTGAGTTTGTTCCAGTATGATACTTTTTCTTTTGTGAGCCTTCCGGATCGTTTTTGTCCGCGTCGTGGAACTTCTGATCGTTTCTTGAACGGAAAATGTTATTTTCGGAGTTTGATAATTATGTTCAGATTGCGCATTCTGTCCGGGCGGGTTTTACGCAACTAACAATCGGTTGTGGATGCTTTTTAACCGTTCGATGACCCTGGAGGGATCGATTCTGCTTTTCGTATAATTTTGAGCAGAAAAACCGACTGTGGTATCCTAGGGTGTTTAGTTTGAACGCGCTTCCTTTCGTTTTTCGATTATCTAAAAATACAGTACCACCCAGTACAGTTTTTCAATGGGCACAGTACAGTTTTTCAATAGGCGTGATTTTTTTTTTTTTTTTTTACGCGTATCGTTATTTTATACAATCCGATGACCCTGGAGGGATCGTTTTTGCTTTTTACTGGTTATTGAGCAAAAATATTACTGCACAATCGGCAAGCATTTCGCGAAATACTATTTATACTATAAATAAGCTATTGTTTTCTCTTTTGATTGCCGGCATTCAAAAGATTAATTTGAAAACGCTAAAACAACAAATGTTTATGGTCTATCGCCAGCTTTCTAGGCGAATCCTGACAATATACCTTCCCCAACCTCCAACTCCGTAGCACTTATGAGGGTGTCGCTGAGTCGGTGGCCTCTCATTAAGTAAGTGCTACATCAACATTTCCTTCCCCTATCCCAAGTTACGGTAAAGATGGGCGTGGCCGGGAATAGCGATATTCATGCTTTTAGTATTCTTGTTTATGATTTGAACAAGGTATACTCCCCTGCCTTGTTCTTGAAAGTAGTCAGGATGAGATTATTAAAAAGAAACATGAATGTTGCTAGTATCCAATCTACGAAGTATACCGTAACTACGCTAACGCTAACGCTAACGCTAATGATTTTGAATAAGGAAAAATAAGTGTGATCTCGCAAGAATAATGGAAAACCATCATAATTTGAAAGTGAGAATGTATTTAGTACCACATTTAAACTAAATATGGTCAAATTACAATTTTTGTGTAGCACCTCCTGTTCTCCAGTATCGGACAGCTTCATTTGCTATATATCTTTGTAATTTTTGCACCGCTGTCTTCAAATATATTCATTTTTCACGGATTTTTTTAATCAAGGTATCAAAGATGCAATAAAAATAAGAAGAATGAAAATTCAGAACAACACGTGAAATTTGTTATTTTTCATTATATATGAAAGAGGTTTTTGATGAACCACTTGCACACTAAGTAAAACCCAAATTACTCTTGAGAATGTTGAATAAAGTAAAATGCTAATCCTAGAGTAAAAACATTTAATGATATACAAATTTACAGAATTTGAGGCATTTCCAGATCGTGTCTGGTATTGGGTGCCACCTTTCAATAATGGTCAATTTGGTACTAAAATACATCATCAAAGTGCTATGTCAAAATTCATATTTATATTTTCAAATTTATTTTTGTACGCTTCAGAAACGATAATAGCATAATAATAGCATAATAATAAATAGGCACCAAGACCGTATAAAATAAATAGTTTTTGAATTACGAGTTCGACGGCTTAGGTGTCCGGTACGGGGGGATCTCCCCCTAATTGGAATAAGAGTTGTAAAGTAAATAACATGACAGATTTTTTTATGCAATCTACGATATACTCGGTCGCCACGCAACGCAACGCAGTCAAATTTCCTGTAACCATCGACTCATGGAGGTTTCACTGCATAATGGTAAGAAGTAAATAAGTAAAGAAGTAAACAGCATTTTTTATCGTACGGTACATCGTGTAACTGGGCGATGACCCATTTCAAGTAAAGACGTTTCTCATGAGGACGGTTTGGCGTAATGAACGTTTTGCATAAAGCAGTTTCATAGAAGAAAAGGTAGCATTTTAAAGAAAGCATATACACCCTATTCAGTTTTTGCACGTTTCACACATTTTTTTCCTGCCAAAACCTTATGTTTGCATGAAACTTCGGGAAATGGTGTTACTTTTTTGCATGGGTTTTTGAAATTTTTGTATGCAACCCCCGTGCAAAAATAGAATCGGCTGTAATTCCCATTAAGCCAAACGTTCTTATGCGAAACGTCTTAATGCGAAATGTCCCACCACCGTGTAACTGTTCAAACGTGTAAGTTGTTGTGGCATTTGATCGAAAAAGTATTTAGTTTCACAAAAGAATTCTGAATTTGGAGAGAAAAACTTGCTCAAAACATAAAGGATGAACACAAAGCAACTAGATTCTTGTTTTGAAAGACTACATACCTGTTGTTCGGTCTTCATTTCGGCAGGAAGATGTGCCGGTGCATTTTACTCCGGGGAACTGGAATTTCGTACTTCAACTTAATAAAGTTTTACCAAACATGAACAAATGTTGTTATCGAAAGGCTAAACTTTTGAAAAAAAAGTCTGGACTGAATTTTTACGCAATCTTATGCATGAAATCAACATATTTTTGGGAGGAATTTACTTAAAATTCTGAGAGATCACATAAACATCAAGTAGATTTCTTTCTCAAAAAATCTTATATCAGGTTC
The DNA here is from genome assembly GCF_002204515.2 of Aedes aegypti. Lineage (NCBI taxonomy): Eukaryota > Metazoa > Arthropoda > Insecta > Diptera > Culicidae > Aedes > Aedes aegypti. Next base: position 247,918,337 of record NC_035108.1, read on the forward strand.
TCTTTAAATTCTAGAAATGATATCTACGACGAATTCTCATCATGATAGGATTCCAATTAGGAATATTTAGTAACAATAATTTTCACAACACCCTGGGTGTAGTTTTCGAACACTTCCAGGTAAATTTCTGACAGAACTCGGATCAGAATTCAGCGGACTCGATGTATGAAACAGGATTTAGAAACAAATTTTGGGCAAGATTCTGACGGAGTGGTTGAGACAATAATTATTTTCATTCAAAATATCCTGAAACCTTTCTCACAAATCTGTTACAGGATTCTCAAATGGCTCAAGTCATTTTTTTAATAATACCAGATATAATTCTTATAGGACCTGTGTCGACAGCAGACATGATTCTGTGAAGGTATTTTGAAAAAATGACATTCAAAAGAATTCTATGCAAGTTTTTGATAACTAAGCACTGTAGGGCATTTTACAGAGTTCTGTACAGGATTGTCACCATCAATTAACTATTTAAAAAAATAATTCCACTGACTGACTGACTGGTGGAGTTGGAATTAAATCAAATACAGTTTGCTGATGTCAAAGAGAGATTTTTATCATATATTTGTTCACACCAGCTGTTAAATTCACACAAAGATTGAAAGCCGAAAGTACTAAAAATGTCTCCTATTTTCACGAAAGCTACACACTGGATTTAATGGACAGAATACCGATGATGCACATCATGAACATCGATTTCTCCTTCGGCATGTTCGTGGTGATAAGGAAAGTGCAAGTAGCTTTCGTGATGCGGATGATGATGATGCTCATAATGATGTGGATGGTGATAAAGATGAGGATAGTGATGCTCATAATGATGTGGATGATAATGCTCGTAGTGGTGTGGATAATGATGGTGATACGGATGGTGATATTCATCGTGATGTAGATGGTGCCCGTAGTGATGTCCGAGTTCTAAAACTAAAACATTTCAATAAAATACCAATCACATTTTATTCACTGATAACACTTACGGGCATCTATTAGACTTCGAGTTATCCGATGTTGCAGCCGAGGCAGCTTCTCCGTTCGGCTATTGTCATCTGTCTCAGCTTCCAAAATGGACCGTCCTCGATACGACGAACATTTCACTAAATGTACGCAGAACACCAGCCAAATTGTTCCAAATGCAATACTGCAGATTTTCATGATGCACAGCCTCACACCTGAACTGATGAATATGAAATGAAAACCTGAGATAGAAGAAGCTACACTTATAGACTTGTCCACAAAATTTGGGCAGTTTGACATACCGATAAACTTAATTACATTTTAATTTTTACATGTTTCATTTTCGCTGTGCTTCACACGCAAGATACAAGACCCAAGCTAGATATACAACACCTTAACCCTACTCACAGGTCATCAACACGTTTGAACGGAATATGCACACTTCTAGCCAAAATTGCATCAAGCAAATGCATTCTATCAGTTGTTACTCTGAATCGGCACGTAAAATGTTCTTCCTAATGTTAAAACACCAACGGATACGCACATCGTGACCAACAGATACGTATTTAGACAGCATTCGCAACAAGTCAAGTAAGCGCACTAATTAAATCGCCTTTAGGTAGGCAATCTAAAATTCGACAAATGTGTTAAGGGTACGCGAGAGGTACGATTGTGAACCGTTGAGATACGCACGATTGAATGTGCCTGTTCGCAATGTACAGTCACCCTACAGTTATGATTCGACTAAGGGTCATTTTTCATGATTAAAAACATGGGGACGCTGTACAAACTAAAATTACCTTCCTGACACTGCAAAATATAATTGTTTTTGTGAATACAGCTCAAAATTCGCGGTTATTTACCAAATCGACTCATATTATGGATCAGAACACTATAAAAGCAATTTAACTGCGAGTTTTGGAATCGTCTTATCTTTGATTCATAACTGTGGTATGGTTTTCAATGCCCCACAGTTATGAATCAGCGCTTCTGGGACTACGGTTGACATTTTGTTTCCTACGAACGGAAAAAAAAATACTTAAGCATATTAGGGGAAAAGCACCAATTTTCAACCCATTCATACGATTTTGGCCTACATTGTATGAAAATCCGAAAATTGGCACAGAATTCTTGTAGGTCGAAAATTAGTGCTTTTCCCCTATGATTGATTGCGATGCTCTACAGATTTATGGTTCTCGTACAGTCACCCCACAGTTATGGATCAACTAAGGGTCATTTTTTAGAACAAAATGTGATTAAAAATCATGGTGATGCTTTACAGAACAAAATTACCTCCCTGGCACTGCAGAATATAGTTGTTTCTGCGAATACACCTCAAAACTCTCGGTTATTTACCAAAAAGTATCGATTTCACCGGAAATTCAAACGATGTCGACCCCACAGATGTGGATCAGTGGAAGAAGAGGATCCGTATTATGGATCAAATCGATTCATATTATGGATCAAAGTACTATAACAGCAATTTATCTGCGAGGTAAACGAATGGTGTGCTAGTGAAAGCATACGTTTTGGCGTTTATTTCGGAAGCGCCTTATCTTTGATTCATAACTGTGGTATGGGTTTCAATGCCCCACAGTTATGAATCAACGCTTCTGGTAGGGACGTTCCGATACTTCCGATATATCGGAGTATCGATATTTTGCTTTCGATATTCGATAATTTGGTATCGATATTTCCTATTCAATATATCGGTGGTATCGATATTTTCTTCCAATATATCGTACATTAATATAAGGAAAACAATTGTAGGGTTTTTTCTATTCATAATTCATTTTATGTATTTAAAAAGTACTTACCATTCGAATTGTACTATAATGTATCTCAACAGAAGATCTTTATGTTCATAACAGTCAAAATACGAATAATCTTGAGTATTCAATGATTTTTTTTTCGAATCTTATAAAACTAAACGATAATCGTATCGAATCAAATATCGATACTTTGCAGTATCGGAACGTCCCTAGCTTCTGGTAATACGGTTGACATTTTATTTCCTACGGACGGAGAAATATGCTTAAGCATATTACAATGGATCATTGAAGGTAACTCTTTCGGCGCTCACCGCATCAAAACAGCGGCGCTACCGTATATGGAATTTAACATTGTGACAGCATCTCTGTTATGTCAAACACACAAGACTACGGTGGCGCTATCTGTGCTTTTCATAGCGGCCGTTTAGGTTATTTTAATGATCCATTGATTGCGATGTTGTACAGATTTATGGTTCACGTACGTAAAATGCGTTCTGCGTAATTGCAACTCTATTTGATGAGATATTTGCTTTTTAATCCAACTTTGATCCATATCTGTGTGCTATCCATAACTGTGGGGTGACTGTAGGTAAAATGTGTTCAGCAAAATTGCACCTGTATTTGATGAGATTTACCCATTTTATTCCAACTTTGATCCATATATGTGTGCTATCCATTACTGTGGGGTGACTGTACAATGGGCAAAAACGATCCAAAATGCAGAAAGTTGCAGTCCAGACGATTCAGTTTTCCAAAATATATTGCTGTGTGCGTTTGAAATACAAATATCGAATGCGGGAACACCAAATGCGGTAAGATTGTTCATTAGAAATGCGGTGTCAAAAATAGATTTTTCTTGCTAGGGCGGTGGTAATTTCTATAATCGTTGATATGTGTTCTTTGATTGTTTTGTGTTCCTGCATTTGGAGGACGTTTAGCCAAGATTTGCATCTCAAATGCAAACAGCAATACCGTTTTGACTCATATTCCGAACAATTAAGACCAGCAGTGTTTTAGTTTTTTGCCAAAGTATAACGGTTAACTGTTGGGTGTGCGGACAAAAATGTTTATTTGAACTGTTTTAGTATTGTTTTAACAAAATAATATAGAACAACATTTTGATTCAAATGCCGAAAACTGTGTTCATTCTTTCTCATATTCCGAACATTTTGATTCAAATTCCGAACAGCACGAATAAATCGTATTCAAATGAATAATTTTGCAAATAAATTTATCTGAGCTTTTTTCCTGACCTAGAGCTAGAGAATCATCACTACTCCCGAGGCATAAAATAGATTGGAATATGCTAAAATTGAACTGCAATTGACTGTCATTTTTCATTGTATTCCTGGAAGAGTCTGTTGACGATCTATTGATTAATTGCTACATAACTCCCAAAGGGCACTCTGTAAAAGCTATTGGCTGAACTGTTGTAAACATTTCTGCAAGATATTAATTTATTATCTCCTAAGAAATGATTTGATCATATTTCCCATGAGCATGAGCATGATTGACTGCCCGCAGATGCTACTCCGTTATTGAAAGAACAGCTGTACTTACACAGGGAAACAACAGACGCTACTCAGGATCTGCAGAAACCTCGATGTGTAGGTACAGGTGCTCTCATGATTATGTCAAACAATAACGGCGCCAGCTGCGTCCGAATGCAGGTCAATTTAGGGGTGTGAGGGAAATCTTGACGTGTTACTTGCTTTACGGAAGCCGAGGAGTCCCCTGCACTTCCACAAGTAGACACTGGGAGTTTGGATATGGGAAAGGTTTGGGCAAAGGATTCGTTTTGGTAAACGATAAATATATGATTTCAAATGAATGCACCTAACTGGATTCGCGATATTACTCAATAAAAGCATTAAACGCCAAACAAATGTTCGTCACTCGCCCTACAGGAGCAAGCGACAAGATCAAAGGATCAAACACTACTAACGCGATCCGATACTATTTCACCGTGATACGCGAACGACGCGCGACATGTTTGATCCTGCTCTCATCGCCAGCCCCCACAGGAGTAAGCGTCAATGTTGAAGGATCAAACAGAACTCGATTTATTCATATTTCCCATGATTCATAAAAATAGAGTATATTTCGGAGAATTTCTAAACCAATTATTGTCGGGTACACTAAAAATGCTTGCACAATTCAATTTCAAATTCCATCGAAATATTTGAAGGAGTTTCTGCAAGCTAAAGCATTTATCAAGAATAAATTAATCCAGTTAATAAAACAAATATTCTCTTTTGATTGCCGGCATTCAAAAGAATAAATTTACAACACTTAACCACAAATACCCTGTGTCTATCGGTAGCTTTTCTGGCGAATCCTGACGTCAAACCTCTCCCAACCTCCTCCTCCGTTGAACTTATGAGGGTGTCGCTGAGTCGGTGGCCTCTAATTAAGTAAGTGCTACATCAACATTTCCTTCCCCTATCCCAAGTTACGGTAAAGATGAGCGTGGCCGGGAATATCAATGTTCATGCTTTTGGTAATATTGTCCAAGATTGGGCCAAGGTTTACTTCCCAGCCTTGTTCCTGAAAGCAGTCTAGATAAAATTATCAAATTACACATGAATGTTGCTAGTATCCAATCTACGAAGTAGATGTCGGACGCTGACGCTATAAACTTGAAGTGGAATTTAGTTGATATCAATTCCAACACATCTTTAAATAATTTTTCAGTTGCACCAATAATACAGCACGATTTTGTTCTGTTCTCAGTACGTTTTTTCAATGCATACTTTTAACATACGGGCCTGACTTGCGATTCAGGACAGTCCAGAAATTATAGTCGACTCTCCACTACTTGATATTATATTACCGTAAAACGGGGTAACTTTGATAATGCGGGTAACTTTGATAGTGCGGGACCCACCGCATATTGAACGAAATATCATAATTTCAGTTAATCGGTTAAGCAAAACGGATGTAAAACTAAAGAATATTAGTATGACACTACATCTAAGCGCTGTTTTCATTTCAATCGAGAACATTTGAGGCTTTTTATACGAATATTAAAACTTGATACGATCTTAGCATTTTCCAAACGCTTACAAAAAAACTGTTTTACGATCACTATGTGATGTAGTTTTGAATAGTTGGTCACTTATCTTTGACAGCCTAGTTATCATAGAGCTTCAATATAATCTCAAATCTCTTAGCGAAAAGCATTTTAACAAACTGGAACCATTTTTGTAATCTTAGTCAGAAATTTCCATATAACGTTAAACGCCTAGAGGTATGTAATACCCTATAAATGTTACGTAATTCATTCAATTTTGTTCGATTTATACTGCATTATCAAAGTTACCCCAAAACAGAAAACCGACTTTCGATTATATGCAAAATTATATATCCATTCAAAATAAATCTTTTGGCAATCTATCAACTGCAATCGATAGCTAGGATGCCAGTAGGTACTTGTTTTAAAAATAAAAATTATAATTCTTTGAAACAACATGCATATTCATTCAAGTTTTCTTCGAAAAAACTATCAAAGTTACCCCGTTTTACGGTACTCCATAAGTCGACATTCCCATATCTCGATGTCTCCACTAGTCGATGTCGCGTGTAAGGAAAACTTCTCTCGATATCTATTTAAAACTTATTATTTGGGAAAACATGGACTACTTCTTGTTTGTAAGTGAATAAAGACTTGTAAGTTGTGAATAAACGCACGGTAAATGCTGAGCATCGCGTACCTCGCGTACCTGCATTAATGAACTAAATCTCTTTGTATGGTCCTTGGCCTCCTGCCTAGCAACTCCTATCCCTACCTCTTCATGGTACTGCCCGGGGTACTGGCCGGAGTATTAGCAACTCAAGCAATTAGAGAAGATCGGGTAACTAACCCCGGTCTCAACTTTGATCGTATGCTGATATGGAAGGCGGGGTTTTCTTCTGCAAATAAGACTCTAAGCTTAACTGTGCACTATGCTGCCCATAACTGCATATTTGTAACATTCGACAAAAGTAGGCATTGAGTAAATGGCATACCAAGTGTGCATTTTATTGCAGTATGGGAGGAAACTAAAATTTCAAAAAATTACCTGAAACTCAAAAGTGCTTATATGAGGCTGATATTTTGTACAACTCATATCACATACTAGGTGAATAGTCAGAAAATAATTCAGATAGAAATTTCATTGCTATCACATTACGAGGCACATTTATAATCTCAATGTGACTGTTATGCGGTTATAATTACCAATGTGACAAAACAACTTGGTATTTTTTTTCGAATTTTCAAGAACAATCTCACAGATTTCATTAAGTTGATCGAAAGTATTTATCATTTGATGACTCTCCGTTAGACCTATTCATATTTTCAAATATGTCTGGAAACTCCCCAGTCAACCAATACTTTGATTTTTCATTGCGAAATGAACTTCTGGCCAAAATTTCATTCAATTTAGAGTATATTTAGTTGTGCTTCAAATCAATTATGCGTTTTTAGGCTATTTTAAAGCTTTAAAAAATCATAACTACCGAACGAAACATCACAATTTATCGGAAATACCTCTACATAGTAGTTTATCCAATTCTACGAACTTTTGCCGAACACGATTTTATGATTGGAGCAAGTTTTAACATAGTTTGGTTGAGGTTTGTATCTCGAGGTTCTTGAAAATCACTATTTTTAGGGAGTTTTCTCTCTGAAAAACATACCTGCATGAAAATTTCGTATTTTTAATTTCCAGACATGATGACAATACATATCTTAAGGTCAAACCCGTTCAAAGTTACCATTTATCTTACGAAAATAAATTGAAAAAAATAAGTAATTATAAAGCGCATTTGTAAATCCACTGTGGGTGAGCCAAGAGCACCACCGTGAGCTTCAAGGAATACAAAAAAATGAACACGTTAGCACTGCCTTTTCTCAGTCGATGATAATGATTGTTTTCATATCGTTCTAAATGATCAGTGAAATGCGATCAAAACAATCATCACTCGGAAAGAAAAAGCAATGCTAACTTGTTCAATTCATTCGTTTCCGGTACATGTGTCATGCATGATTTGATTATCATCAGGTTGCGACGGATCTTTGGGCATTTATTGTAATTTATTGCCTTAAGGCCGCACGGGACGTCATCATAATCACCCTATTCATTTCAAGAAGCAAATCCCAAGAACCACTCCATGTATCGATGCGAAAATGTATCACTATGATTCTATATGTGTAGTGCACAACCCGATAAATTTACAGCTTTATCGGTTCATTAAAACTCGAGATTTGCTTCCACAAAGTTTTGATGATTATTGTTAGAGTGAGATGAAAGATAGGGAAAATAACACGATCTCCCGTGTCCCCTTAAGCAACATGTAGTCTTTTGATGGTCAATTAATTCAGAAATGTATTTTGTTTTATTCTCGTTGACTAGGGCCTGAAAAAATAATGCCAATGGGTGTTTTATATACCATGTATATTGAGAAAACTGTAATTTCTAGGTACTGCGGAGTACAAATTTGGATCAAACAATGTTAAAACTCAATTTAATCTTATTAGCGTGTTCGAGAAACTTTAACAGAATAGAATTAGCTTTCAAATAGTGGTAATAGCAAGTGGTTTTGATTTTCCACATGCTAGTTATGATTTTTTAAGCCTTGAAATAAGCCCAAAAACACATTTTCAACTTGAAGCATACTGAAATCTTTATCAAATGAGCTGAAAATTTGACCAGACAATGTTGTTGGCATGAGAATGCCGAACTTGACCGGTAGATTTCCAAACAATATTTCGCCAATTCACTCAATTCATGGCCGCTTCTCTCCATCCTCCACTTCGTCCCACGCTCTCCAGGTCCTGGTGCAACGGTCAAACCATCTAGCTCGCTGCGGCCCACGCCATCTTGTTACGACCGGATTCGTGGCAAACACCATCTTTACAGGGCTGTTGTCCGGCATTCCTGCAGCATGCCCTGCCCAGCGTATCCTTCCAGCTTTAGCCACCTTCAGGATACTGCACTATGGTTCGGCCAGGCGGCCAAAACCTCAAAAATCAAAATGGTTTTCTCCGAACGGTAATATTTTTCCCGACTACCTATCAAATTGGTGGTTTAAATCCAAAGTTTTAGGTAGATTCATTGAATTTTGAATTTTATACGACTCTAGTGGACCGTGGACATGATTTTTCAAGAAAATTCGTAATTGCGATCCATAATCCAGCTATTTATGAATTTAAAGAGAGCTCAAACCGCCATGGTATCTTCAGAGAAGTTTTTTCTAGATATAGTAATACCTTCATATAATGTAACTCGATTTTTATTTTCGTTACGTTATATCGAAGCAAAACATTCTTTATTCTAAATTTCGTTCAACATGTATTGTTTGATGATAAAATTGATCTAAAACTGATATTATTGACCTAGTAGGTTTTACAGTCTTTCTCACGTATTTTTTTTTCGATATTTCTCTGTGTTTATTTTTCCTATTTCTTTTGTTTTTCATTGTTTTATTTTTGAGTCTCTATTGCAATAATCCTTAAAGAAACGTATTCCGGAAAAACCTTTGGAGGAATCCTCGAACACTCAGTAACTCTAAATGAAATTCAAAAATGAAATCTTTCTGAATTTTTAAAAAAGATAGCTGAATTCTTTAAAAAAAATAAAGCAGTCCATGAACATTTCGAGCAGGCAAGCATGGGAAACACTCACTCAGTTATTTGCGTTTTCCTCACTCGCTTCTACGCACAGTAGGAAGCGAGTGAGCCGTTTCTTTAACCAAGCCGAACGTTTCAATTTCCAGTGCCCATTCTGCTTTTTCAGCGAGCACTAAGCGAAACGAAAAAACGGCAACTTTGAACTTTGAATGGATCACTGAAGGTAGTTTTTGCAAAGGCTCACCGCATCGAAACAAAGGCGCCACTGTATATGGGATTTAACATTGTGACAGCATTGCTGTTCTGTCAAACACACAAGACTACGGTGGCGCTATCTATACTTTCTATGGCGGCCGTTTTGGTTATTTTAATGATCCATTGCTACCGATTCTGAAAGCCGAATGCAAAACCGAATGATTGTGTACATTCTGATTCCGTTCGAGTGGCATTCAGGTTTGAGTGTTGATGAGCGTTCACTGACTGGAAATCCACACCTCGGAATGATTCAGTGAGTAGGAACGCGCTCATTAAGTGCAGTGCATTCGGCGAATGGATGCTAAATGCGTTCACTTGTGCCTCGCAGATACAAGTGTATTGATTGCTAGGGATTTCTTCAGGAATTATTATTATTATTATTATTCATCCATCTGACATTATTGTCTACATGAACGGCTAACCTACTTGCACTAATTACAATTTTACATCAAGTTAAGTCTAAATGTAAGAAATCAGCTCTGCGCATGAGGCGTGGTGGCACATTTAAACTCAGTTGACTTAAAATATTTGGCGAGTCTATTTCTCCTGTGAGAATTTTTCCCACAAATAAAACTCGGTGCAAGTTACGTCTGCTGGCAAGAGTTTCTATCCCTAATAATCGACAACGATTCTGATAAGGTGGAAGTTCGACTGGATTATTCCAGGGAAGATGTCTCAACGCGTATCTGATAAATCTAGATTGTACTGCCTCAATTCTAGTTTTCCAGATATCCATATAGGGGCTCCAAACTACAGAAGCATATTCAAGGCCCGGACGCACTAAAGAGAAATATAAATTTCGTAGGCTATATGGATCGCGAAATTCTCTGGAAAATCTAATCAAAAATCCTAAATTTTTGTTTGCATTAGCAATTATGTTCGCATAATGATCTCTGAACGTCAAGGCTGAATCTAACTTTACACCGAGATCCTTCACAGACGTTACCCTCACTAATGGTTCATCGCAAAGGGAATAACACCAATCTACAGAACATTTTTTACGCGTGAAGGATATAACTACGCATTTGTTAACGCTTATTAGTAATCGATTTTTGCCGCACCAGTTTGCAAAAATATTCGCCAGTCGTTGAAGCTCTAAACAGTCGTCAAGAGTTTTGATTACAAGGAAGATCTTCAAATCGTCTGCATACAGAATCCTGCAGCCTGGCGGAAGAACTAGACATACGTCATTAAAAAATAAAGAGAACAGGAGTGGCCCTAAGTTGCTCCCCTGAGGGACACCTGATTGATTGCAGAAGCAATACGATTCGATATCACCTAGCTTCACTGACAGACGACGATTGGTCAGGTATGACTCGAGCCAACAAACGAAGCCGTCGGTGGCTCCCATGTGCTTAATTTTCGCCAGAAGCAAACGATGGTCAACGCGGTCGAAGGCAGCTTTCAGGTCCGTGTATATTGTGTCTACTTGAAGTCCGCGGTCCATGTTTTTGACGCAGAAAGATGTGAATTCTGTCAAACTGGTTGAAGTCGATCTGCCCGAATAAAACCCGTGTTGGTCATATGAAATATACTGCTTTGCCTCGCTGAATAGTACTGTTCCCACGAGAATTTCTAGTAGTTTGCATCCAGCGCACAGTGACGTTATTCCGCGATAGTTGGCAATATCTCGTTTGTCCCCTTTTTTGAAGACCGGAAACATTACACTTCTCTTCCAGATTTCAGGAAACTTAGATTGCGTCATTGATTTATTGCAAATGGACATCAATGGTTCGCAAAGAGCATCTGCACATTTCTTCAAAATCGCAGGAGGGATTCCATCAGGTCCAATTCGCCAAGATGATTTCAATCTTCCGATTGCGGTTTTGACTTGTTCAACTGAAAAGCTAATGTTGCGCATATCAAGTACATTTTCCGGAACGTTAAGTAGTGCGTCCGTAATTTCATTGTCCGAAATTGATTCACTGTTGAAAACGCTCGAAAAGTTAAGGGCGAATAAGTTACTCAGTTCTTCTGCGGTACTAGCAACATCGTCTTGCAGAAACATGCGAGAAGGTAGTCCTGATTCTTTCCGTTTACTGTTAACATAGGACCAGAAACGTTTAGGATTGTGTTTCAAATCATTTTCTGTTTTTTGCACGTGCAGCTGGCGATTGTAGTTCTTATACGCATTGCTTGCTTCAGTGAAAACGCGTTTAGTACTGGCATTTCTGTTAGCTTTGTATTGACGAAGTGCAACAGGTCTACTCTCCATGGTATTAACACCAGCTGGCGATTGTAGTTCTTATACGCATTGCTTGCTTCAGTGAAAACGCGTTTAGTACTGGCATTTCTGTTAGCTTTGTATTGACGAAGTGCAACAGGTCTACTCTCCATGGTATTAACACCAATTTGTCAAAAATGTCGAATGTGACTGTTATGCAGTTATGGGCAGTATGGCCCTCCGAACATTTAGGGGGAATGGTCCTCCAGAAATCTAAGGGATTGGTGTAGGGCCCTGCTAGCCTGCCGAAAAAAATACATTTGCACAGGAACATCAACAAGAGAATACGGACCAAAGCAATCGGCAAAGACCACAGCGATGGGAATGGATTAGCGATTAGAAACTCAATACGTGCAACTGCAAATCTCTCAACTTCATCAGAAGCACACGCATATTCTGCGGAATACTGAAGATCCGCAGGTTCAGCATCGTAGCACTGCAGAAGGTGTGCTGATCAGGACCGATGATGTGAATGTTTATAGAGGTAACCATATCATAGACCAGAGCTGCGGCAACATACGTGAGCTGGGAACAGCTTTTATAGTGATGGGATGCAGAGGTGGTGGCCGATCAATGAAGGAATGCGCCAGTTAGCTTCAACTTCAGCATCATAAACGCGCATATCTCTCACTTCGAACGCACTGATGATGACAAGGACGCATATTACGCGCAGCTCGAACGCGATTACGACGTAGCTCAATCCACAGGACAGGAGGTCAGGAGAGGGAAGACGATGGCTACGTCAGCATAGTGGACAGTGGAAACCAACCAGCTCCCATGATGGGGGATGTTATGGATGCCATTCAACAGCTCAAGAACAACAAGGCCACTGGCAAAGATGGTACCGGAGCCGAACTTATCAAGATGGGCCCGGACAGGTTTGCCGCTTGTTAGCATCGGATGCTAGTCAGAGTCTGGGAAACGGAACAGCTACCGGAGGAGTGGAAGCAAGACGTTGTATGCCCTACCTACAAAAAGGGCGACAAATTGGAATGTGAGAATTATCGTGCAATCACTAAACGCCGCCTACAAAGTGCAATCCCAGATTCTATTCCGTCGTCTATCACCTATAGCAAACGATTTCGTGGGAAGTTATCAAGTAGGTTTCATCAACGGCCGCTCGACAACGGACCAGATCTTTTTCGAGTGACAAATCCTCCAGGAATGCCGTGAGTACCAGGTCCCTACGCGTCATCTGTTCATCGATTTCACGGTATCATACGACAGTATTGACCGTGTAAAGCTATGGAAGACCATGGGCGAAAACAGCTTACCCGGAAAGCTCCCAAGATTGATTAGAGCAACGATAGATGGTGTGCAAAACTGCGTGAAGATCTCGGGCGAACACTACAGTTGGTTTGAGTCTCAGCGGGGACTACGGCAGGGCGATGGACTTTCGTGCCAGTTGTTCAATATTGCGATTGAAGGTGTCATGCGGCGAGCCGGGCTCAACAATCTAGGCACGATTTTCACGAGATCCGGACAATTTGTTTGCTTCGCGGATGACATGAATTTGTTCACCCGCCTGAAACGCGAAGCAACAAGAGTCGGACTGATGATGAATGTGTCGAAAACAAAGTACATGCTGATAAGCGTAACTGAGCGTGACAGGGCCCGCCTAGATAGCAGTGTCACGATAGACGGGAATACCTTCGAGGCAGTGGGCGAGTTTGTCTACCTCGGATCCTTGCTGACGACCAACAATGTTAGTCGGGAAATACGAAGGCGCATCATCAGTGGAAGTCGTGCCTACTTTGGGATCCAGAAGAAACTGCGGTCTAGAAAGATTCACCCCGTACCTAATGCACGATGTACAGAACGCTCATAAGACCGGTAGTCCTCTACGGGCATGAACGTGGACTATGCTCGAGGAGAACTTGCAAGCTGTTGGAGTTTTCAAACGCCGAGTGCTAAGGATGATCTTCGGCGGCGTGCAGGTGAACGGTGTGTGGCGGCGAAGAATGAACCACGAGCTTGCCCAACTCTACGGCGAACCCAGTATCCTGAAGGTGGCAAAAGCTGCAAGGATACGCTGGACTGGGCATGTTGTAAGAACGCCGGACAACAGCCCTGTAAAGATGGTGTTCGCCATGAATCCGGTTAGAACAAGAAGACGTGGAGTGCAGCGAGCTAGGTGGATTGACCAGGAGCTCCAGGACCTGGAGAGCGTGAGTCGCAGTCGAGGATTAAAAGAAGCGGCCATGAATCGAGTGCATTGGCGAAATATTGTTGCTGAGGTTTTATCAAGTTAATTCATGTAAACCCAAACCAATAAATAAATAATATTATCAAAAAAATATTAATATCAAAAAAATAAAATGACACGCTGGGAAAAAAATAATCATCATATTACAAAACAGGTTGAAAAACAAAAAAAATCGCTTACTAAATTTGGGTCTCTCAAATCTGAAAGTGATGTCAAATTTCTTACCACTCATTTAATCATTTTATTGCAAAATTTAACTTTGAAATTCTGCTTAATGCGCCCAAATGTAGGAAATCTCCTTTGATATAAGTACGTTATTCGAGAAAAACGGTACAGGTCGGACTCGATTATCCGGAGTATCGATTTTTTTTCACTCCGGATAATCGAATCCTCCGAATAATCAAATCACTAAGAAAAAAAAATGAAATCTTTGACAAAAGAACTTAAACATATCCTTTTTTTGTTATTTTATTTATATGATGCGGTGGCGTAGCCAGAAATTTTTTCTAGGAGCACTAGGGGTTTCTACAAGCAAACTTTTTTTTTTTTTGACTAGCACACACAAAAAAACACTTTTTTAAACCCCCCTTTTTTAATTACGTTCTTAACTGAAAAATTATTCATATTGTATATTGCAATACCAAATTATCTTAGATTTATGCATAAAAATTGAAAAACAAGAACATCGAAAAACAAATTCCGGATAATCGAGTTCAAAATTCCGGATAATTGAATCCCGGATAATCGAGTCTCCGGATAATCGAGTCCGACCTGTATTATGTATGTATGTAGGTAGGTAGCCACCATCCTAGCTTGAGTCTTGCTCTGCATGCGGTTCCACTTTACAGTAAAGACAACCTTCATTATCAAACTGAATTCAACATACTATTGTTTGAAGGGCCAAAAGGGGGTGTGGCGGACCCGTAAGTAAAGGCACTTACGCGAAACCCGCGGGAAATAGAGAATCTCCTTCCAATAATATGATCCAACTGCAATATGAAATTTGCAATATCTGCCAAGTTATCCACGGGATGGTTTGTTATAAGAAGGGCGCGTTAAATCCATTACAACTGTTGGGATCGAGTCCGACCTGTATTATGAGAAAAAAAAAACTATGCTTAATACACCCGATTCTGTTTTTGCACGGATTTTTTTTACACGGCCGTGCAAAAAAAGTTTCCATACAAAATTTTCCGCCAAAACCTTATTTTTGCATGAAACGTCGAGAAATGATGTTACTTTTTTTACACGGTTTTTGAAATTTTGAACTGAAAACTTTTTTTGCACGGTACGCATCCCCCGTGCAAAAACAGAATCGGGTGTACAATGGCCAAGTGTACAGCACCTAACACGCGCTTTCAGAATTTTCGTGAGACAACAGCTAGCGCAGCACATTTGGATGCCGATTAGCTGAGAAACGATTTGGTTGGAGACTCGTTGTGCTCCTGAGAAATATGAGTCTAGCATCAATAAACTTAATTAACAAAACTTGACTACCGTTTGGAACGAACTTAAGGCGAAGTAGGCCGTCATTGGAATTTGTACGCATCATTGATGATTGTTGCCAAACCATGTTACAATTTCGAATTGAAGAAAACTAGTTGGTGTTGCACTGACACATCTAAAAAAGTATCAGCATAATCTCTGCATGTCAGCGCATATAAGTAGTGATACTTTTCCGGATAAATAGGAACTATAAGGACTGATTTTTTTTTTCAATTTGAAATTGCGAACAGCAATATCAACATGGCTGCCAAAACGAATGACGGGCTACTTAGCCTCAAAAATCTACGTTAAACAAATATTTTATCACATTTTTACAAATTATTGTAAAACTTTCATTTCGAGTATGCTGAGGAACCGTAATCCGGGGTAACATTGATGACAATAGTTGCAAATTTTATATTTTTAAAACAAGTACTGCCACCCATAGCTCGTGACTATATACTTTATAAAAAATGTTTTAAGTGATTTTTTTTTATTTAGCTGATATGGGGTAACATTGATCACCTATGTAAACAACGTTCGGTAATATTGAAAATGTCGTTACCTACCAAAATCATGGCCCCTGAAGCCGAATATGAAGGCCAAATGCTTAAAAGTCATTTACTTTTTGAGTTATTTTAAAATTAAAAACATCTCGAACCACGGAATACGCCTAAGGGTAGGTAATTTCCTAAGGGAAAGTAACATTTTTAACAGTAATTCGGTAATGTTGCCTAATTGAACATACTTATGAAAGTTTTCGACAACGGAATCGATTTCGGCGATGCCTTGGTTTGATGCCGAGTTTGTTGGTGTTATTTACATTGAACAATGTTTGCATAAGGTATGCAAGCATCAAGCATCCCAGTTGTTAGTTCCAATTTTGATGTTGAAAGTAAAACTGAAGTTCTTGTGGATATCTTTAGATTTCTCAATCAACTTTGACTGTTTTGACTGCTTTTCAAGCCGAACACAGTTTTAAACTGAACTAGCATTGAAGAATACTGACGTAATGCTAATTAAATTACATTACATAGTATTGTTAAAAAAATTGGAGCTTTTTCTAAATTATATTTTATAAAAATCATATATTGTGTTATTTTCTGTGTCTTATTTAACAAAACCTCAGCTTTTAACTGAATTTCAAAATTTTTCCTGCGTATTATTAAAAGATCAGCGAAAATAATTTCTAATTTTTAATTTATTAGAGCAAACTACAAAAACTTATGAAATTTTGTGCAAGGTATAGTTAAGAAAATCGATTTTCGTTGATCGCAGCATGCAGTTGAAGAGAAATGTCATTTCAAATGGACCTCATTGTAGAAAATTTCTTGGCCAATGCTAAAGAAATTTTTACTTTTCTTTGGTATAAACCACACAAGAATTTTTATTTATTTTTTTTAATTATTAGATACATTTTTATCATCCTGTGATCATTCACCATTAAAAACAAATAAAAAAAATATTATGATTGTTAAAAGTTAGTTAAACTGTTAGAGTTTTTCTAGCCTAAGGAAAAACTTATCAGATGTTTAATTTCACAAAAAAAAAGATTCTTGATCAACACTCGGAAATGTTGAAAATACCGTTATAAACTAAATTCATTAATTTTTGAAATTTGAGGTTTGGCATCGATGAATCTCCGCCTTAAAAATGATTTTTTTAATTAGTTTTGAATAGTTTTCAGATTTTCCCGCCAAAATTTTTCTTGCAATACTAATTAAAAAATGTCGCAACTTTAAGTAAAAATTTATTGAACAAAATTCAAAAAATGTTTTTTGTTCCGAATGGGCCATAGTGAGTTATAAATAGACAGGAAATCACAGAGATATGCACAAAACACTATTGTATAGTTTTAAGGTGAAACATCTCGGAATTCAAATATGGCCGTCACAATGGCCGACTTGTACCCCTACTCACGTTTTCAAAGGCACTAAACTAGAGAAATAGTAGGCAAACCTTCCTGATCTTATTATTTTAAGCTTTCGGCTGCCCAAATTCAAAATGAAAAATTCACTACTGTTGGATGCTTCCTTCGCGAGATTAGTGCCTTTGAAGTTTTAGTGCAATCTTAGAAGTTTGATCCCAAACTTTTGCACAGGAGTCTATAGTAATCAGTAACTTCGTACCGGTCACTTAATATACAAATGCAAGTATGGTCGATTGAAACTGTGGAAAAGCAGGCTCTATACCAGTTGTTATGTAATGCCATAAAGACAAAGAACTGTTTTGTTCTGCATATTTAAATGTAAAAAATTGAACACTGAGTTCAATGAGTCATACGGTAGATCATTTCTAAAGATTTCTATCGTCGTTTTTTTTTTTTTTCAATATTCTTATCCTACGTCAAATTTGATTCCCCCAAGATCATCATTCCATCTATCTATTCAACATATAACAAATGCTCTACATACCAAACGAATCGATAGTGACAACAAAATCTTCAAACCGTCCATTGAAACGATACGGAAAGGCCTTGAAAATCCAACGAGGCGCAACCAAACCAGAAATGCCCACGATTAAACGTATCAAATCAAAAAGTAAAAAAAGACCACCTGCTGAAACGGTTAGGCTTTAATTTATTCCACTCCAGTATGTTTAATCCATTGCTGACACATATGATTCATACAACTCTAACATTCCTTCTCAAACTGATCACTTTTATGAAACCTTCCGTTTTGCGACTGAACTAGTTTTCCGCGCCTCGCTTAGCTCCGCAATGAAGGAGAGCGCCACTTGATTAGAAACCAGCATTCAAACATCCGACAAACACGCTGTTTCATTCTTAATTAGTCATTTACATTGAAGTACAGCCTAGTAGTAATATAAATAATCATATCAAGATCAATCATCAACGATATAGTTTATAGTCCAAGGCAGTCATCTTGGGTCACTGTTCCGAAAGGTTATTCACTTTGGTGGGCAATTCTTCCTCCGAAGAAAGTGCAGTTTTCCATGACGGCCAAAATGCATCCCTTCGATGAAACATGTTGTCTTGGAATGGGTATCCCTTGGATCCTCCATGACCTTTGAATTCGAATTTTAAATCATGGGGGTGATCAGGATGGAATCGATGGTTATGCACCCATGGTGGTGGGGGTCCGTCAAATTGGTGTCCATGGAAAGGCGGTCCATGAAATGCAAAACCAAAGGGACCATCTCCGTGAGGTCCAGGGTGATTATGGGGTGGTCCTCGGTGACCATCACCGCTATGCCCGCGGTGATGGTGTGGTCCATGGAAGTCGAAAGAACCGTTGAAATCATGGTGGTGCCAGTTTTGAAAACCTGGAATAGACGGATTTTTTTTTGAATGTAAATCCTATTGAATTTTCGTTTCAATACAAATTACGAATCATTCTATAGTAAATCAAGATGTTGAACAGATATAACCAAGAACGTTTTTTTTAAATAATGACAGATTGTACTAATTACCAAATTCCAATTCAGTATCCAATATATCAATTTCGTGTAAGGAGAAGACACAATCAAGGAACTTAACGTTATAGAAATAAATTGGTGATCTATGTATTAAGATTCAAAAGTTTTGCAATTTACAAAAAAAAACTACGATTGATTTTTGAATATTTTTGAATGTTTCAACATCAAGATATATTTGATATCAAACTACTTTAACACACAGAATGATCAAAACTTTGAAGATAATCAAATTATCCCGTACGGTGAAATAGGGAACCATTATGTCCATAACTGGTACACCTACCCTATTACTTTGGGAAGCTCATATTTCAACGCATCTAACTCTTACCTGGCTTTTCACGATTCAAGTTTTCAAATGTGTCCTTGTCTACTACAAGTGTGCCACCCTTCACTTCAATGTCGAAGCCTGCATCTGTAACCGTTATTTCAGGGTTAGACTCAGGAGGAACTGTGGTGGTCATCTGGCTTTCCGTTCGATCTTCTTGCAACTGCCTTTCGAAACTTTCATCGTCGTATTGATAGCTGTCACTCCTCAAGTCAGTCTGCTGCCCTTGTCCTTGTTTTTCGTCTTCTTGGTTGGATAATTGTTGCTGCTCCTGTTCCGGTTCCTGATCCTCTGCTTGTTCTTGTTTTTGTTCGTGTTCCGTATGTTCTTCTTCCTTTTCAGTATTCTTGTCATTTTCTTCTTCTTCGTCATACACTCGTATCGTAGTATCGATTATGGCACGTTCCGTTGTTCCTTCTTCTACTGCTTCAGTATGATCTTCATTTTCCTGATTTCGTTCACTACTAGCATCTTCGTTTCGTTCACTGTTTTCACTATCGTCTGGCTCATCAACAGATTTTTCTTGTTCTGAGTTCAGGGGACTTGCTGTAGGACTGGGTTCACGTGTTTCCTCTTGGACATCTGCTTCCTCTTCTTCTTCTTCTTCGCGCACTGGAACAGATTTACGAGGATCGGTTATCTTTGTGGCCGTGACCTTTGGCTCAACGGTACTCTGCTCAACCGGTTGCACTGAAGCAGGAGTCTCATCGTCCTGACTATTTTGCCACAAGAAATCAATTTGCCTTATTCTCTGAGGTGCTGGTGCAGATGAAACAAACGTCCCGAGACATAGGACAAGTATTAGTCTCATTTTGTCGAAGCTGGGGACTCTCCTCAAACGGAGCTCACTATCAGACTTGCGCACAAACGCGAATTTACGATCGACTGAGCGTCACATTCTT
Organism: Aedes aegypti; assembly: GCF_002204515.2. Classification (NCBI taxonomy): domain Eukaryota; kingdom Metazoa; phylum Arthropoda; class Insecta; order Diptera; family Culicidae; genus Aedes; species Aedes aegypti. Next base: position 247,938,511 of record NC_035108.1, read on the forward strand.
GCCAGTTAGTATTTATATAGCTACATGGAAGCGACGACACTTCCTCGCCGCAATTATTAACTAGCCTACGATATATTTTCTGTTGCCATTCAGCTACGTACCAAACGGCTCGCTCGAATTTCGTACATCATTCATGGTAAGAGCACTATCATAGCAAAAGCTCCTTGGCAGTCGTATGAGCCATCGTTCCCTATGCCGTTATTATGTAGCTCATTGGCTGGAATAACCAAACATACAAGTTAGTCAGATAAAAAATCTGGAATCAGCCAATCGAATGGGAATTTTGTTCAATTTAATTTATGCATATGATCGCTGACGCTGGTGGTTCCCTATGCTACTGCTTATGTTATAAAATATCATCATCGATCATCATGGATTTAGACCAAATTGTGATCAAATGTTTATTTACTAGACCTGAGACGGATGGTACACACATTATGTCACGCTAAATTTCAACTTTTTCGAATCGGTAAGGCTTGTCACGCTTAGCTTGACCCCACCCCCTTGGAGCGTGAAATAATTTGACCCCACACTGTTAAAAACAATGAAGATTACACGCCATGTAAACTTCATTTATGCGATGTAAACTTGACGTCATGTAAAATTAAATCTTAAATCATGTAAATATATGTAATATGTCATGTAACCACTCAGGATCCTGCTGGATTACATGACATATAATTGAAGTTTACATGACATACCATGTAAATATCCATGATATTCCACGCTCCAATTATGTGCATTATATGTCTCAGAAATTTACACGTTTCGTTCGAACTGTGAAGAGAAACTCCCGTACAGGAAAAATATCAACGTCATATACGTTTCTCCGAAATGCGCGCTTTTTTCAAGGGTGAAATAGTTAATGTTGATAATTGCATCGAAATGAGCAATCAGTTCGATGCTTTAGACAAATTTTCCGAACCTGGTTTGAGAAAATCACCTGCCATTTCAATTCTGTGGGCAGCAAGTTAATTTGCTCCAAACTGACTTGCGAAAATTGACTCGCAGTAAGTCAAAATTTGTCATTGGTTACTTTAAACATCGGTAATGGAATAATTCGCAAAGTAATTCCAACGGCAGGATTTTTTTTTTGATGGGTGCTCTTCAGGATATTTCTCAATTCAATGCACTTAAAGCCCTACATGTGTTTCCTCTTCTAGAAACCTTTCTACGATTTATTTGGTCTTGGTCGACTCTAGTCTCTCGTGCTGATTTTGATTCTTATCATATCCCCGTTACATTTCAAATACCCCATGAAGCGATTCTAAATCCTATCAGCTCCACTTTCAATTATTTTCAAGCCGACTGGAATATTTATGAAATATATATTGACTCTAATCTTGATGTTAACATCAGGGCTGGGAATGGTAATAGTAGTAGGCATGAATTTCGCGAAAATCACGTCACTCTTCCCACTACAGTACTTCAAAAACGTGAATCTCATCAAGTAGCTCACGTTGGGTGCATGATTTTTTTAAATCGTTAGTAGTCGTTAGTCATTGAAGGCTCTAAATGCGGGAAATGCAGCGGGAAATATAACATTTTTCTACAGTAATTTTGGGTTGCCCTTAGCAACGGGTGTTTTGCAATTTGTGGGCTTCGTAGCCGAGGCATTTAGCCGCATTGTGCTAAGGAATGTGGGTTCGATTTCCGCCTCAGGCCGAAAAACTTTTCGAGAGGAATGTTTTCCGACTGTGCCACTGGGTGTTGCATGCTTGCTAGTCCGTTGTCTGTTGTGGTGCTTCCTTCAAAGGGCAACTAGCCCATTAGCGTGTAGTGTCTTTAAAAAAACAAAAAAAAAAGAGGCTTTTTGCCTACAGCAGCGATGGGAGTGAATTTCAGAATTTTTTCCAATCCTGGTTAACATTTCCTTACAAACAAAACTTGATATTGACAATGCTCTTGAAATTTTAACAAATTCCATTGTTGAAGCCAGGAGCATTGCAATTCCAATATGTGAAGTAAAATTTGAATCCGTGATTATAGACGATGATCTTGAACTCTTGATCCGTCTTGAAAAAGTGAGAAGAAGGCAATTTCAACGCACTCGCGATCCAGCTATGAAAATTATATTGCAGGATCTGCAGAAAGAAATTAAAAAACGATTTTCATAATTGAGAAATAAAAATTTTGAAAATAAAATTTCTCAATTGGTCCCTGGCTCTAAGCCCTTTAGGAAATTATCCAAAATTTGAAAAAAAAAACTCAGTAGCCAATTTTGGCATGGAAAGGGGAAATCCATTTATTACTAAAAAAAAGCTCAAAAATTTGCTATGCAGTATGAAATCGCACAATTTTAATTCAATTATCAGAACTTCAGGTCTGAAAGATTTCCAGTAAGGCTGCATTTTGGGACCAATAGTATACAATATTTTCACATCTGCCTGCGTCTCATCTGTAGTAGATTGCAAAAAAGTTTGGATATTTTTTCTTCATACTTGCAAAAATGGAAGATTGCTCCTAATGCTTCCAAAAATCAACTAATAATAATCCCACATAAGCCAAAAGCTCTTTATTTGAAACCTTCAAGTAAGTAGCCAGGTTGTAACGATGAGAGGGGTGCCAATATATTGGTCAGATGAAGTTAAGTACCGTCAAACGGGGTATCTTGCAACAGGGGTGAAACTTGCAACACTTCGACATGTAACCGAATAGTCGTTTTGTTCAGCATTGAATTCAATTATTATGATTTATTCCGCCGTTTATTGACCTTAGGTATACAACAGAAGGTTTTGACAAGGGTTTGGGTATCGTTTATTTTTTGGTGAGTTTGCTGGAGGTGAAAATCTTATTGAAATTTGGATTGTATAAAACTAATGTTGAAAAACGTTCTACGTTCCACACAAACGGTAAAAATATGTCATTCGAGGCATTTGCTATCAGTTACAGTACATAATAGTGTACAAATTGACAACATAAAAGTTTTGATATTTTTTTGCTTAAACACTTTAAAAATTCAAAAACGATTTTGACTACCTATGTGGGGTAACTTGCAACAGCAATTTTGATCTCAATTGTTTGATATTTCCTGCCGTTTGTCATCGAAAACACTTAAAAAAGCAAAATTGAACGTATATTTGTAAAGTAACATTAAAATGTTTGTACCTCAATCAATTCAATACACTTTTTGTATTAATTTTTGGAAAATTTTAATAAATCGTATTATTATTAGATTTAGTCTTTTTTTTTTCACCACGAAAGTTAATTAAAAATGAATAATTTATAAAATCTACATAAAAATTAATCTACAGATCAGTCATTGGGAACTCTCTGCATGAAATGTGATGAAAGTTATGTCAAAACCCAACAGAGACCATTTAAAACATACATATCAATATGTTATACGTCGCTTAGATTTAAATATGTCTAAAAAATAAGTTATGTGAAGTAAAACCTAAAATACCATTGTATTCGTTGAAAAGTTGCATTTAAACGTTTTGATGGCTTTCCAATAACTGTCAAGACTTACAATATGCTAGAATTTTCCAGTGTGGACACCCTATGCAATGCCAATGAAGTTTTCAATCAAATTGGTTCAATACTCATAATTCAATCAATAATATTTAGTTTTCTATGAGAAAACTAGCCTGTTTCTGATAATTGTCATGCTTTTACTGTAGAAAATTATTAAATGGCCATAATAACACGATATAGGATAAATTTTTAATAGTGTACTTTAGGTAGCACTATGTGTTGCATGTTACCCCACATCAGGGGTAGCATTAAAAATGCATATTTTGCGTCTATCCTGATTCCAGAAAACTAAATATTGATAAAATTAATGCCGCGTGGTATTCTTTACGTAGCGATTAGAGTACCAGATGGTTTTTTTTCTCATCTGAATCCTCAATTTTTTCATCCATATAGCTTTGAAGTTGAAAATTGTTGCAAGTTACCCCGTTTGACGGTATCTATAGGGCTCTTGCTAGATAAAAAAATAATTTTCAAAAATCATATTGAGAGCATTCAAGTCAATTGTAACAAATATGTTAATGTCTTTATCCCCTTATTAAAAAAAATCAAAACTTTGTCTTAAGAACAAGCTTTTGATCTTCAAACAAATTTTCAGGCTAGCCATTTTGTGTGCTGTGCCAATGTAATATCAGCAAGAAAGCTCTGCATTAAAATAAAATTATGAAAATGATTCTGAAGCTTCTTTCCTGGTATAGTACTAATGACGAAATCCATCCAGAATAAGACGAAAAAAATAGAAATCGTGCCCGATAATCTTCGATTTGCAGTAAAGTTTACATATATTTTTAATATGGTACAATAAGTGTTTTCCATAGAAAAATCTATCATTTTGACTCGAGAATTACTTTTGAAAAATGGTCTATAAATGGTTGCATGCAACTTAATCGGAAAACTCACTGTTGATTTCAGAGAAAAATGTTCTATGAAGAAATTGAACAGAACCGTTTGGACTACTAGAAAAAAAATATACACTAAAAAAATATATTATTTATTTTCGTTAGAAATTCAAAAATAAAACTTAAATTTTAAATTACACAAAAACCACATTTTCAATATTTTTTTAAATTTTCACCTTGAAAGTAAACAGATGTTTGGGACAATGTTTCATGATGGAGAAATTTAAAAAAAAAAGTTTTTCTTAGATTACCTATCGACCGATTTTCAAAATTTTAATTTTTTGTCATAATAAATACGTTTTGATGATACAATAAGAATTTTTAAATTATTCTGAACCATATCAAGAGAAATGGCTACTTCTAGAGATTTTTTTTTCACTTATCTCGTTTATTTGGCAGGCTCAGGCGCCGTAGGGCATAACAGAGCCGAAATCTATACTTCTAGAGAAGTGATCAAGAAAAATCACTTCTCTAGAAGTAGCCATTTCTCTTGAAAACAGAAACATTACATCTAGTTTTCACTAAAAATAAGAAGTGTGACGTTTGATATCAAAAGTGTGTGTTATTTATGTGGCCATAGAAAACGAGTGAATTTGGCACCGCTCAAACGTCCTGTTGTTTTTCCGTCGATAACCTTGTCGATACAAAAGCCAGTGTTACCAGTATCCTTTCTATGTAAATCTTGTAAACAAATTCAAATATCAAGCCTCATAATTTGATTGTTTCTTGCACACTTTATTCATTTAGCGCAATAGAGGATGCTATATTTTCAAACAATTAGGTTGAAATTTAAAACCTATGATATTTTTAGAGAAAATTGACACAATTTCCACTATTTTGGTCTCAATCAGGTATTTTATATTTATTTTAGCATTGTAGGAGCACATCAGGTATCAGGTATCAGAAGGCCGGCTCCAAAGGCACGTTCCCCACCAGTTGGGAGATTTGTGCCATCGCCATATTTGAGCCTATTTCATCATCTACCCGATGGGAGAGGAAAGGGAAGGGAAAGATGGGAGGAAATAGGAGTGGGGTCCCTTGAAGAGGGAAGCTCGCATAAGCGAAATGAGAGCATGTAGCTCCATACCACAATGGGTTCGAACAGCGCCCTAAAAAGGACACTGCAAAACGCATGAGCGTAAAGAGAGCCTATAGCTCATTACCACAGCGGGTTAAGAATAACAGAATATCCTGAAGATTCAGGCTTCTGAATTCAGTTTCACTTAATAAGTGTTTACCAAGTAATTGGAATCGCATTTGCGAAAAAACTGGACAGTTACATATCAGGTGATACGAAGTTCCATAATCGGAGTCACAACTATCACACACAAATGAGTCAGCACGCTGAATATTTGCCATGTGATAGTTGAGTCGGCAGTGGCCTGTCAACGCTCTGACCAAGAGACTGCAATTCTGCTTTGACAGATTTGTTAAATACTTCGCCACCCTTGGAGATGGCTCAGTAATGTACAATTTTGTTTGACGACATGACTCCAAACTATTCCAATATTGCTTGTGCTGAGTTGCCGCCCAAGAGTTTATCTGAAGCTTCACCCAGCACTTGGAAATTGGAACAGCCGGCTCAGGGCCAATGAAGTCATGTGATGCTCCATCGCGAGCTAGCTCATCAGCCAATTCATTTCCAGCGATGGAAGAATGGCCAGGTACCCATACAAGGTTTACAGAGTTGACTGAATTCAGTTCCTCAATTTGAGTTCGACATGCGATAACAAGCTTCGACCTTGAGTTGGTCGAAGCAAGAGCTTTTATAGCAGCCTGACTATCTGAACAGAAGTATATGACTTTACCCATCACGCGCTGTTGAAGTGCTGATTGCACTCCACACAAAAGAGCAAATATTTCCGCCTGAAAAACGGTGCAGTTTCTACCAAGTGAGTAAAACTGATTCAGCCTTAGCTCACGGGAGTATACTCCTGCACCAGCTCTACCTTCAAGAAGGGAGCCATCAGTGTAACATACTATATTGTTAGATATACTTCTTTCCAAATAGCCAGACGTCCACTCTTCCCGTGAAGGGAATTGTGTGGTAAATGTCCTGTAAGGAAAGTGACAAGCAATTGTGAGATCACTTGGAGCAAGGACAATTTTGTCCCAATTCACCAAAAGTGGAAACAACGAAGTGTGTGTAGATCTACGATTCACTGGATTTTTCTCCAGTAGATCCAGTACCCATAAACGGTAAGAGCAAGAAAGTGCTTCTTGTTTAAGATGTATGTGTAGTGGCGCAACGTCGAAAAGGGCCTCGAGCGCTGCTGTGGGAGTTGTAGAGAACGCACCAGACATCGCCATCAAGCACATCCTTTGGAGATGGCCCAATTTTGACTGGATTATTCTCACTTCACCCTTTTGCCACCACACAAGACATCCATATGCCAATATTGGTCGAACAACTGTTGTGTAAATCCATTTGATATATTTGGGTTTGAGGCCCCAAGTTTTACCAAAGGTTCGCCAGCATTGACCGAAGGCCATGCAAGCTTTTTTGACTCTGAAATCAATGTGAGGTGTCCATGAAAGTTTGGAATCTAGAATGACTCCGACATACTTTACTTGATCAGTCACATTAATCTCAGTGCCAAAAAGACTCAAAGGTCGAATTCCATCGCGGTTTCGTCTTTCCGTAAAAAGAACAATAGATGTTTTATTCGGGTTAACCGAAAGGCCATATTGGCGACACCAACTCTCGACTACCTGAAGAGCACTTTGCATCAGGTCGAATAGGGTGCTTATGCACATACCAACTATCAAAGATAGATAGTCGTCGGCAAATCCATAAGTTGAAAAACCGCAATTATTGAGTTGCCTCAATAGCGTATCTGCTACGAGATTCCACAAAAGTGGTGATAAGACTCCCCCTTGGGGACATCCGCAAACACTCAATTTTCGAATCGCTGCTTGACGCAATGTCGAGAAGAGATGTCGGTTTTTGAGCATTTGATGAATCCAATTGGTAATCATTGTAGGTAGCCCATGGTTTCGTGCGGCTTCCAATATGGCATCGAAAGACACGTTATCAAAGGCACCCTCAATATCTAAGAAAACACCCAAGCAGGATTGCTTCTGAGCGAATGCTTTCTCGATATCGTATACAACTTTGTGTAAGAGAGTCACAGTGGACTTTCCAGATTGGTAAGCATGTTGATTCACATGAAGAGGCATGTTTGCCAAATAAACATCACGGATGTGATGATCGATAATGCGTTCCAGACATTTCAGAAGAAAAGAGGTCAGACTGATTGGTCTAAAACTCTTCGCTTCTTCATACGACGCACGTCCTCCTTTCGGGATAAACTTTACAGTAATATCACGCCAGGATCTGGGAATGTACCCGGTAGCAAAACTGCTTACAAGTAGCTGTTTCAAAACATGTTCGATAAATTCAAATCCCTTTTGGAGCAGAACAGGATAAATCCCATCCGCTCCTGGAGATTTGAAAGGAGCAAAACTATTAAGTGCCCATTGAATCGATTCAGTAGTTACGATACTGCGAGCCGAGGCCAGAGACTCGTAACTACATGAAAAGACATTTGGTTCATCCGTAGATGCTATGTCCACACATCCGGGGAAGTGTGTATTGAATAAACATTCTAAAACTTCTTCATCGGAAGAAGTAAAGTCACCATTAGGTAAGCGAATTTCGTTCACTTGGAAATCCTTAGATTTTGCAAGGATTTTGTTCAGCCGACTGACTTCACTCAAACTGGAAACATTTGTACAAAGGTTTTTCCAGCCGGATCGTTCAGCAGAACGAAGAGCCTTCTTGTAAGCCTTGCGAGCCGACTTGAACGACTCTGATCCAGCTGAACGGCGTCTGTTCCAACCCCTTCTACATTGTTTCCTGAGTCTAGTCAGATCGGAATTCCACCATGGGGTCCCTCTTGTAGTCTTTACAGACCGCAGAGGACATGCTTCTTCAAAAGCTTCCATAATGTAGGATGTTGTAGTATCAACTGCATCATCCAGATCACTTGGATTTTCAATGGACGGAGAATATCCATAAAATTTGGTCGCAACCAATTCAATGTAGAGTTCCCAGTTTGTTGACCGGGGATTCCTAAAACGCAAAGTCTGTGCAGTTACATTTGAATGTTCAAAGAAGATGTAGCGATGATCAGATAATGATTCCTCATCTGATACATGCCAATTCGTCAACTCGTGACTGATTCTATTCGAGCAGAGCGTTATGTCTAACACTTCTTCTCTATTAGAAACTATGAAGGTTGGGCTATTGCCTATGTTAAGTAATCCAAGGTCTGTACTACTTAAGTATTCCATCAGACTGGAGCCTCTCAAATTGATATCTGAGCTGCCCCAGATGATGTGATGAGCATTAGCATCACTGCCCACAATCAGCGGAAGGCCTTTTGTTACGCAGTGTACGACAACTCGTTTGAAGTCATCCGTTGGGGATGGTTCATCATGTGGTAAATATACCGAACAATAGACGTATTTCCTGTTGAGGTCACCAACAGAAACATCGATTGTGACAGCACATACATCTCTGGTAGTTAACTCAGAAATGAGTGTAGCAACGATTGCTTTATTAACGAGCACACATGCGCGGGGCATGGAGCGCGAGTTTGCCATTTCAGGTTTGCTGAAAGTAGCAAAAACTGGGTCCACAAGGTTACCTAGATAGAAGTTCCCTCTACGAAAGTAGGGTTCTTGAACTAGCGCCACTTGGGCTGCACCATTTTGCATGAGTCTGCAAAGATTGATCGTTGCTGTTCTTTTATGCTGAAGATTGATCTGAGCTAACCTAACCGTAGCCACTACCCAAACTAGGCAGGATAAAGCTTTTTGCAATCTCAGCACGAAAAAGACCAGCAACGAAAAAACCAGATCGGTATCTATTTAAAGTCGCCAAAGGCGAAAGAGCACAGAATACACTGTGTAAAACGCATAATGCGAATCCATATAGGTGATAATTTAAATTAAAAGTCAACATATTCATAATCCCACCCTTATTAAGCCTCAGGATAGAGACTGAAGAAGGGCAGCCGATTATCTCGGAGAAACACAAGGTCACCTGCACCATTGCTCCGGGTAGCACAGGAAGGACTCAATACTGTGGAGGGCGCCCTGGTACCCCACAGGCTCCGTTTGCGGTTAGGTTTTATTTAGACCCCCCTAACCATTCATTCCTAGGCACGGTACGCATCACACCATAAATTAGGGGTCACCTGTGAGGTGGACTTTTACCACCGGAACAGGCAGTCCGTAGTGCTAATTCTTAGCCAGTTGAAAAAAACCGCTACCGACACTACGCGGCTATCTAGGCTGCTCGGGAAAAGGAGGTTAATATTGATGATTAACTCCTGACGTGCCCAAGCAGCCGACAATGTCAAGCCTCATAATTTGATTGTTTCTTGCACACTTTATTCATTTAGCGCAATAGAGGATGCTATATTTTCAAACAATTAGGTTGAAATTTAAAACCTATGATATTTTTAGAGAAAATTGACACAATTTCCACTATTTTGGTCTCAATCAGGTATTTTATATTTATTTTAGCATTGTAGGAGCACATGCTTTGAATTTAACATCGAATATAAATAGATTTGAAACGAAAAGATTCCACGAAAAATTTGTAAACTTTTGATTAAAACTCTAATTTATGAACTGGCAACACGGTCGAGCTAGTAACAAAGTGCTCTGTTGCAATCCAACTCAACGATGTGAAAGTAGGCCTTTGCCAAAACGACCAATGAGAAGTGGTCTTTTTTGACGGGTGCACGACGTTAGGCATAAATACGTTAGGCATAAAGACGTTAGGCATAAGTACGATAGGCACAAATACGATAGGCATAATGGACGTTTGGCATAATAGCTGTTTGGCATAATGGACATTAGGCATAATGGACGATAGGCATAATTTTCAAAATGAAAATATAAATCGTTTACTGGAAAAATGAAGACTTTTTTGATAATTTTTTTTTCCTATCTTTATTAACGAGATTTTAAGCCCTGGGCTGGTTCATCTAGGGACCAACGGATTTACTTCCCTTCCGAAGGAAGTCGAAACTATGACTTTCACGTCATAAGTGACTATCTCGGGGATAGGATTTGACCCCAGGTCCTCAGCGTGAGTGGCGTGAGTTCTAACCATAGAGTAAAGCCATGCTGAAGGTATCTTAGTTCGGTTCCTAGTCGATCCAGGATCTTTTCGTTTTCTTCACTTTCTTGGCCATAAAGCATAATGTATCATGCACAAATGAGAAAGCCAAGAATAAGAACGACGCTGTACATGATCAGTTGCTCATTTTTGGGTTTGATTCTACACATATAACTGGCAAATTTTTCATAAGAGATTATCCCTTCTTTAAATTGAAAGCTGTTCTTTATAGTTTTGATGTCAACAAAATTATTGGAGTTAGTGCTGCTAATGTCTTAATCAGAAAATTTCCCTTCTTTTATACATAAGCTGTTCTTTCGAGACAATAATGTCATTATTGCTTGAAATATTTCCACCATACATTTTCCCTTCTTTGAATCATAGGCTTTTCTTTATACTTATACGGTTAATTAAATGGTTGGAGGAAAAGACTGTTTGAGAAAGCACCTTCTTCCAATATATGTTGTTATTTGTATTTTTATTTTTCTAATAGTTTTTGGGATTGTAGATGTAAATATTTCCATCCGAAATTTTCGTTTCGACTTGCTGTTGATTGATTATGAGTAACACTGGGTAATCAAATAAGTTGTAGGAGCTCTATGCAATAACATTGGGAATATCACTTTGCTCCTAAATGCACGCCATGTTTTATGCTGAATATTGTGTTATGTTGAATTTGAACTTGACTTTTGTAATTAAAATAAATATTTAATCAAATTTTACTTTTTAAACTTGACGAATTTCGAGGAAATTGATTGAAAATCATCGGAAATTGTTTACATAAGTAGCAAAGGAACCGTTCTTACTAATGATGAGCAGACTCGAAGTAGCAATGGAACGCTAAGAAGGTAGTTGTCATACTACCAGAAAATTATTGCTGAAGATTATGTCACCTATTATAACATAAATTCTTGACTTGCCTCTCGATTATTGTCTTCAAGGTACTCATTTGCACTATAAGTATTACTATTTATATGGAAGATTTCCCTTCTTTAGAATTAACTCAATTATGTAAGAGAAATATAACAAAAAATGTCATATACTCATTAAAATTAACATCTTTAGAAACAAATAACACTTTGATTGCACATCGCATATTTAAATTGATACTTACAAAAATGGATTGCTGGATTTTAGAATTGAAATGACAACCAATGTTCCTCCATATCTGTCATTCGGTTCATGGTCACATTTCATAGCACCGAAAAAAAGTCATTTAATACCAGCCAATCAATCCACCCTTTCGTAACGCTTTTTGTATAAACATCGCACATTTTTATGAGCTGTCACACCTTAAGGACAGATACCCACCCCCATCAGCGTAATTGAATTTGTAAATGGGCCCGAAAATGTTTCATTATAAGACGAGTTTCAAATGACACACGCGCAAGTTATTTTATGCCAAACGTCCATTATGCCTGACGTATATTATGCCTAGCATCCATTATGCCTAATGTCTTTATGCCTAATGTCCATTATGCCTAACATCCTTATGCCTAACGTCCTTATGCCTAACGTCTTTATGCCTAATGGTATACTCTCTAAAAAATATGGATTGCTTCGCGGAAGAAACGCGCAGCGAGCAATCCCCGCATAGAACAAATGAACCATAGCCAGCACTGAAAATCAGTAGAAGGAGAGTAGATTAAATTCAATGACAGTAAGCAGCAAGGCAATAGTTCAATAGCAAAAACTCGATGCAGCTGCGTGAAAATTGAACTTCTTTTCATTCGTTCGTGTTACTGCTTCTAAAATGAGTTGAGGAAAATGGATCACTCATTTCTCTTACGACTTGGAAAGGAATGAATTGCTTTTTCCCTTTCCCTTTCGGATAAGAGAACCTGAATACCGTTTTGTCTAAAATTCCGAACAGACTCATATTCTGAACACTCGGTTTTTATGGCGATTTGGCTGAAATATGTCATCAAATTACCAGGAAATGGCCGTCAATTGCAATTAAATTGTAACGTCTACCAATCTATTTTATACTTCAGGAATAGTGATTATTCTCTAGTTCTAGTAGTAGAGTAGTAGTAGAACTAGCTAAGATGAATTTATTTGCGAAATTATTTTTTTGAATATGATTCATTCGTGCTATTCGGAATTTGAATCAAGGTGTTTGGAATGTGGGACAGAATTAACACAGTATTCGGCATTTGAATCAAAATGGTGTTCCATACTTTTACGTAAAAACACTACTAAAAGAGATAAAATAAACAATTTCATCAGCAAACCCAACAGCTAACAGTTAGACTTTGTGAGGAAATGAAAATATTCACAAATATTAGCTGTATGCCTATCAGATGCATTTGAAGTCACTGTTGGCCTTAAGTGTTTGAAATATGAGTCAAAACGGTACACAGGTTCTCTAACCCAGATATCTGGCCATTATTGCCTAAAAATAGAAGATTACCAGCACTTATACACTGAGGGTATGTGTTCAGCTGATATTGTATTCAGCTGATATTATATTCAGCTGATCTGGCGATACTGGATTAACAACCACGGAAGCCCAATCAAGCGCTCAATAGGCTCAATCAAATATGGGCTATCGAGATTCAAAATCAACGGTTTTTAACATTTGAGCTTGAGCTTACACTTACACAAGGAACCAACCAGATGACTGCTTGGGACTAACAGATACCCTCAGTGTATAAAGTGCTAGTGATCTTCTATTTTAAGGCGATAATTGCGCCTGCCACGTCGGAATACAGACCAAAGGGGGAATGATGGGAGGAATTGATGATGCATTAAACTGACTCCCACAGTCCCACTCAAATCTCAATCAATACGCTCTCCCGTGAGAGCAAACTCATTAGAAATCTGCTTCGTAAATCTCACGCTTGATTTGATGCAAAATCACTATATCAACTCAAACCGTAAAAAAATAATTCAGTCGCAAAACCCGTCAAAAACTCGTGCAACCCGAATGTTGTTGTTTACGTTAGAAAGGATCACTATAATTTTACCAGACTAACAAGAAATTATTGCCGCATGTGAGTAAACTGTGGAAATACGAGACAATGAGTGAAAAAGGTGAGCCAACTCATCCATGGTTTTTCGACTGCTGAGTTGCGTGATTGACAACTCACGCATGAAAAATCTCACGCGTGAGTTATGAGAACTTGAGTTTTACACAACACTGGGCCGTATATACCACTGCGTCTACGCCAGGTTATGCGAAACGGTGTAAGGCTGGTATAATTTTTATAGCAGAAAGGCTTGCTGTTTGGTAAGCAGACTAAGGCCTATGGCCTAAGGCCTATGTATCAGGCGTAAGGGAAGGCGTAATATAATCATGGAAAAATATGTATTACCATTTGATTTATTTATTTATTTATTTATTTATTATCTTACGGATGAATCAAAACGCTACGTTTTTTTTTTAAATCCAACGTTTCAGTCATTGGACTTGGCCTTCTTCAGAGATATAAAGGTGTACCGTTTCTCGTATCACACTCAAAGCTTTGCGATCGGTTGTCGTTTTTATGGGGTTCTCTTCCTGGTTACCGTAGTTACCGTAGTCACTGTTTTTATCTATCACTATCTGTTTTAACACCTATTTTACACCACTATGGAAACTGAAGTATATATATATATATATATATATATATATATATATAAAGTTGAGACCTTAAGCTTTCATTCCATAAAAAAAAGATTGGAAATCGGTTGAGCTGTTCAAAAGTTATGATTTTTTTTAAACATTACAAATCTTATGCGCTGAGATCTACAGTGTGTGCCGATGAAAAATGACTGATTTTTTATTTTCAAAAAAAAATATCTCAACAAATAAAAAACATACATCGCTGAATATTTGACAGTTTACGTAAAATTTTCTGAACTTTTAAGAAAAAATGAGAGCAGCAATTGTCCCTTTGGTCCCGAGGCCTTCAAAACACGAAAAAAACGGAAACTATTGAGTTTTTTCATGTAAAAACACAATTTTTGTGAATTTTTTTATTTTTCCCGAAAAGTCAAAATCTTTAGCCTTCATTTCGTCCAAAAAGATTGAAAATCGGTCAAACGGTTCAAAAGTTATAATTTTTTTTAAAATAAAAATTTTGCAAAATCGCGATTTTTCTGGTCTCCCTATTTCGGAAATGGTCACCCTATTCAAAACATCCAAAAACACGTGTATCCTTATTTCGGATAATCTAATCTAATCTAATCTAATCTAAGTGCTACGTGTATCCTTATTTCGGATAAGGAACAAAATAGCAAATTTGCACGGAATTTGGAGACCCACTAGATCGGTTTTTCATGGAATGGCTGTATATATATGATATATTCAATAGAAAAAGTCGGTATTGAAACGGTATTGAATGTGAGCCTTAACCAAACCCGGTGCTTCCTTCAAAGGGCAAATCGTCACCTGGAAGTATTCACGCGTCAGTGTCTTTTAATTTGTGAACGTCAAACACGAACAAAAACGACATGAGTGCTGCGTGTGGTCGATTGACCAACTATTATATCAACATTGTTTCTCTTTGCATTATTGCAGAAAACTGATTGACTTTTCGTAACATATTTTCGTGCAATAGGAAGAGGAATTACTATATCGTGTTTCATTAACAGTTAAAATTATTACAGTTTTATCTAATTTAGCGAAGATATTCGCGAAATAGAGGCCCTTATGCAGTAACAAACTAGATATATTCGAATCGATCGTTAAAAAGGTGGTCGATGGACAGCGATGAGAGTGTGACGTCTGTTTGTCCGTACTTGTACTGTCGTTGAATTCAAAATTTGACCGATCATGTGTTCAATAACTCAATGAACTCAAAACTTGTTAGACATAACTATATTGCTGTTTTCATTTGAGATGCAAATGTTGAGTAAACGTCCCCCAAATGCGGTAAAACAAAATAATCAAAGGACACCTAGCAACGATTACATAAATCACCGCCACCCTAGCACGAAAAATCTATTTTTGACATCGCATTTCTTGTGAAAAATCTTACCGCGTTTGGAGTTCCCGCATTTAATATTTGCATTTCAAACGCACACAGCAATATGAACCAGTGTGGATGTTATCCTAAATTGCAAGGTTCTGCAAAGTCACTCTTTTAGATCTGATGACCTGTACTCCAAGTAGTTCTTAGCTAACTTTAATCAGTCGTTGACCTCAAATCTCAATAGAGAAAAATTAATAAACCCGTATTTTTTCTCCTCTACTGTAGAGCCTATTTAACCACTGCGTCCATTATTTAGGAATATTGTGGTATAACCCATAATTGATTTGGTGCTTATCAAATATCCTGTCACAACTGAGATGTGATAGACATTGGTTGATATAGCACACGATCCCAGTTAGGCTGGACTTGTTTTATAAAGTCCATAACCCTGTTGGGATTACTTTGCCAGATTTCTAGGGGCTCTAATAACCCTTTTCCAAAGATTGACCTTCTTTGATTGAACAAAACTCTACAGCTGCAGAGTATATGTTCAGCAGTTTCGTTTTCGATTTGACAAGAGATTGGATTTTCCTAATTTTATACAGATGATACCTACTAGGGCAGTGACCAGTCAACAGACCGGTTATTACCCTCAGATCCCTTTTATTTATATTTAGCATAGCCTGGGCTTTTGAACCACTGGGCTTTATAAACCTTTTTGCTTGTCTTGATGTATCCGTGGTATTCCAGTTGGATTCTACCATAGACATTTCCCAAGATTTAAGTTTTGCTCTCAGAGCGCACTCTGAAACTCCACAAAATGGCTCGGGACCAATAAAATTCATTGAAGAACCTTGTCTTGCTAAAGTTTAGCAGCTAAACTGTCGGCCGTTTCGTTTCCATCAATTCCACAATGGCCGGGCACCCAGTATAAAGTAACTTCGTTCCTACTGGCCAATTGTTTCAGAGAAAGAATGCATTCCCACACTAGCTTCGACTGACAAGTGAATGCCTTCAGCGCATTTAGAGCTGCTTGGCTATCCGAAAAAATACAGATTTTAGCAAATCTGTACTTCCTTTCAATACAGATATTCGCACATTCTATAATTGCTTGAATTTCTGCTTGAAAAACATTGGGACTGTGCCCCATAGGTATTACTTTGTTGATTCCAGGGCCAAAAACTCCGGCTCCTGTATTTTCACCAATCTTAGACCCATCTGTGTAGAAACAAATAGAACCTGGACGTAAACTCGGCCCACCAGACTCCCATATATATATCGGCTTAATTTAACCACTTTGAAAGGAGCATCATAGTTTGCCTTCGTTGTCATCCAGTCTTCTACTGTCTTTATCTCTGAGTTCAGATTGAAGTCCCTGATGATTTTTAAATGTCCTACCAGATTTCCATCCAATATTTCATTATAACGGATAAACTGTAAGGCACTTTTTGCTGCTTGCAGTTTAACAAATTGATGTAAAGGTAATATATTAAGAAGAGCATCTAATGCGGCTGATGGTGTACTTTTCATTGCCCCTGTTATCGAAATACAGGCAAGCCTTTGTAATTTACCCAATTTCTTTTGAGTGGTTACCTCATTGGTTTTGGGCCACCATATCAAAGAAGCATAGGTAATTTTTGGGCGAACTATTGCCGAATATATCCAAAGAACCATATTTGGCCGCAGTCCCCATGTTTTCCCCAAAGCTTTACTACACACCCACAGAGCATTTGTACCCTTAGTGATAACCTTTTCTAGATGTGAGTTCCAGTTCAGTTTCTTGTCCAAAGTAACACCGAGGTGTTTAACTTCATCCGAAAACCGAACCTGGACCCCATCTAGAGAAGGTTGTGTTAGAGTTTTTTTTTCTTCTGGTAAAAAGAACAATATTAATCTTAGAAGTATCTACATTCAGGCCCTCTCTTCTACACCACTTGAGAGTCATGTTTAGTGCAGCTTGTAACCGATTAGAAATCGTGTATTCATATTTTCCACGAATAACAATAGCCACATCGTCTGCATATCCAATCACCTCAAAACCTTGGTCCGTTAGCTTTTTAAGAAGGTCGTCTACTACAAATGACCATAATAAGGGTGATAGTACTGCTCCTTGAGGACAACCCTTTATCGTCTTTATAGATAGTTGCGCACCTCCCAGATGAGCACAAATTACTCGATCTTTTAGCATTTTCATTATCCAATCAACAAGGCATCTATCCAAGCCCCTTAATTCCATTGCCGAACGTATGGAGTTATGAGATGCATTATCAAATGCGCCTTCAATATCAAGAAAAGCCACTACAGCTATTTCCTTGGCTTGAAATGATTTCTCGATTTTAATAACTAACGATTGTAACGCCGTTATTGTAGATTTACCTGCTTGATATGCAAATTGAAATTTACTAAGAGGTAATCTGGCTAAACTCGTTGACTTTATGTAGTCATCGACTATTTTTTCCATTGTCTTTAATAAAACGGAGAAAAGACTTATGAGCCTAAAAGCTTTAGGAGTCGTTTTATCCCTGTTACCGGATTTTGGAATAAAGATAACTCGAACCTTTCTCCATGAACTAGTAGGGTGGGGCTTATTTCCAAAAATCTTCCGTAGTCAGGATTTACAAAGTGGAAAATGATTATCGGTCCCAAAATAACATCATGTGAAAAAATGAGAATTCTTGGTGAAGGTTTAGAGGTGGCGCAAAGGGCGTAAGTGTAGTTTTCCCATTTTAGAGAACTCCGAAAAATTTTGGTATGCTTTTCAGCTTATTTTGGTGGTTTTAGAACCCTAAAGGGCAAAAAATAGCTCAAAATTGCGAAATCTACACTCCTTTAGATGATATTTGACGAAATATATTTTATGCATGCGATTTTTGGCCCTTGAATAGGTTACGCTGACTGATTAGTATGAACCCGAATAAGCATATGAATAGCTGAGGAGGATTCCTATGCTAGTAGAATGAAACAAAGAGCAAAGCAGAATGAAAGAAAGAACAAAGTACACAGATGAAAGTAAGGTAAACAGGTGGGAGGGTAAAACTAGTGATGCATTGCACAGTTCGAACGAAACGTGTAAATGTCTGAGTCATATGATGCACATAATTGGAGCGTGGATTATCATGGATATGATATTCAATGATATGGATTCATAGATATTTACATGGCGTAAATTGTCATGTAATTCAGAAGGATCCAAAGTGATTACATGACATATAACACATTTGTACATGATTTCAGACTAAAATTTACATGACGTCAGGTTTACCTCGCATAAATGATGTTTACATGACGTTTAATCTTCATTATTTTTAACAGTGTGAGTGTAACTGAGGAATCATGAAAAATTTCGATTTTACGCAATGGAGAAAAGTTCCAGTAGAACACGATGATTATATTCACTTCTATTTAATATTACCTACTTCGAACAATTCTTCTTCAAGTAGGGGAAGAGCACCAATTTTTGACCCATCTCTAGTTTTCGAGCCATGCATACGGTTTAAGATTACTCTTTATGGAAAAATTGCAGTAGCGACTAAAAAGTCCTCAACTCCATGCGAAGTTTCATCATTATTCTCCTGGTAGATATAGATAAATGCATGTCCATAAATACACTTTACTACTTTAGTTCAATAATCGTACTGTTGTTTTTCTTTTAGAATGTTGATAGCAATTTATCGAAAAAGACCGTTGCAAAATATACATCCTGGAAATTTGGTTTTATTCGAGAGGTTTTCAACCTGAAGTGCTTTATCTCTTGCATCCTCTAGAAGCTCGTGAACTAATATGAATTTTGACTACTGATTTTTTCCTTCTGCTGTTTTGTATATACATCGATTTCAAATACAGGTGTAGAACGAAGTATTGAACTTCAACTCATTTGTTTGTCCGAAGTTATGTTAAAGGTGTTGTGGCGAAAGTGAAGTATTGGAAGACCAAACGCAATTAATTTCTGAAATGGCATCATAATCCAGGAGAAGAGGAGGAAGTGTTATTGCTAGAGAGCAGGAATCGTTTATGGATTTACCTAATAAGGATATATCGTGCGGGTTCAAAATGAAGAAAAATGAATCTAAACCCTTCCACTTCATATAAAACGCCTTCTATTTGTATGAAGTGTACGGATTTTGAGCCTGTATGGATTTAGATCCCCCTCTGTAATTTCTTTCAGATTATAAAAGCAATTGCTGGATTTATATCAAACGGACATTCTAAAATACTAAATTACTGTTAAACTTGCATATAATCACATCACATACATCCATCCAAGATATTTTCACGGTTCCGCAGTTCATTCTAATATAATATCATCAGTTACACCCTCCCACCTGTTTAACCCACCCCACTTTACATTCTTCTGTATTCTTTGTTCTTTCTCTCATTCTTCTTTGCTCTTTGTAACATTCTACTAGCATAGGAATCCTCCTCAGCTATTCATATGCTTATTCGGGTTCATAGTAATCAGTCAGCGTAACCTATTCAAAGGGCCAAAAATCGCATGTATAAAATATATTTCGTCAAATATCATCTAAATGAGTGGAGATATTGCAATTTTGAGGCGATTTTTAGCCTTTAAGGGTCCTAAAACCACAAAAACAAGCTAAAAAGCATACATAAATTTTTCAGAGTTCACTAAAATGGGAAAACTGCACTTACGCCCTTTGCGCCACCTCTAAACCTTCACCAAAAATTTGCATGTTTTCAGAGGATGTTATTTTAGGACCGATGATCATTTTCCACTTTGTAAATCCTGACTACGGAAGATTTTTGGGAATAAGCCCCACCCTAATGAACTATGTATGTAACTCAGTGTTATACAGTGTTATAAACCCGTATAGATATCGATCGTATTCACAATCCTCCGAAATATAGCTGGTAACACTTGTAGATCTAAAGGCCCTTACTCAAAGAAGTGTTTATATAAACTTTAGCGATTGTTGCACACAAAACTTGACGGAACACATCTTTATGAGCATATATGAGTATGAATGTTGCTCATAAACCTTGGAGAGATCATTACTTAAGCTAAGATCTGTACTTAAAGGAGATTTTGGGTAACCTTGAATAGTCGTTGAACTCAAAACATGTTGCAGCCTAACTACATCAGCCTGCATGGAAATTATCCAAGTCTGTAACTATCTCTTCACGCCTGTAGATCTGATGACCTATACTGCATGTAGTTCATCAGCATCCTTAAACAGTCGTTGTACTCAAATTATGGTACCGTAAGGACGCCATTCACCGCTCAAGCTCCATTCACCGCTCATTGCATTATTTTCAAATATCTTAACAAATTTCCGCTATAAAAGTTGGATTGTATCAAGATGAAATTTATCTGATTTTGTATTATATTGTATTGATAAAAAATAATGTTATGCTGTTTAAGGCGGTAAACATGAGTTTCACAATGATTTTATTATGGCAGATCGAAAAATGCTTCTTAGCTTTCATGGTTTAGTATCTTGTCGTACTATAGTACAAAGATAACAACCAGCTAATGTTAGTAAAATAATTCCAACTAGTGCTGTATATAGGATACTTAGGATGAGCGGTAAATGGCGTCCTAAAACTGTATACTTTTTTACATTTCAACTTTTTTTCCAACAAAATCAAATGTTTTATCTTGCTTCAAGCGCAAAAAGTTGTGAAAAATATCGAACAACCTATTTTTGAAAGAAATAAACATGTGGAAATGCTGTTAAATGAGCGGTGAATGGCGTCCTTACGGTAGTGTGTCATTATACGAGCCCGTATGGATATCAACCTTGTTCTTAACCCTCCTCTGAAAGGTCACTGGTTACGCTAACAGATCTAAGGGCCTGTACTCAATGAAATTCTTGTATAACCTTGAACTGTAATTGAACTCAAAACTTGGCGGAATATATTTCTATGAGGCTATTTGAGTATAAATGTTTTTCATAATCCTTCGAACGATCACTAGTTACGCTTGTAGATCTGAAGGCCTTACGTAAAAATAAGTTTAGGTGTTTAAACAATAGTGGTGTGATTTTAATAAAAATACAGGTTTCGTTTAAATATTATATTTATCTTAACCTATTGCAAGCGTAATGTTACAACACTGGACAAAATGATCGATTCGATGTTTTATTTCCTTTTTACTTCATCGTGTGAATGCTGGCAATTTTAAAAAATAGTTCATCCACTATCTCGAACGAATCAATCGCGTTTCCGTACATCTATAAGGGTGTCGGGCCAATTTGTTGGGAAAAAGACGACTGTAACTCGAAAAAAAGCTTTCAAAACGCCTTTTTGGCCGTTGGAATAGAATCATCTGTAGGTATGGATGAAGTATCCATCGTACAACAGATTAGCGCGACACCCTACTGGAGATGTTTTAAATAAAAGGTATCATCACGTGGCATAAACCTGTCCACAGGTTCCACGTGCATTCTTAAGTAGTAAATATTAATCTACTTCGCTGGACGGACATTCTGCTTTCCTAGAAGAGAGATCTCTCTCTGCCTCTCTCATTGCTCACTGTGCCTTCTTTTGATCCTGTTGCAGACGCTTGCTGTACCCTCGGATATTAGCTAGAATGATAGAATGAGTCACTAGTTAGCGTTTAGAACAAAAGCTAAAGCAAAAAAGCAGGTAAGTGTTATGCATGGAAGGCACGGTATGCGTTAATTCAAAGGTTTAAGCAGAAAGCACTGTTATAAATTGCGTAAGCAGTGCTTTGTTAGCACTAGGAACGGTAAGCATCAAATAGCGCAAACGATTCAAAACATCTCATTTACATTGTATTCTGTTTATTGTTCGAACCTGGCAACTTCTTCTTTCCCTTTTTGCCCTCTGTTTTAGGAGCAGGTGTCGTGGTGGTCGTTGTCGTCGTGGTCGTGGTCGAAATTTCCGCTTCCTCGGCGGCGGGTTCCTCAACCTTCTCCATCACTTCGCTCAGTTTAGTTACATCCTCTAACGCCTTAGTGGCTGTACTACTACTGATACTCGAATCGTCAGCTTCTTTCTCAGATGTTTCGCTTTCTGCGATCGTTGCTTTAGTTGAACTCCCCTCCATTTCAACGGATTTCACTGTTTCAATTTCTGTTTCTTTTGCTGGCACTACAGAGGATTCAGTTTCAATAGCATCCTCCTGGACTGTTGCCACGGGTTCTACAATGAACACATCGGGTTCTTGTGATACCTTAGGTAATACTTCCTCAGTGGCCGCAGGAGAAACGCTTACTGTAACTGGGTCGACTACAGTGCTGGTGAGATCGATGGATTTAGTTGCAACAGTGTCGTCCTTTTGCATCTCTGTTACTGTAGAATCTTGAATTTCAGCATTGACAGTTGTTTGGTCAGTGGATTTTACCAAAGGCATATCTTCTTCTTGTTTTACAGACTCAGACTTGGGAGAGATAGAGGAAGAATCTTCTTCTTTTACTTCATCTTTCACAGTTTCACTCTCAACGGTCTGGACTACAGCAATGTTTTCCTTCGGTGATTCGCTTTCAACCGATTTCTTGTCGTCAGTAGCTGATTCAATAATCTTTACAACAGGTTTCTCTTCTTCCTTTTGCTCGACAGGTTTGATAGGTTCAATTGCCTTCACGGCAATTTCTTTTGTTTTAGGCTTTTCAATTACAACCGTCACCGGAATCATTCTATAGGTAGGCTCCGCCTCAACAGTAGGTTTCTTGTTTGGAAGATCTTCCACGATTGGGATCACAGTCTCATCTTCTACACTTTTAGCTCCTTGTTTCATTCTCTCCGTCACCACGGGCACCTGAGTGTCCTTCTGCGTTACAACAGCTCTTGCTTCAGTAGTTGCTTCTTCCTTCACTGTTTTAACCATTGTTTCCTTTACAGCTTCTTCAAGAGTAACAACGGGTGATGCCCGGATTAGTTCCTTAGGAGATTCCTCGCTGGAATTGTCTTCTTTCGAATCATCATCGTCATTAGCTTGTTTGGAATCCTTTTCTGATTCATCTTTGTTCACAAGGTTTTGCGGCTTCTGCTCGGTTGATTTCGCTAACGGAGCTTCCACAACAACTGGCTTTGGTTCCGAAGTGGATGTATCTTGAACAAGTTCTACTGATTTAGTTTTAGAATCTTCAATCGTTACTGGTTTAGGTTCAAGAGTGTTCGCTGTTGGTTTCGGATCAAATGCTGATTTTGATTCAGGTACGTCTTCAATGGCTTCTGTTGTCTTCGGTGTGACTTCAGCTGCCTTGTCAATCACATTCGATGCAGCTTTTATTTCCCCAAGTTTTTCCGAAGCTTTTTCAACATGTACATTTGCTTTAATATCAACTGATTTGGTTTTGCTCTCATCAGCCGTTGGTGATTTCACAATGACTTCCTTATGTAATTTAACAGTTTCTGTAGGCTTTGAAGTGTCTGACGATTTGGCCACTTCTACTGGCTTTTTCAAAGCACTATCTGAAGACTCGTGCACTTCCGAAACTGTGACGGTGGCCGGCATTTTAATGTCTGGCGACATGGCCTTCACTTCAACGTGGATTTCAATTTTTTGTACTGTTGGGACATGCTCTTCGTTTTCCGCAGTTTTAGCAGTAGCTTTGACTTCTTGAGGAGTCGGGAATGCCACGGTGACACCAATCACCGTTGCCAGTAGGACACACTGGATGATTTTCATTTCTGTAATATAAGTAGAGAAGAAAGAAAAACGTTATTTAAGTGTTAATGTATACTGATAGTTGTTAACATTTAACTTCAACAATTTTTCAATCTATCATATTCGTTCCACTGTGATAAACAAAGACTGTATCATTAAGTTAAAAGTCGCAATCGCAATTGTTTTACCAACGCAACGTCCTTCAAGGCCGTCGAAGTATGCGTTCCGCTTACGTTTAGTCTTTATTACTCTGGCCCATCCGTAAAGCAATATAAATCAGACTAAGATTATCTCTCTGCAGATCACTAGAAATGTAGCCCTTCAGAGCGTGAGAATAAAGAACCCGCAACACCCGTGCAAATAGTTGAACCATTCCCGAGTTGAAAGACTGTGAACTTTTCGAACGCCATGAAGATACTGTGGTGTTGTGCGTCTTCTTTTGATGAGCTGATTAAATTATATGGTTCCGCTCGAGAGCTTGTCGTGCTTGTTTCATCTGGAACTGTTATGAAGATATCGCCAAGATGAACAACTTCCGTCCATTGAGAATAGTTATTTTACGCTTCGAGAATTTATTGCTATGAAAGGTGCATAATGTTTTGGGATCGGACCAAGGCTTTTTATTCTTGGTGTGAATTTAGAACGATGCCATGCCTTAAATTTTCAAGACCACCAATCTAGAGCACCGGACAACCATACAATTTCAAAGTCTATGTTGAGCTTTATTTCAATAACTAGTCCAATGTGGTACAATTTATGTCATGGTAAGCCTAAAAATTAGTTTGAAGATAAAAAAATTGTATAATATTGGTCCCAGAATGCTACCTTCTCGAGTAGAGATGCATAACAAAATTATGTTGAAATAAAAACAATGTTTGCAATGTTATCTAGTTTTACCATTATTATGTTGTTGATATATGATGTTCAATATCACATCAATAACCAATCATAGCAAAATTTGTGGTTGACATGTTATCTTGGATCATGCTACTTTTCCCCGAATGTCGTTTTCCCGAATGTCATTTCCCCGTATGCCAGTTCCCCGAATGACTCGTTTCCCCGAAAACCATTTCCCCGAATGACCTGGTTACCCGAAAAATGTTGCAGTTTAAAAGTGCAAGAATAGTCTTTAGTGACAGGGTGCTGAACTAGAAAGAACGATCAACAATCAAAAGAATGATATATGTGATCATTCTAGATAAAACACATATTGCCAAAAATGCTGAGGACGGTTAAACTCGAAAGAACCGCCAATCAAATAAAGAAGGGTGCATATCCGATGACCAGTACTTCCACCACCTTGAAATACAAAAAGTTATGACAATTGTGAGTGCTAAACATTTTTCGGGGAATTGGGCTATTCGGGGAACTGGCATTCGGGGAACTAGCGTTCGGAGAAACGACATTCGAGGAACCGACATTCGGGGAAAAGTAACACAACCGTTATCTTGTTATGTTAAAATAACATAACTGTTGCAGGATGTACCGCCGGAAGATCTGGTTATCCAGCCTCTCTACGATTTACAGAATGAGCAGACAATCTCTACGCTCGGTCTTCTATGGGATCCTAAGGCCGTTAATCTCCGATTTAAGGTAGAATTACCTCTCCCTGCTGCAATTCTTACCAAGCGGAAAGTTATGTCATACATTGCTCAGATTTTCGACCCTCTGGGCTTCCCGAGGAGGAACAAATAACTCCCCAATAACTTATGCATACCATTTTTTGGTATCATACCAAAATTAGGTATTGTTCAGTTGTCAATACCTCAATTTGGTATTATAATGGTATTGAAAAAAATCTTAAAAACAATTACAAATACTTCATTGAGCTATTAAAAAGCTATTGAGGTCTGCTGGAGGTATTGAACTACAATTGAAAAATTCCATTTTTATATGAAAATCCATCAAGTATTATTGAGGTATTACAATACCTGATCTAGTTATCAGTTTGGTGTTTGTAGAATATGCTTGAGGTATTATTTGAGGTATTTTACCTCTTATGCAGGTCTCATTCATACCTCATTCAGGTTGTAAGTATTGGAAATTATCTGGTATGGAATACCTCAATTTGGTATTCAGTAGATATTTTCTTCTGCTCGGGAAGTGGTGGAATTCCCCTTGGAAACATTTCTACAACGCTGCGGAACTTTTTCTATGGGAGGGGCATATTGACCGGTTTGTTTTGAAACGTCAAGATTTGAACCGTTTAAAGAAAACGTCTTGTACTCTTTTCAGAAGCTACCTGGCAAGAGAAAGTTGCATGTAGAGCATGACCAACTAAGTAAATAACACTTAAACACCAAAAACTATATAAGTAATTCATTTCCCACTGCGATAGAGCAGTTTTTCCTTAGGGGGGAGTGTATTATACCTATTTACCCTAGTTATCAAATATACGTTGAACTACAAGGCACGTTTCGTCGTTCGTTTTTTGGTCGGTCGATGACATCGAGTCCAAATTCCATTAAGTATTGAGCGAAATAGCCAACTTTATCTCCGGCGCGTTTGTAGTGTCTGTCCGAAGTGCATAAGGGACATAGAAAATTTCCATGGTTGATGGTTTATCGATCGTGCGTAAGATCTTCTCGGTGCTAGTCAAGGACTAGCGGAGAAAGTCCTTTGAGACTCGGCAAGGCGGGTATCGCCATCAAAAACAATAAATCTAATTCGCGCAAGGATGCTACAAGAATACTACAAACATCATTAGAAAATCATACTTTCCCATTATAGTAAAATATGCTATTATTTTGATATTTATAACCAATGGAACACCGCTAGCGCATGACGGCTCACCATAGTAGCATGTCCGAAAGAACTTGAAACTATCGAGAACCAGAGCTACAGGTCCAAAGCCCTGATAAAGGTGGATGGTTGTGATGGCTATGACCGTGGTCATCATGTAAAGAACAAGCGGACGATGCTGTATCGTGTCAGCATCGAGGAGGCAGCCCCTCTAGCACGATGTAGGTAGCGCAACCCTGGTTAGGTGGCCTATCGAAGACTCTTCACCAACCAAGAAAGGCAAAATTAGAGCAAACGGATTGATTTTACGGCAACAGACCCGGCAACGAATAAAGGACAACGATTGGAAAGTTGGATCTTGGAACGTGAGAACTTTGAATGAACCCGCGCGTGTTGGGCTCCTGGCTCGTGAACTGCGGAATGTCGGCGTGAACGTGGCAGCTATCCAGGAAATACGCTGGCCGAGAACCGGAGAACGCGAATTCAGAGCGGTGGACCCCATCGCCAACACTTCATTCAAGTACATCATCTACTACAGCGGTGGCGACAGAGCAGAACATGGAGTTGGCTTCATAGTGATTGGGGAGCAGATGAAGCGAATTATTCGGCGGAAACCGGTAAGCGACCGAATCTGTGAATGAAGGGCAAATTCTTCAACTACAGCCTGATCAGCATATATGCGCCATCGAACGATAAGCCCGATGACATGAAGGATGAGTTCTATGAGAGCCTGGATAAGGCCTACGGAGAGTGCCCAAAACAAGACGTCAAGATAGTCATCGGCGACGCAAATGCGCAGATCGGGAAAGAAGATTTTTTCCGACCCGTCATTGGAACGGAAAGCCTTCATTCCGTTACCAATGATAATGGCCTGCGGCTAGTAACCTTCGCTGCTGCTAGAGGGATGGCAATCAGCAGTACATACTTCGCACGAAAGAATATCCGCAAACACACCTGGCGACACCCGAGTGGCGATGCCTGCTCCCAAATAGACCACGTGCTGGTTGATGGGCGACATTTCTCAGATGTCATTGATGTCAGGACCTTCCGAGGCCCTAATATCGACTCGGATCATTATCTCGTTGTAGCTAAAATTCGGGCGCGGTTATCCAGCGTCACGAGTTCCGCAACACACAGAACGCTACGCTTCAATATACAACGCTTGTCGACTGATGGGGTAGCTGGGCAGTACCGTCAGCAAATAGACGAGAAGTTGGGAAGAGCCAACGTTGCTGGAGACGTCGACAGCCTGTGGGACCCTATCCACGAAGCTGTGACAACAACGGCGCGGGAAGTGATCGGCACTGGTCAACGACGAAGACGGAACGACTGGTTCGATGAAGAGTGCCAGAGGGTGACAGACATGAAGAATGTCGCCAGAAGCCGTATGCTTGTGGCCGGTACCCAACAGAACAGAGAGCGGTACAGGGCAGCGAGAGCCGAAGAAAAGCGAATCCACCGCAGAAAGAAAAGGCAGCACGAAGAAAGTGTGGTAGCTGACGCACAAGAAAGCGTGAACCGGAATGATATGCGGAGATTTTATGCAACGGTCAATGGTGCGCGGCACAATACCGTACCAGTGCCCGCCATGTGCAATGACCGAGAAGGGAATTTGCTGACCGATAAAACGGCGGTGGCTGCCAGGTGGAAGGAGCACTTTCAGCAATTGTTGAACGGTGAGAATGGAAATGTAGCGAGGAACAGGATGAACATAGATGACGACGATCAAGCTGTGGACCCACCGACCATAGGAGAGGTTAAAAAGGCTATCGGCGAGCTGAAGAACTGTAAGGCTGCTGGGAAGGACGAGATCCCGGTCGAGCTTCTCAAGCACGGAAGCGAGCAGCTTTACCAGTCGATCCACCGAGTACTTCTGAAGGTATGGGAGGACGAAGAATTGCCCACCGGCTGGTTGGATGGCCTCATCTGCCCTATCTACAAGAAAGGGCACAGACTGGAGTGTGCCAATTACAGAGGAATTACCCTGCTGAATTCGGCGTACAAAATTCTGTCGCGCATCCTGTTTAACAGACTAAGACCGCTCGAGGAGTCCTTCGTCGGCAATTACCAAGCTGGTTTTCGTGAGGGCCGTTCGACAACGGACCAGATGTTTAGCTTGCGGATGATCCTAGACAAATTCCGGGAGTATAACTTGCAGACTCACCATCTGTTTATTGATTTCAAGGCGGCGTACGATTCAGTGAAAAGAAATGAGCTTTGGCAGATAATGTCTGAAAATGGTTTTCCGGCGAAACTAATTAGGCTGATACGTGCTACGCTGGATGGCTCGAAATCAAGTGTTCGGATCGCAGACGAGGTGTCAACCTCGTTCGTGACGTTAGACGGATTGAAGCAGGGAGACGCACTTTCGAATTTACTGTTCAACATTGCACTTGAGGGTGCTATTAGATCTGGCGTGCAAAGAAATGGCACTACTATCACAAGGTCGCACATGCTCCTTGGCTTTGCGGACGATATAGACCTGATTGGAATCGATCGCAGATCAGTGGAAGAGGCCTTCGTGCCTCTGAAGAGGGAGACAGCGAGGTTAGGCCTGACCATCAATTCTACCAAGACGAAGTACATGGTTGCAGGTAGAGATAGAGTCAGGCATGGTGGTGTAAGTGCTGAGGTAGTGTTTGATGGGGATGTGATGTGGGAGTTGTTGAAGAATTTGTTTACCTTGGAACACTTGTGACATGTGACAACGACGTTTCCCGCGAAGTGAAAAGACGTGTTGCGGCTGCGAATAGGGCCTTTTACGGACTGCGTAACCAGCTTAGGTCCCGCAGCTTGCAAACCGAAACAAAATTCGCCCTATATAAAACATTGATTCTTCCGGTGGCTCTCTACGGGCACGAAGCGTGGACGTTGAAAGAGTCAGACCGGAAAGCTCTCGGTGTTTTCAAGCGTAAAGTGCTGCGGACAATACTCGGTGGGAAACTCGAAAATGGTGTGTGGCGCAGACGCATGAATCACGAGTTGTATCAAGTGTACAAAGATGCAAATATTATCAATCGTGTAAAATACGGCAGACTTCAGTGGGCTGGTCACTTAGTGCGAATGTCGGAAGAAAGAATTGCGAAAATAATATTCAGCAGGGAACCAGGTAGAGGTCGGCGGCTTCGGGGAAGACCACGAATACGCTGGCTGTACGCAGTGGAAGAGGACCTGGCGACCCTAAACGTTCGGGGCAACTGGAGAAGTTTCGCCCAAGACCGACGAAGATGGAGCTCTACGATACGCCCGGCAATGGCGTGATGCTACGCTGTAGCCATCAAGGTATCAAGGTAGGTAACCAATGGAAATGAAGCATTTAAACAGCCCTACATGATTTTTATCTATCATGGTTTATCAGGAATTCTAAAAAAGACGTTACAAGAAAGAGAAAAATTGTTATTCAATATTCTACCATTAAATAAAAATGTTTAATTGTCAAAACTCGTTATTTATTCGTTTATAATAAAGTTGAAATTAAAAAAAACTTAGCTCCATACACAAAAACTAAGGAATATATTATTACGACATTGTAGTAAAAAAGTAACATATAAAATAAAGACAAAAATAAATTGCAGAATAACATTTATAAGAAATAAAATGGCCCTTATCCGTGAAAAGCTCATTATAGTTATTATTTTGCAATCAACATCACAAAAAAAAATTTATTTTGTTGTTTCCTTTTGTCAATATTTTGCCATTGGTTTGTGGCATGAATCAAGATATTTCTTAGCATTTATACCATACAAACTGAGTTTTTATTTTTATTATTTCAACTCTTATTTCAAACAAACAAATAACAAATTCAAACATTCTATTTTAATGGCATAATTTGATATTCATATGCATTTCTTCTCCTACCCGGTTTGCGGAACACCTGCTTATCCAGGAAGTCTTTCAGCCTCAGACTTCTGAAAATTAACCTGTACGACTTGACGGATAACTATGAGTTATTCTAGCAATGTATGTTGAAATATTAAGGTCCTTAAATTTAACAATCAAATCATCATCATATGATTGGAAGAGCATGATAAGCTGATTAACTTTCTGATTTGTTGAATCGAATGTAATTATTCACAAGCAAACTTAAATTGAGAATGTTCATTATAAACCATTATTTTGTTCTTTTATAACTTTATCAAACAATTTACTAATGGAAGAAAACAATCTGAGAGAACGATACCTAGGAAAATCGGCAGGATATTTGTCCGATTTTAACAATGGAACTACCTTGGCATCTTTTTATTTGTCAGGAAAATATACCAATTGAAAATATTTATTGAAAACATCAACCATGAATGATGAACTACTTTCTAAAAGTTTATCGATAAGGATTTTCCTCATTTTTTAACTTGTTTTACAATAATTCTCACTTCTTTCAAATTAGTCTCAATCTCTTGATTGAGAATGCTTTCGAATCCTTGAGCAACTTGATTTTCAACTGGACTAGTGATTACTAAACTGTATAGTAAATTATTAAGCTTTGCTGTTCGATAATATTTTGTTTTCCTCTTTCAATGCCGGAATTGTAATTTTATTTCTTTTTGTAGATTATGCCAAATAATTTCTATAGTAGGATTGCAAATTTATTGATATTGGCTTCTCCTTACGTTATCAAGACGGATCAAGAGTTTTCGTCATCTATCAAGACCGAGAATTTATAATCGTCTTTTATTACACATTCGAATTGTACTTCACATTTTGATATTGCAATCAGCGTTGCCAGGTTAAAATCTGTATTTTTTCTTTGAAATTTTCGTATTTCTGTATCCTGGTCCAAAATATCTGATATAGCCATGATAATTCAACAAGAAATTCAAAGAAATACCTATCAATTGTAACTAAAATGCAGAATTGTCACAACTCAGCTTAAATTTTAAGGTTTGCAAAAATATATGTTTTCAGCTGTGCTCAAAAATCTGTATAAATTTGTACAATTTTTTTAAATTCTGTATAAAGAATCTGCATATCTGTATTTTTCCAAAATATCTGTAATCTGTTTCAGATTATTGGTCAAAAATATTTGATAAAATTTGTACATACAGAATAGTCTGTATATGTGGCAACCCTGATTGCAATGCCCCGTGCTTCAACAAAGAAATTTGATCGGTTATTTTATGATTGAGAGCGAAAATATCCCATACTTGCTGTTAAAGAGAAAAACCTATTTTAAATTGCAAAATTTTATTGCTACACACGAACTGAATGAACCCTGCCAAATCAAAATCTGATATGTTGCATTGGATGCGAAATTTGTTAACCCATATTTTGTCACGCGTCTCTTAAGCGTCACGCTGATGCTATGTATACAAAGAGAAAAATTTTCCGAGCGAGCAAAATAAACAAAATTCAACAGCACGAACGTGAAGTGTTAATATTACAAAAACAAGAAAATGAATTGTTTTAAGACTATCAAAATGTAAGACAAAGTTGCTTGTGTTAATAAAGAGCATATTTTTTGCAGAGAGTCATGCTAAAATATAAGCGATTTATGAATTATGACCAAAAATTGTGAAAAACTGCCATGCTTACGGAGTTTTTGTACCTGAACACTTCGAAAAAATGAGAATACCACAACAACATGTTCGCAAAGCTATGCTTTTTTCGGGTGGCACACATTTTGTTAAAATGTTGCATAAATTAACTACCAATATTTTGTGAGGTAGAGCTGGATAAACGGAAAAGTTTGGATCTCTTTTGAGGTTTCAAATAAGTTTCAGTAATGACTGCTATATGTACATATAGGGTGCCGGTTAGACTGATGCAAATTTTGAAGTTTTTACTCCCCTATGCTTAAACGATGTCAATTATGATAGAAATGATCCTCCCAAAATTTGAAATGATTCGGAAGAAATTTGGTTGTGCACACGCTATTTGAAGTTTCTATGGAAAATGCAAACCTTTTGTGTTCAGTCCTCTAACAGCTCGTCATAATAATCTATGGAAAAGTGAACATACTCATCTCATGTGGAAGTTTCCCTGCTACAACTTTGCCGAAGACCACATTTTGATGGGCCGTAAGGATAATTAGTTATTAGTGATACCAAAGTATATATCATGCTGAGATGATTATTCGATTACTTTCAGAGCAACACTGCTTTTTTGCTGTAGAACATAGTAGCCTGGATTACTTTGATCTATTCTTCCCGCCAGAAGCACCACTGTTGCCTGCCGAACAGTTGGTGAAGCATGTTACTTGCTAATCAACTTTATGATGATGAATAACAATTTATCCTGACGTCCAATCAAAAAGTGGTCTTCGGCAAAGTTGTAGCTGTGAAGTTTTCACATGAGATGAGTGTGTTCACTTTTCCGTAAAATATTATGACGAAGAGATAGAGGGCTGAACACAAAATATTGGCGTTTTCCATATAAATCTCCATATAAACTTCAAATGGCGTGTGCACAACCAAATTTCTTCCGAATCATTTCAAACTTTGGGAGGATGCTATTTACCATAATTAAAATCGTTTAAGCATAGGGGAGCTAAAATTTCAAAATTTGCATCACTCTAGTGCCGGTACCAATGGTTGTAATGTCCCAGTAGATTGGACTATGGAATATAACGTACATTTTTCGATAAAAACGACATGTGCTATTTTGGTGGTTAGATCGCCTCTAGTTTAGTCGATTTGCCAAATTTCAGCTTTTTATGTTATCAAAAAGCAGGGTTGGGAAAAATTCTGAAATTCACTCTACAGTAGCCAAGTAAAGCCAATCACAGTCAGCGAAGCCAGTGAAACTCACGCCCATCGCTGCTGTAGGCAAAAAGCCTTGAAAATGGCAAAACACCCGAAGCTAAGGGCAACCCAAAATTACTGTAGAAAAATGTTCTATTTCCCGCTGCATTTCCCGCATTTAGAGCCTTTAATGGCACTAACGATTTAGAAAATGAACCAATGCACTGCCCATAAAGGCATAACTGTCCCATATTGAATTAGTAGGCATTGAGAAAATAGAGCTTAAAGTTTGAGTTTTTTCTTCTCATACAAATGTTTATAATTTTCTAGTTCATTTTTACATGCAATATTCATTTGAAACAGTCGCACAGATAACTCATTTTGCTTATACTGATCAGCAAAAAATATAAACTTGAACACAATTCACGTTTAGCAGTTGCTATTGGAGTCAAAAGTTCATATAGAGACTGTAATGCCTTTATTTTTCAATATGGGACTACACCAGCTTCATATTTTCCACAACATTTTCGAACAAAGTATGTTCATTTTCATATGCATAGTAAAGTATTTATTAAAACATGGATGTTGCGATGAAAAAAGGTGTTGGTTCGAAAATCCATATGGGACAGTTATGCTTTTATGGGCAGTGCACGAGTTCACTAATTTGACGTTTGGGCGGTGCCGAATTCATTCGTTGCTATGGTCACGTAAATAACACGGCACCGCTCAAACGTCAAATAGTGAATCCGTGCATAGGTCCATAGTGAACTCGTGCATCGGTCCATTCATTCACCCAACATAGGCTACTTGATGAGATTCACGTTGTTAATCTACTGTACTGGGAAGAGCCACGTGATTTTCGCCAAATTCAAGCCTACTACTAGTACCATTCCCAGCACTGTCAAAAAGTCATATAAATAATTAGGTTTGTGCAGAAAATTTGCGCCCTTGCACCAATAGTTTCCGTCGTGTTCTAATAGTGGATCAACGGATGGAAGCAGTTTTTGAAAAAGATGTATAAAATTGTATAAAAGTTCTTTATGCTTCATTCAGAAGATATTAGTTGCTGCTCCGTGGGAAAAACGTTAAACCTATGTAAAAATTTACCATTTTGTTTAAAATGTCTTGCATCATTCCCGAAAGTCTACTACTTTAGCACTAGCGCAACTACTGGAACACGTGTACCAATAGTGGCTAAAGCGATTTTATGTTAACAAAATAGTTTTATCACTTTTTTTATATTTTTCCCATACAGTAGAGGATGAAATCTTTCTGTTGACGCCAAAAGATTTTTGTTAAGGCTTTTCGTTATTTTGTTATGATTTTTTATAGCTTAGGTAGTCCACTAATGGCACCGGCACCCTATAACATACATAACTGTTAGAAATTTAACTGGATCTAGTTGAACTAGTGCCGCAGGCTATGGTTGGCGTTAGAATGAAATTTGGGCTATGACTATGAAGGCATCTGACTATTTTTCCTCATACGAGAATCCAAGTTCGGCTTTTTGCTCGTCTGTGTATTGATTGTGGGATGAAGTTTCCCCACTTTTCATAGTATGTATCGAATTATACGTTCGTGTAAATTAAGTGTTGGACACTTAGGATAAAACTATTTGACTTATGGGATCATAAGGTAAGATGAAAGTCCCCCAAGAGAAACTAGGCTTTTCTATATTTTGAAAACCAAGCAAATTTTCATGTCTAGAATTCCCAGCATCGTGTTTCGAATTAAATTTGAACAATAATGTTCAAGTTGTCGTCGGGTAGCCACAGATCTCACCACTGCGCTACGAAGGGCTCATTAAAATCTTACATAACCCAATAAAGTCATTACCCCCAACGGGCATCAATCGTCATTACAGAGATCAATGTTCAATGTTCTGAGACATCTCTCCTTAAATGCAGTGTCCGTGGAAGCACACCAATTACACAGCATGTAGTGACCGAACAAGGAGCTGAAACCTCTCCGATAATCAACATATTGAAATCGGTACTTAACATTCTTTGTTTGTTTGGAGATTTATTAAATGTACTCCAATGTCATCGCGGCGATGATGTACTTGTATCTTCATTGTTTGATTACTGGATAATCGGTTGCATTCACCACAAATTTATTATCGCTACAGGGGCACGCAGTTGTTGTCCGTCCCAGGCCATCCAAGCTCCAAGTCCATTGTCCATCTGAGTCGCCTTCGTCACTGAAAAAAAACCGGCTTTGACCTTGACTCTCATTCATTCAGCTATAGCTTGTGCCATACTGTCTCTTCGAAAACCGAATTTTTCGGCTCCAAAAGGTGGACACAAAAGGAGGAGCTTCACACGGGTAAACGATCGCCGCATTTATCAAACATGTTATCTTAATATGATCAACTCGGAGGAGATTCCTAGCAGTTGAGTGCTTTTCATGCAATTAATCGTAGCTTGCGGCTTGCTACAAATTCAACTTGATGAAGCAAACTGATTCCACGGTGTGTCTGGAACCGTTATTGACGAAAACAATGACCATCGACTCTGTACCCACCATTAGAAAGGTATGCATTCTCTCCGTGATTTTGGAAACGTAAATTTTTCGATAATGATGGCTTCAGACACACCTTGGACTCTGTTGATTCTTAACCGCCCCAAGCCATGCATAACACCCATTTTTTTCGCTTTTGTTTTGAATAATAATTCGTTCATAATTCACCAATCTACAGATGTGGTCAAATCTGGGCGTATGCTACGGCCGTGCTAGACGATCGATTACGAGCGCCCCTTTGCATGCAATTTCGGCACACCACAGTCGAGTAAGCAAGCCGAAACCGTTGTAATCGATCGCCGGTACCAATTATTAGTTTTTCGATTGAAAGAAAACATAAAATTCAACTTGCTTAGTTTGTAAGCTTGGATAGAAAAACATAAAAACAAATCGTATAACCCGGTCACAACGGTAGCTAGTAGAAGAGGTCGTTCCCCATTCACAAGCTTTCGTTCTGAACTTGAAGGTGGCTCACCCAGAAACAATATATTCGTCTAGTCCTAGTAGTAGTACTAGTTTAAGTAGTAACAGCCCCAACAGAACGAGTTATTTTGTTCGTTTTAATTCTGGTCTGGTTGACCATAAACGGCGGCTGTGGAGATCAACTCGTGCTGATTGAAACCAGTTTGACTACTAATATGCTAATCAATGCAGACAAATCAAAATGCCATCGGTTGGAGGTGCAAAAATGTAAAGAATGATCAGCATGCAACATAAGAATAATACTGCACTCGAGTAAGATTACTAAACAACATCAGGAATGTAATTATTCCGAAACTAGTTTTAAGTATTTAGGTGTTCTAACCTAACCTTCTTTAACCGAGTGGTTAGAGCTCGCGGCTACAAAGCAAAGCCATGCTGAAAGTGTCTGGGTTCGAGTCCCGGTCGTTCCAGGATCTTTTCGTAATGGAAATTTCCTTGACTTCCCTGAGCATAGAGTATCCATCGTACCTTCCACACGGTAAACGAATGCGAAAATGATAACTTTGGCAAAGAAACCTCTCAGTTAATAGCTGTGGAAGTGCTCATAAGAACACTATGCTGAGAAGCAGGCTCTGTCCCAGTGAGAACGTAATGCCAAGAAGAAGAACCAAACACACTGTATTCCAATTCGCCCAGATTTAAATAAGTGTTAAAAAAAAAACTCGTATGATTTTTTCTTCCTCGACGTAGCTTTACTCTTACGGATCATTAAAGGAAAATTGTGAGCACTGATGGCATTGAAACAAAGGCACCATCGTGTATATGGGATTTCACATTGTGGGATTGTGATATATCTCAAATTTCAACAGATGAAAGCCAAGAGTTTCTTCCTTTATTTTCTGCTAAAATCAAAATAATATATGTATCTGAGGATCTAGTGCAACTTTTTTTAAATTCTGAGTTCGTAATATTATTTCAAATGCCTCGTAAATGGAATAGTTGAGGTTTGGTGAACTTTTGAAGTAACAGAGATAGAAAACTAATAAGGACGAATATTGTAGCTGCTCCAATTGTTCTCGCTACGAAACATGTCAGGTACATACACACCCGTTCATAAGTTTGGGCTCAGGTGAACCCAAACTTTTGCACGATACACCATACTGAGGGGTGAACCCAAACTTTTGCACGATGACTTGACTGACTGTTTCATTGATTTTGAATACTTATCAGATTTTTCCGCAAAATTTTCGATATAAGATTACGATTCTAATGACACCTTGTTTTAAAATGTTGGTCGATCCAATGCTGAGGAAATTAGCTATGTTTTTTCAGTGTGTTTTTTGAAAAATGTTACAACTTTAAGTAAAAATTTAGTATACAAAGTTCAAAGAAAGTTTTTGGAAAAATACATACGAAGTAAGAATAACTCTTCGCCTATCGAATGTGGATTAGAGAGTTTCAATTAGACGTGTAATCACAGAGATATGGACAGAACACTTTTGCATGTTTTTGAGGGGGTGAACCCAAACTTTTGCACGGGAGTGTAACTGTCAAACTGCATACTTTTTCGTGTTGACATTTAATCCGGCCTATCTTCACCTGCAAAAGATGTTTCAACAGCGTCGCCAGGGATTTTCTTCCTATATAGTTTCTTATCTCTATTATTAAAACTAATTTAATTGAAATGTGCGAAAATCAAGTGTCGATCAAGTCGTAGATTATGCTCTAGACCTGATCATTTACAGTCATGGGTTCCAGTTCGTCTTCTATCCTCTGCATTCAGTGTTGGGATTCTTATCAACCATATGAGCCCTTCTTCGTTTCTTATTTTGATTTGTAACTTGTAAGGGACCGTGCATGACCCACGTGGCCATACAGGGGGGTTTCCTGGCCACTTACCAAACAAATTTCTCAATCTGTTCATGGACAAAAAAAATCCGATGGGGAGGTCTGAAAATCTAGAAGAATGACCACGTGGTTTATGGACAGTTCCTGAGCAGTCGAAATCGTTCTGGCTTTTCTTCTCTACTAGGGCAAAGCCTGCTTTTCTGCTTAGGCACAACACTTGATACTTGATACAACTTTGATTCATATTACGCACAGCTTCAGATTCCGGACACTCTACTTTGTATGGGAAAGATTTCAGGCAAAATGTTTCAATTTTTGTCGTTTATAAGTTCTCACTTTCGAGGCTCGTATTGAAAAACATTTCCCTAAGATACCCGAGGTGGAAAGAATAACTCGTAATAACTCATGCATACCATATTTTGGTATCATACCACAATAAGGTATTGTTCAGTTATCAATACTTCATTTTGGTATTCAAGTGGTATTTGAAAAAAATGTTTAAAACAATTAAAAATACTTCATTTTGGTATTCGATAGCTATTGAGGACTGCTGGAGGTATTGAACTAATATTGAAAAATTTCACATCAAGTATTATTAAGGTATTACAATACCTGATCTAATTATCAGCTTGGTATTTGTAGAATATGCAGAAGGCATTGTTTGAGGTATTTTACCTCTTATGCAGGGCTTATTCATACCTCATTCAGGTTGTAAGTATAGGAAATTATCTGGTATGGAATACCTCAATTTGGTATTCAGCAGTTATTATCTTCTGCTCGAGTATCTATGAATATTTATAATGCCCAGCGGCCTTAGACATCTCTTTAGTGATGTTGGAAAAAGTGCAAATTATATCAAACAAACATCGAAACGTTCATAAATAGAAAATCAACTTGTAAAAGATTAATCGTGTGATGGTGTGCAAGGTAGGTAATTCGTTTAAAGACCTCAAAAAATGTTTTAAAATGCTAGGATCGGGTACATTGATCAGGTCAATTATAAAACCTGAATAAATCCTACCAGCTCTGAAAATGTTACTTAAAAACTGTACATTTTCTCAAGCTTAATAACGAAAATTGCAAACACATACGAAATTTGGATTCTTACCTCATACGATTTTTTTTCTTTAATTTCTATTGATGACAATTTGTGACGTTCTAAATAAGTTTAAAAATCACGAGGAATATAGAAATGCAGTCATTTTTTTAAACTTTGCTTCAAACAAACTCTCTGGATATTGTTTCTGGGTAGATGTTATACACTGAAATTCGAAAATAGATTTTGGTAAGCGGATTCACCGAGAACTCGACAGCGAAGATCTGAGTAATTGTTAGCCGAATAATTGTAAAACTTTTATCGAGATCTCGGTAAATGTTCACCGGATTTCGGCAACGTTTACCGACATCTCGGTTAAGGTGAAACAGTTTGGAATCCAGCTTTCAAGATTACACTTAAACTTCAGAAGCACTAATCTTACGAAGGAAGCATTCTTCAATAGTGTATTTTTTATTTTGCTTTTGTGCACTAGCAAAAAGCTTAAAATAAGAAAATCAGGAATTTTTGCCCACTATTTTTTCAGTTTGGTTCCTTTGAAAATGTGAGTAGGTGCACAAGTCGGCCATTGTGACGGCCATCTTTAGATACCGATATGTTTCCTTAAACAAGTAGCGACATTCGGTATCAAAAATTACCTAGAATCAGTGCCGTAGCGTGCGGTTGGTCAGGTTGGCACCCGCCAAGGGCGCCAGCCTTCAGGGGGCGCCAAAAGTCGTGATGCACTTGACGTTCAATAAGGGCCCCATCTAAAAAACAAAACTATTCATATTTTGAATATTCATGAGAGACGTTCTAAAGATTATCAATATAGATTAGTTAAACGTTTTATGATGTTTACTTTACAATTATTAATTTCATAATTTAGTATACGAATATATTAATTGCAAATATTTTTCATAACTCTAATAGGTATTATAACTGGTTTACACATGAATTTAACTTGTTTTTTGATTAGCTATTCAAAATAAGAATGAAAAATGTATTTTTTTTCATTGGTTTGTTTAACAAAGCCCTACTACAGACTATCCAAACGAGCTAAAAAACCACTATATTGATGGAGAAGAAAATACCAGCACTGAAAAAAACGCGTCCACGTTTTCTTTCTCTGTTAAACTTGGAAAAAAGTTGATGCGTTACAGCCAAGTTCATAAAACATAACTTTACTGAATCATAGATTATATCAACAAAACTCCTAATAATATATTTGAGTACAAATCTTATTAAATCCTGGAAGAGAATTCTTGGATTCTTACATTACCTTAAGAAAAAATCACACAAGTTATAAGGATAAGGATTTTTGCAGGATGCTCAGCAGGATTCCTCAAAAGTATTGACAGGATTCTCACACAATCCGGAACATAGATGAACTTGTGAATTTTCGGCAGTTTTTTCTTCGCATGCAAAATTTCCTGATATACGACTAAAAGATAAACTTTTATTTGAATTTTAAAGAACCATCCATGCACTGTGTTTTATTTCGTCGTTTTCATGCGCTTTTTGAATAGAGCCCAAACCGTTGATTTTAGCAATATAGTTTGTTCGGAAAAGTTTCTTGGTATATTAAAGCGCATCTTCCGATGAAAAAAGTTGTGTGATCAATTCACCTAGCAGTGAGATAGAAAAACTATTTTTTCAAAACATTTAGATAGACATATGGTGTCTTCGGCAAAGTTGTAGAATTGGAAATTAGAAACAACTTTGTCGAAGACATGATTTTTCTATCTTTTATACTTTTTGAGATATACGCCGTTGTGTGTGAATGGCCCCTAAAAACCATATTTTTAATCATAACTTTTTTCCAAGAATTTTGACAGTTTTTGTGTTTTCTACAAAGTTTTTTGTCATAAAAAAAACCGTGTTTTTGATGAACATATTATCACGCTAATATGATGAACATATTATCGCCCCTATAACTGCCTTCGGCGCAAAATGGCGCAGACAACTCTTCCAAATCATGAAAGTACTATATCTTACCTTTTGGCAGATGATAAAAACATTTGTCTATAAGCGTCTTTTCCTGGGTTCTTACTATTGAACAAATAAGCCTTATTAAAACGATTTCTACCTTAATTCCTTTACTTCGGGAGATAGAGAGGTGCGATGTTCAGCAAAAACACGCGTTTTAGGATATCTAACAACTTTGTAGAAGACATGAAAAATGTTAAAAATCCTGTTAATCTTTTTTTTTTTCAACATAATGCACATTAAGTCGTATGTAAAACTTCGTTAAAAATCATTATAACTTTTCATAACTTTTTACTAAGATTTTTAACATTTTTCATGTCTTCTACAAAGTTGTTAGATATCTTAAAACGCGTGTTTTTGCTGAACATCACACCTCTCTATCTCTTAAAGTTAAAGAATACACATACGACATACGGCATACTGGTATCGACCGCGTAGAGCTATGGAAAATCATGGACGAGAACAGCTTTCCCGGGAAGCTCACGAGACTGATAAGAGCGACGATGGAAGGTGTGCAAAATTGTGTGAAAGTTTCAGGCGAACACTCCAGTTCGTTTGGATCCCGCCGGGGACTGCGACAAGGTGATAGACTTTCGTACCTGTTGTTCAATATTGCGCTAGAAGGTGTTATGCGGAGAGCCATGCTTAACAGCCGGAGAACGATTTTTACGAGATCCAGTCAATTTGTTTGCTTCGTCGAAGATATGGACATTGTCGGTCGAACATTTGCAGACCTGTACGTACACCCGCCTGAAACGCGAGGCAGCAACAGTTGGACTGGTGGTGAATGCGACCAAGACAAAGTACATGCTAGCTGGTGGGGCCGAACGCGACAGGGCTCGCCTAGATTAACAGTGCACAGTGGGACGGATTGGTGTTATAGGAGGAAAGATGGAACTCACACCTTCAATTGTGATTTTACGTTAAAGTAATGTTCTACAAAGTTGATCCTATTTTGAAAAAAAAACTGGTCGGCTCGGAAATTGGGGTGGCCCATTGTGAAAAAAGATAATCATCAAAACTTTTTTATTTCAAAGAATATCGGTATAGTTTATTCTACAAATTTGAAGATCAGAAAATTTTAAGCTGATTTGACTAAAAAACTTTTTTTCTAGCTCTTTAATTCACCATTTTAGAGCATTTTTCGATAATTGACGTAGGGTGGCCCATCAAAAATAGGTATTTGTGCTTTATTTTTTTTTTTCACTTCAAGTTTCTCAGCAAAGTTGTTTTCTTATAACTTTCAGACCTAATTGAAACGCATATTTTAAGGCCAGTAGATTCATACAATTTTGCCGAAAAA
The DNA here is from genome assembly GCF_002204515.2 of Aedes aegypti. Classification (NCBI taxonomy): domain Eukaryota; kingdom Metazoa; phylum Arthropoda; class Insecta; order Diptera; family Culicidae; genus Aedes; species Aedes aegypti. The sequence goes on from NC_035108.1 coordinate 247,981,046, forward strand.
TAGTTGTTTTAATGAACAATACACATATTTTCACATGTAATTATAACAAACAAAACGATTTTTTTTTACATGACAATTATTTTATTTCGGCTTTTAATGTGAATGAGAAACGCGTTTTGTTTATTATCTTATTAAAATATTGCTGAATTGAGTCTGAATTTCTTGGCGTAGCTATCCTTCAATTTCCGAACACTTTTGTTTCAGTATTCGCCAGCATCTTCGGAAGAAAATCTGATTGGAAGTAACGGATGCTTACTTACTGCAAATCCGTGTACATGTAATTGTGTATCGTAGGAGATAAAGCATATCTGGAACGGTTGATTTCTTGAATATGTTTTCTGACTATGATGCTGGTTTTTCAGTCTAGATTAAGGAATGAAAACTTTGTGCATTATTTGATGACGTATAGATGTTTTTATTAATTAAGACCATAGATTAGAGAAAGCTACGCCAGGAGATCTAACCTTGCAGTAAACTAGGAGATGTTTTCAAATAAAATATGAACTGTTATCAACCTAAGATCGGGTCCCATCACTGACAAACAAATCCATGTCTATTTTTGTTCACATTTTAAGCCGACAGAGACAATGTTACCAATAAAATTCTTTTTGTTTGCTCCAACTATTTAAACATGCAGAAAATGTTCATTTTTTATAAAAAAAAACTTTTTTTTTATAAACTAAACTTTTCATCTCAGATTTTTGTACCATATTTTTAATCTGCTTTTTTTTCTGTATTACGTCTCCACTGGGACAGAGCATTATTCTCAGGTTATTGTTCTTAAGAGCACTTCCATATTGAGAGTTTTATTTGCCAAAGTTATCATTTTGCATTCGTACATCGTGTGGCAGGCAAGATGAAACTCTATGCCCAAAAAGCCAAAAAAAATTCCATTACGAAGAGATCTTTATATCAATCTACAGGCTCCAAATACGTGTTTTAATTAGCTCTTAAGCTGAGAGAAATACAACTTTGCTGAGAAACTTGATATAAAAAAATAAAACACAAATACCTATTTTTGGTGGGCTACCCTACATCAATAAATGAAAATGCTCTAAAATGGTCAATTTAACCCTCTAATACCCAAATTTTTGTTTTCGACCTAAATATTATTTTTCGTTATCTAAAATCATTCTAAACACGGTTTGGGCAATGATTTATTTTTCTTCACAAATTTATGAATTTTGGTTTTTGATTTTTATTATTTTTATTTTTGAACATCCTTATCATTTTAATTTTTTTCTTGAAGCCTCTTCTGGATACTAATTTTTGACAATAATAAAAATTTGAGTTTTTACTATACTTATGAAAATATGATTTTTTTTATTTTTTTCTGGTACATATTTTATTTTCCGTGTAACTAACGGAAACACAGATTTGAAATCATTTCAATACCATCAGGCTCTTCTTCTGTGATAGGTTGATCGTAGAAAAATATAAAAGGTACGATTTTTTATGATACACGTTAAATGAATCCCATACATTTGTAGGTTATATAAGGATACAATTTTTCAAACAATTTTTAATAATACAAATAAGTTTCAAAAATCAAAAAAAAAACTTTTCTTATATGCGTGTTATGAGTTGAGGTTTAAGCCAAAAATAAAATCATTTTAATTTCCGAGCTATGAAAAAATACACAAAATTCCAAAGTGTACCCCGTCTAAAGGCGGAGTTGGGTATTAGAGGGTTAAGAGCTAGAAAATAAGTTGTTTGTCAAATCAGCTTAAAATTTTCTGATTTTCAAATTTGTAGAATAAACTATACCAATATTCTTCGAAAAAAAAGTTTTGATGGTTAACTTTTTTATAAGGGGCCACCCTAATTTCCGTTTCGACGAAAAAATTGTTTTTAAATTAGGAAAAACTTTGTAGAACATCAATTTTACGTAAAATCACAATTGAAGGTGTGAGTTCCATCTTTCCTCCTAAAACCCCAATCCGTCCCACTGTGCAGTGTTACGAGGTGGTCGACGAATTCGTCTACCTTGAATCCTTGCGACGGCTGACAACAACCCGCATAATTCTAAACCGTACGCTTACTGTTTGCAAAACTGTTTACAACCATTTGCGACAATATTTGGATGTTTTCGTATAACAGAAAAAATAACAATAAACTCACCATTTCACGAACGGTTTTAACAGTTTGGTGAATTGTGATTGGGCAAACTACAGTATGGGAAATAGGCGGTTAAGTTATGTAACCATTCAAAAACGCTGATTTTCCCGAACAAAATTTTACGTTCACAGTTTGTGTAATTATCGATTTACTGTCCATTTTTGGTCCAATCCACTGTAAAGCAAACAGTTTTGATACAGGTTAACTATAAATTTGAAAGAAAGCGAAGAACGTATGTGTAATTGTTGATTTACGGTAATTTGAAGTATTTCAACCCTTTGTTTCACTGTTCTGTTATAATTATACCATTATGGAAGCATTCATAAATTATCTAAATAAGAAATAATGAAACAAATGAAGACGCGTGGAAGAAAATTACTTCAATTAGATCAACTACAGATCCAATTTTAAGTAAATTTACATCACACACACTTGTTTCATTTGTTCTTGTTTAAATAAAAAAAAAGGGTTTTTTTCTATCCTTTCTTGACCCATAACGTAGTTGGAAGAAAACAATTAACTTTTAAAATTATGTTACAATTTTTATTTAGCACATTTTCATTAAACAATTATACAAACCAATATTTGATGATTTTTCACAGCATTCTATAAAATCCACAAGACTTGTTCATATTGCCACCTCTTCCCCTAATGGAACTTAGTAAAATCGAGACAAATTTATGTAAAAAGTCTGGAGAACCACATTACTTCCGTTATCTGATGTTTAGATATGCTTCTCATGAACGTGTAATTTGTACGAACACTTTTTATTTTCTTCCGGCGGCATGATTCCAGTTCCAAACACTCGATTCTTCAGTGCACTTTCCGTTGCAGGTAGCATAACCCGTTTCATCATCTTGCGGGGATGTTGCTATTGGCCACAATGCGGAACGGATCTTAACGGAAGCAACGAGAGTTTTCTTCGCTAGTTTCAAAACCAAATTTAATTTTCACTCACTCTGAATTGTTGAAATCTGGATTAGAAAAAAAACAAACAAAAAATCGCGACGGTTTGCAGCAATACGATGAAAATTTGCATATACGGATCGGTTACAAATACCAACATGCAAAACAATTTGCCAAACTGTTGAATTTAGGTATCATATGGTTTAATCGGAATCGGCACAGTGCATCTGTATACTGATGCGCGCTCACAAATACATTGGACACAATAATGCGTGTAACTGTTTGCCAAACTGTTGAAAAAAGGTAAAATATAGTGAAATATTCCTGTGTTAGTTTGAAGCGGAAAAATAATCACACACAATTTGGCAAAATGTGATGATACAATTTCACTGTATTTCATGAGCATTCATCCCCAAATTGTTTAACATTATTTGGACACTGAACCAAATTGTTACTGTTCGGTATGAAGTACGAAAATCATTTCATACAGTAATAAGCTTTTAGTTCCATATTGTTCAACATAAAAGTAATTATTTGTGGTACACTAACCTTTACCGATAAAATAAACATTCTGTTTGGAATGTAAAGCAAACTATATTTTTCTATGCGGGAATGTTAGTCGGGAAATACGAAGGCGCATCATCAGTGGAAGTCGGGCCTACTATGGCCTCCACAAGAAGCTGTAGTCAACGAAGATTCCCACCCTCATCAAATGTACCATGAACAAAACACTCATAAGGCCGGTAGCCCTCTACGGGCATAAAACGTGGACGTTGCTCGAGGAGAACTTGCAAGCACTTGAAGTCTTCGAACGTCGGGTGCTTAGGACGATCATTGGCGGTGTTCAGGAAAACGGTGTGTGGCGTCGAAGGATGAACCACGAGCTCGCCCAGCTCTACAGCGAAGTATCCTGAGGGTGCCCAAAGCTGGAAGGATACGCTGAGCAGGGCATGTTGTAAAAACGGTGGACAACAGCCCTGTAAAAAGAGGGTGTTCGACACGAATTCGGTCGGAACAAGAAGGTGTGGGGCGCAGCGACCTAGGTGGATTGCCCAGGTGCACCAGAACCTGGAGAGCGTGGGTCGCAGTCGAGGATGGAGAGAAGCGGCCATGAACCGAATGAATTGGCGAAATATTATTGGCGAGGTTTTGTCAAGCTAATTGATGTAAAACCAAATAAATAAACATAATAATCATACCACCCTATATATTGTGTTCAGTAACATAACGACGTATATGCAGAGATCGATTTCTCTCCATCGTTTTTTCTTCCGATAATAACATTAACAATCAATTGCTTTCGAAAGTTATTCTTGTTTAATGGGAAATTCTCATTCAAGAGAAACTCCTTCACTGCAGATACATCATTAAGATCGAAAGATATGCATTTGAAAGTATTATCAATAATAATATTAATTATTTCTCAAAAGAACAAGCGTCATAAATACACATGATTTAACGAATTACTTCGTTATCCCGTATCAATCTCATACAAACTTTGTACATTGGCTTGTACAATCTTCATTTTTCGTCCAAATGAGCTCAAATTTTGGAAGGATACTCAGAGTCAGAATCTGACCTGGAATTAAATTATTGATGCAGACCAAATACGAAAAACAGGTGGCCAATGATCTCAATTTGAGCAAATAAAAAAAAAGGGCTGAAAAATTAGTTCACTAGATGTTTACACGCTAGCTCTTGATATTATGTTTTTTTTTCTTATTCCATGTAGTGCACGGACCGATGCGTTCTATCGATGATGATTCGCTCAAAAATCGAAAAAAAAAACTATAAACACCACTTTTTTATTAATTTATGATCTTGATCTTTTCTGTTTGATACCACACGACACAAAATCCTTCAGCAAATGTCTATATTATAGACGCCAACTGGAGCCATAAAATCCAATCTTGAACTGATTGCCTTCAAGATTTCTAGTGTCAGTCTAGTGACCTTCACCGATGCGAGGATCGTTCAATAACCCGCGGCACCAATCTAAGAGAAAACATTCGTTAAAAAAATGTGTGATCTAATTAACCGTTACAAAAAGAGTGACAACAAAATCAACAGCCCCTAGGCTTCTTAAACGGGTACTTGAGTGGTTTATTGAAGAAGATGCAGTTTTTTTTTTCGTACGCGCTGAACTGGATGTGTTCGATTGTCGATCTGCCCCAATTAGAGCAATAATTAGACAAATGCGAGTGCCAGTGCCATTGTCATGTTCCCTCGAGCAATCCTCTTCAAGCTGCAACATGCACACGTTTTGTGTGCCGCACTAAGGGGTATTTGGACATTTAGCTGGCCAAAAGTAATTTGAGACATTTTTCGCACTTCTTGTTTAGCAAATAGAGGAGCAGGTCGACATTTGGCCTAATGGGATGGAACCGCTAATAGCGAAACACCCTTTCAACGATATTTTGATATATCATAGTGACTCACGCACCTAAAACGAATCACCGGTACCACAAACGAAAATAACTTCAAACTTATAAAATTGAATATTTTCTGTATGACATCGTGTCTTTTATTTCTCAATTTTAATGGCGTAATATATTTATTCAATTTCATTTCAACGGACATTTGACATCCCATGATTTTGGATTGACAAATATTTAAATCAGTGTTCGCTCATGAATTACGTCACTGGTGTGCCGTAGAGTAAATTGTTAGCATGAATATGTCCAAAAATCGGGATTGTACTAATTTCTCGAACTGTAGTTAGCAAATGAAGTTAAAAAATACCGACACGTTAATGCTTCCAGTGGACGATTTGGCCTTTGTAGGAAACACCACACCAGACAACGGACTAGCATGCAACGCCCAGTGACACAGTCCGTATTTTGACTACAATTTTGATATCGTGGGTAGGTTTTGAACACTCTGATATATCATTTAAAAACAAAAGTGACAATGCTATTGTTATTACATACCAATTTATTGAAAATTATTGTCTTGTTACATCATCTATAGATATTAGTCCGTAAATAACAATATTTTGGTCACCTTCGCATAGAGAAGATTGAAAATGTTCTATAACATCGAGTAAATAGTATCATCATTTCTGGTGAAATTACACATTTTCCTCAGTTTTTAATCCAAAATGCCATAACTTTGAAATGGTTTTAGCAAGTTGGCTTATATTTGACGATAGACGCGTATAAATATATTGTATCGATAAGCAACTAGTTGACGTTGAAATAAGAATTATGGGAAATGTTATTTTCAAAGCATTAGCCACATTACGGTACCAAAACTTCTGATAAAAAATTAAGTGTGAAAATCGTTTTCTCTTACCGACGGTTTTAGCAAGATTTCTAATCAAGGATGGAAAAAAATCGCCTCTAGCGACTAACAACATAGTATTTGAATGGTCTAAGAGGGCCGATGCTCTTGCAGAAGCATGATTTGAACAGCTCATCACGCGTGCATAGTAAGGATAAATGGAGCATCCGATGCACTGTTTGTCGCGGGACAAACCGTTTGTCGGATGTTGTTACAAGTCGCGATTAACATGAATCAGAACGCGTTCACGGCATAATTTTTCACTCAGACCATACCCGATTGACTTTCGAATCTTAAATGACATACCACAAGGCAGATCGCGGAATAAAAACGTAAAAATCCCCCAAAAGTTATAACTAATTGTTCGCAAAATTGATCGTTAACACACATGCCGAGCGATTCATTTTTTGCAGAGCGGAGTTTGTTGTTAGGACTTGACGACTAATGGTCCAATGCACGAGTTCACTAATTTGACGTTTGAGCGGTGCCGAATTCATTAGTTACCATGGCAACATAAATAACACGGCACCACACAAACGTCAAATAGTGAACTCGTGCATTGGTCCATGGTTAATCGTTGTTGCTATGATCCATCATTTATTTTATCATGATCACTAGATTTCCATTCTTGTTTCTAATAGAAGAAAATTATAAAATCGAAAATATGAGATTGATGAAAATCTAACCAATAGTTTATGATGCGTTCAATTTCTTGAATATAAGAATTATGACGAACTAACCTTGGAATTTGTTTTCCTTTTTCCACTTTTCAAAAGATATTGAAGTTTAAGAATATGCTTCACAATCATTATACCGCGAGTGAAAGTTATTTGCACTCACTATTAATTTTGACTAAATATCCTAACCTCTGTTACACACTGATCCAGCTTTGGAAATTCATGGTAGAAATTCCGCATTCTCATTATTTTACTGTTTTAGCCTTAAATAGTGTTTTGAAACAATATTTAGGTTTGATTTTGGGTTAAGTCACCATATGTTGGTTCTCATATAACAAAATTCTATCAAAATTGCTGTTTTTCATACACTTTGACATTCTCAACTTATTCAAAAAACTGACGTTCAGGAAAACTTAGGCAAGAGGAATCTTCTTCAATCGATTCCTTAGTCTTGAAAGCGTGTTAAAGCCAAACCATCAATCGAAATCGTCAAACTTCTAAAGTACGTCTAAGGCAGTTGAGCATTAAAACAAACCTCGTAAGAGAGAACTTTTGAACGGCAAACAATGAAGCATTTCGTGTGAAATATTTCCCATACAAAGTAGAGTGTCCGGAATTTGAAGCTGTGCGTTTACGAATCAATTAATTAATTAATTTTTATTTATGAGTTTTCTTTGGAAAATTTCAAATGTTTTTGTGATTATGTTTTTTTTTTCATGGAAAATGTATTGTCTGTTTCATTGACAACAAAACGTGCCGCCAACTATCGAACAGACTGAAAAAATCTTCGCCAGCCAACCAATCAATGGGAGTGATTTGCCTTTGTGTTGGCAAGATTGGTGAAACGTCAAACTCACAGCGGTTGCTTGGCTGGCGACGGTTTCACCGGTGACGATTACAAATCGTCGCGTCCGATAGGGTGCAAAATTTACAATACAGTTCTTAAATGCCTGTTTTTTTTTTTTTTGATTCTTTGTTTCTATTTTTTGCGATTATTTCTTCAAAAAATATATTCTTAAACTATATTTTGGTATTTTCAATCGATAACTCATACCCAACTATTGCTAGTTTCGCATTATTTCATTGTCTATTTTCGAATTAACTAATTATGGTTATCATACGGCATGATGATATTTTTTTCTTTTTTAAAAATGTCTTCTGACCAGCTAAGTTTGACAGTCATCCCTCAGTGTGCTGTCAGCAAATTTGCACCAACCCAACAGTCAACGATCGCACCGACCTGTAGCGCCAACGATCAAGTACAATATCTTTGCGCCCGATTTTTGTTTTGTTTTGTTTTCTTTTCGCAGCCCCGGTTATCAAATCTTATACAATCAGAAAAACGGTTGGCTCGGTTGGCATCAAATTATGAAATCAATTAACCGGCCAGCCAGTAGGTAGCTATGGGCAAAATTAAACGCATTTTTCTATGGATTGTTCCTGATAGCTGCCCGGGTGATCGCATTTGCAGCCCATGTCCACAGAGAGGATTGGTGAGTTCCAAGACATTCAAACGTGGATCGCAGTTAAGTGAAACCGCATTTTGAATTTTCGTAGAGTGACGTTGTCTGACTGAATTCTGGTTTGCTATTTATAATAATCCTTACCAGTTTTTGCTTACCAAATATGTTAGGGTGGGTCATTAGTGCATGGAAAAATACCGACTTGATTATGCCAAACAAGACTAAAACTAGTTCTATTAGGACTCCTACAGGTCCGTCAATTTTGGGGGCATTAAATCATTAAAAGTAGTTTTTGCATATCTCTGAGCTATCAATCTTCGAAGAGTTATAACATCTTTTCTGCTTTAGCGAGATTTATATTAGGTGTGCCCATATCTGTTCTGTAAGCAAAATGTTTACAAAATCACATTTTAAGGTATTTTTGAATATAACATCTGAAAAAAAGATAAAACACGATACACTTTCTTCGGAGAACTTTCAATAGACATATGCATTGGTTAAAAACATAAACTGGGCTACGTTTGTGCTTAGTTATGATTTTTGAATTTTGTAAATAGTTTGTATGATTTTTGAATTTTGTAAATAGTTTGTAAATAAACTCTTAACTTTGTTGAAATCAGCAGAAAGTTGGACCAGATTCATTTTAAGATGCTAGTGTGGACTACGGGTGTGTGTAAATCAAAGAACTTTTTAAAACAAGTGGGAAGGTCTTATATACATTTGCCCTAGATCTATCATGTGACAGGTGCGATGAATTTTCCCGAGCAGAAAAACATAGCAAATGTAGAACATATCATAGTATTAAAATTAAATAACAGCATAGCAAGTTATGTTCCCTTTTGATCATATTTTTATGATATCATAATATGGTCTTCATCATATCTCCAAAGTTATCCATATAATAGCAAGTCAATTATAAGTCAAAGTTTTATAGCTCATAGTGTGTCATTTTTACAGACTTATCATTTTCTTCTGATTAGGTTTATTTGCATGGATGTCGAGAAAATTTCAACCTTGGTGGTACCGAACATCAAACCCGCAAGACTAAAAGAGGACTCTTTTCCAGAGTTTGTACCAAATGGTACGTATTTTGATATTCGTTCCTTTGATTTGGAAATCTCACAAAATATCCATTCTGATAAATTCTGCTTTACAGTCCACGTTACGCATACTGATTAAACCTTACAGCAGATTATAATTCCACAAACCGAATAGAATCATTCAACTTGAGTGATATAAAGCAGTCTAAGTTGCAATCACCGCGGCATTGTTGCTTGCCGAATTCCTCCACTATGTTCATTTTCGGCCGCATGCACGACCGATGCGTTCAACCCCAATGCAGTGGTGCGTCTTTGCTTTCCATGTGGGTCTACTGCGCCAACGTGGTTTAATTGATGGTTTTGTTTGTGAGGATGACGCGAATTCAGTGTTATGTTGGTGTCAACATTATCTCTTAGATTCAAAATTTTTATCATCATATTTGAAGAATTATTTATATCTCTTTAAACATCAATCGTACATGAACTGTATAAAATCACTTCAGTTTTCTGTGGTCTAAGGACATTCGTTACACGATAAGAAATAAACTGTAATATCATGTCGTTTACGATGGACATTAGAGTGATGCAAATTTTGAAATTTCGCCTCCCCTATGCTTAAACGATTTATATTATGCTAAATAGCATCCTCCCAAAGTTTGAAATAATTCGGAAGAAATTTGACTGTGCACACGCCAATAAGATCGACTCCCTGTTGGGGTAAAACCGACACATGCACTTCGAGTAGAATTTATACGTTGTAAACATCATCAACACATTGCATATTAAAAAGAATGCTTTAAACATGATTTTCGACTTGTATGACCCCTTCCTCTAAAGGATCATATACATATTACGTAAATTATTGAGGAGAGGCCAGAGATCCACTAAATGTATGTTAAAATTTCAAATGTCCCATGCTAAGATTGTAAAGTTGTGGTGAATACACATGGATATTATTAATTTGTGTTCATCGAATGTTTACGGAGATGAAGTTGTGACGAATGATTGGTTTTGAAATTAAATCCCGTTGGACGGGGCTACTTTTGATTTCAGGGGCTACTTTGGACACTCACTTTTTGTATTTAATAGCAGCGTTAATATTAATCAAAGCAATTTTGTGTCTTCGGCACTTTTATCAACCAATGTATGCTCTACCACTAAGCATGATTTTTTTTGGAACAATATCAACAGTAACAGGATAAACAAGAAAACATTTAAAAAAAAGTCCGAATAAATATTCACAAGGTATAAAACATTGGCTATGCAAACATTGTTTGAATTTTTCCCATGTCGTGGAAACTTATTGGGAGCATCACAAATCTATCAAACCGTCATGTTTCATGACAATCTTGTGATTTGTTTTGCTTAAAATTGTTGTTTTATCAAAATAATTGATCAAAGGTCTTATTTTTACGACTTAAATTTTATTGTAATGTTTTGGTTTGTATATTTTACAACATAAAAATATTAAAATAAATGTTTGGAAAAGTGAATAGACATAAAACACACATATTTCAATACGTACCAATGACAAGTTGACATCATAATCTCTAAAATATGTTTCCGTCATATTTTACATGAATTTGCAGTACAAAACAATTGTATCCTTCAATTGCTAACATAAACTACTCTTAAGGCAGCTCTAAACTGCTAAGAAGCTAAAAGCATATTACAAAAGCAAACTTTTACTTCTTTACGATCTTGCAAAACTTCACTTCATAGAATCGTTTTAAATGAAATTTATTTACTTGTATTAAATTAGTTACTTGTATCAATGTGATCCTTCTACATATCGTTCATATAACAGTAAGAATATAAAAACCAGTTTTTACATCGTTTGTTTATGTCAACTTAAAAATCAAGCATTCGTAACTGATAATTCCATTTAAGAGGAAGTTGAAAGTTTATGTTTCATACTGCAAACTGAAAATAGTGAATGGCATATTTCGTAGAAATTTGTTATATATGTGCAATTGATTCGAGCTTTGCAATTTTCTAAATTATGCTTATCAATGAAAAACGTTCAATAACATCACAATGGACGATAATCTATAGAATAAGTTTGAATGTTATAAGGACAAATCATTCCATTACCAAATTGTGAAAATGTCCAAAGTAGCCCCTTTTTTGTCTTGAAGGACAGACTTTTTTCGCTATTCAAGCATTTTTGTAATTTCTTGATGGATGTGCCTCATATTTTGCACATTTGTTACGTACATATACAACTTAAATATATGCAAGAATTATCAATATCTATTCTTAATTCTAAGAGTTTCAAAACCTCAAAGTTGAAGAATATGGAAATAATGTCAAAAGAAGCCCCGTTTGACGGTACTGTTTTATGTTTACAAAACAGAAAAGTGTAATTATTTTTAGGTAATAAAAACTGTCGAACCTCATGGTTTGTAAATAAACAATAAGTTTAATTAATGTGAAAATATTGCAAATTCTATTAATTATTCAATTTTCAATGAGAAATATTCTTCAAGCTTCATCAAATAAGTTGAAATGTGATAACATAGGAATATATTTTCAAATACTTGATAATAGCTTGCGGCAAGTCACAAAGTGTCATTTTTTATATGTTACCAAGTTCGCCATCCGTGAATTTCACTGGAATTCGAAAATAAAGACTCACATAAACTACAGAGATAGTTCTCCGACTAGAAAGGTTCCCTAAAATTAGATTATGAAGCAAAGAAAGGTGTCGATGAAAGTGTCGATCTCACCCCGAGTGGACATTTATTTTTCAATAGCGTTTTCAGCTGTCGAAAAACCAAACAATAATTTCTCCTTCATGTTGTATCAACGTAATAATAGTAAATGATGATGTAGACGCAGAACAAATAATGACATTTAAAAAATTTCACATGCGAAATAGTTAAAGAATAACAGCGAAATATTGCAACTGCTGTTGCTTCTATGTTATCCAATATGATTTTGTTCATTATTTTGGCAGTTTATTGGTAGCGTCAGTTGTAATGTCATTCGAAACACAACATTTCACAAGTTAAGATAGAGCGTGGTGGAAACTGTATGAAAATCTGCTCAAAACATGAAAAATCAAAGGATGTCGATCTTACCCACAGTGTCGGTTTAACCCTGATTTCCCCTAAGTCCTCCCGTCCTCCCATGGACTGAAAATGCGCTCCTTTTTCAAAGTGTGCAAATATAATATTCGATCATTCATATCTCTTTCTTCTCTATTTGTTCAAATATTTTAACATTTCAGTCTTGAATATACTCTGTTGAAGATTAAAGTTGTGAAAATTAGAGTCAAACAAGAGTTTACCAGAAATTTATAGTAGTGACCAAACTTAAAGTCTGCCTACGGTAATTACGGTATAAATAAAACCGCAAGGTTTTCCAGAATTTGATTAAAATATTCATGGATTGATTTCCCTAGTTTTCTGTGATAAAGCTGTTGTTAGTAAAAGTTACTAAAAAAACAATTAAAATTTCTTAGTGGGTCGAATTAACTTTGAAATGGTGTCTCCATCAAAAGGATGGAGTTTCATAGCTATGCAGAATATTACGTGGCAAATTACCTCTGATATCAGACCGGTACAATGCGCAAAACCAGTAAGGCATACTGTCTATCGGTTCCTGAAATGTACCAGCAGGATTTCAGAAGAATCTGACCAATTTCAGCGAAATATGGAGAATATCCAAGTATTTCCGTTTCTTTAAATGTTCGTACCAAGGGCTGTATCATCCGTTCTGAAAATCGTCGATAATTGAGATTCGTTTTCATAACGTCAGAAAATCTGAATCATTTCAAAGCTTTTCTTAGAGTATTTCTCAATACCACCATTTTAACATTTTAAAGCCTTCACATCTTGATTTTCTCTATTTATCTCAATATGTCGATGCCAAACAAATATTTGCATCAATTTGAGAACATGAAGTTTCGCCTGCTTGTGGATTATTTTGAATTTTTTTTATCTAGATGACCAATTCAATTTCAAGCTCTGGAGAATCAACTGAAAAAAATAAATGTCAGTTCATTCTTGTTTTGATCCTGATTCCTCTGCACCGTAAATTTCCGTTCCATAAAATGTAAATAAAATTGTAGCTTGTTCAGTACAATCAATACTATCAAATAATGGTAAAATTAAAAAAAAAATACATGTTCACTTCGCGAAAAAAAATGTTTCGGTTGGCCATATCCGGGCTCAGCTATAAAAATAAACCCTTTTGAAATAAATTTCTCCAAGTCTGAACTACCGATAATGAGTTTTTATCCATTATAATGATACTTTGATAATATATGAAATCTGTTCACGTCAGTTTAGAAATCTATTAGCGATCAACATTTAAAAAAAATGAAATTGTATAGTTAGGAGGGATAAAAACACAAGGGTTGAAAAAGAAAAAGTAAAGAAAATCGTGCGTATTTTGCAACTCCTTACTTTTATTCTGATGCGTAAAGCAGGTATTTAAAACTCTAATCGTATTTGACTGGAGATTTCCACAATATCCTATGTGTTCAACTACGTACTCCTATAAACTTTTTATGGACTGTTCAACGAAAACTTGGCCATGCTTCGCTAAATGTGAGATTTCACAATATTAAAACTTTCCATACAACTTCTTTTGATAGCACAAAACATTTGAATATGATACAAAGAATGTATGCTAAAAGTACATTAATATTGATTATTCATCACCAATTCGTGACCAAATACATGATATACTTCGGTGAAAAAATCATACAAATTGAATTGTCCTATAAAAGAATACAAAACAATATTTGTTGATGTCCTCAAGATCTTTGTACGGCCAGATTTTAAAAATATGAGTTTTTTTTAGGAATTTGTGAAAAAGATGTGTTATAGCGATTTAACTTTTTTGTAATGAAACAAATATGCTGCCAGTAGACAAGTATACATCTTAACATCAGATAAATACTGATCTAAAATACATTTGTACTTCTGCAATCCAGAGTTGACCATCACAATGGTCCACTTACAAGGTTACACAACTGTATTGTTATTTAATGCCCGTGATTTATGCTTATTCGTACACCATTCCCATGCAATATTTGTGGAAGTCTAGTTTACGGGAGTATCCAAAGTTCCACAAATTATATAAAAACCAATGTCAGTCTAAAGGAAAACAAAATAATTCATTTTTTTCTGAGGGGAAAATTGAACTGCCGTGAATTTCAAGTTAGTCCCATCTGCATTTTTGTCAAAATTAAGATATATCAGTTTTGATCATACTCTTCTATGATTCTTCAGCTGTCGGAACGAGACAACACTATCAGGGAAAAAAGACCAAATCCAACTGACCCATATTGAAAAGACACCGCAAATCAGTCCCACCATAGATTTCCACACCGTGTAACACAAAATGATCCGTGTTTTGGTTATCTTTATAGTTTTCTCTGAAAGGTATCGGAGTTAAAAGTATATTGTAAAACTTTCATTGAGATTCAAACATTTATCAATATTCTGGAATTTATGGAATGTTTGTTTGAAAAACGAGTTTGTGAACTTTTCAGTCCATTTTCTCAATACCTACTTTTTACAGATGAGACTGATATACGATTCACGGCAGTGAAGTTTGTCAAAATTTCAAAAAGGTTACACGGAATTAAAATATTGAAAACCAAAAAGGAGAATAAGTTGGGCACAAGTTTCTTTTTAAGATATCTAACTCAATGTTATAAATGTCATGGTGGTTCGAAAACTATTAAATTAAAAGTCAGTTAAAGTTAAAGTAAGAGAAATTTAGTCTATGTTTGTATGCAAACACCAATTTATAACTGGAAAAACGTATTCCTGTCGTATATTGATATTTTTTATTTCAGAAACTGTTGGCGCATGAGTTTATTTTAGCCAATCAATTTTCAAATTGTTAAACTTTTTGACATAAATGTATTTAGCAAATTTGTTGAATATCTACTGTGTAGTATCTCATTCATTCAAGTATAATAGTTTTTCTTTAAATATTGGTTATTCCACTAAGGTCGTACTTTCGCCCCATCTTATTCTAGATAAACAAACTTATCCGCGTAACAAACTTATAGTCGTATTCATACAAAATTGATTGATAAAAAAATATTAATTATTATTGATACAAAATAATAACTGAAAACTCATGCTAAAATCAAGAAATAACTCGAGAACAAAAGGTTTATTTTTTCAATTAAATAAAAAAAATGAAGTTATTGGAAATATCGTCAATCTATAAGGTCCAATGGGTCTGATTAAAGATGTAATTAGATATTATAATGCGGAGTGTATCAGAGACTATAGAGATAAGACCAAACATTAGATAAAAAAAAATATTTTAATATAAGATTAGACATTGGATTATAATTAATTAATATTGTTAATATTAGACATTAGAATAGGTGTTCGAATAGAGAGTCACATACATATAGGTTGGATTGAAAATTTAATTAGAGAAATTAGATGTTACATTAGTATATTGACACATATAGAGTTGTTCGCTAATCCAAACTAAGTTTTTCATTTAACTAACTCATTACGCGTAGTAAAGATAGATACATTATGAATGCAATTATAAACAATCCACATGATCTGATGGAATTCAAACCCACGATTTTTGTATGCTAGACGTGTGTTTACCAAATAAGCTACAGAGCCATTTTTCATAACTTCACTCATAATTTATCCATCTTTAGATAAGTAATTAGACCCGATACATGATTTGAATGTTTTTCACCTAATCGTTTATTTCACCGGCTCAAGCGCGATTAGGCTAAACGGAGCCGGATTCGATTAATTGCTACAAAATAACAATTGCTTTTTAATATTTTGTGTTAGTTCTGGAGAACCGTAAAACATTTGAGAATTGGTTAGATAAGACATTAAAACATTACCAAATTGAAGACTGATTTTGAAAAAAATGCTCATACATTTGTTGTTTTACTCCATTTTGAATTAGTTTTCCGATTTCAAGATTTTGGAAGATAAAGGCTATCGTGTAACAAATTTAACGTAGGAATATTATTTATCGCATGCGATTAGTGGATTGCATTGACCATTATTGTATCACTATTTGCAAACTTCAATATAACATTGTTATGTATACTGATTAGTCCAGACTTTTTCCATTACAACAAACTACTGCTACAGTAAAACCACCCCACGAATCTTACCGGTTGTGAAAATCTCCCTTATTGATGAAATCTGCCACGCTACAAGGATATCAACTCGTCCAGTTTTCCTTCCGCTGCTTCGAATCACTTTTCTCCTGCCCACCCACACACAGTCCACTTATGTCTACTGACCGATCAGAAGGTGAAGATGAATCGAAGCCAAACCTCAAATTTTCAAAAGCACAAATCTAGAGAATCAGGCATTCGTTTGAGCTGAAAACTTAATCGATTGGTCACACGCTGGTGGTGACTAATCGATTAAATTTTCAGCTTGAACGGAATTCTGGTTCTCTAGATTTGTGCTCTTGAAAATTTGAGGTTTGGCTTCGATTTATCTTCACCAGAAACCCCAACGATAACACGAGCATACACAATCAGAGAGTAAAATATCCCCCACCACAACACTACCGAACCGATCTTGATCCCGTCAGAACAATGTTTTTACGGGGGAGCTAGTACCTTGAAATTTGTACCGCAATAGAACCACGAAACATACACCTGCTTCACCTCGCGACGACCGCTTTCGTTCGACTAAACATTGGAATCGTCTTGAGTTTACTTTTATACACATTCGCATTGGCCAACGGACAGACCGCTGGAGATATTGTTGGGGCTGGTTGCTACAGTATGGCTCATAAAAAATTGCGAAGAATATCATATCGTGTTATAGTGGATTTTATATGGAAAACGACAACGAATTATAAATATTGTTTGTTTAACCTGTTCAGACTCCGTTTTCAGTTCTGTACATGATTTTTAGCTGTCACTTACCCCTTACAAGATACGATTTAGAACTTACTTTCTAATTTTATCATGCAGTCATCTAATTTCATATCTTTGTGACTGAAGCTCTTAAAGTGTCAACGATGGGAGGCAATCATCTTAGGCCTTGTCTCGAACATTCGCGCAGGTCAAAGGGTAGAAGGGATTTATATCTGCGCTGACTACTTAAACCTCTAAGCCCCGAGATAGACCTTTTATTTTCAATCGACTGGTGCTCAGAAACTAATTAGTTTAACCAAATGCGGCTTTTAATACGATCGATGGGATGAGTTAGGAAGTCTAACTAGCGGGGATTTCAAATCGGAAGTTCAGGTCTGAACATGTTTTCAAACCGGAAATAAGCCACATTTTGTATATATTTAGCCAATATTTAATGATAAATTTTAGCCATTTTTAGACATTAAGGAACGGTCCAATGCAAGAATACATCATGTTTATTTTCTTACATGGGGTGAAAGCCGAAACCTGATTCCCGAAATATTTTCCGCGTATGAGCGGAGACCAAGGAACAAACATAAATTTGAAGCAATAACACTATTTGAAGCAGCATATGCAGGCTATGCAAGACATCAACTCTCAATATTGTCAATTTCATCATATGGCTTAGGCTGGTGTGGGATCACTTCCGGTTATCCAAAAGACAAATATGGATGGAGCTCAAAACGAGGAATGCGACTGCTTAAACTTAATTAAACAACCTCAGCGTTGCTGTAAGAACATGCTTGCTTTGAAACGCATAAATTGGATGCAAAATCCGTTAACCCTAATTTTGTAGCGCGACCCTCAAGTATCGCTGTGATGCAGTGTACAAAGTGCAAGGGCTTCTCATCCGTTTATGTACACAAAATACAAAAGCACGAACACTGTAGTGTTAATATGGATAAAACAAGAAGAACGATCGTTTGTAGGTCATCATAATGTTCAGCAAAGTTACTTCTGTTGACTAAGAACATATTGTTGCGAATGACAGTGATATTAAAATATAAATGGTTTATGAATTATGGCCATAAAACGTGGAAAACTGCCATTTTCTCGTAATTTGTGTACCAAAGCACTACTAAAAAAGATATGCTACCGTCACGATATGCTTACAAATGTGCCTTTTGCTGTGAAGAACATTTAATTCGAAAATTGCATTGAAAAATTCCTAATAGTTCATGAGATATAGCGGTACGGAGGAAAAATCAAGCTGAAAAATTGAAATGAGCTTAACTCCAAATTTCTAGCTAATCTTTTAAAACACAAAAAGGGGTACCCATACTAGGTGCATAATTTCAAGAACTATAGTCAGAATGTTGTTTACATTTTGTCTGTTGTTTATATTTTGTGTGTGTAATTAAAGGAAAAAAAATCTTCGTCAAAAAGTTCAAATAGTTCTAAGTATTTACTTTTTAATGAATTTTCACACATTAAACCCATAAGTCGCAAATACAATACAATGACCCTAGCAAAATATTTTATTGTAACCATGAGAACACGTTCTCTAAGACATCTTCCATCCTCTGAAACCAAATAAACTTATATTTTCAACAATTAAATGCGATTGCAAGTGTACAAGGTTTGCTATCAGTACGCAACGATCAAACGCTCTTCTGAAATCCAAGAACAAAACCTTAAAACTTTATTGCTCTAGTACACTAGTTGATGTTTAGTTAAAAAATATGACATATATTGTACTATCTGGCAACATAATCAGAGTATACTATAGCATTTAGAAATTGAATTCACATACGACTACATTGGAAAAGCAATTGTTTGTGCAAAATTATTTTTTATGGTTCATACTGTACTCTAAGCTGGCGCGATCGAATGGAATCGAATACTGATGGCGTGCCATGCTCTTCTCTTCGACTGCATGCAAAGGGTCATTGATGACGGGCTGCAGTCAGATTGGTGACATATGTGAACGTGATGAAGGTTTTTGCCGAAAAAAAATGATGCTCCAATCAAAACAGCCGAAGAGTTCAACTGTAGTCAGCTTATTTGAAGGCATCATGTGATATAGTCATTACTTGCTGTTTTTTTTTTTGAAAAGGGTGATTACTCCGTTCAATGAAATTAAAATGAGAAATAAGCTAAATTTGAATCATATCTGTTGAACAATTTATTTTACGTATATTTGTGAGAGGATTATTATGATCGATACTCGAAGAAAACATGAAGAAAAAAAGCTATTGCAAGTGTTTCAAATAGTTTCAGTGAAACCTCCCTAAAACCGCCATGAGTCGATTTTGTATGACTCGACTCCATGACCTCTATGAAATCGAGTCATGGAACCATACTAAAAACAGCTTTCCAAAGCATTTTTGTTCCATTACTCGATATTTCTTGAGTCGATGATCCCTGCAACTTTGAGGATTTGCAACTTTAAGAATTATAGATAGATTTCCATAATTCTTGCATATATCTAAGTTGTGTACGTTCCTTAACAAATAGGCAAAACATGATAAAAGTATATTAATAGTGTAACATTC
Source organism: Aedes aegypti (assembly GCF_002204515.2). NCBI lineage: Eukaryota > Metazoa > Arthropoda > Insecta > Diptera > Culicidae > Aedes > Aedes aegypti. Next base: position 248,000,921 of record NC_035108.1, read on the forward strand.
AAGACAAAAAAGGGCTAACTTGGACACTTCTAGAAATCAATAATAAAACAGATTTTGTTTTACACAATTTTCATCCATTGTGTCGTTTTTGAACGTTTTTTCAATGATAAATATAATTGATAAAATTGAATAGCTCGTGAAAATTGCACATATACAATGCTTTTCTGCAAAACATATTTTTGGTGATTTATAATTTGCAGTATGAAGCTATTGAATGTAACTCTCAGGAACGAATGCTTGATAATTTCACTTACTATACGCGAATTTCTTCGAGTATCGATCATAATAATCCCAGGTACTGCTATGACTAATTAGATAAGTATTAACATATTGACACGGTAAATGGCTGGGCATGGCGTACCATTGCTACCTCGAATACCTGCAGGAATAAAATAGACCCTTTTGTGTGTTCCTTCGCCTCTTGCCCAGCAACTATCCCTACCTCCTCGTTGTACTGGCCGGGGTACGAGTAACCTTAGGGAAGATCGGATAACCAACCCCGGTGGAAACTCTGGTCGTATGCTGACAGGGAAGGGGGGTTTGCTTTTGCTTTTGCTTCTGCAAACCTGGATCGTCTGTACTCCATGTTAGAAGCAGCTCACAACAGCGTCTGTTTCACATGTCAGGGGCGGCTGATCATCGTTCGAGTACCAGAGAAGGACTCTAAGCTAAACTGCACACTACGGTCCTCCAGAAATCCAGAGGGTTGATGTCAGGCCCCGCAAGCCAGCCTTTAAAAAATCAAGCAACTAATATTCAACGAGCGAATACGAACCGGGACAATCGGCGAAGACCACAGCGACGTAAAGGGACTAGCGATTGGAATTTCGGTACGTGGAACTGTAAATCTCTCAACTTCATCGAGAGGACACGCATACTCGCCGACGCAGCTCGAGAGTACGACAGCTGCCCAAGGTACGGCGTAAAAATCGTCATATGAGATCTAAACGCTCAGGTTAGCCAGGAGGAGGAATTCAGACCGACTATTGGAAAATTCAGCGCGCACCGGCTGACGAACGAAAACGGCTTACGACAAGTAGATTTTGCCGCCTTCAGAATATGGCCATTCGTAGCACCTACTGCCAGCACAGCCTTCCATACCGATACACCAGGAGATCACCACAGCAGACAGAATCACAAATCGATAACGTTCTGATTAATGGACGTTGTTAACTCTCCGTCGTTAACAACGTACGGTACCGACGGCTGCCCCGGTATGAGCTGGAGCGGCTTAAGCAACCGGATGTCGCAGCTGCATACGCGCACCACCTCGAGGTTGCATTACCGGAAGAGGGCGAGCTGGATGAAGCCCCTCTTGAGGACTGCTGGAGAACAGGGAAGGCAGCCATCAACAATGCAGCTGAGAGCAACGTCGAGTACGTGGAACGGAGTGAACGGAACGATTGGTTCGACGAGGAATATACGTTATAGATGGAAACGGCAACAGCAGACCCGCCTCTTTCGGAAGAAAAATAACGCCGACTGGAGGAGATGGAGTGCGAGGAGATGGAACAGCTGTGCCGGTCTCAAGAAACACGACAGTTCTATCAGGAGCTTAACGTATCGCGCAACGGCTTCGTGCCGCGATCCGAGATGTGCGGGCACAAAGATTGGAGCATTTTGACGGACGAGCGTGAGGTGATCGAAAGGTGGAGGCAGCACTTCAACGAACACTTGAATGGCGCTGAGAGCACAGGCAATGAAGGACGGGACAACGAAGGAAATGCCTTCGTCAGTAGTGCGGGCGATGGAAATCAACCAGCCCCCTTTTTGAGGGAGGTTGAGGATACCATTCACTAGCTCACGAACAATAAAGCTGCTGGTAAGGATGGTATCGGAGCTGAATTCATAGAGATGGGCCCGAAGAGGCTGGTCATTTGTCCTGGGTCATATAGTACTTACAATAAAAATCTGAAAAAATAAATTTGTCATTGCCGATACGATAATTGATTAGACTATCACTAATTTTATTTGAAATTATAAACTCAAGTATATGAAATGTGAATAGAAACTAAAAATCCGATTTTGCTGTGTTAGATTTTTGAAAGGGTCAAAACCATGTCCGTGTATATCCAATAAAACATATAAAAACTTAAAATTTGTTTTTCTTAAAGTATATATATTTGACATAAGTAAATTTCATAAGGCACAATCTGGGAAACAGAACAGCTACCGGAGGAGTGGAAGGAAGGGATAATATGCCCCATCTACAAGAAAGGCGACAAGTGAGATAGTGTGAACTTTCGAGCGATCACCATTCAAAATACGACCCAGTATCCCAGATCATCTTCCGTCGTCTATCACGTGTAGTAAACGAATTCGTGGGAAGTTATCAAGTCGTCTTCGTTGACAGCCGATCGAAAACGGACCACATCTTTACTGTACAGCAAAACCTCCAAAAAAAATCATGGACGAGAACAGCTTTCCCGGGAAGCTCACGAGACTGAGGTGTGCAATATTGTGTGAAGGTTTCAGGCGAACACTCCAGTTCGTTTGGATCCCGCCGAGGACTACGAAAAGGTGATGGACTCTCGTGCCTGTTGTTCAATATTGCGCTAGAAGGTGTTATGCGGAGAGTCGGGCTTAACAACCGGGGTACGATTTTCACGAGATCCAGTCAATTTGTTTGCTTCGCGGATGATATGGACATTGTCGGCTGATCATTTGAAAAGGTGACAGACCTGTATACCCGCCTGAAACGCGGGGCAGCAAAAGTTGGATTGGTGGTGAATGCGACAAAGACAAAGTACATGCTAGCTGCTGGGGCCGAGCGCGACAGGGCTCGCCTAGGTAGCAGTGCTACGATAGACGGGGATACGTTCGAGGTGGTTGACGAGTTCGTCTACCTTGGATCTTTGCTGACGGCTGACAATAACGTTAGCCGTGAAATTATTATTATTATTATTATTATTATTATTATTATTATTATTATTATTATTATTATTATTATTTATCCATCTGACATTATTGTCTACATGAACGGCTAACCTACTTGAAATGCGGAGGCGCATCATCAGTGGAAGTCGGGCCTACTATGACCTCCACGAGAAGCTGCGGTCAAAAAAGATTCACACCTGCATCAAATGTACCATGTAAAAAACGCTCAAAAGGCGGGGGTTTATGGACAAAAGGTCGAAAGACAAAACGCCGAAAGGACAAAAGGTCTAAAGACAAAACGCCGAAAGGACAAAAGGTCGAAAGACAAAACGCCGAAAGGACAAAAGGTCGCAAGACAAAATGTCAAAAGGACAAATGGTCGAATTTTTTAAGGTACCCTTTTCGTGTTGTTTACGCTTGAGTGTAAAGTTATTAGCGCTCTGCCTTTGCACTATGTTTTCTCCGCGAATTTGTGCTTAACAAACAATAAATTTAGTTTACGTTGCTTAGTATCGCTGTGTTCAATCGTTGTGCTTAAGGAAAATAACGGTTGGACTGATTAAGGGCACGAACATCATCGAAAATTTGTGCGTGATATTATCGAAGCAAAAAGTGATGGATGCGATGGATACGCTTTGCAAAAAGTGCTCCGCAGACATTGACATGATGAAGTGTCTTTACACTGTCTGTGTACCAGCAAAGGGACACCAGGAATGTGAGGAATACCATTAGGTTAGACACAATGGCCAGGTGGCAGCAGGAGTGGGATAACTCGGAGAAAGGAAGGTGGACCCTCTGGCTCATTCCTAACGTGTCGGTGTGGACGACCAGAAAACATGGAGAAGTTAACTTCTTCCTGACCCAGTTTCTGTCAGGCCATGGATGCTTCCGGAAATATCTGCACAGATTCGGACACGCAGAATCTCCACATTGTCCGGCCTGTCCAAATATCGAGGAGACACCGGAGCACGTTATATTCGACTGCCCTCGATTCACGGATATACGAAGCGAGATGATGCCAGAAACCGCAAACGTCCTAAATCCGGACAACATCGTGCAGAACATGTGCCAGCATGAAAGCACCTGGAATGCGGTGAACAGGGGAATAACGGCGATTATGTCGGTGCTGCAAAGGAGATGGCGTGAAGACCAGAGAGCTCCGGGTCGCGATCGGAGTAGGCTAGATCCTCCGTCGGGGACTAGACCGAGTAGAGCGGGCGTAGCGTAGTATCGGTTAATAGTCGTCGGGGCGCCTGCAAACCGGAAGCCATCCTCCAACCGGAATTGCAGAACCGACCCTGGCACTTGGCCAACCAACGTCGAGTCGGAGTAGGCTGAGTCCACCGCCGGGGTCCAGCTGAGTAATTCGCGAAATAGCACCGGCAAATGGTCGTCGGGGCGCCTGTGAACCGGAAGTTTCCCTCCACCGGAATCGCAGGATCGACCTCGGCATCTGCCCGGCCAGCTTCGGAGTAGGCTAAGTCCACCGCCGGGGACTAGTTGAGTAGATCGCGTTGTTGCACCGGCAAATGATCGTCGGGGCGCCTGTGAACCGGAAGTTTCCCTCCACCGGAATCGCAGGATCGACCTCGGCATCTGCCCGGCCAGCTTCGGAGTAGGCTAAGTCCACCGCCGGGGACTAGTTGAGTAGATCGCGTTGTTGCACCGGCAAATGATCGTCGGGGCGCCTGTGAACCGGAAGCTTCCCTCCACCGGAATCGCAGGACCGACCTCGGCATCTGCCCGAATAGCATCGGTTCGGGAGATCTTCCGCCGCCGGGGAAATCTTCGTCGGAGTAGGATAGATCCACCGTCGGGGACTACTCTGAGTAGTACGTAGCGTATCACCGGCTTGAGTCGTCGGAGCGCCAGTGTACCGGAAGCCATCCTCCAACCGGAATCGCTGGACCGACTTCGGCACTCCACCGGCCAGTATCGAATCATGAAGAAGCGCGTATCCGGAGTAGGCTAGCTCCACCGTCGGGGACTAAGCCGAGTAGCATCGATCGTCACAAACCAGTTTTGGGTCGTCTGGGCGCCAGTAAACCGGAAGTCATCCTCCAACCGGAATTACTGGACCGACCTCGGCATCCAACTGGTCAACAAGGAGAGCTCGAACAGCAGCAGCGGAGAACGAGTCGTCGTAGAGCAACGAAGTGCACATGAGCGTCCAGTAGAAGATCAACAGAGCTCTGACGCGAGGCCAGCCCAAGGGAAGTATGCGTCGTCGCACAGAAAGCTGTCCAAAGTCCTGGCGAGATGTTCAACCGCCAATTGGGAAAAACGCTCCAACAGCGAACTAGCAGAACAGTTAGAGGCTGAGATTGAAGAAGTGCATGAGCACAGAAGTGCATGAGCACAGCCCTCCCCCGATGAAGTTGCCTGATGTAGTTCCGGGGGAGATCGAGGCACAGGAGCAGTAGGGAAAGTTTTTTAGTGGTTAAGCACGCCTAACGTGAGTCCCACACCGTGCCAACACACAACAGGCTTGGCTTTTGAAGCTTTTTTGTACCCTACTATAAAAAAAAAAAAAAAAAAAAAACACTGTCTGTGAAGGTGCGCGAGAAAGTTTCACGCCCGGTGTGTCGGTGTCACTGAGAACGATTTATGCGCACTATCGAAGAATATCGTTTGGATATGTGATGACTGCATGATCGAATTTTGCAAGGCTAGAGATCGTATTCCAGAACCTCCGAAGGCTCAGTCGGTAGATAATAGTTCACTCTCAATTGATCTGAAAAAGCTAAAACTGCAAATCGACGACATCAACAATTCTTTTGCAAAGATATCTGCTGCCATTGCAACATCAACATCGTCATCTGCGTCAACACAACGACAACAACGCCACTCAACACCAATTGTTTCGCCTACACGTTAAGCATGCTCAACGCAGCGCATGTGTAAAAACTACACAGAATGAGGCAACCAATGCAGGACTCTCTGGCTGAGTGAAAATTCTGTGTAAGTCGCACTCATGCTGTGTGTAGCCGATGTGTTGGCCTTCGGCTGTGCGGGGATCGATGGATATGAAACAGTCAATCTCTCCCGCGCGGCAGCAAACAGTTGGCCGTTGGTAAGATGGGGAGTTTTCTGTGATTTTTTCAGGCGAAAAGCCGGAAGATGGTCGCAAATGTGGAAGTTTTTTCCCCATTTGCTTCCGCTTCGGCTATTCGAATGAAAAAATCTCTGAAAACTTGAAAATTTGAATGTTTTTTTTATGTTTTCAGAAGCAAAACAAAAACGGAAGCGAATTCCGCATTCCAAGCGTTCCTCCTCTGTGCGCATTTCACTCATTCGGTTTGTTTACCACCGTTTGCTCAAAACTGTGTACAGCCCCCTTTGCACAGAATCTGTGCTGCATGAAGAGAGGCTGATTTTGTGTACTCGGCACTCATTTCTGAGCGTGACAAGTTTAGCGTGTACTCGGCACTCATTTCTGAGCGTGACAAGTTTAGCGTGTGACTGAAAACGAGATTGCCTCCTTGGTATCCCAATCTCTTTGTGCTCCAGAACCCGAGTGTACGGATGTGACAAAACTGGTACCTAGTTGGAAAAATTGTGAGGAACTCGATTATGTTTCCTTCAAGATAGTGTTAGATAAACGTTGGAAAGTATTGGCTCTGACTGCTACAACTTGGCCGCCTGGTGTAACGTTTCGAGAGTTTGCTCACAGGAACAAAGATCTTTGGAAACCGTCAGCGACGATAGATGGGAAACACGCTAAGCATGCTCAACGCAGCGCATGTGTAAAAACTACACAGAATGAGGCAACCAATGCAGGACTCTCTGGCTGAGTGAAAATTCTGTGTACACGTTAAGCATGCTCAACGCAGCGCATGTGTAAAAACTACACAGAATGAGGCAACCAATGCAGGACTCTCTGGCTGAGTGAAAATTCTGTGTAAGTCGCACTCATGCTGTGTGTAGCCGATGTGTTGGCCTTCGGCTGTGCGGGGATCGATGGATATGAAACAGTCAATCTCTCCCGCGCGGCAGCAAACAGTTGGCCGTTGGTAAGATGGGGAGTTTTCTGTGATTTTTTCAGGCGAAAAGCCGGAAGATGGTCGCAAATGTGGAAGTTTTTTCCCCATTTGCTTCCGCTTCGGCTATTCGAATGAAAAAATCTCTGAAAACTTGAAAATTTGAATGTTTTTTTTATGTTTTCAGAAGCAAAATAAAAACGGAAGCGAATTCCGCATTCCAAGCGTTCCTCCTCTGTGCGCATTTCACTCATTCGGTTTGTTTACCACCGTTTGCTCAAAACTGTGTACAGCCCCCTTTGCACAGAATCTGTGCTGCATGAAGAGAGGCTGATTTTGTGTACTCGGCACTCATTTCTGAGCGTGACAAGTTTAGCGTGTAAGTCGCACTCATGCTGTGTGTAGCCGATGTGTTGGCCTTCGGCTGTGCGGGGATCGATGGATATGAAACAGTCAATCTCTCCCGCGCGGCAGCAAACAGTTGGCCGTTGGTAAGATGGGGAGTTTTCTGTGATTTTTTCAGGCGAAAAGCCGGAAGATGGTCGCAAATGTGGAAGTTTTTTCCCCATTTGCTTCCGCTTCGGCTATTCGAATGAAAAAATCTCTGAAAACTTGAAAATTTGAATGTTTTTTTATGTTTTCAGAAGCAAAACAAAAACGGAAGCGAATTCCGCATTCCAAGCGTTCCTCCTCTGTGCGCATTTCACTCATTCGGTTTGTTTACCACCGTTTGCTCAAAACTGTGTACAGCCCCCTTTGCACAGAATCTGTGCTGCATGAAGAGAGGCTGATTTTGTGTACTCGGCACTCATTTCTGAGCGTGACAAGTTTAGCGTGAAGCGTAGTGCTAGAAATATCTAAATATCTGTGTTTGTTATCATTGTCTTTGTTTGAGTAATATTTGAGTTTGAGGAAAGTGTAATGATTTTGTCTTCGAGTTCGTTTAGTTGGTCAATGAAGTTACTTTTTATAGTTTGTTTTGTTATGATTGTATTGTATTATGTGAAGGCGATTGATCGTAAATAATCCTTTTTATGTTTTCTGTATAGAAGTTTAGTTTTAGACAAAAATACAATTAAGTTAAAACAGTCTGTACAGTTTAACTGAAGACGGTGTGAATAAATAAATAAGTGGATACAGAAAAATCAATAGTCAACTTAATTGTTATATACAGCTAATGTGAATAATGTAATTCAAACTTTTTTCTGTGGATAACAAATGAGGAACTAATATACTTTTAATCGTCATTTATTTCGATTATTCTGATTGTTATGTATTGAGTATAAGGGACTTAAAAATTTGCCTCAAATGATCCGCTTGCTCCATGGTGGGGTAAGTGGATCACCAATAAAAAAAAAATCTGTTCTCAAAACAAATGTGGTGTAATTATGTATAGTAAGAATGATATTACTCTCGTTCTTGTTATTAGTGTTAGTAATGTTACAATTTTAAGACTTTAAAATCAAAAAGTATCTTTATTTAAACAAAATAAAATTAAAAATATGTATACATTAGTTCACACTAATTCGAACAAAAAAAAACAAAGTAACTATAATAATTTAAAGATATTTCATCCATTCATACACATGAGTTATACAGAAGTATTGTAGGATTATTCCTAACGATGTTTTCAGAATACACTCGTAGTTTTAAATGTTAGTTACATTTACTTTTGAATAACAAACTGAAATCCTTTCATTCTATTTATGAATATATTTGTATAATCTGGCTAGAACAATTTTTATGGTTAAATAAGGTACAATTATATGCTTTCAATTGGAAAATCAGCATATTTTGCTTTTTTGCAACTCAGCTTAGATAAACTATAAAAAGTTTGGTTTGAATTTAGAAGTTATTATTCTTTTATATGTTTTTATACCAGAAAGGTTGAAAAAACCTTTAGGTAGATTAACCCTCTAATACCCAACCCCGCCTTTAGACGGGGTACACTTTGGAATTTTGTGTATTTTTTCGTAGCTCATGATGATTTCATTTTTGTCTTATACCTTGACTCATAACACGCATATAAGAAAAGTTTTTTATGACTTTTGAAACTTTTTATGTATTTTTAGAAATTGTTTGAAAAATTGCATTCTTATATAACCTACAAATGCCTGGGCTTCATTTAACGTGTAATATAAAAAATCGTACCTTTTATATTTTTCTACGATTAACCTATCACAAAAGAAGAGCCTGGTGGTATTAAAATCATTTCAAACCTGTTTTTCCGTTAGTTACACGGAAAATAAAATACGCATCGAAAAAAAAATAAAAATTTAATATTTTTAAAAATACTGTAACAATTTAAATTTTTATTATTGCCAAAAATCAACAACTAGAAAAGGCTTCAAGAAAAAATGAAAAAAGCTAGGGATGTTCATAAATAAAAATTATAAAAATCAAAAACCAAAATTTAAAAATTTTCGAATAAAAATAAATAAATGCCCAAAACGTGTTTAAAACGATTTTAGATAACGAAAAATAATACTTAAATCGAAAATAAAAATTTGGGTATTAGAGGGTTAATTAAAAATTTCTATGGTCAATTTGACAAATTTAAGCTGGGAATGAATAAAGTTAAAAGAAAACAACATTTGCGGATATTAAAATTTATAAAAATTCTCGTGAGCAGTCTGCCAATAAATAATAATAATACTTGATCCACTTATCCCACCCCATTGAAAAGTAGGGATAAGTGTACCATGTACAATAGACTGATGCAAATTTTGAAGTTTTAGCTCCCCTGTGCTTAAACGATGTCAATTATAATAAAAATCACTCTCCCAAAATTTGAAGTGATTTGGAAGAAATTTGGTTGTGCACACGTCATTTGAAGCTTATATGCAAAAGGCACACCTTTTGTGTTCAGTCCTCTAACTACTCGTCATAATGATATATGGAAAAGTGAACATACTCTTCTCATGTGAATCCTTCCCAGCTACAACTTTACCGAAGACCACATTTTGATTGGACGTATGGATAATTTCTTATCATTGATAACAAAGTCTAAATCATGCTGAGATGATCATTCATTTACTTTCAGAGCAACACTGCTTTTTTGCTGTAGAACATAGTAGCCTGGATTACTTTGATCTACTCTACCCGCCAGGAGCATCACTGTTGCCTGCCGAGCAGTTGGTTAAGCATGCAATATGCAAACCCACTTTATGATGATGAATAGCAATTTATCCTGACGTCCAATCGAAATGTGGTCTTGGGCAAAGTTGTAGCTGAAAGGATTTCACATGGTTAGAGTTTGTTAAACTTTCCATAAAATATTATGACGACGAGATAGAGGCCTGAACACAACAGGTTGGTGTTTTCCATATTAATCTTCATATAAACTTCAAATGGCGTGTGCACAGTCAAATTTCCTCCGAATCACTTCAAACTTTGGGAGAATGCTATTTACCATAGCAAAAATCGTTTAAGCATAGGGGAGCCAAAATTTCAAAATTTGCATCACTCTAATGTACAATATATCTATATTTATTTATAAAAATCACATATTTTTCATTGTGATTCATTCAATTAGAACTGAAACTCTCACCATGTGTCGAAAAAACTAATAGTATTCGATTTTAGACAGAGATACAATGGATTTTTGAATGAAGGAAAACAATTTTCAAATAATTTATTTTTGCATTGATAGCTGCTTACTTGTTTTAGTGTACGTGTAATGCCAGTTTTGCAATAGTATCAGTATGGGTGTAAGAATATAACCTAAAACGTAGAAATAGTGCGAAAACATTCAACATATTCATGAATTTATGCTTAATATTGGCGAATGATCCACTTACTTCACTGATACACTTCCCCCACTGTACCTTATCATAACTTTTTTCCAAGATTTTTTTTACATTTTTTGTGTTTTCTACAGTGTTGTTTGTAACATAAAAACCCGTGTATTTGCTGAACATGCAAACACTCTATCTTCTGAAATAACAAATTTATTCAAAAATTACTCTTTTCAAGGGGTAGTTCAGGTTCCAATATCTGCTTCCGACTCGAAATGGCGCCGACAACTCTTAGGATGAAAAAGACGCATGTTCCTTTCCGGCAGGTGATAAAAACGTTTTTCCTTATGAGTCATACGTTTTTACTATAAAAAAATAAGTATTAAAAAGTAGAAATTGACCGATACCTTCTTAACTTCAAAATATAAAGAGTTGTGATGTTCAACAAAAAACACTAATTTAAAAAAAATTGTGAACGACATAAAAAAAAATTAAAATATTAAAAAAAAAAATTAATAAATTGTCACATTTACAACACCTGTGATAATTTTCAATCATGCTTGATTCTTTTAACACGACATGCTGCGTCTAAAAAGGATTTATAATTTCTTGATTTTAATACACAAATTAAATATCTTACGCTGTTGTCCTCCTATTTGGATTCCTTGGGCTACAAATGTCCTTCCTCAGTTTGAACTTCAACTGATTGAGGTGTAACGTATGTAACACATTTTATAAAAGCTTCCACATTTTAAGCTGGTATGTCCTACCGACGGCTTCCACGAAAGAAAAACTATAGAAAGTGTTAAAGGGATCACCATAATGTTCAGGGAATTTAATTTAAACCTAATTAAACATGCTTCCAACACTCGTTGCTGATCTAGAAACATCTGTTCAAAATGTAACTGGATGCAGATTGGCACAAAATTTGCCTAATGTTCAATTATGTAACTAATCAATTTGATCAAATTTACCTGTTTGACCGACGGTACTATGACGTTAGCAAATGCTACTTTTACAGACCGGTTACAAGCCAAATTGGTCGAAAGGATCCTATCAACAGGTTTGCACTGATTTGAGTTCAAACGGATGGACAGGCGAAATGAGGAAAGTGACAAAAAAAACTAGCATGGCTAGCCAGCTTAATACGGCGTCAGACAAACCTCTTTTTAGTCAACCTGAACCTATGACAACAATTGCCGCCTCATTTGTTTTAGGTTTTTGTTTGCGGTCATTTTCTGATTACACAATTTTGACTTTTTGGTTTACCGTCATCCGGCTTGATGTCGGCCATGGGGGTGACTTTGAGTCACTATTTTACTAATATTAGAATAATTTAAAAAAAAAAAAACAATAAGAAAATCTCAAGAAACGTTTCAAATAGTCATTATGTTGTAATGGATTTCTCCCTCGACGCTTTTACTAGCCGTGAGATGCATCCAGAAGCATGGTTAATGTTACAATGATAAATCCTACTGCTATAGTTGGGGTTTATTCCATTAGGACCTATCATAATTGCCAGGAAAAGCTTTTCTAATATACAGTGCGCATCGTACTCTCGTGCTGTGCATACACGAATTCTTTCTGTTGATGGAGATCACCTAAAGTAATTATACAGTACTTTACAGTGCTACATTTTATACCTTTTGTTCCCTTTTCGATCGTGGTTAATTTTCCGAGCAATAAAATTTTTAAAATTAAGCAAATTTGTAGTGTTTTCTTCTCAAACATGTTTGATGGTCTTCTTAAATTAAAATTTATGCCAATCGTTTCTTCAAAGTTGAATTTACAGGCAAATACATGTAGAAAATATGGTTTTGCTCGGTTTTTTGTTCTGTAAAATAAATTTTATGAGCAATCAAAAATTTACATTTTACTCCAAACATGTTCAGGGCGGTTCAATATTTAAAAAAGTTCGAAAATCCAATCTCTCTCACCACCCTTACCATAAAAAAAAAGTTTTGTGAAATTTTCAGCATTCTAGGTGGTGATTTTAAGGTGGCCCAAAGACGATGTAGATTGGTATGGAAAGTATTATGGAGAAATTTTGAAAACTGTTCCAAACTCGTTAGTATTCTAATAGAAGTACAAACTTATCATCCCATAGTATAAACTAATTCTTCTAGCCACAATGAAGAAATTTGCTGAAGCGAGATATTCAATCTGTCAGATAGCATCAGAGATACACATTAGTTTGTTTGCTATTATTTGGCTTAATTTGGGATCATAGCCCTGTAAACATCTTAAAAAATCCCACACAAAATTAGTTCAAAAGGGATTTGTTTGTTCAGCAACATCCTTCATTAAGGTTTGAAGAAGGAGTTTTCACTATGGTTTGATAAATTTGTACTTACATTATAATACTAGCGTTTTTAGAACATTTGTCAAGCTTTCTCCATAGTAATTTCCGTATAAACCAACTTTGCCTTTGAGCCACCTTCAAATCACCACCGAAAAAACTTAAAATTTCACAGAACTCTATTTTTAAGGTAAGGATGGTAAGAAACATGTGCAAGATTGGATTTTCAAACATTTAAATTTGAGTCACCCTAATGTACATAGACTGATGCAAATTTTGAAAAAAATGGGCCCTTATGCGTAAGCGGTGTCAATTATAATGAAAATCATTCTTCCAAAATTTGAAGTGATTTGGAAGAGATTTGGTTGTGCACACGCTATTTGGGATCGTTCAAATATTACGTAACGCAACAGAGGGAGGGAGGGGGTCTTACATAGTGTTACGGTGCATACACAATTTTTTTTTTTGTTCGGGAAGGAGGGGAGGGAGAGGGTCTAAAATTGGCAAATTTTGTGTTACGTAATGTTTGAATGAACCCTTTGCTGAAGACCACATTTTGATGGGACGTAAGAATAATTTGTTATTATTGATAACAAAGTCTAATCATGCGGAGATGATCACTCCATGACTTTCAGAGCAACACTGGCTTTTTACTGTAGAACATAGTAGCCTGTATTACTTCGATCTATTTGAGTGTACGAAGGTATGGTGCTGCCATCTGGCAAAAGTTTGCTCGATACGTGAAGCGTCGAAAATTTTACCCGGTAAAGTATTGTCTGTCTCAAGATAAATTCAATTATCGCGATTATCTGCCCATGTCTCCAAATATAAGCGCAACGGTCACTGATCATACAGAACCTTTAACTTTGAAACACAGTATATGGATCATACGTTGATAGACTTTTGATGAGCTACATTTTAGGCATATTATTTTGAGTTTTATGTTTTCTTCTCAATATGCTGCTGATTTTATAGCTTATCAAAAGTCAAGTTGAATTTAATTAATTTAGGTTTTGAATTTTAAAAAAGCATTTGAAAATTGACTGCCTATGCTTTCCCATGTAAAAAAATCGGAGCTTCACCACGCATAGGGTCAACTGTGGTAATTACCTTTGTAGTCGCGAATGCTTCCTGCCAGGAACTTCACTGTTGCCTGCCGAACAGTTGGTGAAACATTCTACATACAAATCCACTTCGTGAGGATAAATAACAATTTATCCTGAAATGTTGTCTTCGGCAAAGTTGTAGCTAGAAGGATTTTATATGAGAAAAGTTTGTTCACTTTTCCTTAAAATATTGCGAAAATTTTCCCGTTTATGGTAGCCGTAAAGGTTTGCCGCAACTGTCAAAACTACATTTATAAGCAAACAGGTTAAAAATATGATTTATTGAAATTTTAATCAAAATAAGTTTTAAATGTAATGTCGAATTTCAATTTCTACTGAAAGATGTTCTCTAAACTAGTTATTTATTTATTTATTTATTTTTATTTTTTTACCGGAGCAGGGAAAAGCCCGCTGGAGTAGAATATTCTGCATATTTATCCTTCCTCCAACAGGCATAAAACCTCCTCATCTTTTCAATTTCACAATTCCAATAACATTCATTTTCACTTTTTCACATTTTTTTAGTGTAACTTTTTCCAAAATTCCAAACCGCGGTACTTTTTCCATAAGACTTTGTCGAATAATACAAACTAGCGTGCATATTCAGAGCACCAAAGTTTATGCATTTTTTGCATTAGCACAAGTCTGCTTCGTTAGGGATGCTCGAATGTTTTTGTTTGCATTGCATGCAATGTTTGTCTAGTAATCTAAGGTCATTCGGTTAAGAAAACCTTAAATTACAACATTTGCGGTAAAATATAGGGTGTCCCAGAAAGTATTGGCACGACTTCACCACACTGCCATTTCTAGACTAGTGCAGATAAAATCTGATATTAGCACGTTATGTTCTTGCACTTATCAAAAGCAGATTCTGAATTTTGAGTGATTTTTTCGCTACCTCTTTGTTAATGGTGTTATATTTGTGGAAGCTCTTCTTATCAGTTTTGCACAAATCGCGTTATTTTTGAGCGACTTTGTCGTACAACATTTGGGCTAGGTCATAGAGTACGTACAATAAACACCTGAAAAAAATATATCATTGCCGATACGATAAACGACCTTATCATTCCTTATTTTATTTGAAATTATAACTTAAGTACATGAAATTTGAATAGAAACTAAAAATCCGTATTTAGCTGTGGTCAATTTATGCAAGGGACAAAATCAAGTTCTTGTATGTCCATAAAAACATGTAAAAACCTATTTTTTTGTTGCCTATCCGAAAGTATAGATATTTGACATTATTTATGGATGACCCCATAAGTAGATTTTAAATAAATAATTTGTATTTATGACTACCGTGGTAAATCAAAATCCGCACGGTACCAATATCCGGACACTCTGATTGTATCAATTAATGTTAGTTAAATTTTGAAGATAGTATGTTTAGTTTTTATTCACTCCCTTTTACATGAACAATGCTGATCATCTTACATGCATTTCTAATCTAGTAACCACTGGTAATTAGTAAAAATAAAAACAATAATTTGGTCATGTTGGACGTCGTTTCGTCGCGATTTAACTTCATCTCAAGTTGAACGATCGATGAACGCGCAAACAACGTTTGTTTGAAGGAAAAGTTTGAAAAATATATTCTTATAGATTGTTTTATTCAAAATTGTTTTAAAAGTTATATTTTCGAAGTTAGGTGACTCCAATATCATTAAATATGTTGGAAATATACATTTATTGGTGTGTAAAAAGACTGTCCGGGATTATGAACCAGTGTTTTATGATCCGAACATCACGTTAAGGTTCCCCTAGAACTAGTGTTAGAGAGATTCCTGGAAGAAAAAAAGAAATAAGTGAAAACTAGAAAAATAACTATAAATAGTGTAGTGAGTATTGGGAATGAAATTGATATTTATATAAAATGTCTGTATCTCCAATAATAGCTGTTCGAGCCACATCGAATATAGTTCAAGCTACATGTGCTTCAGCACAGGTAATCAAACCACTATTATTACAAACGTGTTATTCTTTTTGCCATTGTTGGGCAAACGCGAACAACAAGTTTATTAAAGATTGTTATTTAATTGCGTGTTGACAATATTTTCAATAAAATTTAACTGATATTGTGTCATGGAACCACTAGGTAGCCAATGTTACTTTAGATAACTGAAAATATCTTTGATGAATTCTAAATGACATTCTGAAAATTTTGATGTGTCACACGGCTCAGTTCAATCAAATGATTGTATTGGCCACTTCTCCGGGAATCCAAGAACCTGCTACAGAGCCACTGTGTTGACCAATATTGACTTAGATAACTAAGTGAATATTTCATGAATTCTGTATGAAATTCTGAATAGTTTGATGTGTCGCATGATATGAATGTATCAAATACATGAATTCATCACTTCTCCGGGAATTCCGGAACCTGTTACGGAACCAATAGGTGGCCACTACTTCGGATGCCCTGGGAACCGTTTAATGGCCTCCGGAAATGACCCCTTTGCCACTTAATAACCAGTAGTGCCCTAAACAACTAATCAGTTGATTACATACCATTTTCAATGCATTTTAGACAAAATACTATGTTTCACGATTCACAATAAATTTTGCTCTTACAAATGCTCTTGCAAAAATGACCAAACCTTTGGCACCGGTTCTGAGCGGCAAAGTCCAACCAAACCAAGATTTTTAGCCATATTCACAAAATATAAGCCTTAGTAATAATTTTGAGTACAAAAACATTTATATTTGGTGAAAAACGGCTGCGTAATTCGTATGTCAAATCCGAGTCAATATGACCCGAACACCTTAAACGTAACTTTTTTTGTCCAGCCCTTCAGAATTGTTCTACAAAATATGTTCAAACGTGAAACTTTTATTTTCCACAAAAGATTTAAAGTCACAAAAGATTACATAATAATAGGAAATAACAAACAAAAGTTGTGGCGCTTTGAAAGTGCGTTTCGGGTCATATTGACTCGAACACCGTAGGAAGGTTAAGTACCAACAAAACATAAAAATAGGATCTGTGCTGGCTATATAAGAATTGATTTTCTAAAATCAAAAATTTTTATGTCAAAGGTTATTTTATCAAACAAAATTATCATAGGCAATATATAAAATGCCCCAAGGAAAAATACAAAAATAAAACAATATTTATTTGTTTGAAAAAATATTGTGATTCTCGTTGTAAAAGTCGTGCCCATTCTTCTTCTTGGCATTAACGTCCCCACTGGGACAGAGCCGGCTACTCAGCGTAGTGTTCCAAGAGCACTTCTACAGTTATTAGCTGAGAGCATTCTTTGCCAAAGTTGCCATTTACACATATTCGTGTGGCAGGTACGATGATACTCTATGCCCAGGGAAGTCAAGAAAATTTCCATTACAAAAAGATCCTGGACCGACCGGGAATCGAACCCAGACACCTTCAGCATGGCTTTGCTTTGTAGCCGCGGACTCTAACCACTCGGCTAAGGAAGGCCCCAAAGTCGTGCCCATACTAGGGTTTATTCACAAATTTCATAACGATAAAAATGGTCCTTTTTGACACCCACCCACCCCCTCGTAACGCATTTTGCATGAATATTTTTCGAATTTTGTATGCACTGTAATATCTTAAGGACACCCACCCACCCCTTCCAGCGTTATGGAATTTGTGAATGGGCCCCTATCTGGGACACACTATATGACATGATTCTCATGCCGTTTCAGTGCACCAAAAATGTATTGGTTTAAATGTTCTCTGAGAAATTTGAACAACCCTAGAAACAATTTCTTCCTACCGTACTAAACTTTGGAATGTGGACATGAGATACGTGAAAACAAAATGAAAATCGGTTGATGTGGCTGGTTGAAAGTTTAGGTACAACTGATATTTGCTCCCGGGGCTTCTAATGTTAATCGACTTTTAGAAAAGATTAGTCATCTATCCATTTTGAGCAAAATTAAATAAGTTACATGAAAAATAATATTGAAAAGTTTATTGCAGTTTATTTAAATCTCCAGTATCTTTAATTAGGTACACTAAGGTTTTTTTACGCCGGTCGATATCCCGCGTAAAAAAACTGCGTTAATTCGAAAAATGACAACAATAAAAACTTAAATTTACGTAATGTTTTAGATTTGAGAGTTGTCAAATCTCCTTTGAGCTTAAAAAAGCAATCATATTGGATTACCTGTGCATTCAAAGTATTTTACTTTTTTCGGCGTATTGAAGCAATATCAATAAAAGAATACCGCGTATCTTATTTGTTCGAATATTTTCTTAAACATATTATTTAAATTTTTATGAAATAATATTTTCACCTTCACTAAAGCCTTAAACTACGTTTATTCATATCTCGCCCTAAAAACCATTGGTAACCGAGTGCGTAGCTAGTTTTTTTTTTTTTTTTGATCCTCCTCTCTCTCCTAGTGGTGATAGTTTTCATCCTGGTCCATTCAATTGTTTAGAAACAAAGAGCTACATACTCGGTTACCAATTGCGAGATCACAAGTTATGTAAGATATATTATAACTTGGTTCAAGGCTTAAGTGATGGCGAAGAAACAACTTAGTACAGTGAAACCTCCATGAGTCGATATTGAAGGGACTATCGACTCATGGAAATATCGAATCATGGAACAGCAATTCTTTGGAAAGCTGCTTCTAGGGACCATCATAGTAACCATGAAATTATGTTTCCAGTATGGTTCCATGAGTCGATATCGAGTCATGGAACATCGACTCATGGAGGTATCACTGTAACTTATCTAAAAAAACATCTCAAAAGTCTTAAAATTCTTGAATTCAAATCAAGACCAAAATGTGAGACATGGAATTTTTTGCATTTAAAAGCTGCTACTATCTACCCCATCAACTCATGCAAATTTATTCACTATCAGATAGAAGGCTATCAGAACGCATGTTTATACAATGAGATTGGATGAATGGACGGATATGTGTCTGTGATGGACGGAAGAAGCTGTTAGACGTGCGGCAACCTAAAAAGAAGTTCGGGTTATACTACGCTCAGACTGATATCAAAAATCATACTTCTTATTTCCAGTGAAAACTAGGTGCAGGTTTTCTAATATGAAGAGATTCTATATAATTGTTTCTAGCCTGAACGTAGTATTATGTAAGATCGGTTTGGTGTCCTTACTGCACTTATTCGTAATCTCATACTATACAAGTGAGGTAAAGACACCAAACCGATCCGACGTAATCCCGCAGTATTATTCGCAACCTACTAAATATTTCTAATCGTATCTGTTATGTCCGTAATGCTCTATATTCCAATTTTTTTTTGAGCTGGTCGACCTACTTTGGTTTTTCTAAGTTGCTTAAAAAATCATCGTTCAATTATCAACAGGTTATATGTTAATAGTGGCAATAACTTTGCATTTGCATATAAATTTGTAACATTGAAATGCTACCAAAGAATGAGTACCGTTTTGATTCATATTACGGACAGCTTCAAATTCCGGACACTCTACTTTGTATGGGAAACATTTCACGCGAAATGTTCAGTTTTTTCTGGCTCGTTTTAGTAAACTTTTTCCATAAATATCTTTGAAAATTTATAATACCCAACTACCTTAGATATCTCTTTGGTGGTTTAACGATTTCGATTGATGATTTGACTGTTCCATTAATGATTATCATGAGCTGTCCGGAATTCGATTTAAAGTGTCCGGAATATGAGGCAAAAGTGAGGCAGCGTCCGGAATAAGAATCATGAAAAGGCCACACATTTTGATTTATTTAAAATTATTGAAGTTGTGGAAGCGTATTCTTCACCCACCGTTCGAAAGTAAAGGGCTTCCGACGCTCGATAGCGCTAAGGAATCATACAGAATGATTTATTTTGTATTCTCTATGCTGGGTTATATTTCCCTGAGTCCTTAAGGTGATTATAGAAGGAAGCCACACCTCAAATTTTCAAGAGCACAAGACTTGAGAACCAAACAGCGCTCCGCGTTGAAAATTTATCCCATTGGTTACCACCAAACAGCATGCAATTTGATTGGTTTTCAACGCGAACTGATGTCAGATTCTCCTGTCTTGTGCACTTGAAAATTCAAAGGTTGGCTTCGTTTTACAATCACCTTAAGTGTCCGTAATATGAATCAAAACGGTATAAAGTTCATTCAAAATCCAATGCTGTAGAACACAGAACACATTTTTCATGTGAATTTATGGTGAATTTATGACGGTCTTCCCGTGAGCTCGATTTTATTTTCAAAAACGATGCCTTAATTAAAAGCTCAACTCAGATTAACGGAAAAGAATCATCAGTGATGCTCTTACTGACCGAATGGGATAAAATGGGACGCAGGAAAGCAGAATTTTGACCGAAACTACTAGTTTTGGCGAAAAATAAAATCGAAACACGAGCGAAAAAGGAATTGAAAAAAATGAAAATTTAGCTGTGTTCTAATGAAGAAGATCAAATTTTGTTTTAATCATGGCCATCATTTGCATATAAAGTGGCCCGTTTGGAATAAAACAAGTTCAACATCAACCGGATGCTGATTGCTTATTTTTCAGCTTTATGGAAGGGGTTTCGATTGGCCAATTCAAACACCGGATGAGGTCGATGATCCTGACGATGACGACGAACGTGTGCCCACAGCTGCAGAATTTCGTGAATGTTCGCCGAAAATAGATGGCCACGATCGTTGTGAGATGTAAGTACATGATTGGTTCTGTAGGGAAATGATTTCACTGGCACGTGTTTGTTAAGAGCCACCAGAAGAAATAAACGTTTTATGCCAGCGTAAGTTGCGAATCATTGATTGGTGTAAAATCGTGTAAATTGTTGAACACCTCATAAGAAAAGCACAGACTGACCAAAATATGATATAGGGTAACCTATAGGTTTCCGGATGAAAGAAGGAAGACCTCGACTGTTTTGAACAGCTCCGATTATTTTTGCCCATCTCTAATCGACAGCATGATCTTTTCCAGACAACCAAAATGTACGTATAACGAAATCACCTGGAGGCTTTGTATGTGCAACATTTCACTTATAAGATGTCGCGAAAAGGCGTTCTACGTACAAAAGTCGTATGATAACAAATGTTGGTTTAGCTGCTACGGATTGATTCGACTTAATTTGTACGAGCGTGCGGGACGAAACAAAATGTACAAATGAACTCAGAAAAAAGCCTTTTATGTTTCCTCACATCAATCTGACGATTTTATCTATTGTGTTTTGCGGGTTTGATGTGATTTGCATGATTAAACGAGTCATTACGTGAACTTTTTGCGACTTCTGGTTGTCTGGGTTGTTGTTAAGTATTGTTTCACACATGAAGTTTTAACTCTGAGGCAAATTAAAGAAATAAATTGCCATACAAGCTACCAAACTTGCATGCAAGCTTGCTTAAATAATCAAATTCTGCAAAAGTAAGACGTATGATATTTTTGGAATCGGCAATGGATTCAACTACTCTGATTTAAGACCGCACGGGACGTCATCATAATCACCCTATCCATTTCAAGAAGCAAATCCCAAGAACCACTCCATATATCGATGCGAAAATGTATCACTATGATTCTATATATGTAGTGCACAACCCAATACATTTTCAGCTTCATCGGTTCACTAAAACTCGAGATTTGCTTTCACAAAGTTTTGATGATTATTACTAGAGTGAGACGAAAGATAGGGAAAATAACACGGTCTCCCGTGTCGCCTTAAGATAATAGCGGTATTTTATTATTATTACTAGTGGTCCCGGCAAACTTCGTCTTGCCATCAAGTAGGCTGTTCAAAAACGCTATGGATCGTCCCATACAAAATGACAGTTCCGTTCGCTCTCGTTTATCCAATTTTTCTGGTGAATATCCTAGCACGGCGTGTATATGGAAAAGGTTTATCACAAAAAAATAGGCATCGCTAAATCTTTCACCACTCGAAAATATAGGTTTTAAGCTTTCATTTGACGTATTCCCCAAAAAAATCCACCGAGAGATCCCGAACATTTTTTTATTTAAAATTTTTGTTCTTTAGAGTACATTATTTTTAAATGTAATCATTGCAAAAGACAGCTTCGTTGGATAAAAGTTTTATTTCCATATAAATGTTCATAAAATAAATATACATACATATCTATTGAGTTTCATTTTGTTAAAAACAAAACTGTCCTATGTGATTTTGAGGATTTATTTAGCTATAGGACACTTATTTGATTAGATATGTTGTAAGTCCGACTGTTCACTTATTCATACTGTGGAACTATATCTAACCGAGCACTGTTTCTTTTCATGGTTCGAATACATTAAATTTATTCTTCTTCTATCTGGCATTACACCTCTGCTGGGACATAGCCTGCTTCTCAGCTTAGAGTTCGTTGAGGACTTAGTTATTGATTGAGAATTTTCTTTGCCAATCAACCGTCAAAGATTAAAAGTAGAATGGATCAACATTACAACGGCCTACGAAAGTAAATGGACTATGCTTAAGGTGATTATAAAACGAAGCCAAACTTTCAATTTTCAAGAGCACAAGACTAGAGGATCTGATAACAGTTCGCGTTGAAAATCAATCAAATTGCTTGCTTGCTGGTGATGACCAATGGGATAAATTTTCAACGCGGAGCGCTGTTTGGTTCTCGAGTCTTGTGCTCTTGAAAATTTGGGGTGTGGCTTCGTTCTATAATCACCTTAAACGCCCTGTTATCCAAGCCATAGCAAAAAGCTTAAAAATTCCTCATTAAGAATATTATTGAGACACTCGGAGTAAGTGACACTCCACAGACTTTTTTAATAATGTTGAAGTTATTTTGATGCTTTTAGCTTGGAATTTCAAAATTTAATGAGAATATAGTGGAAAATATTCCTGTTAAATCAAATCATAAAAATAATTCCACCGTGAAAGTGGTTTTCTGACAAGCAGAACATCAATAATACAATTTTCACAATTACTGCAGTAATTAATACACGTAAGTAGCTTACGAACAAGAAAGTTTTACCATTTTATACTCCTTTTGAATTGATATCATATTCATACAATACATGTTTTCAACATGAAATATGGTTCATTATGTTATTATTGGTAACGGTAAGTAAAAAAAAAGTAAGTAGGGGAAAAGCACTAATTTTCGACCCACAAGAATTCTGTGCCAATTTTCGGATTGTCATACAAAGTAGGCCAAAATTGTATGAATGGGTCGAAAATTAGTGCTGGGTCGAAAATTGGTGCTTTTCCCCTATTATGAGGAAGAATAAAAAGTTAAATTTCATGTGTCCACTTGCCCCGTAGAGTTGAGTAACTGCAATTTACAGTAGATTTTTATGACTTTATTCTAAGGGTTTCATTATCTCGAAAAGATACCTTCCCATTCGTGCGGACATCGGCGAATACAGGGTGCAACTTTTATAATTTTTTGGGGTATTTCATGAAAGCAACATCAATCAAGTGACTGCATTTATTGGTCGTAGCAAAATGAGCTCCATACAGCATGCATTTTACATACCTTTTGGAGCTTTTTGGGGGGTTTTGCAATGATACCGACTCAAGAGTCTGCCTTGAGCTCTGCCTCTGTTTTTACAGTAGCTCCATAAACTTAAGTCAGGAGGAGTCAAATTAGGATCTCCAAAATCAAATCATGTGTCCCTTTTTTATGTCAGATGTCCATGGAATTCACGTTGCAGAGACATAATGAACAAACTTCCAAAGATATCGAATTTAATCGACTGTTTCGTACTGTTTGAAAAACAAAAATTGACTCAATGATTCTTTTGGTCTGGTCCAAACTGTTAGTACTTACTTGGTCATGGAAAGGCGTTTCTTGAATCTTGAATAGATTTTCTGTTCATCAAATGTGGCATTTTTGCCTTATTTACGAAGCCAGATTGTGCCTGTTGACCACGATTTTTTCAAAGATATAACAGTTGAGTTAACACTCTATTACAGACTAACACAGACTATTTTCAATTCAAAGAGTCATTATTTTGGCATGTTATTTTTTATATCATATTAATTGTGGAAAATATGACAATATTAACCCAGCAGCAAGTGATTGATTTGTAAATTGATTTGTAAAAATGGTTCAAAAGAGCTCTATTTCGTATCAATCGTTTGGCAGCGTCCATTTATTACGTAACGCTTAAATCGGAAATTTTTGACCACCTCACCCCATCCCCCTCCGTAACGTTTTTTGTATGGAAAAATTAAACGCTATTCCCCCCCCTTCCCCTAGAGCGTTACGTAGTTTGTGGAATTTTCAGAATGGTTGATTATTTTTTTTGTATTTATTTGTTAGGCACTCCGTGCACTTGGCCACTACTATGCCGAGGATCATATATACAGAATCTATTTATATTCTAGTTCTTATTGCTATTTCTCTCATACCGAGCAGGTAGAGGAGAGTGTTGCCGTTGGTCCAATCCATATCCATATCGAAGTCCATTGGTGTGCGGTGGTTCATTTTGCCATGTATATGTGTCGTGTGAGGCAACAGCCTACAAAGAGGGTCAGTGTGACTCAGTCTCCATCCGATACTGACGAAGGATGGATGTGTTCCCCTATACACAGTCCTTCGTGCGGCGACTTCTGGTGGATGGACGGAGTTTTTTGTGTGGGGGGATTGGGAATCGAACCCATGACCTTCCGCTTACGAAGCGAAACCGTAACCTCGAGGCTACGAGACCCCCCTTGAATGGTTGATTAGTCGAGTATATTTTTCTTACACACAATATAAAAAATAATAATGATAGGCGAATCAAATTCTCAGTTAATGAGTAACCAAAGAACTCTTATTTGAGAACCTGGCTTTGTCTCAATTGGGGTTTAATTCCAGACAGAAGGAAACGAAAATTAATCTTTTCTAAATATGAACAGAAACAGTTATACACTAGAATCAAATACACACTTAAATCCGAATGCCGATTTCAGCTGCGCGTCTGAGAACAAATTAATCAAAAGCAACGATGGACAAGCTGTGGAGCCCCCGCCGCTAGATGAGGTTAGAAGAGCGATTAAGGAGTTGAAGAACTGTAAGGCTGCTGGAAAACACGAGCTCCCGGCTGAACTTTTCAAGCACGATAGTAAGCAGCTGTACGAAATACTGCACCGTACTCTGTTAAGGATATGGGAGGAAGAAGAATTGCCTGCTAGCTGGCTGGAGGGCCTCATCTGCCCTCTGTATAAGACGGGCCACAGATTGGAGTGCGCGAATTACCGAGGAATAACGCTCCTCAATTCGGCGTACAAAATAATGTCGCGTGTTCTGTTCAACAGATTGAGAATGCTGGAGGAGTCCTTCGTCGGCGAATACCAAGCTGGTTTTCGTGAGGGCCGATCAACGACGGATCAAATGTTTACCTTGCGACAAATCCTTGATAAGTTCCGGGAATACAACTTGCAGACTCAACATCTGTTCATTGATTTCAAGGCGGCGTACGATTCAGTAAAGAGAAATGAGTTATGGCAGAACACGGTTTTCCGGCGAAACTGATTAGACTGATTCGTGCAACGTTGGATGGATCGAAATCAAGTGTGCGGGTTGCGGATGAGACTTCAACCTCCTTCGTAACCTTAGATGGATTGAAACAAGGAGATGCGCTTTCGAACCTTTTGTTCAAAATTGCTCTTGAAGGAGCTATAAGGAGAGCGGGCGTGCAAAGAAGCGGTACCATCGTTACCCGGTCGCAAATGCTCCTGCGTTTTGCGGACGATATCGATATAAGGGGTCGTCCATAAATGACGTAGCTTTTTAGGGGGGAGGGGGGCTTCACGAATTTGTGACGATGTGTGACGAGGGGGAGGGAGGGGTCCTAGCTAGTGGACGTAGCATTTTGGATCAAGCCGCTAAAATAAGAAGCGCTGAAATAAATGACACACATTTTTTTTTTATCAAACTTCTTTTTTCATTGTTTGACTTATAAAGTTGGGTTATAAAATGATGATTCAGCTTCAAAACATTCATATGACAGGATTGAAAAAAATGTAACAAAATTTAAGATTTTCTGTAGTGCAATATATTCATGTAACAATAAATTAATTTATAAATAAATAAATTAAAAGATAAATAAATTAATTAAAAATCAACGCTTTAACGACTTGGAAAACATTGTTTTAGTTTTATTCATATATTCTGTTAGAGCTTATTTCTTGAAAAAAAAAGTATGTTCGTTTTGGCAAATATTACATTCAAACAAGATATTCATTCCGTGAATTATGCTCTCAAGGTTGCAGAAGATCTGCACCCAATCAACTCATCGATTTGTTTTGATATATCAATGCTCTTGATGGAATAGCCTGAATAAAACTTGATGGAAAAGCCTGGACAACAGATTCGAGTGTTATCGAAATTGTTCTATCATTCAGTTTTCTTAATAACTTGGTAATTTGAAGAAAGATTATTTTTAGTATTTAATTGTATCGTTATACTGCCCATAACTGCATAACAGTCACATTCGACATTTTTGACAAATTGGATTTAATAGCATGGAGAGTCATCAAATGATAAATACTTTCGATCAACTTACTAAAATCTGTGAGATTGTTCTAGAAAACTCGTAAAAAATACCAAGTTGTTTTGTCACATTGGCAATTGTAACCGCATAACAGTCACATTGAGATTATACATGAGCCTCATAATGTAGTAGAAATGAAATTTCTATCAGAATTATTTTCTGACTATTCACCCAATATGCGATATGAGTTGTACAAAATTTCAGCCTCGAATAAGCTCTTTTGAATTCTTAATGATTTTTTGAAATTTTAGTTTCCTCCCGTACTGCAGTAAAATGCAAACTCGGTATCCCATTTACTCAATGCCTACTTTTGTCGAATGTTACAAATATGCAGTTATGGGCAGTATAGGTTGTGTAAAATTATTTCAGTATGGGGAACGATAATTAAGTTAAGCTGAAATAGCAATAAAGATGAATAAATTGTACAATAATCGCTTAGATTTTCTGAACATTCCAATTATTACAAGTGTAATCTTTTCTACATCTGGCACCTGATTGATAAATGGATTTGAATTTGGATAATAATGACGAATATCAATTTCAAATCAAATATATAATATCTTGATCTTTTTCATTGAAATCTGTTTCCTAACAACGAATAATTAAAAAACAATCCTCTAATATAACTAAATTTCTTTTAAACATATTAGAAAATCTATGGTACCCCAACTCGTTACTGTTAGCTTCATCAATCCAATCAAAGATTTTCCCCTTTTTTCTATATTTTCAGCTGTAAACTAATTGTTCATGGTAACAACAGCAAAAGTAATACAATTTAGTCAACAACTTAAATAGGAAAGTTCATTTAAAACTGTTTTCCAAATTACTTTTGAGCGCTACTGCAAATCAAACATTTATTCGTTAGATTATCCTTACGTTTCAGCCAGTAATTAATAGCAAAATCTGTATTGAACTTTTGAATTCCAATTATTTGTTTTAACCCAATTGCTAAGGAAAACAAATAAAAAAATTGTAGGGGGGGGGTAAAATGAATCTAAAACTGATATTATTGACCTAGTAGGTTTTACAGTCTTTCTTACGTATTTTTTCGATATTTTTCCGTGTTTATTTTTCATATTTCTTTTTATTTTCATTGTTTTATTTTTGAGTCTCGATTGCAATAATCCTTAAAGAAACGTATTCCGGAAAAACCTTTGGAGGAATCCTCGAACACTCAGTAACTCTAAATGAAATACAAAAATGAAATCATTCTGAATTCTTAAAAAAAGATAGCTGAATTCTTTAAAAAATAAAGCAGTCCATGAACATTTCGAGCAGGCAAGCATGGGAAACACTCACTCAGTTATTGCTTTTTCCACGCACAGTAGGAAGCGAGAAAGCCGTTTCTTCAACCAAGCCGAACGTTTCAATTTCCAGTGACCATTCTGCGTTTCAGCGAGCACTAAGCGAAACAAAAAACGGCAACTGATTGAATCGCTACCGATTCTGAAAGCCGAATGCAAAACCGAATGATTGTTTACATTCTGATTCCGTTCGAGTGGTATTCAGGTTTGAGTGTTGATGAGCGTTCACTGACTGGAAATCCACACCTCGGAATGATTCAGTGAGTAGGAACGCGCTCATTAAGTGCAGTGCATTCGGCGAATGGATGCTAAATGCGTTCACTTGTGCCTCGCAGATACAAGTGTATTGATTGCTAGGGATTTCTTCAGGAATCATTCCATATATGTTGTCATGCTTTGAAGATTTTGTTGAATTAAATTGGAGTGTAATAAAGTACCTGTAACAATTATCCAAGGAATCCCCTAAGAATTTCTGGAAGAATCCCAGTAGGAATTCCTAAAAGAATTCAAAGAAAATGCAACGAATTTATGGAGAAATCGCTTGCAATATTTCTGAAGAAATTCCATATGGAGCTCCTTCAGAAGTTCCATGATAATATCCTGGGCGTATTCCAGAACGAACGCTTGAAAGGTCATCAGTAGAGATTCTACAAACAATTATCATAAGGTTCTTGAAGAATTAAAAAAAAAAACTATTTAAAAAACCAGAAGGAATTGCTCCGGAAGGAACTGCTTGAGAAATTACAGGCGATATTCCGAGAAAAATCATTGCAAGGGTTGTCTTCGAAAGTTCTATAGGATTTTTTTTGGGAGAAGCCGTTTCTAATTTTATCAGTGGCGCAACCAAGGGGGGGTTTTGGGGGTCAAACCCCCCCCCCCCCCCCCCCAGAGCCGAAAAATGATATGGCTTGCCAAGTACATTTTTTAAATTCAACACTACACATCATACAACTACAGAGCAGTAACTTAGTTTGATTCGTATTAACACTGGGAATGTTAGTGGTTTTCACAGTTATATTATTCTAAGTTGTGTTTATTTGAATTATTGAACTCTACAGGAAGTTTGATAATAACAAAATCATCTGTGAATTATTACTACAATAAGCTGATAAATAACAAAATTCTCTAGCCTGTTTTGAAAACAAACTGATCAGAAGGTCGGTTCCAAAGGCACGTTCCCCACAATTCTTCCCCACCATTGCCTCAGCATTGTGCCAAATTTGGTAACCTTCAGAGCATATGAATTCTTTGATTTGAAGAAATATCTGTATTTAGCTGGCAGTGGAAGCATTTGGCACCTTTGAAAATTTCGACAATTATTAGATTTTGTTAGTGTGGATAATGAATATTTTTGTTTATTTTTTCAATAAATCGCGAAAATAGGGTGTTAAAAACTTTTGGATTAATGTGACTCGGATTTGTCCATATAAGAAATATGGATGCATTAGCGTCCTACTCAATATCAAATCAATCGGATTACAAAATCATCCAAAACAAAGTTTGTAATTCCTAAATCATTTTACTATGCAAAAACATAAAACTTACTTAAATGCTTCAACTCGATTTTTTATATCAAAAATATCTTCTCAAAAAGTATTTTAGAATTTGCAAAACCCCCCCTAGAACCAAATCCTGGTTGCGCTACTGAATTTTATCAATAGGTTTTTTCAACATCAAACTATTTCGGACATTTAAATAAGACATACAACATTTGCAAATTAGCTGGGGTGCGTTAAATATTTTATTCTTGATCATACTTTGTATACGCTTATATGCATCAATGCTCGTTACTTCGACAAAAGTCATCTAACAGGACGTAAACGAATTTCAATACAACAAATACATGGAGACATTCGACCTTGCCGTTAAAAAAATCCTTTTTTCTGTTCTAGCGAACGTTCAGAGCTATGGGTTTCAACAAGTCATCCGGAGCAGTAAATGGATGAGGATTCGAAAAAACCGAATCCTACCGAGAATTTGTACAATTTTGAGTGATGTGAAACAGAACAAAAAAATAGGGAAAACAAATACTTAAGTAACATCACTTTCGAATGGTAGCAAAGGTGTAATCAAACAAACGATTACGAATTTAGAAGTCTTCATCCTGTTGATTCTTTTTCGGGGATTCATTTTTGAGGATAGTTTCCGCCTTGTTCTCATCCATACCTAGGGCCATAGTTAGGAGCCGAACCATACACTTGTGCTCTTCCTTCTTGTCGACACCTATATTTAGAGAGAGAGAATAAAAATATTACAATTTGATCAACTAATGATTTCTAAAAATGGATTCTTGCCTTCGTCGGTGACATCCTTCTCCAGCTGCAGCTTCTCTTGGGCAATCATGAGCATTCCTTCTTCAATCGTTCCTTCACTTACTAACTTATAAATAGTCACAGGCTTTGTTTGTCCCATTCGGTGACTCCGATCCTCGGCTTGCTTGTCGTTGTACGGATTGAAGTCAATGTCATGGATAATAACCTATGTGGAAATGTAAGTTGAAGTTTTAGACATAAGAGCAACTGGAGTACAAAAACAGAATATATAAATATTAGACAAGTACTCATCCTTACCGTATCAGCTGCAGTTAAGTTGATACCTAATCCACCGGCTTTTGTCGACAGAAGGAATATGAAAATGTTCGGATCTTGGTTGTACAGATCGATCATTTCCTGTCGCTCGGTAACAGCCGTTTGACCATCTAGCCGTAGAAATCCGTAATGCCGGATGTCCAGGTACTTTTCCATGATGTCCAGCATCATAACAAATTGACTGAAGATCAAAACTCGGTGGCCCTCGCGCTTCAGTTTAGGCAGTAGCTCGTCCAGCTGTCGAAACTTTCCAGATGCCACTATCAGCTGATCGGGAATGCGCAGGTCGTACAAACTCTGAAAACAATGGAATTTTTACACACAAAACTCGACTTACGCTACAAGATAACTCTAACTTACGGTATACTTCTCCTTAAGTTGCAGTAACTTGAAGTCTGACAAGTACGCAATGTCCTGAAACGTCTCATCGATATTTTTGTTCTTCCAATCCGAATCTCCGGCCAGTTTCCGGGCAATTTTACGAACCTCCGCATCCGAGAAGTAGTACCTGTTGTATAGAATAAACGTAGTTTTATATTAAAGTCTCGATACCAATTTTCTTTTATGTACCAGTAGATTGAACTATGGAATAAAACGTAGAGTAAGGTGGGGCAAAAGTTCGACCTTAGTGGTATAATCAAAGTTTCCAGGAAAATAATAGCAGATGAAACAAAACAAATACCATACAGCGAACCTTCAACAAATTGGCTATAATTTTGCTGAACAAACTTGTGTCTAAATATTTACCCATTTTTAGTTATAACAGTTTCAAAATTGATTGTCTTAAACGAACTTTTGCCCAGTAATGCCAGGCATACTTTATACCAGCCGTAAACTTATGTTTGCCGAAAAATAGGGAAAGCGTACCAGTTATGGCCATAGTGGTTCCCTATTTGGCCATATGTGAAATTTTGATAACTTCCACATTTTAAATATTTTTGAATGTTTTAACATCAAAACATATCTTAAATCTAACTACTACAATACACAAAATTTTTCAAAATTTGAAGACATGAAAGTAATCACGCATGGCGAAATAGGGAACCAATATGTCCATAACTGGTACACCTACCCTACACAATATTTTTTTATTAAAAAAATGCCCAAAACAGGGTTAATTGTAATACGCCCAAAAAATAGCAAGGGAATATGGGTATTTTTCAAAAACTACCACGTCACAATACTAATAAAAAAACAGTGTTCATGTGGGCACCATAGCCTAGTCCGTCTGAGTATTGGTCCTGGTAGAGGGAAAACTTGACAAAAGCCAGACCGAGGGTTCAGCCTTGACAAGTTAAGCTGTCAGGCAGCTCCAACTGAATACCATACAAAAAAAAATAATAAGGGGATAGAGACATTTGACATATTTATTACATTTGGCTCAATGTGATTTTTGAAAGTTAAATTCTTATCTAGCATGACCCCTAGATACTTAACTTCATCTGACCAATTTATCGTGACAACATGTCTACTTGAAGGTTTCAAATAAAGAGCTTTTGGTTTATGTGGGAATATTATAAGCTGAGTTTTGGAAGCATTAGGAGAAATCTTCCATTTTTGCAGGTATGAAGAAAAATACGTTCGGTAATTAATTTTACAATTAATCGTAATCGTTAACGAGGCACTCTTAATATATCACAGTTGATGTATCTATCACAGACGGATAGAAATAAACCGTTTCCCTACGCTTCCATTCGTTCATATAATTATAACATGCCTTCCACACGCCTGATACATAGGCAGTCTGCTAACCAAGCAAGCCTTCTTCTTTCTGGCGTTACGTCCCCACTGGGACAGAGCCTGCTTCTCAGATTAGTGTTCTAATGAGCACTTCTACAGTTATTAACTGAGAGCTTACTATGCCAATGACCATTTTTGCATGTGTATATCGCGTGGCAGGTACGAAGATACTCTATGCCCAGGGAAGTCGAGAAAATTTCCAACCCGAAAAGATCCTCGACCGGAGGGATTCGAACCCACGACCCTCAGCTTGGTCTTGCTGAATAGCACACAAGCAAGCCTCTCTGCCATAAAAATTACCCCACCCTTTCACCCTTCCCGCATGAACTGGCGTTAACGGTGGTATATACGGTCGACCGTGGGAGCCAGTTGAATGCATCATCAATTCCTTCTCCTTCCCCTCATTGGTCTGCATTCTGACGTGGCAGGTACCATTGTTGCCTAAAAATAGAAGATCACCAGCACATATACACCGAGGGTGTCTGTTAATCCCAAGCAGTCATCTGGTTGGTTCCTTGTGTAAGTGCAACTGATCTGGCGATACTGGAGTAGCACAAGGGTGGAGGGCGGCAGTCAAATGGGAGTAAAATTGAAAAGCCGCCAACCTAAGTCCAGAACCAGTTTTAAGGCTTAACGCGGAAAAGTAAAAAATATTGTTCGCAAAATTACAGGTAATCGATGCGCTTGAAAGATATTGTTTGCAAGCAGTTATTTGCTACGTGCTACTGCAGTGCGCTGTTGGCAATTTAATCAGCAAATTCGGCGTAATTCCCAAAATGGATGTTTTCTAGAAAATCGATTACGCCTTCACCATTGTTTGGTCGGAATTTTGTATGGTTGTTTACTTTTTAGAACCAGCGACACGTAGGGGTAGCAGTAAAGAGCCGCCAGTTCCACCCTTGGAGTAGCAACCACGGGCGGCCAATCAAGCTCAAGCTTGCTCGGTAATCGTTAACGAACAGTTCGTAATATTTTGACAGCCGTGTTTTGATTTAAATTACTGATCGTTCGGTGATTCTTAACTTTACCGAAAGCATTACTGAGCGCTGAGCGGCAGGGATGGGAAATGTACTGTAGCAAACATTTACCACCTCGACATTCACCTTTTTTCTACACGACCATCAAAATCCAAAGCAAACCATGACCGTTCTTTTTTTTTTTTTTTTGTCGGTAGCGATAGGGGTAGTACTGGCACTCTTAATCTGCCCTAAGCTCCTTCCCAGCATTTGCTTTTATAAGCCTCTATTGCGTTCATCACACAGACGTTCCTAAGCAATGTTGCTCAAATGGTCACTGTGTACGCTAGCAGCAATCAGCCCTTGCCGTAGTTTTGCAGTGTAGTAGTTCAGACTACTATCAAACTATGATAAGGCCTGAAATGCTACTAGAGTGGTTAAAGTGAAGAACGAAATAGTTTTATTAAAAGGTCCTCATTCCCCATTTCATTTCATCACTCACTATTGACACTTTTATTTTCGACACTATTACGTATAACACCGATTATCACTCATCAACTTTTGTAATACACTTCAGATATACTATCCATTATATCACTTTTCACAGCACACCATTTTCATATAAATTCATTGTTTTACCATTTACCATCTGTTATCATTACTAAGTAATTAAAAGATAATCAATTGAAATTTTTCATTATTTTTGTTGCTGTTGAGCCATTACTATTCGAACTACGATTTAGCACTACGATCAAGAAAGTTACAGTAAAAAAAATCACTTCGATCCATTCTTCTGCACTCGCTGTCATTATTAACGTTTTTATCATGTACGTTTGAAGAACTAGGCACAACTAGGCAATAAGTTTATATTTAGAGAAATGATTGCACAATGATTATGGCCATTATTAAATTAGTAGATTTCACATCATTATTACTATATTTTTACAAAACTATCAGAATCACTTCCACTTTCATTTTCAAATTTTCATCACCATAGATTTTATTATAAAATCATTATTAGCACCTTCACAATCACTAAATTTAATAACGACGAGTGTAACGCACAGTTCCACCAAACACCCATTCTTATGTTGCATTATAAAACGATTGATCACATGTTAGCTTCGAAACTTAACAACCATTACTGATTAGTACAAAGGATGCTACAGCTCGTGGTAAACGAACTGAACCATCAACAACCAGCACTGGTTTATAAGTAACTAATGAGCCCTGGCGGTCCCTCCGTTCGAAGAGGACCTGATAATATGCCGAAACGTATTAACAGATCCTCCGCCTGAATGCAGCCGTTTCATGATAAATCATGAACCGTTGGAGGTGTGCCAAAGTATTGGGAAGGTGATATGTTTCACAGACGGGTATTATTATGGTGCACCTTCTACTTTGGCACCGTCAAACCCTGTGATCGTGGCCAGGGAAAGCAAACCATGACCGTTCAAAACAAAAAAATGACACGGCTCTTCAAAACTGCAATCTTCTTCGCAACGTTTTTTCAAACCCGAATGCGAAATGACTCAAGCACAGTGGTGACACGATTTTTCCGGTTTTCGGGGTTTTGCATTTTTGCTCGATAAAGGCAACATGAAATTGAACTTGTTTATATGTGTTGCAACGGAATGATTGTGCTCTTGCTATTAGCGTTAATAGATTCCAATTAGTTGAAAACACAAGCGAAATATTAGCGATGAATTATTTAACATGTTTTTCAATCATTCACCTCGAGATGGCTGCCCGAAAACGGTCATAGTAGAGAGGCAAAAACAGTCAAGCAGTGTGTGAACCGTTGGCAGCGCAACACCTGATGGTATTCGAGTGTACGAAGGTACGGTGCTGCCATCTGGAAAAAGTTTGCTAGCTGCGTGAAGCGTCGAAAATTTTACCCGGCAAGGTATAGGAAGCGAAATTTCAAATGCTCATATAAAATTAACTACAATAGTTATCAGGGGTTAGGGGCCTTCCTTAGCCGAGTGGTTAGAGTCCGCGGCTACAAAGCAAAGCCATGCTGAAGGTGTCTGGGTTCGAATCCCGGTCGGTCCAGGATCTTTTCGTAATGGAAATTTCCTTGACTTCCCTGGGCATATATCATCGTATCATCGTACCTGCCACACGAGATACGAATCCGAAAATGGCAACTTTGGCAAAGAAAGCTCTCAGTTAACAACTGTGGAAGTGCTCATAAGAACACTACGCTGAGAAGCAGGCTCTGTCCCAGTGAGGACGTAATACCAAGAAGAAGAAGAAGAACAATAGTTATTTAAAATCCTTTCAGTATGTGTTGATATACTTTTGATAGGCTACATTATTGGCATATAATTTTGAGTTGTATATTTTTTCTCAATATGTTGCTGATTCTATAGTTGATCAATAGTCTAACTCCGTACACTTAACAGAATTTAATTAAAAAGTGTTTTGAATTTTTTAGAAGCTTTTGAAAATTGACTTCCTATGCTTTGCCATGTAAAATAATCGGAGCTTCACGCATAGCGTCAACTGTGGTAATTGCCTTCGTAGACGCAGAATTGATGCTGCTACTGCTTTGTGTTTTGGTTGACTGGCAGAATCGATGAACTGTGGCAAATTGTGATCACAGTTCCCAAGCCTGCTCAGCGGTTTATATTTCGGTAAAAAAGTTATCGGAGTCGGTGATATTTTCTAAGTGTGAAGGGTGGGATTATGAATATGTTGCTATTTAATTTAAATTATCACCTATATGGTTTCGCATTATGCATTTTACACAGTGTATTCTGTGCTTTTTCGCCTTTGGCGACTTTCGATAGATACCGATCTGGTTTTTTCGCTGCTGGTCTTTTTTGTGCTGAAATTGCAAAAAGCTTAGTCCTGCCTAGTATGAGTAGTAACAGGGCTGGTAGCAAGAAGCGGTACCGAAATAAGTGACTAAAAAGTGACTTTCGATTCTCGAAAAAGTGAATAAAAGTGACTTGAAAATCAAACCGTAATCAGTTTTATTTCAATTCTACTATACTGTTTTACGATCAATATGATAGAGAATATTCAACATTATCTACTGCAGGTAGTAGGTCTAATTGAGTATCATATTCTAAAAAAAAACTATTGTAATTCCAAAATTTGAAGATATTACTAACATATTTTTCAAACAGACAAAATAACATTTAGGCAAGTAATCCTTTTCTTAGCAGATTTCCTATCTTTCCAACTTTCCGTAAAATCAAAAATTTTGTCCTTTCACATTTTCATCCAAATTCTTAAAAAAGTCTTCGCTAAAATTGAATTCATTGTAAACTGTGTAGATCCCAAAATTTTTACATTACTTCAAGTTGATAAGAGTTAAAGATTCAGTCTAGAAACATTAAAAGCGTATAGATGAAGTTCCGTCAAATCTAATATTTACAGAAGAATACTTTCTATTTAGCTTGATTAGATTCTAATTTAACGTTTCTTCTTTCTATTTTGTGTAACTAGATCAAGATTAAGGAAAATATTATACTTGGACATTAATAAATATTTTAAATTAAAATAATGATAGAAGAT
The DNA here is from genome assembly GCF_002204515.2 of Aedes aegypti. Lineage (NCBI taxonomy): Eukaryota > Metazoa > Arthropoda > Insecta > Diptera > Culicidae > Aedes > Aedes aegypti. The sequence continues at coordinate 248,037,459 of NC_035108.1, forward strand.
CGAATATGATTGAAATGCTGTTTAAAACCAATGTATCACAGACGCCTACTAAGAGAGAAAAAATAGTTGATATAAGCCTGAGTGACATTTATATTTTCCATCAGTAAGTTTAATGGGAGGTACGTTTGGCCGAATAGATATTTAACATAAAGACGACAGGCCTAATATGCTGTTCTTCTGAGTTATGCTGTTAAAGTAGTAGTTATTGGCACTAAGCTTCTAATATTTCAATCAAAATTGCTAGGATACTTTCATAATTCACTTGACATAGGGGGTTATAGTCGGTCGAATTGTTATGAATTACGCAATAAAAAATACTTTAATACAGCGCGAAAACCATGAACCATATTTTGATATTAACATGAAGTTGTTCTGGTGATGACCTAACATAAAACTTAGCCTTAATTAAAAAGGTCTTTTCATAATTTTCTCCCGAAAATTTAGCTCAAAATAGTTGAAAAAAGTGACTTTAGTTAAAATGGCTTCGAAAAAGAGACTTTAAAGTGACTGGCTTAAAAATAGTGACTCGCTACCAGCCTTGGTAGTAGCTACGGTTAGGTTAGCTCAGATCAATCTTCATCATAAATGAACACCAACGATCAATCTTTGCAGACTCATGCAAAATGGTACAGCCCAAGTGGCGCTAATTGAAGAACGTTATTTTCGTAAGGGGAACTTCTATCTAGGTAACCTTGTGGACCCAGTTTTCGCTGTTTTCAGTAAAAATGAAATGACATACTCGCGTGTCATACCTTGTACATGCGTGCTCGTGAATAAAGCAATCATTGCTACACTCATTTCTGAGTTAACCACCAGAGATTTTTCTGTTGGTGACCTCAACAGGAAATACGTCTATTGTTCGGTATATTTACCTCATGATGAACCATGCCCAACGGATGACTTCAAATGAGTTGTCGTTGCGTAACAAAAAGCCTTCCGCTGATTGTGGGCAGTGATGCCAATGCTCATAACATCATCTGGGGCAGCTCAGATATCAATTTGAGAGACTCCAGTCTGATGGAATACTTGAGTAGTACAGATCTTGGATTACTCAACATAGGCAATCGCCCAACCTTCATGGAATTTGCTAGAGAAGAAGTGTTAGACATAACGCTCTGCTCGAATAGCATCATTCACGAGTTGACGAATTGGCATGTATCAGATGAGGAATCATTATCTGATCATCGCTACATCTTTTTTGAACATTCAAATGTAACTGCACAGCCTTTGCGTTTTAGGAATCCCCGGTTAACAAACTGGGAACTCTACATTGAATTGGTTGCGACCAAATGTCATAGATGTTCTCCGTCCATTGAAAATCCAAGTGATTTGGATGATGCCGTTGATACTACAACATCCTACATTATGGAAGCTTTCGATGAAGCATGTCCTCTTGCGGAATTCCGATCTGACTAGGCTAAGGAAACAGTGTAGAAGGAGTTGGAGCGGACGCCGTTCATCTGGATCAGAGTCAAGGCTTACAAGAAGGCTCTTCGTTTTGCTGAACGATCCGGCTGGAAAAAACCTTTGTACAAATGTTTCCAGTTTGAGTAAAGTCAGTCGGCTGAACAAAATGCTCGCAAATCTAAGGATTTCCAAGTGAACGAAATTTGCTTACCTAACGGTGACTTTACTTCTTCTGATGAAGAAGTTTTAGAACAGGCCTGCCCAACCTTTTTGAACCGCGCGCCAATTGTAATTGTAATTGCTCAATCCACACCCTGGCAGACAATTATCCGCCCATCTAGACACGGGCTGGGTGAGGACCTACCAAGCCTCCCCCGTTAACATGTCCTATACCGTTTAGCACACCGGGATCTTCCACAAGCAGGCGCCGGAATTAAAGCGGTCCCACAAGCTTCAGATACATTAAATAGATTTAGTCCCTCTGGCACTAAACCGAATGGCGCCCTCCGCTTCACCACTAGTACTGCTTCCCCACACGCCAAGCACAATATCGAAAGTAGTGCGTTGTATAGCAAATACAGTACACCACCTCCGACACTATGCCAAATGTACAGGAAAAACAGCACCAGTAAGAAAGCGGAAGGCGCACCACTCGGTTCAGTGCCAGAAGGACTATAAGTATAACGAAGAAGAAACGAAAAGATAGTAGAGTTGGTTCGGTTATTTGATTGCTGAAACGAAAAAAAAACAGAAAAAACAGAAACAAAGTGTTAACATTAAAACGGGGTTTTATAATTGATAAATGTATCGATAGTTTCTCATCTGTTACGTTTCCTTATCGTAGCGCTGTCGATTTTTCCATCTCCAGGGTGTTCGTCTCCGCTCGAGCAATGAGGACCATGATGAAATGAGAATATAAAAATGTGAGCATTAGTGTTGATCTAGTAATAGATTAATTTAAACTGCTTTTCATGTGCTAAGTAACTTGTAAACTCCTACTCAATTATGTTTTGTTGGCCTACACGTTTTATTTAGATACAATTTTTATTTAGAAAACTATTTGGATCCGAGATTTTAGGTGCAGATTGAGCATGTTTGATAAAACAAGCATCCTGTTTTCAGTTGAAGAATGTTCAAGAAGTTGATGATTCTGTTATTTATACTGGCTACATACAAGAATTCACTATTGATGTAATATATGGATATTGAAAGTTCCAACGCGCGATTATAATACTTCAGTTTTCGTGCTGTTGTATTGGTGTAAGTAGTGGGAAACCAATCAGTTTGGTGATTCTAACGGTAACAAATAGCAAGACGAAAGGAAAGTTGATAATCTATCATCATTATGATTTCAGTCCTAATTTCATGATCCGTTTAATAAATTCCGCGTATGATTCGGCAATTTTAACAATTTATACATGTGTATTCGAATAAAACAGACTACGGGCATTTATTACCTGTTGCAAGGTTCCTAAGTGATCAGATATTTATCATTTTCTACAGCCTAATTTAATAATACCTACATTGGGTTGTAACAAAAATTTGATCTTGGGATGTTGATTTGCCTCCTAATCATAGTTTCGACAATAGTCACATGCTTACTATCCCTTATGGCAGTGTTGTTGATTCTATTGTCTATCGCTCATCAGTTTCGCGCCACCCGGCAGGGACTTGGTCCTATGTACCCAATACTCTGCTGTGTCTTAACTTCACGCAATACATTCTGTAGATGTGTGATACAGTTTGCGGAATATTATGATTTATCACTTCGTTCAGATGGAAAATTCTGTTATGGTACCATATTCACATATCAGATAACTCCCACCTGGAACGATGTAATACATCGGAGACATGTAGATTCAGATGTATGTAGACGATCTATGCCTAGTTCGGCTCTGATCGACAGGCAATCAGTGTATTCAGTTTTTCAACTAGCTTGAAGCGATGAACGTATCAAGACAAGCTCTCCACTATATCTGCTAGCAATCACCGGTCGTCGATAGACATTTCGGTTCTTTTCTGCTAAAGAAAGACCCGATTGTATGCCAAAGACTATGGCTCATGCTTTTCAATACAGCTGGAAAAACAAGAACTACACCCAGCACCAAATAGTACGTAACTATGAGGCGGACCGGAAGGTTTGATAAGCAATCCCCACCAACCTTTTTGAACCGCGCGCCAAATCACAAAAACAATTTCGTGTCGCGGGCCACATTAAAAATCCATATATTCGCATAAAGTCTGACAAAAGTAAATAAATGAAGTTTATAAAATCTGACAAAAATCATTTAATGAAGTAAATTTCATTTGAAGAAATCGAAAACCAGATAATTCCTGCTAATCATTCTGCTGGATATGACGAAATCGGAACTAAAACAAAAATTTATGTCAAATCAAAATTCGAACTAGATTAAGAAAATAACGTTTTAAACTATATAATATAAGTTCAAAATTGTAACAAAATGGTCTACTTCTGATTGACGACATGAAATAAATAAATAAATATAGGTCCAGATAGCCGTAGCGGTAAACGCGCAGCTATTCAGCAAGACCAAGCTGAGGGTCGTGGGATCGAATTCAACCGGTCGAGGATCTTTTCGGGTTGGAAATTTTCTCGACTTCTCAGGGCATAAAGTATCTTCGTACCTGCAAGCTCTCAGTTAATAACTGTGGAAGTGCTCATAAGAACACTAATCTGAGAAGCAGGCTTTGTCCCAGTGGGGACGTAACGCCAGAAAGAAAAGAAGATAAACTCAAAATGGAGCAAAATTGTTTCCACATTTCAATCGTCTTTTTCTTAGTTTGTCGTTTTCCAAAATGGGACTGTTGTGCAGTGTACTACTTAAGTATTCCACCAGACTGGAGTCTCTTAAATTAATATTCTTGCTGTCCCAGATTATGTGATAAGCATTTGTATCACTGCTCACAATCAGCGGAAGCTCTTTTGTTACGCATTGTACGACAACTCGTTTGAAATCATCCGTTGGGGATTATTTATCATGTGGTAAATATACCGACCAATAGACGTACTTATTTCCTATTGAGATCACCAACAGATATATCGATTGTGACAGCACATAGGTACATCTCTGGTAGTTAACTCAAAAATGAGTGTAGCAAAGATTGCGTTATTAACGAGCACGCATGCACGGGGCATCACACGCGAGTTTGCCATTTCATGGTTGCTTAAGTGGCAAAAACCACAAGGTTACCAAGATAGTTTAGTAAGGTTTTATTTTAAATTACGAAAGTAAGGTTCTTCAGCGACTTGGGCTGTACCATTTTGCATAAGTCTGCAAAGATTGCGAAACGATATAGGTGATAATTTAAACTAAATAAGAACATATTCATAATCCCACGCTCATTTAGCCTTAGGCTAAATATTACGAGGGCACAATACTGTGGATGGCTCCCTGGTACTCCACATGCTCCGTTATCGGTTATTCAGTTCAGTTCAGTTCAGTTTTATTCAGAACCCCCTTACCACTCATTCCTAGGCACGTTAAGCATGGAAACCGTATCACACCATGAAATAGGAGTCACCGCTATAACAATGTGTTATTATACGCATTAAACGAGCTCACCAGTTGGCAATCCATCCTTGACTGAACATGAATATTTTTTCGCCCTCGAACAACGCGAACCGAACGCGTTTGATCTTGATTTCATCGCTCGCCCCACAGGAGCATGCAATGGTATCATAAAACCACACATTACTGATCACGGGGAAAGTTATGCGAAGAGCTACACTATGTGGGTTAAAATTGCATCTAAGACTTGACAAATTATCAATACATCAGTCTTCCTAAACGAACACCCAATACGTTGGTTCAGGCGGTTCCGTACTCTCCTTGCATTCTTTTTTCGTGTTCAAACCGAAACGCTCGAACCTGAACCTAAATCCAAAAATGT